>NC_134981.1:12681092-13308513 GCF_965638725.1 Aptenodytes patagonicus
ACATATATACATCCTTATACAGGAATTCCTGCTGAGAATTCTTGCTATTGCGGAATCGTATCTAACTGCAGTACTGTTTCTTCCATTTGTACATCCAAATCTGTAGGAGACCAGTGCTGTGACACTTTCAGCTCTGATACCTAGAGATGTACTTTTCAGTCTAATTAAATAAATTTCAATAGAATTAAAATAATAATCAGCTGATCACTTTTTACATGTGAAAATTAGCAAAGAATAACTTGATTAGACTCAGAATTCTTCAAATATAAGGCACAAAATTCATCAGCATAGCATGGGCATGTATTTATCAGAGATATCAATGATATTCATGACCAGAAGGGTATAAGCCAAGTATCCCTGCCTGGGCAGGCATGTCAGAATAATTTTGCAAGTACAAGAGCACAGGAAGAAAACTTTTATTATAATTTTTTTTCCCACTTAAGGTAGGAGCAAACCAATCCTTTTTACATGCTCATTACTCAAAGGTGAATTCTTTAAAGATGCATCAATAATTGCTGTCCTGCTTCCAAAGAGAGCACAGCAATCATTTCACAAATCGTAGCTTGTTTTCACTGCCCATCAAATGCCATTTCCCATTTTCCATGGTCCTTGTTTCATCATCAGTTGCTCTCTTGTCTTTCCAGCTGTAACCACTTAGAAATGTTAGAATTATCCCTGACCTCCAACTTTTCCAAGTGTATTGCACACAATTACACTAGCATCTATTCCCTCTAGTTGCTAAAGTCAACATTTTTGTCCCCTTTCTCTGTGGGCACAGCACACACTTGTCTCAAATGAAGCAACTTACCTTACTGGTTCCCCACATATACAGTCAACTACTTTGTTTTTCCAATACACCTGGTGCTCACTTAATAACTCTTACAATCAATTTCTTTGAAAAAGGACTGTTCTTTTTATCTCTCGAGGGACTTCGCTCATTATCTGATTTCCTATTTATTTCCTCAATCTTTTTTTTAAGTTCTTCTTTAGAATTTTGTCTTTTTGACCATGAAATTTTAAATTAAAAATTTCCTTTTTTCTCTCTTGTTAAATATACTTTCTGTGATGTCTTTGGGTTTTTTTGTTTGTTTGTTCTCCTTATTTTGCTTTTTGAGTATTCTATACTCAAGACATTCACAGTCATCTGATATTTTATTTTTATTGCTGATTTAATTGTAATTTTACTGCTTTTTTTTTGCCAGTTATCATTCCTTCAATTAAATGTACTACCTTAAAAAAATGACAATGCAATATAATGTAGTTTCCACTTCAAATATAAGGCAACTAAATTCTAACCAGTATTTCCTATTACACAGCTCTTTTACACCTTGCAAAATGATTTACTGCTCTCTGTGTTCTTATTGCATAGGCAGCATTAATATTTATTCATTCATTTGGGCACTGGCAGGCACCCTTTACTGAATGTATTTGTGCTGGTTCAAGAAGTAAGCACTCCCAGCCGTTTGCTGCCTTTTCCTTCACCTTAAGGTTACCGCCCTTTCTGCAGAGTTGAAAAATGAAGCCATTACACACAACTCATCACTACAGGGCAAAATCAGAAGATTTTTTCCTTTCAGGCAGATTAAAATAAGACACCAGTCTTTGCACTGAAGTATGTGTACACGGTCCTTCACAGCTCTCCGCGAGGTCGTAGGAGTCGGCAGCTGAAGGGGAGGCATTTCCTGCAGTCATTTCTAAAGTGAACATGAGTCAATACCTCATGTCAGTTATTTTCTGAGACTGAAAATACATTCCTTCAGTTCCAGTTTCAATATCACTTTTAATAGCTTTTTAGGGGCATGCATTTTTTTAGAATAAAGAACCTCAATGTGTATTTTGTGTTCAAACCCCACCACGCTGTTGGCTCTGCAAGAGAAGAGGCTCGGCAATGTCCTGCTCATCAGCGTCCCACGCTCTCTGCACCGACCCAACTGGCTGGCACTGCTAGTGCGCTCCCAGGGCAAAGATGGCTTCAGCCTCAAGGCTGAGGCAGTGACAACTTTCATAAACAGCAACCATAATTCATTAAAATGTTCATTGAAATAAACAGTTCTAATAACATAAGTGAGGAATGATTCCTTTGGGGCAATAGACTAAAAAGACAAGAAAAATCTGAATAAAGAGACTAGCAGCATGAAGCGCTCTATTGACATTGCAAAAGGAAAAGATATGAAGAGATTTTATTTCCCAGTACATAAGAGAATGTAATAATAACTAATTCTGCTGAGGGAACAAGAAGTAAAGACACAGAGCAGTACATTCATCTAAAAATATGCAGCATTTTTCAAGGTGAATTTAATTGTAGAGCTCAGAAAAAGAATGCACTATTGCCTAGATCAAAATTGGTTTGTAATAACCTTTTCACCATTAAATTCCAGTGCTCTTGACTTTACAAAATGGCAATCCTCCAGAAGGAAACAGATTTGGATCCAGCCTGACTTCCCATTTGTATCAATAATGGGATATGCTTTAAAGAGTGAATATCTATTTCCTGGAAGTAAGCAAGTGGCTTCTAGTTTCAAATGTCCTGAAGAGCACTTGGTTTTTCTATTCTTACAGCTTTACAAATGTAAACAAACTCATCTTATTTTAAATTTTATATAATTATACAGTATAACATATTCAATAGTTCTACTATAAAATACTACGTATATATACACATGGCATTCTATTCTATGTTGAATAAACATAAGAAATTAATTATTATCATAAATTTATAATGGAATGAACCACAGAAGCTTTCAAATATTAATTTCTTGAAACTTGTGCACAAATATCCTCCATTACCTGTCCTCCATAATAAAATTCCTCAGAATCATTATCTCCTTCAGAGTCTTCTTCAACTGTGCTGTTGTGCTGTGACTCCTTAATGGAAAAGGAAAGTTAACAATGATACGGGCGATATGCTTATCTTGCATTTATAGTTCTAATTATAACTACAGTAATCATGTTTTTACAAATAAGCTCTAAGCACCTTTTTTTAAGAGATCTCAAACAAAACAATCACCCACTAACTAGGTACATAAAAACACCCTGAATATATGTTGGAGAAATAATACTTTGTCTGGGTACAGACACAGTGTGGTATTTTATAGAACTGGAGAATTCAGTAGACTATGCAGGGATACTTCACATTGTGCTTCTGCTAAACAAAGCATAATTTACCCACCAAGAGAGGTTCTGGACTTAATTCATTCGGCGTTTCAGTGACCTAAAAAAAATTTACTTTATTTTATTCTGGTAAATCAATTCTAATAGTTTAAGGAAATAATTCAAGCCTGAGCATGGGATCTCTTAATTTCCTTTCTGTGAAAAACTCTCTGACACACTGCTGCTTAATTATTATTTATAACAGAAGTACCAGCCTGTTGCCAGAAAAGTTCAAACTTAATTTTCTGATTAGCTCTGTTCTAAGACTTCGAAAATTAAGGATTAGAAAGTAATATGCTTATCCAAGTAAAACCTGCTCTAAATAGGCTGCTCTGTGAATAATTGCACTCAAGTGAATAGAACTGATCCTGGTACAGACTGCAACTCAGCATGAGCTGAAGTGTTATATTCTGCTTCCTACCAATGGAACCTTTACTTATAATTATGTAATTGCTTGACGATATTAATTCTTGTTTCCCACAATCCATTTATTTCTAGGCCCTATGCTGACAAGGATCCCATAAAGAATACCTGATAAAATCATAATTCTTCACTTCAACCTGAACATGATGTATTTATTGCATATTTTTTATTTATGTCCTGCACAGAACTGCCATAATGGAATAGAAATCTGATGTATGAATCAAAGATTAGAAGTTACCCCTAAATCCCATATATTCATAAATGTCAAATATACTCTTATCACCAATTTCTATGGTCAGACATTCTAATCCCATTTCCTTACCTTTGTCTCTAAATTTCTGCTCTATTTACTGTATGTATACATAGAACAAAAATTGTATTTCAGCCAATTTCATGGCAATTTTCTAAGACAAGGCATAAAAATGATTTCTGCTTCTACTTTACTGAAAAGAAACAAAGTGACTTCAGTCTTCTTTGTTTTATAATAACCTTAGCTCAAGGGGAAGTCTGTGTTAAAAGAGAACTCAACTGAACAAAAATTCAATGCAAACCAAAGAGAAATGAAACTCTCACGCTACAATAGTGACAAACCCATCCTATCCTAACAAACCTCTAACTGTCTAGACAACAGAAATGGTCAGTCTTTTATTTAAAGGCTTTTTTTCAGTACTTTCATACTTAAGTACCTCGTTCAACTGGAAAAATAAATAAATAAAAGCTCAAACTCTGTCCCATAGAAGCTAACTGTATCTCAGGCTTTTAATCAAAAGGGTAAATTCTTACTGCACTTGAATTTCTAATGTTTACAGAGCACTGAATACAATTACGAGGCAGCAGAAGCAAAATATTTCCAGTGCAGCTTTTTACATCAAATCAGGTTTCATCTACAAAAAACCCCAACCATACCCATTATTGTATCTGAACATGCTTATCTGCCTTTTCCAGGATCAAATACAGATCAAATACAAAAAGCAGTAGTCAAGAAACAAGTATTCCAAACAAAGCAACCACCCTTACCAAAGGAAGTCTTTAAGTAAAGCACTTGAATTCTTGATACAGTGCTCAATTTCTTGCTTGGGGTCAGAGCCTATGTGGTACTTTCTTTGAGCCCATAACACTGTCAACCCCTGTATACCTTACGTTAGTGCCACTTCTTTCTTGAGTTAATGTCTCAGTGAGACTGGTCAGGGACCCAATGCTAGAGGTACAGCACAAATACAACCGTGACTGGAAGGCCTTAATACTCCAGACGCTACTTATGGTGAATAGTGTCATGCAGAGGTCCAGAGACTCCAGCGGGACTGCTGTAGGCCACATGAAGAAGCAATGAGCTAATAAATGGGATGTGGTCCTATGTGCAAGACTAGGTTAAAAGGTAATGGCATCATGATCTACTTCTCCAGGAAAGCTGTATTTTTAGGGCAGACAGGGTCTATGCCACCGCTGAACAAAAAATAAAATAAATATCAAAACCATATCTCCTAGGATGGGAGCATCCCTATCCCAACTAAGTGATTCACTGGTTAATCCACATATGAAACCCAGAGAACTACGCTCACCTTATAAAATGTGTAAACCTACAGTTTGGGTAAGCATAGATTTGACAGGAAATCTATGGTAAATATTCATATTTTATTATTTTCTGTTGTTTCTTAAAATAACTTGTTAAAATATACATACAAGAAATACATACCTCTCCATTCTCCCTCTGTAATTTTGATTTTATGGATAAGCAATAGTTGACATCACTGGTTTTTCTTAATTCTTAAAAGAAACAGGAAAATAGGGAACATATGTGAAAAATGTAAAATAATTTTGCATATGCAGACTTGAAATACTTGGAGTAGTAGAGCAAATAAGGAACAAAAAGTTACAGATATGAAAAGCACCAGAGTTTACAATATAACAGTCTAAAATTAAGAAGCCCCAACATCTCAGAAGATTCATATTTTTAACTGTGAAATGAAACTCAGCTGGTCCATCTAGGAGATTTGTTTTTCCCAATCTGTAATTTACACTTCCGTGTCATTCATTAATTTTGTATACTTTATAAAAGAACAAAAATCAAAATCCCTCAGCAAAATTAAATCAGATCATCTTCTATATAAAATATAGGGTTTTATTCTATTTTAAATGACAGGCTTTATTTCTTTTTAAATTACAGAAATATTTGCAAGTAAAATTTCTCTTAAACTTCTGACTATAATGGCCAGTTTTTGTTTGGGTGTCACTCCACTGACTTCAATAAAATTAATTTTTATTTACATCAGTATAAATGAGATCAGAGACTGAAGATCATATTGGTTTCCCAGTGGAATTCAAAGTAATTCTGTGTTATGCAAAAAAAGCCCTAAAGTATTGTAATAATAATAAAAAGTCTGCAAAGTCAAGTGTTCCTATCTGAAGAATTGCCAGAATTAAGACTGCACTATGCAGTTTCTCCTGCAGCCTGAAATCATCAGGGAATTTGGCTGCTAAAATCTAAAAAATCTCTGTGGAGTATGCACAAATCTTGATTATATATTGTATAAATGTGCCTAGATGTCTGAAAAGCATGCCCTTTCATGTATCAAATACTTTTTGAAAGTATGGAAATAATTTCAAATTAAGAGGTTCCCAAAATCACTGGGAAAAAAATATATTTTTTTCTATAGTCTCATTTAGTGAAACAGCTGAACCATTTTGTTTGAAATTTCTTGAAATAATTCACCAGAGGCAATGGTAGTTATAGACTGTTTCATTCCAAATGGTGAAGATTTAGTGAAGTTTTAAGCAAGTGAGCATGAAAACTTATAATTGGGAAGTATTAAGCACCTCTAACTGTATTCAAGGAGAATTGCTTTAGCACAGACTGCAAGACATTAAAAGAATAAAATACATTCTGCCTACACAATCGTGTTGATCCCCAAAAGAAATATTTTAATTTCTTCTATTCTGAAATGTAGGACAATTTACTACAGCAAGACTGTGAGAAAATAGCAAACTATACACACATTAACATATCTCCCTTTAAGTACAGGCAATGTCTTGTCTTTCCTCACAAAATATGAACTTGATAAAACACTCGGGACATAAGATTACCTGTAGCGATTTGGTGGAAAATTACTGGAATTGGCTCTGTTGTAACTAACACATCTTCATCGTTATCAGAACTGGAAACATAAGTGTTATCTACAAAAGAAAAACACCTTGCATGGTGAAGTCCAATTGTGCTCTGCCAGCCCCTTCCGATGTTGCCCATCTCACCCTTGTACCATAAGGAACCACTTCCCATGTGATTAGGGAAGCCTAGCACTATCATCTTCGCAGTGTGTTTTTTTCTGCTGAGATTGCTAATGAAAAGAAAAAAACCAAAAGGATGGAAGATTTGGACCCAAATTTTATAAAAGCAAACCCCTAGAGTCCAATGTCATGGCTTTCAGGAATCACACCAAGCGCTGCTCTGAACTGTCCCTCAAGGCTTATGGGGGTTTGAGCCAACCTTTTCCAAAATGAAGACTTGTTCTATGCTTTTTATCATGTCTGACACTAAAACTCAAGCTAGGTCTGGTGTACAGCATGAAGGCTGCATTCAGAGCTGGGTGTTAACAGCCTATTATGCAAAATACCTGTGCCTCATTTTGCCTAGTCACATAAAGGATGGTTGAAGTATCTTCTAATCAGTGGATAACCTTTCTTGTGCCTAATTCAGGAAAAAAAATAATCTTTCCTCCCACTTAACAAAAACATTAGGTATGGATATGAATATGGAAAGTCTATTCCAAACTTTCTTACAAAATGTGGAGATTAGGCTGTGATTTTTTTTTCTTTTTTGTTTTCTTTCCAGCCAAATGTTTAGTAACAACAAACAAGAAGCAGCAAGTTTTTATGTAGTATCTGCAGAAGCTTATTTTGCATTAATTGCTGAACTGCCTATGAAAGTAATAAGATTTTGTTTTCTACTGATCTGGGCTGAATTGAAACGTATGCTCTAGAGCATAAAGGCTGACAATTAAGATAATCGCAGATAAAGAGACAAATAAGAGAACTGAAACAAGGACTTGATCTATCATAATTTTGAACATTCCAGTCCCACATCAGCAAAGTGTGTGAACTCACACATAATTTTAAGCATACTGCTGCAATCTCAAAGCCTTTGACCACAGTGCTTCCAGTGAAATGTTAAAAATGTTAACGTTAATTGATCAATAAATTCAGCAATATTATTATTTGTATTACAGTGGTTCTTAGAAGCCTGTATCAAGACGAAGCCCTGGCACTGCCACCCCTTTCTCGCACAGGTGTGCCACGCTGCCTTTGCAGACTAGCAGCTGCACTGCCGTACACAGACAGGCGCATGGGGCTTTCCCAGCCTGCCGCCTGTGAAACAGCCTTTCTGCCACATTCACACAGATCTACCGAGTCTGACACTATCCCACACCTTTGCCTACTTCCACTCCTGCGCTGTCTCATGAGGTAATCTGAGTAATTTGTGCTCAGCTCAACAAACATGTATTGCGAGCAGGCAATTGCTGCAGGAGGCTGACACCACTTTTCCCTGAGCACTGCACTCCAGTGGGCACAGCAACCTGCTCCATCTGCTCAGTTTGTGTCTGCTCGGCTACACGCTTGGCACAGGGATGTGTTTTAGAGCCACAGCATTGTGCAAATAAAACGGGGTCCCTCCAGCCATCTGCCAGCATTCACTCCTTCTTCTCCCACTTTTGTCTGTCAGCAGGACAGGCTGTAAACTATGCCTCCAAGACAGCTGCATCTCACTCTCTCCACGAACCCCTGCCTTGCCTCTATTTGCATGCTCCACCTTGCTGCCATCATTTCAGTGTCAGCCTCACCATACTGGATGGCTCTGAGTATACAACACATGCCCATTCCTTTCCCAGGTTTGGGAGTGTAACTTACTGGTATAGAGTCTAATGAGCTGGAATAACTGAGGTCAGCATTTCACTCTAAATATACCATACATATGGATGGGAGAAAGGAAATCCATGTGCTAGAACTTATTGCTGTATGAAAAAGTAGCAAAAACAACAATATGTGCTGTACAGAATATACAATTATCAAGATATACATATATGGATTTTAATTATATTTTTATTTCCATTGTTTGTCATTCTTTCATAATAACTTTTCACTGCCAAGTTTTTGTTTTCCTTTTCTATTTGGCAACCATTGGGGGGTTTTTTCTTTCCTTCCATCAGTCTAATGAAACTTGAAATTAAGATACTGAGTTTGGTTTGCTTTCTTCAACATCCAGTTTCTAACACACTACACCCAGGAACACCTCTCCTCTTAAGCAGAATCTGCCTGGACCTAGTGGAGGGATGTAACAAACCACTCGATGCCAAATTGGTTCTTTCTGTCTCTGCTGCAATCTAATGAGGTCTAAGAAAAGGATGTTTCTGTTAACACATGTGTAACCCACAAATCACTGGGATAAAAGACTACAGCAGTTCTACAAGTTTATGGCAGCCAACACATATCACTCAGAACATACATTCATTAGCAAAATGCTTGCTGCTGTAATGGTTCTCACAGGAGTCATGATCCACTCATATTAATGGAACTTTAGTCTACTCGCTGATGTTATATTCTATAACTGCTCTTTAGGAGCATTATTTTCCCCCAGTTGTGTCAATGTTATGAGAAAGATATTTTGCTGGAACTGATATTACCTGCCTCTAAAATTTTCAGTGATATTTTCACAATTTCAGCAATGTATATATAACTTTGAGACATTACTGTCTCAACACTATTCCTATTAAGTTCTTCAGTGTGCCTTTGTGAGCATATTTTTAGCTTTCACTCATAATTATGAAACATTCAAACACCTTCCATTATTGTTGAAAGTTGTCATGTCATATTACAGTTCCCATAGGTATGATTTAACGCTCAGCTGTTTGTAATCTTTTGATGCTCTATGAAGCAATTCAGCAATAGCTACACACTGTTATCAGTGCCAAAGCGGTGACGCTGCATACATAACAGCAATGCATGGAGCTAGAGTATACGCAGTACCCAAGCTCTTCTTATAATATCTAAAATTTACTTGTGGTGGTATCATTTTCAGCTGAATGAACATCATTTGTATGGTAACTTAATCTTTTCTATTTCATATATTTATTGCATACATTAGCAATTTATCTGATGATCAACTCTGACAGCCTTCTCATGGACTTCCAAATTTGATCCAATGTGTATTACACACTCTTAATCTCCAAAGGATATGACTTTGATATAGCTACACACTAATGGACTTAAACCTTGATCTGTAAAGACTTATCCCGTGAGAAATTTAATTTGATGAGCATATGCTGCTCTGAACTCTAGCAACTAGCAGCAATACTTGAAGATCATCTTCCAGTTGAGGAGCATACCAGCACAGAGCTTCCCAGGCTTGACACCATCACACCCTGACATGTCCCTGAAACATCCCTTAAAATACATGCCAGAGAAGAGATAGCCACAGTCAGCAGTAATGTTAAGTTAGAGATTTAGCACAGAGGAGACAAAGAATCTGGCTCACCAAGTCAAAGCAAGTATTTTTAGGATCAAAGCTGTAAAATGGCAAAGAGTCATTATCCTTCCTAAGACACTAAACACCTCTTCATCACAAAGTAAACATACAGACTGCAAAAGCTTGAGATATGAATGAAATCAGCTCTTCCAAAGGCTTGAAGGGTTAGATTTTTATTCAGTAAACATGCACAGCTGGTTTACCCCCCCTCACCAAGTTAGCTACAGTGTAAAATGTTCAAATTCTATCTGGCTTTAAAATATAGGGTGTGATGGCAGAGAATATTCATTAGGTTTTAGAGCCATCAAAGTCACTCAGGCTTGTAGGCCATCAGGGCATGCTGCAAACAGCATCCGTAAGGGAAGTTTGAGGTCTGTCAGACAGAAGAGTTTGCCAGGAGATGAGATCTTATGTGCTGTGGGAGTAACTGCTGGTTCAGTGCTCCAGCTTGCCATTTAGTTTAGGGGTTCATAGAGATCAAGTTCAGTGCCTTCATAATAGCTTAATCCCTGAAATGAATAAATCAATTACTGACATTTAATAAAACAAACCGTTAATAAAATACAATGCAGATTTTTTTCAACTATTTGTCCCTCCTTTCATTGTCAGGTCAATGGAGTAATCAGTGAATCAATTTATCACTGGTATGAATGTGCATTTTATGAATTTCAGTTTCTCTGCTTACTACATGTTGAATAGATTATTATTAGTAGCAGTTTTTCCTCCAGTTTTTAACTGGTGAAAAAAATATCTCTCACAAAGGTTGTGAGCATTCTTTCACATAATCCATTGTATTTAGCATCACTGCTGACACTGATTTCTCTCTGCATCTGCTTCAAACACTGGTGTTTTGAACAGACAGCCTACTCCTGCTTATCAGTGAAGAAGATCAAAGCCTCACTTCTTTAGAGATTCTAAAAGAAACAAGAAATATTTCTTTTAGAAATATTACAGAGATGTTACGGATAATGGTCAAAAAAGGCCAGAGGGTTTCATATCATTCATGGTACTTACACTATTAAATACTCCCAGGTGCAAAATACACAATGTGATGCAATCCAACAGTACTACCATGTACCTTTACTTGCACAGTGCCTGTCTGCCCTCACCCTCACTTCCCTCTCCTGCTTCTGCTAACCTCTGTGCCACCTGAAGTATCTGTGCAGTCTCTTTGTGAAGGAAATCAGGGAAACAAGCTAGCTGAAAACTAGTTTTTGCTCTTTCCTGGTTGTCTTTCATATGGATGATTCCCCTTCTCTGGGTTGGCCACATGGTAACACAAATGCTTTTGCCAACCCAGCTCAGGGTATGACAGGGAGGCAGGACTGAGCAGCTGGGAACAGCTTTGCAAGCTTATGTTACCAAAGACATACCTGTACACAAACCATTGGCTGCAACAGACCCTGAGAAGCATCAATGCACAGTCCACAGGCTTAACTTTAAGAACGTGAGTAGTCTCATTAAGGTCTAACACATAAGTGCTTTGCTGGCCCTGCGCCAGACTGTGCAGCCTCTTGAAAGATCAAGCTTTATCTACCATGCCAAAGAGGAGTTGGGCGCTTTCTCACTCTTATCACTGTTGGCTCCAGACACGGAAAGCATCACAAGCTCCGGTCTCTGTAAACTTGTGAACCAGGTTTTCTCACCCTGACCCAGTTGATAAATGATGCCTGAAAAGGAGAAATGACTGTGAAAATAATCTAACTAATGGAAAATGATTAGCACAAGGATGCACCTGGAAGACATTAACACCCTTTCAAATATTCTCATCTGAATATTGCAAATTGCAGTAACATGCATACAAGTGTCATGGACAAGAACGTTGCACTGTACCTGGGTAATCCTCTGAGACATGCACTGAATAGGATACACTGTAAAAAGAAAAAAAAAGAAACAACAGAATTAATAACAACAACATTATCTGCTGGCATAAGATTCTTTTCTTGCTCCTGTATTATTTTATGTTCATTTATAGGTTCCTGACAGTTTCCAGGACAGAAGGTAACAGCTATTTTGATGGCTTTTGAAGTGTACAGCTAAAAAAAAATGTCATGCCCATTTTGAAAGCTTACTTTGCTAAATTGGCACATCCCTATTTCAACCTTCATAAAAAGAATATCAAGACTGCATTATGTTCACTTTAGAGTAATATTTCACAATGTCTGTACTTATGCTTAAAAAAAAAAAGTTGCTCTTTGAACACCAGAACTAGAAAAGCCCAGTTTTCTCTGCATCTGTTTCTGGGATTTACTCAAGGCTCAGTAGTACTTCTGTATGTTCCTGTTAGTCTCAGCAAAGGCTCTGTATGGTTTGGACTCCTTCCTCTCATCAACCCCCCATATTTATAACAGTTGTGGCAATCTTATTTGACACCTCTACCTCTCTGTCAAGCTGAGTTCAAATCAAATTTGAAAGAGCCACGGTCACAGTAAAGGGTAGCTTCACTACATGGATTACCTGAATCTGTTTCATCAGAAAACGGACATACAAACATACTGTCCCAGTCCTCCAGTTCAGCCCACATGTGCTTTCCCTACCACCCAGTGAGACGTTCACTAAACTCACTGCTGAGAGCAGGACAAATGGGCATGATGGTCTGCTCAGTTATCTAAGTACCCACCAAGTCCCTTTGATTTTTTTAAGGTTAATGTGCGTCTTCATTTTGCATTGAAAACATTCAACTCTGCAGCACGCTGAAAGCTTTCTGTTGTATAATTCATGTTCTTTCCACTTCTAAATCCTATAAATTGTATATGTCAACCTACACATTTAAATAATACATGATGTGTGTTCATGTCTGTAGTGAGTTAAGCAGACAAAGGGAGGATGGCACAGTCCTCAATAAATTTTGGTATGTATTGTACATTGCTGAAAATTGATTCAGTGGATCTTTCTAAATTACATGAATACAACTTCCATGTAGATTATAAAATAAAACCATGGGTGATTTTTTTCTTTTTCTCTCTCAAGGACTTCTGTTAAATGAGGTCTATTTTCACTATCCAATGACTGGAAGAAGCAATCAATACGAAAAAGTAGGTCTCATACTTTCTTCCATAAGTCAATCTATTACCGCACAGCCCTGTCACCTGTTTTTGCACATAATCTATTCTAGCGTAATTCATTTTATGTATTGTTTGACTATGAAGCAAAGATGCCTGTTTCTTCAACAGCTGCAAATGGTCACATAAATTGAAGCAGAAAGAGTGTGTATTACAGCTGACAACAGATTTAGCCACACAACTCTTGATAGCCTCAGTCAAGCCAGAATTAAATCCCATCACTGTGTAAATTCAACATTTTGTGATTTTTCTCTTTTAGTTATTTTTCAGACATTTGGAATAGGCAGCATCTATATCCCCTCATCTTGGAGTATTTTCCCTAAAGACTGGGGTATTTAAATCTAATTAATCTGTAATGGTATAAAATATCACTATTTTAAATAGGGAAATATTCCAAAATAAGGAAATGTTATATCTCAGTGCAGTCATGTGTGGAGAATTTTGTCCTGTGGTGCAAAAAAACCCCACCAAAAAAGTCCCCAAGAAGTTAACTAAGGGCCTGTTCTTACCAAAAACTATCTTCTAGACATTGTGTTTGTAACCATGACTTCTTCCTTCTACTACCAAAATAAGTACTTCAGTCTTATTCTTTTAGACTGCCTCCAGAATTACTGTGTATAGGTTTGTTTGACTATTGTTATATAGGATTATCTTCAAGTGTGGACTTTTATTCTAAGAAAAGAAAAATCTTTCTAGAACTCAGGAATTACTCCATGTTCAAATTTAAAAACTATCTCAATCCAATTTAAAAGCTGCAGCAAAGCAGGGAAATTCCACGTACGTATTAAAAAAAAAAAAGTTCTTCATATTGAGGACAGGAACAGGGGCTAGAGAAGTTACAGAGTCTCTATCAGTGAAGATATTCAAAACTCAACTGGATAAGGCCCTCAGCAACGTAATCTATCTTTGAAGCTGGACTTAACTTCGAAGTTGGTTCTGCTTTGAGTGGGGGTGGACCAGATAGTCTGCACAGGTCATCCCCCCCACATAATTACCCTATGCTCCTATGTGCAAAAACCCTATGAAAGTGTGTTTCTCTTCCTTCTTCATCATATGGTATCTGTGACAGTAGCAGCTGTGGCGACATTAAATGGAAATTAATGAGAAAAAAATATACTGTAGGTCTTGTGAGATGGAACTAAAATGAAAAGGTTCATGAAGATGCAGGTTAGAAATAGTCTCAAACCAGATCCTGTAATGACTGCAAGCAATTCAGGATCTGATCCAGAGCCCACTGAATCCAGTAGTGGTCTCACTACTAAGATGAATATTATCAGAGAGGGGAAAGGAAAGGAAAGATAAAAATCATATAAAGTAAAATTATTCTGTGATCCCAGTAATAAAGTCCCCTTACAGAAAAAAAATTGCCACCAAAATCTGATGCCACCTCCATCTGAAAAGCATTAATATAAAATCTATCTGCCAAACCAAAATCAAATGGTAATATGTTGGAAATAATAATGGAATCTGATAAGCCTGTGCTGCCACTTCAGAGGAAAGCATTTAAAGGAGATGTGAACCAAAGATTAAAAAACAAAATGCCTGAAAATGGGATATTTACTTCCAATTAAAATAAACCAGTAGTTTTTATTAGAAACACTACTGACTCAGTTTAGGAACTGAACAAACTTAGTTCAGTCCTTGACTCAGCAGAACTATTTGTTTATTATGCTGGGTGTGTTTAACATTATTAGCCGCCCCCCCCCCCCCCCAAGGGAATGTCTAATTTTCTTCTTTCTATCTAAATTCACATCTTCAGCACATGTTGGGATCTCTGTGCTGCCCTCTCTTCAGTGTCCCCAGATCAGTGTACTCTCAGAAGTATTAGTGAAGTTCTCGTGGGAACAGCCTTTTAGATAGGCCATTCCTCTCACATGTATTTAAACTCACATTTGGGGAGAATAAACGGATTGTTTGAGCCCCCAGAGAGAGGCGGTGGTGCTTTGCTTGGGCTTGTAATCATATGTTAGTTATGTGCAGGCTATGGAAGCAAAAAGCCAAAATAAAACTACTGAACAGAACCAAACTTGGTTTTGTGTCCCAGCTTGCCACTGTGATTGTCACATATGATCACACTTTGGCACATTTTTCTGCAGTCAGGATAAACTGCTTCCTAAAGATTGTGCACCTGATTTGTCAGAAAACAAGATATACCAGGCTAACAAAGGTCTCTTAAGAGGTTCCAGTCCTGCAGCCACCCAAGCATTTTCCCGCTGACTTCAATGAGACTTAGAGCCAAGACAGAAACACAGGACTGTGATGGCTTACAGCACCTTCAAAAAGCAGACTTCAGTGAAGATGCAGATGTTCAACACCTCTCGGTGTTAAATCCTCTCAGAGACAAAACAAGCCTTTACTGAAGCAGCTTTCTCGTTTAAGTACTCAGAAATGCAACTGGAATTAATTTAGGCCTGGCCTCCACATAGAAGTACAACATGATTATTCCAGTGAGGGATGTGATTTTTTCTTCCGGCAATGCAGTTCCTCTGTACAACCCTATTGCAGTTACATTGCTATAAATACAGCTTATAGCACTATAATTTATTTCCATTCCCATAAACACATTCTAACCAGCAAACCATCGTCCTTGCTCATTCAGTTATATTGCTTTAGCTACATGAACATAGTCAAACTCTTGGGTGTAAACAAAGCCTCAATGATCGTGTTATTTGTTTCATTCAGCTTAGACCCTCTGCAGAAGGCATCCTACAGTACATATATTTCTCAACCCTTAAGCTCAGAACAAGCTTCATACTAGAAATGGCCTTGTAAAATTTTTGTTATTTAACAAAGAGTAAAGCACCATATGAGAAACTAGTGAGAGTTGTCATGTTTCACTGCTTATGAGTTTTTAATGTAAACTTTGTATTGCTTGAAATAATACTAATGTGTAGAGCCCAAGCCTTAGCTTAGTGTGGTGGGTTGACCTTGGTTGGACTCCAGGTGTCCACCAAGATGCTATATCACTCCCCCTCCTCAACTGGACAGGGGAGAGAAAATATGACAAAAGGCTCATGGGTCGAGATAAGGACAGGGAGATCACTCAGCAATTACCGTCACAGGCAAAACAGACTCGACTTGGGGAAATTAGTTTAATTTATTACCAATCAAAATCAGAGTAGGATAATGAGAAATAAAACCACATCTTAAAACACCTTCCTCCCACCCCTCCCTTCTTCCCAGGCTAAACTTCACTCCCGATTTCTCTACCTCCTCCCCCCAAGCGGCACAGGGGGACAGGGAATGGGGGTTGCGGTCAGGTTAGCCTGCCTCACCATGGTCTTCACCACGGGCTGCAGGAGAATCTCTGCTCCGGCGCCTGGAGCACCTCCTCCCCCTCCTTCTTCACTGACCTTGGTGTCTGCAGAGTTGTTTCTCTCACATATTCTCACTCCTCTCTTCCGGCTGCTGTTCCACAGCAGTTTTTTCCCCTTCTTAAATATGTTATCACAGAGGCGCTACCACCATTGCTGATTGGCTCAGCTTTGGCCAGTGGTGGGTCCATCTTGGAGCCGTCTGGCACTGGCTCTTTTGGACATGGGGGAAGCTTCTGGCATCTTCTCACAGAAGTCACCCCTGTAGCCCCCCTGCTACCAAAACCTTGCCATGCAAACCCAATATACTTAGTAATAATTCTGTTCACAGGGCATTTCTTGCAAGCTTTTTCTAATGCATTTTAACCATATCTGTTCCTTCTTCAGAGAGATTATCCTGCAAAGGTCTATCTGCATTTGAAAACTAATTCATAAACTAGATGGGGATCCACAACATAACTGCTATTTTTCAGATGAATCTGTCCCATTTTGATACAGAACAAGCAGATTCACCTGCATTTAACATTGCTATAATTTCTCAAAGATAGTTAAAAATTATTCCAGATTCCAAACTGATTATACTACCAGGCAAAATATTACCCCAAAATGTAACATCTTGGGCAAAGAAAAAAATCTGTGAAAACTGAAAAAGGCAGCAAAGCAAAAGTTACTGCAACAAAGCACGTTCATAAAAAGGAAAAGTACCAGCTTCATCTCTTTACATCAGTTTGTAAGATTGTTTCCCATGCCTTGAACTGCAGTTTTTACCCATCACAGTAAACCCCAGAATCAGACATGCATCCTGAAGCCACAACAGTGACGCTGGAGCTGGAGTGTATGATGTATCTTCCCATCAAATTCACGTTATCTCAATTCTATGCTACCTGTAGTTTCTCTCTAGAAAAGAAATCCTTTAAGCTGAATATCCAGCTGTTTTGCACAGCAGGAACAGCATGAAGCATCTGGCGCAAGTCTAAGATTTATGCCTATGGAATGGTTATGACAATTCAACCAGCTCTGTCCCATGACAACAGCTGACTTACTGCCTTATTAAATGTGGAAATTGCGATCTAGTTTCTATTCCAGTTTTAGCTGTCTCTACTAGAGCCAGAGCTCCATGTGCTACTGTTGTAGTTCAGAAACTTGCTGAAGAAAGGAAACAAGATTTTTTGTCATGTGGAATCTTATGATAGTCTAATGCCAATCTATTACAAGATATAAGAAGAGAGTAAATAAGACTTTCTTAATGCATCTGGAGCTACAGAATTCAAAAGAAATTATTTTTTGTTTACAATATCCAAAATCCTAGATCTAGCTCATCAATGAAGTAATGCAAGAAGTTAATAGGATGCACAAAGCTCTATACCTGAAGAAAAATACTAACTCAGCAAAGTAAGCTGAGTTGCGGGACAACCAGGGGATCAGGCCCAGCCAGCACGGGTTCATGAGAGGCAGGTCCTGCTTGACCAACCTGATCTCCTTCTATGACCAGGTGACCCGCCTAGTGGACGAGGGAAAGGCTGTGGATGTGGTCTACCTGGACTTCAGTAAGGCCTTTGACACCGTCTCCCACAGCATTCTCCTAGAGAAGCTGGCGGCTCACAGCTTAGACAGGTGTACTCTGCACTGGGTAAAAAACTGGCTGGACGGTCGGGCCCAGAGAGTTGTGGTGAATGGAGTTCAATCCAGTTGGCAGCCGGTCACGAGCGGTGTTCCCCAGGGCTAAGTTTTGGGGCCGGTCTTGTTTAATATCTTTATCAATGATCTGGATGAGGGGATCGAGAGCACCCTCAGGAAGTGTGCAGACGACACCAAGTTGGGCGGGAGTGTTGATCTGCTCGAGGGTAGGAAGGCTCTGCAGAGGGACCCGGACAGGCTGGATCGATGGGCTGAGGCCAACTGTATGAAGTTCAACAAGGCCAAGTGCCGGGTCCTGCACTTGGGTCACAACAACACCATGCAACTCTATAGGCTTGGGGAAGAGTGGCTGGAAAGCTGCCCAGCAGAGAAGGACCTGGGGGTGCTGGTCGACAGCCGGCTGAACATGAGCCGGCAGTGTGCCCAGGCGGCCAAGAAGGCCAATGGCATCCTGGCCTGTATCAGAAATAGTGTGGCCAGCAGGAGTAGGGAAGTGATCGTGCCCCTGTACTCGGCCCTGGTGAGGCCGCACCTCGAATACTGTGTTCAGTTTTGGGCCCCTCACTACAAGAAGGACGTTGAGGTGCTGGAGCGTGTCCAGAGAAGGTGTCCTGGTTTCGGCAGGGATAGAGTTAATTTCTTTTCTAGTAGCTGGTACAGTGTTTTGGATTTAGGATGAGAACAAAGTTGATAACGCACCGATGTTTTAGTTGTTGCTAGGTAATGCTTACACTAGCCAAGGACTTTTCAGCTTCCCATGTTCTACCGACTGAGAAGGCTGGAGGTGCACAAGAAGCTGGGAGGGGGCACAGTCAAACTGGCCAAAGGGACATTCCATACCATGTGACGTCACGCTCAGTACATAAACTGGGGAAAGCTGGCCGGGGGGGGCCGCTGCTCGGGGACTGGCTGGTCATTGGTCGGCGGGTGGTGAGCAATTGTACTGTGCATCACTTGCTTTGTGTATTATTATTATTATTATTATTATTATTATCATATTATCATTTTATTTCAATTATTAAACTGTTTTTATCTCAACCCACGAGTTTTTCTAACTTGTGCTCTTCCAATTCTCTCCCCCATCCCACCGGGTGGGGGGGAGTGAGCGAGCGGCTGCGTGGTGCTTAGTTGCCGACTGAAATTAAACCACAACAGAAGGGCAACGAGGCTGGTGAGGAGTCTGGAGAACAAGTCTTATGAGGAGCGGCTGAGGGAACTGGGGTTGTTTAGCCTGGAGAAAAGGAGGCTCAGGGGAGACCTCATCTTTCAAATATAGAATTTGGACATCAAACTATAGTTTTTTTGAATACTCTAAGCTAAAAAATGCATATTCTTGCACACATTCAACATAAGAAAATCACATAGGGCAAGATTTTCAATAGATGTTACATATGAAATTGTCCAACTCAGTTTATTCATGCCAATATAATGCATTTACATAATTCAGGACCACTGGCATACCTACAGCCAGCTATTTATCTGTTGCTTACAGGTACACACAGTCTCCTGGTCAAGTCAATAAGGCGGCACCGAGCACCTCTGAAAACTGCTAGATTATGATACACCACGGACCCATATCCTGCACACATTTTAATCCAAGGCAACAATCGCTGTTCCCGACTACTATGCTACACGGCTGCAAAGATTGCTTGTAAAACTGAGGGGTTGGCTCATCCTGCTGTCCCATTACACTAACATGGTCAAAACCACACCATTTTCTGTGATTAGAGACACAAAAGGAGGCACTACGGCTATCTGCAATTCCAGCAGGCTTTGCTTCCTCAGCCCAATAGACCCAAGAACTACAGTGGTGCAAGGGACAATGTGAAGCATGAGAGCGGGTCAAACTCTCACCCCTGGAGCCACACTGGGATACCTGTAACATCTTTGTCACTATACCAGAGTCATGAACAGCATGGACTCATGAACAGCAAATAAAATGTAAAATTCAGTATGAGATGACAAGAAAAGACAATCTTTTTTTCTTTTTCTTTTCAGCTTTGACAGTTTCAGTTTGAGGGCACAGGTGAAGTAACACTTCAAATACAACATTCAGTCCTGGGTGTCCTTAGCATTAGAAAGATGTCAGTAAATTGGGGGAAGTTCAGGAATCATCAAGAAACAATTGCCAATCTGGCAGAACAGGCTGGCGAGGAAAAAAAATTTAAATGGGTTCAGACAGCTAGGTATACAGAGTGTGGCAAATCAATGAGCAAGCGTGGTAGGAAATGTGATGACTGCTGAGACACGTTTTCCAGAGTGCAAACATGAAGATGGATATCATATTTACACGATGGTCCAAGGGAAAATGGCAAGCCATATTCAGGTGAAATTAGAGGAAAAAGTATAACTTGGCTGAAAATCAGAAATGGAGAATCCCATTAAACAGCGAATTAGTCTCCCAGGGAAGGGGTAGAGGGCTAATCACATAGCCATTTAAAGTCAGGTTGGAAAAGGAGCTTAAATAAAATTTATGGAAAAATTTTGCATTGGCAAGGTTACTAACTAATATGTTTCCCATTGCTAGTTTCAATGAGTTATGAATGAGTAAAATGTTACTTGCCTTTCTCACTAGTAGCTCGGAGAACAAAGTTGTAGGTTGAATATGACATTGATGACTCTCAATGTTACTCATGGAAAAAAATTCAAAGCATACCCCTGTACTATATTTCAATAGTGTGCAAAATAATAGCAGCAGGGAATTTCAGGTCAAGAGCTTTTTATGCATTTGAAGTGGCAGCATTGGCTAAGATCTGAAACAGTTCTTCCACTAACTTCTCATGAATTTTAGCTGTTCTTGAATATCACACTCTCTGATTTCTTCTTCATGACAGAATGCAACAGAAAGCATACTGCACTAATTTTTTTTGCATTTAGGCATATTTAGCCCATCTAATAAGGAACAATTCTTAAATATATGGGCTGTTCTTGGGCCAAAGAATGCTTCTAGATGCATCACTGCTCACAGAATATTAATTTCATACTATACTCAGACAACCATACCTGAATATAGTCTGGCAGACATTCCTACAGAAAATGCTAAGCAAACTATAGAACAAATAACAAAAGATAATTTTAGTACCCTACCCCAACATGTAATTAGATTTTGAATACCATTTTAATTTGTAAAGATACAATAAAAAATCCCTCCACTAGTCTTAATTAGATCCCTGTCTTCCCATAAAACTAATTACATGTCAGATGAAACACTGGCTTAGGAAGCTCCTGTATTCTTGCAAAGGCAGAGGTAGTTCTATTCCCAGCTCTGTTACAGTGACTTGCTATGTGCCTCCCAGCAAGAAAAAATGCACACATTTTCATAACTACAAATTGTTCTAGACACTGATTTACCTTTCATGTGTGCTGAACCTCTACATCTCCAACAGAAATCAGCAAGAACCATCAGCAGTTTTGAAAAATAAGGCTTTATAGTCCAGATTTAAAAAATAATTAGGCAACAAAATTTGTGCAGAAATGGCAGTTAGACACTTAAACTGTTTATATTCCCTTGAAAATCCCATCAGTACATATTCACCATTTTAGATAATTCAGTGTACTTACAAAGGTATAAAAATGTCCATTTTATCATGGATTTCTATAGAAATTTAGTTATCTTAAAAGGGATTTGGCTACCTAAGCACCTTTTATGAGGCCAGCATGTAAATACCTTTGAGAAACTGGTAAAATAAGATTCATGCTAAGGCACTCAAAATTGGTACATACTTTTCAAAACACACAATGAAATCCCAGTCCCATGAAATTCAATTGGCAAAACTCTCACTGACTTAAAAAAAGTGAAGGTTTAGCCTTATCTCAGCTTCTTCACCAGCAAATCTGCAATAAAAAAATTTCAGAGATTACGTACTCCCTTCATCCCTTCCTTACTCCTTGCTCTGTCTGTACAGTTTAGCACACTCAGCCACCAAAATGATCACCAAAATTTGGAAAGCATCCTGAAGATGGGAAATGACCTCTAAGTGATAAGTTTTGTAATCAGACATTCTATTATGAAGTATTTCCAGTAAATCTAGAGAATGAGAGTAAACATGAACAGAAAACTTCAGTCTTCTGCTAATGTGAGATTAAAACCAGTAAATCTTTCACTAATACAGAGCTCTTAATCTGAAGATCTCCTCAGAGCCTTTAATAAAGACAGAGATACAAAGACCAATGTAAAAAATGAGATAGTATAAAGAGAACAAAAATAATTAACCTATAGAATAAAATAAAAAAAGAAAAAGGATCAAACACCAAAGAATAACTCCTCCTTTCTTGATGCTTCACTGACACCACGTGCACTTGCAATGACTTGAAGAACTGTTCAGCCGGCAGTGCCCCAGACTGCAGAGAAAGCATCAGTGGAAGCAGTAATGCAGCTGCAAGTGCTTGTCACCCTGTTTACTGAGGCCATTGTACTGAGAAACCTAAATATAGAGATTCAAAAATCTGATTCAGACATCTACATTTTAAAATCTGGGCCAGTTTTACCAAGATCCAAACTGTCTTCTCAGGCATGTCGGGATACATAAAACATACACAGCACAGTAAGTGAACTGCAAATAGTTCAAAGTAGGCAGAGTCAAAATAATGTAAAAATGAACACTTGGGAAGATTTTTTTTTTTTTTTTTTTTTTTAGTTTGAGGGTTGGGGTCTCGGGTTTTTCTTGAGGAAGGAGAGTTCACAAAGAAAAAAATTCAGGTAATATTGCCCCAAGTGGGTGGGTACGTTGCATTTTAATGTCCTCAAAAAATTCCCCTGAAAAACTTACCAGCAGATGAGTTTGAACTGCTCACCTGCTCACACAATTGTTTATCATCAGATGCATCAGTGATATGAATCATGCGAGCACCTAGATCAAGAAACATCCCGATTTCTTTCACAGCCCTGTCAGGTGCTATGGGGCTACTGCAGAGGCTGCTCCTCCAGAACAGAAAATCAGGAGCCTGGTGGCAAAGTGATTATAGTTCACTCCATTTTGAAAGGTCACTCACTTTCCATCATCTCATAGCATCATTAAGCCCAAGAGAAGTGGGATAACTGTTCAAAATTACTGCCTGGGGTGAAATGGAACAGTAAAGCCGTATCACTTATTTGCACCAGAGAAATGAAAAGGAAAAATAGCAGTCTCCTTTCACACCAGGACACGTATAGCAGAGGGCCTGAAAAATATAGCAAGATTTTACTGCTTAATGAAATACTTACAGTGATATATTAAAGCACAGAAATTATTACTGTGGGAGAGTTCATGATGTATTAATCAAAACACATTTGAAAAGCTTCATCGTATTTTTAAATTATGCTAGACTGTGTGTGATCCAGCCTTGTGAGGACCCAGCCACCTCCTGGGATGTGCTGTGTTCTCAGCTCCTATTGAGAAGTCTGTGGGAACAGAGGATGCTTAGCACTTTGCAGGATAGGGCCCTCAATGCTCAAAGGAAAAATCTAACCTAAACATAACATAAATGACTCAATCAGATCAAGAAGCATTAATTAACAACATCTAACAAGAATGTGGTTAGCAACGTAAGCAAACAAATTTCAAGCATTTTTTAAAAAAAACCCAAAACTTAGCACTGACTAATTCCCCAGCAGCAAAACTCTAGTTGAGTTGAAGGAGATAGAAATAAGCCTCTCTTCCCCCCCTCCCAATTTCTCTAGTTGCTTGACCACCAGAAGACATACCTATTGCTCTCTTTCTCAACTGCATTCTCTCTGGGCCTCAGCACTTGTGGAAACACCATCAAAAGTGCTGGGACAATGCTTTGGTGGGAAAGCCATTGATATCCCTCCTGTTTTATAGGTGGGAAACAAATACCCAGGAATGACACTGAACTGTTTCAGCTCACACAAATAGTCAGTGGTAGATAACAAGAGATCACAAGCACCAGCTGGAAGACCATCCTTTCTCATATAAAGGTCTTCAATGCTGGCAAAACTATTGTTATCCACAGGATATGAGTCTTTCACATTGATTGACTCCTGCCAAATACAGGTATTTTCTATCTCAATAGAAGGTTTAGAGTTGACTGAGTTTTTGCTATGTTTTTCAAGTCATCAGCTATATAATCAAAATGTTACATCTATTATCTACCTAATTTAGCTAGGTATGTTGTGCAATGAAATTCCAATACAGACAACACTGCTTTGTTCCTCTGCAAACTGCAAAACCCTGCCACTTCCCTTTTTGAAATAACAAAGTAGAAAGGCTTACATGAAGGCAACTGATATGCATTTTCAATAAAATAAAGATTTTGAGTTTTACTTTTGGAACATCCACTATACATTTTTTACCAAACTTCCACCAAACATAGTCACAGCAGTTGACCGTTCAATTGCCACTGCTTCCCAGAGCAAGGGGATTTTACTGAACTCACATTTGCTAAACTGTCTACAAATAGAATTAGATGAGTGGTAATCAGTTTGATTTTTTAAAAGCTTGAAAATTTTACAAACATTATGTGCTGTAAGAGGTATAAGAGGCAATGGGAACAAGAGGTACTTCCACTGGGAATAAGAGGTATAGCTATACCTCTTATAATTAGGACAATGCATTTATAAAAGAGTTTACTGAGGATGAGCACTCTTGCACAGTCCTACCTAAAGGACCAATCCCATCATCGCCATAAGGTTTACAGCAGTGGCAAAGCCAATACAGAGCTTGCAGATATAACAACGCTATAGAAAACTGGTAAGCAAAATTGGAAGAAAAATCATACAGAGCCAGTTAAGTGACTTTAGAGACAAACAAAACCTCTGTTATAGATTTTCTTTTTTTTTGAAAACATTATTTGCAATATGGATCACATTGAAATATGAGAATGAAAACTGCTCTTGTACAATATACTTCACATCATTAATGAATCCTAGCTTTAATGAGAAATTACTATAATTCAAATTCAATCTCTTAAACAATTTGTTGTTCCTCACCTTCTGTGAATTCACCATGTCATTTTAACCTAATGAACATCAGTGTAATGCATACTACATCTTTCTAACATCAAAACCACTTGCCTCCCAAAATAATAATTAGAAAGAAATTAAATTATAGAGAAATAACTACATTTTGTTTGATTTGTTTTAAAAATAAAAAGTAGATCCTGCAGGACACTGGATCCACTACTGAGTAAGTATGAAATGAAGCTAATTTCATTTGATGTACTATATTTACTTTATTAGATCAGGAGAGAAGCGGAAATGCAGTAGTGTACTGTAAATGTGCCTAATAAAGTAGGTAAACATAAGCATCAACAACTTAGACAATGTATTTCCAGTGAGCTATATTTGTTTTTATCAAAGTATTTGTGTAAGCAGAAACTACAGTCTAAATCTAAAGCTAAAAAGAAAAAAAAAAAGGGCACAGCTCGTTCAGGCAACTAGAGGTCTAGGCATGTAAACTATTTAATTTAGGAGTCTATTCTTCTTTTCAGGGTCATGCAATCCCCCCATTGACCTCGGTGGATCTTACACTGTCAGAAAAACAGAATTCTAAGTCAAAGGTTGTTTGCCTCTCCTTTTACAGCCTCTTCTTTCAAATCCACAGGCATAAATGAACCTCCTCCTTTCCTTAAGAAAGAACTGAAAACAACATACCAACCCCTCTTTTATAGGAGAGGGCAGGGGAAGAGAGGGGCAAGGAGAGGGTATGCTTTAACCTAAAGAATGTGTGGGGCTATAAAGATGTGGAGAGCGACGTGAACTGGGAATGCTTAGCAATTACATTTCTAAACTGAACTGCCCCTAAAACAAGTGAGAGCCCTGACATCCATTTCCATAGGGGAAGAACTGCTTCCGTGCAGTTAAAAAGCTTCATACAGAATCAGGCAAGTAGAGGTTTCAATAAGTGAGCATCCAGTATGAGAGATGAAAGTGAACTGGCTCTTTGCTTTATGATCCATTAAGGGATCTAGCCATATAGAAAAAAAAGGAGAAAAAAAGATAAGTTGCCCAAATCAGTATGCCCTCAAATCGTATTTAATTTAAATAAACAGACAAAAGGGTTCAAGAAGTTCAGCTCTGCCTAGGCACAAGTGAAAGTAATGCAAGCTGGTTTATTAATAGACAGATAAAACCATCCGGAAACTGCCTGATGAGTCAGTATGACTCAGCAGCTGAGGGAGATCTCCACAGCTTTCACACATGATGAGTGTCTGTGACAACAAGGTCTACAGCTGAAGCCACCGGAAGCAGCACACAGCTCTCTGAAGCTGGTGGTGGGAAGCGTTAAACAGCTGTAATGGAAACGGGGGCACTCCGCACTTCACTCGGGTTACTGGCAGGTTAGGTGATCATCTCCACACACACACCCAAGAGCATGCAGGCACGACGGCCGGCGGAGGAACCCCGATAGCCCAGTCTGAGCAAGGGAGCCCCAGGGGAGCTGGGATTGCCCCAGGGAGCCATCAGTCCCATGGGCTGGGGCTGATGCCCAACACGGGGGGTCAATGGGAGAGGCTTCCCGCAGCACCCTACAGACTGAGGGGTTACTGCCAGGATGCATGGGACACATTATGGGGTGCTGGGGAAGAGCGCTTCAGAACTGCCCAGGACTTATGATGGGTTGCTTAAGGGAAGGACCAACCACTTAGTTGCCTAAGTGGAAGAACCACTCAGGAAAGGTGGTTTGGGGGGAACAAACAAGGGAAAACAGAGGGACAGGGGGATAAAAGAGGCCGGTCCTGTGTCAACAGGTCAGTACGCTTGTCTGGCCATGCCCTGTGCCAGCTCAGCGCAGGCTGGCCTGTCATGAGCACCAAGCTGGACTAGCTGGTGAGCAGGATAGGAGGCTGGGGGGCCTATATATATATACACACACACACGCGCGCATATTGTGTCTACTGGGAATACATGCTCAACCTCGCTACCAGGTGGACTTGGGGACATAGATCTGTAGCAGCCTCACTTCTGGCAGGCTACCAGGGTTGGCAACTCCTAGCAGGTACCATCTTTGCACAGGATTTACATAAATAATTGTGAGCTCCTCATTTGATATCCAAATAGGAAGAACCAATATACCAACCAAAGTATGGTTAAGGATATCCTAACTATAATCCTCACAGCTCACAAACTTCCAAGGATCAGTTATCATGGAACAATATAGAAAGCTTTCCAGATGTTCTACCTGCGCAAACTTGAAATCTGAGAGTAAATGCTAACAAATCTAATAAAAGGTGTAATAATGATGTAGAAACTGTAATAAAAGATCTAGACTTCTACTGGGGAAAAATATTAACTCAAAAGTCACATTAGCTTGCCAGAAAACAAGTTTGGGGTGATAAATACTGGTTTGTGGTTGTAGGTTTATAGCTTTACATTCAGCTGAGCCATCAGCATCTTTGAACAGTTGAGACTGATAAAAGCATGGCCCAGTGAAAACAAATGAGGATGAGTTCTGAGCTTTGCACCTGGCAACTAATAAACTTCTTTACATGGCTTTGAGCCTCATGCTTCCTGTTCCCTTTCTGCAAAATGCTTTGAAAACTACAGATGAAAAGCCTATGTTTATTACACATTATATTGAAGCCTTATACTCCAAAATAAAATACAAAGTAAAAGTAAATTAGTGGCCAAATTCTTAGATGGTAAACAGCAGCCTCCCCCCAATCCCAGCTGATAATTTTCTCAAATCAAGAGGCCAACTCACAAATCAGTTCTTATTTTACTTTTCACCTGTGACAGAAGACTTCTCAAAAACTGCTTGCAAAGCTGTGATATGTCAAAGCCTCCACCTGCAAAAGCAACTAACGTCCCTGGCTGCATCTGACAGAGCTGAGGCAGAGCCGGCAAGCGAGCCCTGTCCTAGCAGCCCCACCATGCCACTGCGGGGCGGGCTGGGGCAGCACTTGCAAAAGGGCCTGGGACAATCAATCTCTGCCAAGGTCCTGCCCCAGTTTCTTCCAAACACAGAGACTCAGATAGCCCAGCAGCTTGGCACAGCCCTCATGTCAGCCATGTCATACAACTGCCAAAGTGGGAGCCATGTCTGAGCTGTTTGTGAATTCTGGGCAGCTCAAGTTGGTTGCTTCTTGCTGTGACTTCCCAGCGGTTTCAAAGAAAAGATCTGTGTAAGGGGATGCAAGCAGGATCAGACCTTTTGACTGGTAAATCAATTGACACAGTTTGTTTGAAGATCAACATTTCTCTAATGTCTGTTGCAAAGTAAAAATATCTTTTCTTGATGATTCATTTTCCACACTAAAGAATGTCCGTGGGTGGAAGAACAGAGCTGAAGTAATTCTATTTTTTTTCTCCTGTCACTACTGTAGCAGTTTTAAACTCCAGCATGAAATAGAAATGAAGCGATTGCAAGATGTTTCCAGCAAGTGAACTGAACAACATATTTTGTTACCTCTTTTGTCATAATTTTTATCTAGATGCGTATTATATTTAAATCATTTCAGCACTGTTATGCTCACCCTCAGAATCTGACCTTCCAAACACAGAGGCAGAAGTGGGGTTTTTATTGCATCCATCAAATGGATGGTGCATTATTTGCAAAAACTTCTTTGCTATTAGTGTTGTGAGTCCAGTCATGCTTTAGTTAAGTTAGGAATGAATGAATTTAATGAGAATATATTTATCCCACAGGATTAGACTCTAAACAATAGCCTCTTGGAGTAAGGAGTGCCTCAGAAAACCTCTGAGTCCAATTGCTGGACTCTGAAACTCTACAGAGCTCGGCAAGGGCTTTCTGCCTCCTGTCCCAGCGCCCCCCTACTACACTACAAGTGGAGATGATAACATAATCCCTTTTGCTCTAGATGACAAAAGGTTTGGGATATTAACATCTAGAATCAGGAGAAGTAGGTGATCCCAGCATCCTCATAGGGAAGGAACAATTTTCATACTCTCAGAAGCTGGGCAGAAAACAGCCCACAGCTTCTGGAACCATCGTGCCCAAAACAGAAACAGCAAGAAGCGTGGGAAGACTTATCATAAAAGGAGATTTCCTCGCCTCCTCCTCCTTCCCTTGAGCAAGCTGACTCATGGTTTCTCAGCAGCACAGACAAAGAGTCTTTCCCAGCAATGGCAAAGCATGCATCCTGGAGCGGCAGTAATGAAACTCCAGTGGGTTAAAAGGGGATGACAGAAAAAGTGGGTCTTTTGGAAAGGTAGGGGGATAGGAGGAGCTAGTTTCAAGGGGGATCAGAAAGCTCTCATCAGGTGGTAAGCAGCAGCGGGCACCTCTTGCCCTCCAGTATCGCACACTGCCCCCATACACCTCCAGTATCCCTTTCCTCCAGCAGAGAGATGGGGACCCCAGCCCACACCTCTTCTGCAACCTGAAGAGCCACTCTGCCTCCCACGCACTGAGCATCCATTCTACCCTTACCCACATGTGCCTCCCTGCCTGCTGCAGAGGGGAGAGGCTGAGGCCAGCCAAGGGGGAGGACAGTACACTTTGTTCCTTGCCACCACAGAAGGAGCAAGCATTAAAAAGAAGAAATTTTTCTGTGTGGAGAAGGAGGCAGAGGAACTCTCTCTGTACAGGAGGCGATCAAAACACAGATTGCCCCAACAAGTCCTACGCTTTGTACATAAACATAAATCAAGAGTTGCCTTGTTCTTAGCTTAAGAGGGAAGGCATTTATGCTCATTTTCAGTGAAATATGAATATATATTAATTTAAATTCAAGTGTCTCTTGTTATTTTGAGACCATTTTCTCTAATGCTTTGCTGTGTTGCAAAAGTCATTACATTATAGGGTTGCCTGTGACAACTCAGGAATTCCTTCCTGTGCTCTTTTCTTATTTGCTAGATAAACTTATTTATTTATTCAGGTTTAAACATTACACAGCACCAGGTACACGCTCTGTTACAACCATTAAAAATGCAGGTGTCCAGTTAAACCTGTCCAATAACAAATATTTGACATGGTTCATAGATCTCTATCTGAGATAGTACAGTCTTGCAGACTGACTTGATTTTACATTTATAAGGGGAAAGGATCAAGGTTTGCTCATACAAAGAAAGAGGATAGGTGCTTTCAGGCAGAGACAAAAATTTTCACAAGAAACCACAGGTATAACTTTTGGTATAGTAATGCTTTCAGAGAGCATTAGTGTGAGCAGTCCTAAAGATATAGACAGAATAATCAGTCGCCTGCGTATATAAACTCCTCAACGCAGCAGCTGCTGATCTGAGAGCAGATCTGAAGATGCCTTTTCACACTCCTCATCTCTCAAGTCAATACCAAATACACATCTACAGATTTATTTCCCAACATGAGAATAAACCGGGCACTTTTTACTGACCACAGACCCAAAGGTGGGTAACACCAAATGGATTCACTAATGTTTGTACGATGTGATGAAGAAACAAAAAAAGAAACAACAGAGGCATGAGCACTACCAAACTGCAAAACAGTGCATCAGAAGAGGCACCAAAGGTTTTCTGTTCACTGCATTTCCGATTCAAGTACGATTTTCTTGAAACCTGCTGACACAAAGAGCTGACAGCTGTCGTATATGGACGGTTATTTCTCTTGGTGAACCTTTTCACTTCTGAAATCTTGACAAATGCAGGTGCTAGGCCAAGAAAATCTAGTATGAGTTACTATTCTATGTTGAGCCCAGTGAAGAAACTACCCTAGACATATCTTCCAGGATTAGAGATATAGCCACAATAAATAGAGTACATTCACTATGTAAGTCTACAGTCATAAACATGGGCCATATGCTGTCCATATCTGTCTGAGTCTGTGGTACAGAAATACTGGCTAAATACAGATCATCTGCCAAACAAGAGACAACTGTTTTCAGAAGATCTGTAGAACTTGACAGCTCAGGTTTCACTGGACCATTGTCCAAAGACAACAACTTCACTCAGGATTCGAATTCCATGTTACTCATGAGTAGTCATAACTCATCTAATATTTGCAGGCTTATCAAATCTCTCCTTAGCTGTGAACCTCCAAACCAATATATCCCTGAAGAACACAAGATTTGTCCACACAAGGCTTAAAGATTCATCAGTCTTTCAAGGTATTGTATTATCATAGAATCATAGAATCATAGAATAGTTTGGGTTGGAAGGGACCTCTAAAGGTCATCTAGTCCAAACCCCCTGCCATGGGCAGGGACATCTTCAACTAGATCAGGTTGCTCAGAGCCCCGTCCAACCTGACCTGGAATGTTTCCAGGGATGGGGCATCCACCACCTCTCTGGGCAACCTGTTCCAGAGCTTCATCACCCTCAGTGTAAAAAATTTCTTCCTTATATCTAGTCTAAATCTACCCCCCTTTAGTTTAAAGCCATTCCCCCTTGTCCTGTCACAACAGGCCCTGCTAAAAAGTTTGTCCCCATCTTTTTTATAAGCCCCCTTTAAGTACTGATAGGCTGCAATAAGGTCTCCCCGAAGCCTTCTCTTCTCGAGGCTGAGCAACCCCAACTCTCCCAGCCTTTCTTCATAGGAGAGCTGTTCCATCCCCCTGATCATTTTCGTGGCCCTCCTCTGGACCTGCTCCAACAGGTCCATGTCTTTCTTATGCTGAGGGCTCCAGAGCAGTACTCCAGGTGGGGTCTCACCAGAGCAGAGCAGAGGGGCAGAATCACCTCCCTCGACCTGCTGGCCATGCTTCTTTTGATGCAGCCCAGGATACGATTGGCCTTCTGGGCTGCGAGCGCACATTGCTGGCTCATGCCCAGCTTTTCAACCACCAGTACCCCCAAGTCCTTCTCGGCAGGGCTGCTCTCCATCCCTTCATCCCCCAGCCTGTATTGATACCAGGGGTTGCCCCGACCCAGGTGCAGGACCTTGCACTTGGCCTTGTTAAACCTCATGAGGTTCACATGGGCCCACTTCTCAAGCTTGTCCAGGTCCCTCTGGATGGCATCCCGTCCCTCTGGCGTGTCGACCGTACCACTCAGCTTGGTGTCATCTGCAAACTTGCTGAGGGTGCACTCGATCCCACTGTCTATGGCATTGATGAAGATATTAAACAGTACCGGTCCCAATACGGACCCCTGCGGGACGCCACTCGTCACCAGTCTCCATCTGGACATTGAGCCATTTACCACTACCCTCTGGATCATAGAATCATAGAATCATAGAATCATAGAATCATAGAATCATAGAATCATTAAGGTTGGAAAAGACCTCTAAGATCATCGAGTCCAACCGTCGACCCAACATCACCACCCACTAAACCATGTCCCTAAGTGCTTCATCTACTCGTCTTTTAAATACCTCCAGGGATGGGGACTCAACCACTTCCCTGGGCAGCCTGTTCCAATGTTTCACCACTCTTTCAGTAAAGAAATTTTTCCTTACATCCAATCTAAACCTCCCCTGGCGCAACTTGAGGCCATTTCCTCTCGTCCTATCGCTAGTTACTTGGGAGAAGAGACCAACACCCACCTCGCTACAACCTCCTTTCAGGTAGTTGTAGAGAGCCATGAGGTCTCCCCTCAGCCTCCGTTTCTCCAGGCTAAACAACCCCAGTTCCCTCAGCCGCTCCTCATAAGACTTGTTCTCCAGACCCCTCACCAGCCTCGTTGCCCTTCTTTGGACATGCTCCAGCACCTCAACATCCTTCTTGTAGTGAGGGGCCCAAAACTGAACACAGTATTCGAGGTGCGGCCTCACCAGTGCCGAGTACAGGGGCACAATCACTTCCCTACTCCTGCTGGCCACACTATTTCTGATACAGGCCAGGATGCCATCGGCCTTCTTGGCCGCCTGGGCACACTGCCGGCTCATGTTCAGCCGGCTGTCGACCAACACCCCCAGGTCCTTTTCCGACAGGCAGCTTTCCAGCCCCTCTTCCCCAAGCCTGTAGCGTTGCATGGGGTTGTTGTGGCCGAAGTGCAGGACCCGGCACTTGGCCTTGTTGAACCTCATACAATTGGTCTGGGCCCATCGATCCAGCCTGTCCAGGTCCCTCTGCAGAGCCTTCCTACCCTCGAGCAGATCAACACTCCTGCCCAACTTGGTGTCCTCTGCAAACTTCCTGAGGGTGCACTCAATCCCCTCATCCAGATCATCGATAAAGATATTAAACAAGACCGGCCCCAAAACTGAGCCCTGGGGAACACCGCTCGTGACCAGCCGCCAACTGGATTGAACTCCATTCACCACAACTCTCTGGGCCCGACCGTCCAGCCAGTTTTTTACCCAGTGCAGAGTACACCTGTCTAAGCCGTGAGCCGCCAGCTTCTCTAGGAGAATGCTGTGGGAGACGGTGTCAAAGGCCTTACTGAAGTCCAGGTAGACCACATCCACAGCCTTTCCCTCGTCTACTAGGCGGGTCACCTGGTCATAGAAGGAGATCAGGTTGGTCAAGCAGGACCTGCCTCTCATGAATCCGTGCTGGCTAGGCCGGATCCCCTGGTTGTCCCGCTCATGCCTTGTGAGCGCCCTCAAGATGAACTGCTCCATAATCTTCCCCGGCACTGAGGTCAGGCTGACAGGCCTGTAGTTCCCCGGATCCTCCTTCCGGCCCTTCTTGTAGATGGGCGTCACATTGGCAAGCCTCCAGTTCTCTGGGACCTCCCCCGTTAACCAGGACTGCTGATAAATGATGGAGAGTGGCTTGGCGAGCACCTCCGCCAGCTCCCTCAGCACTCTCGGGTGGATCCCATCCGGGATGCAACCATCCAGCCAATTCCTCACCCACCGGACAGTCCACCCATCAAATCCATACCTCTCCAGTTTAGAGAGAAGGGTGTTGTGGGGGACTGTGTCAAAGGCCTTACAGAGGTCCAGATAGACGAAATCTGTAGCCCTTCCCATGTCCACTGATGGAGTCACCCCATCATAGAAGGCCACTAGGTTAGTCAGGCAGGACTTGCCCTTGGTGAAGCCATGCTGGCTGTCTCCAATCACCTCCCTGTCCTCCATGTGCCTTAGCGTAGCTTCCAGGAGGATCTGTTCCATGATCTTCCCAGGCACAGAGCTGAGACTGACTGGCCTGTAGTTCCCCGGGTCTTCCTTTTTTCCCTTTTTAAAAATGGGGGTTATGTTTCCCCTTTTCCAGTCAGTGGGAACTTCTCCGGACTGCCATGACTTCTCAAATACGATGGATAGTGGCTTAGCAACTTCATCCGCCAGTTCCTTCAGGACCCGTGGATGGATCTCATCAGGTCCCATGGACTTGTGCACCTTCAGGTGCCTTAGATGGTCTCGAACCTGATGTTCTCCCACAGTGGGCGGCTCTTCATTCTCCCAGTCCCCGCCTTTGCCTTCTGCGGCTTGGGCGGTGAGGCTTGAGCACTTGCCGGTGAAGACCGAGGCAAAATAGTCATTGAGTACCTCCGCTTTCTCTGTATCCCGGGTAACCAGGTCTCTCATTTCGTTCCGGAGAGGGCCCACATTTTCCCTCGTCTTCCTGTTATCCCCGACGTACCTATAGAATCTTTTCTTGTTGCGCTTGATGTCCCTGGCCAGATTTAATTCTATCAGGGCTTTAGCTTTCCTAACCTGATCCCTGGCTGCTCGAACAATTTCTCTGTATTCCTCCCAGGCTACCTGTCCTTGCTTCCACCCTCTGTAGGCTTCCTTTTTGTGTTTGAGTTTGTCCAGGAGCTCCTTGTTCATCCATGCAGGCCTCCTGGCGTTTTTGCCTGACTTCCTCTTTGTTGGCATGCATCGCTCCTGCGCTTGAAGGAGGTGATCCTTGAATATTACCCAGCTTTCCTGGGCCCCTCTTCCCTCCAGGGCTTTGTCCCATGGCACTCTACCAAGCAGATCCCTGAAGACGCCAAAGTCTGCTCTCCTGAAGTCCAGGGTAGTGAGCTTGCTGTGCGCCCTCCTCAGTGCCCTAAGGATCTTGAACTCCACCATTTCCTGGTCACTGCAGCCCAGGCTGCCCTTGAGCCTCACATTCCCCACCAGCCCCTCCTTGTTGGTGAGAACAAGGTCCAGCATAGCCCCTCCCCTCGTTGGCTCCTCTACCACTTGGAGAAGGAGGTTATCATCGACGCATTCCAGGAACCTCCCGGATTGCTTATGCCCTGCCGTGTTGTCCGTCTAACAGATGTCGGGGTGGTTGAAGTCCCCCACCAGGACCAGGGCTTGTGAGCGTGAGGCTGCTCCTATCTGTCTATAGAGGGCCTCATCCACTCGGTCTTCCTGGTCAGGTGGCCTGTAGCAGACCCCCACCGTAATGTCACCTCTCCCTGCCTTCCCTTTAATTCTGACCCATAAGCTCTTGGTCGGCTCCTCATCCATCCCCAGGCAGAGCTCCATGCACTCCAGCTGGTCATTGACATAGAGGGCGATGCCCCCTCCTTGTCTCCCCTGCCTGTCCTTCCTAAAGAGCCTGTATCCCTCCATCCCAACACTCCAGTCATAGGAGCCATCCCACCACGTCTCCGTGATGCCAATAAGGTCGTAGCCCTGCAGGCGTGCGCACGTCTCTAACGCCTCTTGTTTATTCCTTGACTTCCTCAAATGTAAAGGAAAATGTTTGTGCAAGAACAAGTGGGTGGGCGCTGCTTCACTACCTACAGTTAGGTTGGAAATGGGAAGAATTTCAAATAATCAAGAGAAAGGTGGCTGAAACTCTCTTTCAATGTAATTAATTTACCTTATATGGAGCTATATACATCTACCAAGTGGATTCCACAACAGGGTTACCCAGAAATACCTTGGATTCAACGCTACAGAATCTATTCAATTTTATATTCAAAGCTTCAGACAGGTCTCTCACCAAAATACATCATCTTCAGTAAGTCCATCTCATTCTCAGCAGTATTATTAGGTAGGCAAACCCCAAAGCATGTCTAACACATGCCCACTCCTTTCCCAGTTCTTATCTTCAAGCGTGAGGAAGTGACTGCCTAGTTATCAGAATTACCTGCTTTAGCAGATACAGATAGTTGGAAGTCATAATACCATCATTGCTGCTCTACAGTGATTAATATTAAGGCTAAGGAAATTTTCTGATAGCTAATTCTCAACCTGCCAGCTATAACCAGAGCCTAGTAGAAGCAGAACTGCTCCTGAATCCTTTACTGGTCTGCATGCAATAAGGATGTGCCTGCTCCTGCCGCTGCAGCAAGACAGTGAGAGATTGTCTTAACATGCTCTCTGCATAAAAACATGAGTCTGAAGGAGCAAATGTTACAGTGTATATCACACCTCTTCTCGGGCATCAGAGAAACTAAACACCGGAAGGTGTATGCCTAATGAAATCCAAACCAGACCACAGGGGAACAAGGCAAGGTGCTTATGGCTTTCTCTATCAGAATGTGTATGGCATACAGCAATGTCTGGGATGACAAATGTATAAATACAAGGGATGAAACAAAACAAGCTAAAACCAAGGGGGAGTGAAATGTTCTGACTGACAGGGGAGAGATGTGGAAACAAGGATGGTGAGTTATAGTGGTACTGAAAGATCTCATAGTTAAATAAATATTAGATCCCTGAGAGAGCAGCTTCATATTGCCACCAAAAAGACATCCCTTTCTCTCCCCTCCTCTCACCATTTTCACTGCTCTCAAGACCCAGCGACCCATTTCATCTCTCCCTTGTGCTGCCTCTAATGATCGTGCAGCCATAATCATCAGTTTCTAACAAATCAACTCATTGGTGGAAGGGAGGGGATATTAATATAGCCACATATCCCTCTTTACCAGGGGGCAATGAAAAAGCTGCCTTTGGGCAGCAGTCTGCAGCTAGGTTGGATTACGTACAACAAGGAACTGAACTCTGGAACTGCACAGCCTCTGCACCCGCACTTTCCCAAATGTTTCACCCATTTCCACCTTGAATTTGCATCTTCTGACTTAAATTTTCAGATCTGGATATCTGTACACATGAGAGACCATCTTGGTTATGAAGACGTTTTCCCCATCTAGTCCCAAAACTATAATGAAAACCTTTCAGATATATCAAGGGATGTCAAAGTCCTCGAGGAAATAACTAGCATGGCCACAAGCATGAACTGTGAAATTCTCTTCTTGCAAATCATGGAAAAGATAAGCACTGAAATGTCAGGTCCTAAGGTATATATCCACAAAGACTTAAAGTACCAACTGCATATATAGTTCAAAGAAAAAAGAAATGTAAATGTTGAACAAGTAAAGGCAAAAAAAGAAAAAAGAAAACACGATGAAGTTTGCTAGGCAGATAAATGGACTACCTTATAATTTTCACACTAGTCACGGCAGGCAAATATACAGAGTTCAGCTGTGGGAGCAGAGATCATCCGGTGCTGAAACTGCAACTACTCTTGTTGCCTGAACTTCAGATATCATAATGATGGCAAACTTTGACAGTTCTGATTTAATATCGATAAAGCACCATGAACTAATTAATCTCAGAATACTACTATGAAGTAAAGTAACATCATTCCCATGCAATACTGGTGAAATTGAGGTACTAAAAGAGTTGATAGTTAAAACACTACTTTCTGGCTTTCAGGCATGTACTATAGACTTGCTTTCGTAGGCACAAAATAATACTTTCTGCAACAAACTGAACTCACCACACTGATCATTTGTTCTGTGACCATACAAAGATTAAGGATGTGACAACTGAGAGGCACAAAAAATGAAAAATAACATTTTCAGTTTTTGCCAACACAGTTGAATACTATACAAAACAGGAACTCTTTGGTGCTTAAAACATACTAACCTTTCTGCCAAATCTCTATTGTAAAGTCACTGTGTAAACAGCTACGCATACGGAAAAAGTAGCCTTTCAAAAAATCTTCTATGCTCATCAGATTAATTTTGGCAACATACTATGAGGTCCTACCCATACAGTAATCCCTCTGAAACTGATAGTTTCCTTCTCCAAAACTATGTTCAGCACACAGAGGTAGCATCTTCCCTGACAAGTATGTCAGCCTTTCTTTCTGCCCTCACACACATAAGACCTGTGTGATTCTGTGCGGGGTTTGCTGTGCGGGATGGCAGCAACTGCAGCTAGAGGAGAGGAATGTTGCATAATGCTAGGTGCATTTGTCCTCCCTCAAGTTTCAAGTCTCCACCGAGGCACAAAAAACCCAAAGAAAGCCAAGACAGCAGACAGCAACGTGCAAGACAGAAGGACTTAGAACAAAAGAATATCTGCATTGGGCATCTGAAGCCTGTATTTTTGCAGATTAAAAAATGCATGTACAACTGAAAGCATGACAAAAATTTTACTGCAGTGTTCAAATGCCTTAGTTAAAAACGATCAATATAGACAAAAGGAGATAGCACAAGCAAACCTTGAAAATGCTGTCTGTAGTGCTGTGGGTGAATCTGTATATATAAAACACATGAATTCTGTTTTGCCTTTATGAACTGCCTCTATTTTTATGTCTAACAGCTGCTTTTCACTCTCACAGCGTATTGAATTGTGTTCCTTCTGCTAAAAAAAAGAGCAATAACAGCTACCAATTTGTCAGGAAAAAACCCCACCGCAGTAATTAAGAGCTAGTAAGTAATGAGTAAGGTTACTTCAACACAAAATGGCTTTTCTGTTTTCTCTGAAAAAGGTGCTATGTTCCACAACAACAAAAAAAGAGTCCAAGCTCCGATGCTGCCTTTTGCCATTTCCGAGGCACTGAGGGGAAGGACGTACAAACAGAAGTGCCAAGCTGAACACAGGCTGAGAGGTAGGGCTTTCCCAGCAGGCAGGCAAGCCTCAAATTTGGGGGTCAGCCTGGGCTCTGGGACAGACAAGAGCCAGCACAGAAGACCCTGACCCAGGGCCACAGGATTTTTCATAGCAGCAAAGAAATAAGCCAGTCAACCTCTGTTTATAATACAGGCTAAATTAAGCAAAACTGAGACAAGAAACCCATGTTGAACCTACCCTTCTACTTGTTTCCTTTACCTCTCGCTTGACAGCTACTTGTTAAAGCGTAAATCCACCCTGGAGGTAAAGCTCTGGAAACAAATGTTAATAAGCAGTGCAGAGCCTGAAGCATCATCAGCAGCATTGGGACCTGTAGGCTACACGGTCCCAAGCCTGGAAGGGTAACAACAGAGTGCCCATGCTCAGGGAACATGTGGAGAAAAAAAAAGAGTGGTAGCCTCTACAAAACCCAAAGAAACGTGGAAGCTGTAATTTACATGACCCAAACTCCATTTCCCACTGACCGTACAGGAGGCTGTGGTAACAGCAGCCTTGCTTGTTGTGTCCTTGCATCCCACTCCCTGTCCTGGTTCACCCTTTTCTCACCCCCACCACTTCACTTTTGGAGGAGGACCCACACCAGTGAAGAGATGAAGCTAGTAAGTCTGACCTGTTTCTAAAAAGCCTCTACCGATATAAAGTGTGTCCCCCGAAAAACTGCTTTGGTTCTCTGAAAGATCAGGATCTAGCTAGGGAGACCTATTAGGTGCTGCTCAGACAATGGTGCTTTTTCAAAAACACAATGGATGACCAGGTAGACCTGTATATGACAGCCAAAGACAAAACATTCACCTTCCCTAGGAGAGGTCAGCTGAATTCACACTCTGAGCATCTTTAGGATACATGATAACCCTTTCCTGTCAGACAAAGCATTTCTAACACACCTAGAACAACATTCATAATGCAAAATGCTTTCTATGCAGAAGGCACAGCAGTAGAAAAACTTCTCACAAAGGGTGGACTATTCAATAACGAGAGCTACTTTGTACAGAAGAGCCCCAGGTTCCTTAGAAAAAGAAGCCAAATATCTACAGATATTATATTATATATCTACAGGTATTGTAATATATATATCTACAGGTAGACAGAGGCCACTTTCACAGCAGAATTGGAGCACTTATGTTTAAATGGGAGCAAGATTAGGAGAGTCTAAGCTTTGGTACAGAGAATATTTGGTTATACGTATGGGCTTCCTATGCAAGACAGCAAAGAGTAGACTAGGAATGTGACCAGTACATCCCACCATTCAGATACAGCAGTTCTGCACAGCAGAAACATAGAGCTGCTGCTCTGCCTGGAAATGTGACTACCTACAGACCTCAGTGGTCGTGCAGTTTCAGCAACAGATCTTAATGAAATGCTTTGGAAGGGAGGCTGTTAAGAAACAGCATTGGCAGCATCCATTTACATAAATCTTATTCCTCTTTCAGAAAAGAGGAAACTCTTCAAAGAATGGGAGCCAGGGGGCTGATGTTTCCACCACTGCCTCCAGAGAGTACACAGATGACTGGCTCTAACCCACAGCCCTGTGTTGCTCTAAGGGTGCACATCAGACACTCTTCTTTAAGAAATGTATACAGTAAGAAACAGTTAATGGGACCATATATTTTAATTTTAAAGTGTCTCAGCACTGATGGATTAAATACATGACAGCATAAAAATGTCATTCATCTTTCTTTCAAGTCCACTGAATATCTCTGAGTTCCCATTGCTACCAGAAGTCTTAAATTAAAAAGGAAGATCTGAATTAAATCAGATTCTCCCTCAGACATACTTTTTTCCATGTCTGTTGAACAGAAGTGCTCAAAGGTTTATTTTAAAGTGAATCAGTGGAGGCAAAATAGCTTTTAGTCAGGTAAATAAATCCTCTGAAGAATAAAATGCAGAATGCTATCCTGACCTGACTTAATTTCCCCAAATCCGGAAAAGCGCCCTGGTGTCTCACTTCACCAAAGAAGACCTTTGTTTCATGCAGATTTAGTGGCTACACCTATATGAAACACGAGATATATAAATTAAAGCAATCTTAGGAACATATACAAATATTTGTTTAACATGCTTCAATTACACTTTAAAACATTATTATGGATTTTATGCAAATCCAGGTAGGTAGGAATTGTTACAATTTAGGATCAAAGTGATCTACAGTCTGAGATGTGGGAAAGGAAGCATACAAAAGGATTAAAAGAGAATGAGTTTCTTCTTTTTTTGCTTGGTTATACTTCCATCAAACTTTATTCATTTCAAAGGAAACTGTTTGCAATTTAAATGTCATTAGTAAGGGGAGAAAGGGACTCGCTGAGCTGCGAAATAATTAGCAACTTATTTCCTTCTTCCTGTAGGGGGAAAAATTCCCATAAATGCCAATGTCAGTGCAGACTGACACACATCCTCTTACTTTATGTTAGATATTTCTTGAATTATCAGTATGAAAGTACGGTACTGTACTGGTTGTGGCTGGGATAGAGTTAATTTTCGTCATAGTAGCTTGTATGGTGCTGTGTTTTGGATTTCTGACCAGAACAGTGTTGATAACACAGGGATATTTTAGTTATTGCTGAGCAGTGCTTATACAGCATCAAGGCCTTTTCTGCTTCTCACACTGCCCTGACAGCAAGTAGGCTGGGGGTACACACGAAGTTAGGAAGGGACACAGCTGGGACAGCTGGACTCCCACTGGGGGGGAGTGAGTGAGCGGCTGTGTGGGGCTGAGCTGCCCACCAGGGTTAACCCACAACAGGTACAATAGTAGGAGACAGATCATAACAGCATATGCTGTGAACTTTGATTTCTTGTAGCAATACGAATGTCTCCAAATTCAAACATTTCTGTAAATATTCAAATCCATCCAGATCCACTTTTCTTATCTTTCTTCTCCATTTTAACTCATGTAGGTCCCAGCAAGACTGTACATCTCCACTTTAAAAGGAACTTTGAAAAGCATCAAGGATATTACCTTTTAAATGATGCCCAGTCTTGTCTCAGGTTTTTACTTTTGGAATACCATGAGCTGCTTTTAAAATATGCATAATAGTACCAGCAACAGACCCATACCTCACTGCAGCTCCTGTCAGTAACTCACAGTTACCACAGTCCCCACATACTTCTGCAGACTTCATTCTGAATCCTTACCTGAGCATCTCCTGCTGTAACCTCTTTATATGAGTAAATTTATGTGAATCGGGATTGCAATCCATATTTAAAATCCCATTGACAACTAGACAGATGCTACAAACTTCTCCTTCATCTTTATGCATACAAGTATGCAAGTATTTAGTTTTCAGACTGCAGCCAAAAAGTAATTTTAATAAGAAACCTAGGCCATATACGTCCAAAAGCTATTCTACAATTAACACAGTTTTAATTTGTTTGCCTGAAACAAAAATGCTAGCTCTGAGGATTTTCGCTCTATTTTATTTTTCTGTAGCCTGTTTTGTCCCTGTAAATATAGCAACAAAATGTATTTTCCCCTTTACTCCTATTCCTAGCCTATTTTAATAATTTTGATGTGGAATGGTACATTTCTTTAGAATATAACACATTTTAAAATCCTCTCCTTTTTTCTCAAGAGGGTTTCTTTTTTTTCCAGACACAATCTTTCCTCACATGCTCTTATTGGCAGCGTTTTCTCTCTGACTCAAGCTCTTACACATCTTTCCATTTCCTCTTCCAATGTACGTGTGTATCTCCTTGTCACTCCCTCTGTCCTTTCTATCAGTATCCAGCCATCTTCTGCTCCCCAGTCTCCCCCACTTTCTCCACCACTGTCTCCTTGTCACACCCTTCTCTACACCCATTCTGGCTCTGACTGGGTAAGGCAGCTCCAGCACTGAGGATTGTTTTTGTGTATCTAGGCTGAGCTATGGCCCGAGTTGGATTTTCAATACGTGTAGCTACTGGAAGGCATGAAGCTGGACATGGGACAGTGAGAAAGCATTATTCCTGCAATGTCCCAAAGCATTCCAGTGAAGCCAGTGACATCCTCTGATGTCACTAAACTTTTGCATTTGTAGACTTCATAATGAAACGTGACAACAGCATCCATTTAGTTGTGAGACATACACCAAAGCTACATTAGGGCAAGATTTGCATAATCGTATTGCTTTAAAATTGACCTAACAGCATTCCTAATCGTTGAAATCCACAGATGTCCATGCTGCTGCAACTATATGTCACCCGCCCCTATGCCATTAAATAACACCTTAAACATGATTTCAAATATCTGAATGCAAGTATATGCATTCATACAGTACAGATCCTCAGGTTCATAAGCTCATGATTGGATTACATTGTTTCATCAATGCAATACCCATCTGTGAAAGATAATATAATCTAGACCTTCTCCTCCATTATCTCTAACCTTTTTTAAAAAATACCATCTGAGAAGGAGAACACACGAGAGGAGAAACTGGTTATAAACCATGTTGCACCAAGGCAGTTTGAGGTTAAGTTGTAAGAATGAGATATATTTATTTGGGGATCAGAATACACAGACTTTACCAGTGAAAAAAATAATCTGTTATTTTTCTTTACTGATGAAATATATCCTAGATGTCAAGGGCTTGATGTATCCTTCACAATTCAGTGGCTCCCAAATCTCACACAGATGGTACACTGGAGCTGCAACTGCCATTTTACTCGAAGCACCACAGTGAGGCAAGAATCTCACAACTGCTTTGTATTAAAAGATGGATTTAGAGCAAAATTCCATTGAAAAATACATGAAGCTATGTCAACTGACATCATATGAGTTTCACTTCACAAAAGGAACTCATTGGCTGATCCAGGAGACAGAAGATTGAATGCTCATTAAAAAGTCTTTTGACATCTCCATTCCTAACCAGCTGTGTCCCCTAAGCACCTACATTTCTGCTCCAGAGCCTGCATCCAAGCAGTCTTACACAATTAGTCACAGGCATACTGTCGTGGTTTAACCCTAGCTGGCAACTAAGCACCACACAGCTGCTCACTCACTCCCCCACAGTGGGATGGGGGGAGAGAATCAGAAGGGTAAAAGTGAGAAAACTCGTGGGTTGAGATAAAGACAGTTTAATAGGTAAAGCAAAAGCCACGCACACAAGCAAAGCAGAACAAGGAATTCATTCACTACTTCCCATCAGCAGGCAGGTGTTCAGCCATCTCCAGGAAAGCAGGGCTCCATCATGCGTAATGGTTACTTGGGAAGACAAACGCCATCACTCCGAACGTCCCCCCCTTCCTTATTCTTCCCCCAGCTTTATATGCTGAGCATGACGTCACATGGTATGGGATATCCCTTTGGCCAGTTGGGGTCAGCTGTCCCAGCTGTGTCCCCTCCCAACTTCTTGTGCACCCCCAGCCTACTCGCTGGTGGGGTGATGTGAGAAGCAGAAAAGGCCGTGACTCTGTGTAAGCACTTCTCAGCAGTAACTAAAACATCCCTGTATTATCAACACTGTTTTCAGCACAAATCCAAAACATAGCCCCATGCTAGCTACTATGAAGAAAATTAACTCTATCCCAGACAAAACCAGCACGCATACAAAAAGATTTAGGGATTGTGAGACCAAATTTTAGAAACCTCCACAGCTAAATGGCAAATGAGAAGGGGCCTGGACAATGCAGAGGTTTTAAGAAACTTTTAGGCGCTGGGTTCCTCCAGTGGCTCCAGCTCTGTTTTCAGGCCGGAGCAGCCTAATTGTGGGGCTGGAAGTACTGTGGAGTCTCACAGTTGAACATCCTGATATCTTTACCCCGGGGACTAGAGCAGGAACGCACTCTTTAAGCGGATCATACACTACCAAAGGAAAGGGAACCACTGCCACAAAATATTTAGCCGTATTTTGGAACAAAAGGGCTAGTGTAGATACTTAACACTTCAAGACTCTGGACAGGAGGCAAGTACCTAAATTTCCTGAGCGTGCATGTCCCAACACAAGCCTGGCAGCTTTTCCTACCAGCCACCTCAGGACATTCCCTCTTCATTTGCTGAGGCTTTGCAAAGCCTCTTCTTGGCAGCCTGCCAGTCCTCCCGGGAGCTGGGTCTCCACACTGGCAGCTCCGATGCACAGGAAATCAGACACAGGGCCAGTACGTGTTGTGAGACAGGTGCTATAAGAAATTAATAAATTTCATTTCACAGATACTTTGAGAAAGGTTCAAAAGGCCAACAAGTATAAGTTTCTCTGATGCAAATGCCCCACTGCATTCTTACTAGTACACTGGTACTTGCTTGGTATGTTCATCCATCTTCACTTTCAACGGAAAATAAAGTTCTTAGATTTTATTCTTAAAGATGAATGTTTTTACCATGCTGTTTCTCAAGACACCTCTGCAGGATCATTTGCCATTTTACTAGTGTAACTGTGAAGTAGCTGGTTATGAAATAATGAAAGCTGAAAGTTCAGTGACCCAACTTCCCATCATCAACATGAACATATGCTTGTATCAGGAACATAAACATGGCATGTTACATGTTGGAGAATCCTGATGGAAATGTCAGATAAAGTAAAATCCCTCACAAGTTTAATTAATGGATAGTCCCCTGACCATTTATTCTTCTCTCAAAATGCTACTGACCATGACATTGACCATGTGAGATGGTCAATGTTAATGAAAATAATACTAACAAAGGAATTACTGAGTATCTGAAGCCTCTGTAAATAAATATATATTACATATATAGCTAGATGGCCAGGCAGATACATAGGGTTAAGTTCTTCAAGTGTAAATAAAACCAGTATCATTGCTTCAGCTTTATGCAGATGACTGCAGCTACAGGTATTAAGACAGCAAAATACATCAAAGCAGTTCAAACTATAAACAGAATTATTTCAAAATGAAATTTGGCCAAACGTTAAATATTTGCCTCAGTTAATCCAATAATGTCTAACTGAAATCAGTGGAATATAAAGGCAAAATATGACCATATAAAGGAAATTATACTGTACTTTCTCTTTAGTTAGGCTTATGTCATCTCATCAATTTACATAGTCTTGAGGTGGAGAGGAACAGGCTAAATGTAGAAACCTTTTATGTATTTAATTTCAGTCAAAATACCAATTAGCAGCAAAATGAAAATCTTTATGCAATAATCTCCTGAAACTTATCAAGTACAACAATAAAAACCTCAGCAGTTCTGACCGATTGACTTCAAAATAGAAATAATCTACGCAGGAAAGTCCCAACATCACCCCAGCCCACTCAGCCTTCACCTCACAATTCAAGAATTTTTCACTAGAGTATATTATCTAGTTAATCGCGAGCATATTGCAATCATTAGATATTGAAATCACTGAAGTTTGAGAGGTGTAAAGGGTTCTCACTCAGTAGCAGCTAATGTCCCAATCAATGTACTGTTCCAACAAGGAACTTCAAAATACTAGGGGCAGAACAGCTCGACTGTTTTACCTACCTGAGCCTTGAATGCATGTCAGTCAGATGCATAAATTATTATTCTTTTTAATATTATTTAGAAATATTAGAATAAGATGTGGTATTGGTCATCCTCAGCCCTTCAAAATAAAATTAAAAAAACCCTGGCAATGTATCTCTGAAGGAAATAACTCTACCATAACATGTAACATGCCCAGTTTCAACCTCCTGCTAGAATTATTCATTATCATTAAAAATAAATTATAAACAGTTCTTGGAGAAAATACAGAGGTAAACAGATAATGAGAAAACAGATATTTACATTGTGGTTATTGTCTTTTAAAGTATGTTAATTGTAGATGAAAGTAGATGGCAACAAATAACATCTTATCCTGTCTTCAGTGTTTAACACACAATCTCTTTAGTAAAGATGCCGTTCCACACACAGCCAGACTGAAGTGAATGCCATTACTTCCACTTTGCAGTGATGTAACTCAGATGCCAACCCATGCCTTTTCTTTTCATCACTCCCTCCAGATTTCTCTTCTATAGTCCTTCATGCAACAGCAGCAACAACAGAAAGGAAACAGAGAACCTCTTCCTGTGACAAGGCTCTGCCACGTTCAGTCACACATTAGCACTCCCCCAAGCAATGGTACAGAACCTCTGCCACCCTCCTGGCACCTGCCATTGTGGCAACTTACCAGGAAACTGAGGGGCAAAACTCATTTGCATGCACATTTTAAAAATGCACACAGATTTGAATCAGAGAAAAAAAAAGATCTGCAAAGATGGCAGAAAACAGAACTCTGGTCTTTGTAACTCCCCCCAGGTGAAAAAAATCACCTGGATTGCTGTTCACTAGGAGTAGTCAGGGCCAAATCAAAAATTCATCAGTATCGCTGAGGATCCAAGTGAGCCCCATCACATCAGTGGAATTACTCCAGATTTATACAGCTGTAGTTGAGATCAAGCAGTTGACTATCAGCAAGTGCTTTTATGACAATGAAGTGCTTCCTGGTTTTGACACCTTTATCAACCCCAGGTCCTAATCTGACAGAAGAGCATCCTAATTATTTTCATATCTTGCTGTATGTATGATCATTATGGGGTGAGAACTCCCCATCAAAGATGGATTTTTCAACATTAAGGAAAAAGAATGAGCAAAACCACAAAAAAACCTAAAATTAAATATTCTGTCATTTGCAGAAAAGCTAATAACCTGGAATACCATCTCTAATCCATAGGCTATTTTTTCTACTTGAGAGCAAATGCTGTCTGACACAAATACCTTATTGGGTAGAAACAAGACAGTTGAACGGTGCAAAGTTATCCTGCCTTCTAGCTTTGCTCTTAAAACATGAAAAAATCTTATCTATAAACACAAAATGGAACATTCATTTAAAGCAACAAGGTTTCAAGATGGCAACCTGTAATAGATGAGATAAAATGCAGAATGCTACAGTTTGAAAGGAACTTATTTAATTATATATTTCTTTTTAAAAATGGTATATCACCATTTTTTGCACTCTCTTTTGACAAACAGTACATTTCATTACACAGGAGACATGCTGTTGCTCCTTTTATTTCTGATTGTCCTGGTTTCGGCAGGGATAGAGTTAATTTCCTTCCTAGTAGCTGGTACAGTGTTTTGGATTTAGGAGGAGAACAAAGTTGATAACACACCGATGTTTTAGTTGTTGCTAGGTAATGCTTACACTAGTCAAGGACTTTTTAAGTTTCCCACGCTCTACTGACTGAGAAGGCTGCAGGTGCACAGCGAGCAGCTGTGTGGTGCTCAGTTGCCGACTGAGGTTAAACCAGGAGGGGACATAGCCAGGACAGCTGACCCAAACTGACCAAAGGGATATTCCATACCATATGACGTCTGCTCAGCAATAAAAGCTAAGAGAAAGGAGGAGGGGAGGGGGGCATTTGTTATTACGACGTTTGTCTTCCGGAGCAACCGCTCGCTAAGTGTACTGAAGCCCTGCTTCCTGGGAAGTGGCTGGACATCGCCTGCTGATGGGAAGTAGAGAATAAATCTTTTGTTTTTCTTTGCTTCCGCACGTGGACTTTGCTTTTGCTTTATTAAACTGCCTTTATCTTGACCCACGAGTTTTTTTCCATCTTATTTTCTTCCCCCTCTGTCCTGCTGAGGAGGGGAGTGATAGAGCAGCTTGGTGGGCACCTGGCGACCAACGAAGGTCAACCCACCACAGTCCCTTTTGGCGCCCAACACGGGGCTCAAGACAACAGCAGTTTTGTATTAAGCATGCTATAGCTATAGTAGTTATTAAATGGCAAGCTCCTGTGCGGGTCACGGAGTTTGTTGGCTGCACTGCGTATCTCTTTATTTTGCTGAGCTTGGGAACATGTTAATACAAACATTGGCTATGTGCTTTGCCCTGGCACTGATGGCCTTGCTGTGCTGGGGGAGCTATCTTGTGGAGAGGATGAAGGAATACATCTCCCTCTTCCTACCTGGGATTGATGTAGGTGGTTTTATTATGCAGGTTCCCGAGGTCCTTGTTCACCCTTACGTGAGATGTTTAATACTACTAATTAACGCTGTTGGCATATTGTGGGGTTTGTGGAATCTGGTGTCGTCCTGGTGTAAGAGAAGACAACTTTTGGCTGAGGCGATACTGAATTGTGCCCTGAGGCGGCCGGTCTCTGGGTGGTAAGGGTGTGTGGAAGGATTTGGGCAGGTGCCTAGGGCCATTATCACCTCCCATGGCCTGGGACTTTACACCTGAACAGGTGAGCAACCCTGGCAAACTGACGCGCCACCTGATAGAAGGGTGCCTTGCCTACCCCAATGAAAACCAGCAGCTTCTAGCACTGTATTGAGGCCTGGCCTGTGCCTATCGAGCCACAGTTCAGTACTCTCAGAGGACTGTGGTTGAGGCAGGGACCCAAACAACAACTACAGTAATTGCCCCAGTAGTGAAAAAGAAATAATGAACAAGGAGGTCAACGGGTCCATATCATCAATTAGTAAGGGAGGAGGAAGAAGAGGAAAGGTTTGATCAAGAAACCAGTCCTTCAACAAAGAAATGGGAGGAAGGAGTAAGAGAAATCAGACAGGAAGCGGAAACTACACAGTCCCTGACCTTATCAGAACTTTGAGACATAGGGAAAGATTACAGCCGCCAGCCAGGTGAGTGGATTGCTGCTTGGCTGCTCCGATGCTGGGATAACGGAGCCGACAGTCAGCAACTGGAAGGTAGGGAAGCCCAACAGCTGGGATCCCTTGCTAGAAACCAGGAATTGAGAAAGGAATTGGAAAAGAGACAGCAATCCGCAGTCTCTGGAGACGGCTCCTCTCAAGTGTGAGGGCAAGATATCCATTCAAGGAAGATCTTATGAAGTCCCCAGGAAAGTGGACTACTGCGGATGAAGGCATCCAGTACCTGAGATAATTAGCGGTGCTGGAAGTCATCTACAATGATCTAGACAATGATGAGGTCTCCAAAGATCCAGAGGATGTCCTGTGCACATGGGCCATGTGGAGGAAGGTGATTCAAAATGCCCCAGCATCATATTCTAACAGCTTGGCAACAATGTATTGGCCCGGATATGGATACACCAACTGTGGAGAGAGCGTCCTCTTGGCTCCAAAACTTTGAAGAAAATCTCTGTCCCTCCTCATCCCTATGGGCCAGCGCCTTGGCTGTCAGGGGCGCCCCAAGAAGTCAGTCCCCTCCTGCCCCGGTCAGAGGGAAAGGGAGCCCCAGGCACATGCCGTGTGGTGCACTCTGGTTCTTCCTGCATGACCAGGGGGAGGACATGAGGGAGTGGGATGGTGAACCCACCTTTAAGCTGGAAGCCCATGTCTGCGAACTGAGAAGGAAGACAGCTCTTAAGAAGGGGCCACCCAAGAAGGCTTTCAGCTTAGTTGCTGTAGAGACACAAGAAGGCAATCAGCAATCTCCCAGACATGGAAGAAGGATTGAGATCACCTCCCTTGATCCTGGTGAGGGGACTTCTGGTCTGGTACCGAAAGGGTCAGACAGTGAATACTCTGACCAGGAACAGGAATAGAGGGTCCCTGCCTTGGGCCAGGAGGAAGAAAGGGATGACTAGGTATACTGGACTGTGTGGATTCGGTGGCCTGGCACATCAGACCCACAAAAGTATAAGGCTTTGGTAGACACTGGTGCACAGTGTACGCTGGTGCCATCAGGGTATAGGGGCACGGAGCCCATCTGGATCTCTGGAGTGATAGGGGAATCCCAAGAATTGTCTGTATTGGAGGCTGAGGTGAGCTTAACAGGGGACAAGCGGCAAAAGCACCCCATTGTGGCTGGCCCAGAGGCCCCTTGTATCCTTGGCATAGACTACCTCAGGAGAGGGTACTTCAAGGACCAAAAGGGGTACCGATGGGCTTCTGGTGTAGCCACTGTGAACACAGAGAAGATCAAACAGCTATGTACCCTGCCTGGCCTCTCGGAAGATCCCTTCATTGTGGGATTGCTGTGACTTGAAGAACGGCAGGTGCCAATTGCTACCAAGACGGTGCACCGATGGCAATATCGCATGAACCGAGACTCCCTGGCTCCCATCTGTCCTGGTTTCGGCAGGGATAGAGTTAATTTCCTTCCTAGTAGCTGGTACAATGCTGTGTTTTGGATTTAGGAGGAGAACAAAGTTGATAACACACCGATGTTTTAGTTGTTGCTAGGTAATGCTTACACTAGCCAAGGACTTTTTTAGTTTCCCATGCTCTACCGACTGAGAAGGCTGGAGGTACACAAGAAGCTGGGAGGGGGCACAGCCAAACTGGCCAAAGAAACATTCCATACCATGTGACGTCATGCTCAGTACATAAACTGGGGAAAGCTGGCAGGGGGGGCCGCTGCTCGGGGACTGGCTGGGCATCGGTCGGCGGGTGGTGACCAATTGCATTGTGCATCACTTGCTTTGTGTATTATTATAATATTATTATTGTTGTTGTTGATATTTTATTTCAATTATTAAACTGTTTTTATCTCAACCCACGAGTTTTTCTCACTTCTACTCTTCCAATTCTCTCCCCCATCCCACTGTGGGGGCGGGGGGAGGAGTGAGCGAGCAGCTGTGTGGTACTCGGTTGCCGACTGAGGTTAAACCACAACACCATCCATGAGCTGATTTATCAATTGGAGAGCCAAGGAGCGATCAGCAAGACTCACTCACCTTTTAATAGTCCCATATGGCCAGTGCAAAAGTCTGACAGAGGGTGGAGACTAACAGTAGACTATCATGGCCTGAACGAAGTCATGCCACCGCTGAGTGCTGCTGTACCAGACATGCTAGAGCTTCAATATGAACTGGAGTCAAAGGCAGCCAAGTAGTATGCTACAATTCACATTGCCAATGTGTTTTTTCATTTCCTTTGGCAGCAGAATGCAGGCCACACTTTGCTTTCGTGTGGAGGGGTGCCCAATACACCTGGAATTAACTGCCCCAGGGGTGGAAGTACAGCCCTACCATTTGTCATGGACTAATCCAAACTGCACTGGAAAAGGGTGATACCATGTGACAGATGCACTCAACCCCTGACCAGACTGGCGATGGTTTGGTGCAGGCTCCGGAAGGGGTAAAGGCCTGAGCCGTAGCCAGGCGTGAACTCCCCTAGTTTCAATCTGTTCTCTGAAAACCCACAAAGGAGCAGAGTGACCCAGTGAGCATCGATGCATATGAGCTTGGAACACCGATCATGCGATTGACACATGAATAGGCGGGTGGCTTTTCCAAGACTCATTTATCAAGGAACAAAGAATGTTGTGGGTACAAGGAGTCCCATGCATACCTTTTCCATCGCATGTAATTTGACTACGAGCCAACCACTTTATCCCATAAATATGACAGCCTAGGTGAGCCTTCTTTGAGCTCTCCCTGCTAGGCAGCATGGCTGCATGGCGGTGATCTCCCCTTGAGCTGGGACACCTCTCAGGGTTGCTCCTCAAGGCAGAGAGACCTTTCACCAACGACAGATCTTTGGTAAGCGACTGATATTGCGCATAACCTTGTAGTATGGTAACTTTGATTTTGTCTTGGTAACTTTGATTGCATGCTGAATTGATGCTAATGAAACATTGCATATATAATCCCTTAGACATAAACCGTTGACCAAGTCTGAGACTAGGTTTGGACCTAGTCGCACCTAGACTCCTCTCTGAGGAGGAGTTTAGAAAGCAAGGGGGTCCACTCTGAACCTTGTGACTCAATGGGAGGGTCCTCCTTACCCTTTTGCATCCCCGGTCTCTCTGTGAATCATTCTAACTCAAGTGTAACTCAATTTTCCTTTGTATGTTTCTTCCACGCAGTAATTAATAGAGTGAACCTTGCCATTGAACTTTGTTAAGTCACACTTTTACAACATCATATTAAAACTACTTTTGCTATTGCCTTTGATGGTGATTCTTTAAGCGATCTAAATCACTCATTCCACGACATGCCTCAACAGCTACAGTACATCGATTACATCATCGTGTGGGGCAACAAGGCAGAAGAATTGTTTGAGAAGGGAAAAAGAGTGATTCAGATTCTTCTGAAAGCTGGTTTCGCCATAAAAAGAAGCAAGATCAAGGGACCTGCACAGGATATGAAGTTTTTGGGAATAAAATGGCAGGATGGACACTGTCATGTGACTATGGATGTGATCAACAAGATAGCAACTGTCTCCACCAGCTAACAAGAAAGAAACACAAGCTTTCCTAGGCATTGTGGGATTCTGGAGAATGCATATTCAAGGTTATAGTCAGCTTGTGAGCCCTCTCTATCGAGTAACCCAAAAGAAGAACTATTTTGAGTGGGGCCTTGAGCAACAGCAAGCCTTTGAGCAGATCAAACAGGAGATAGCTTGTGCGGTAGCTCTTGAGCCTCTCCATACAGGACCAGCTGTGCAAAACGTACTCTACACTGCAGCTGGGGAGCATGGTCTCACCTGGAACCTCTGGCAGAAAACATCAGGAGAAACCCGAGGTTGACCATTAGGGTTTTGGAGCTGGGGGTATCGAGGAACAGAAGCCCACTACACCCTGACTGAAAAAAGAGATACTAGCAGCATATGAGGGGGTTCAAGCCGCTTCAGAAGTTGTTGGTACAGAAGCATATCTCCTCTTGGCACCACGATTGCCTGTGCTACACTGGATGTTCAAAGGAAACATCCCCTCTACGCATCACGCAACCAGCACTACATGGAGTAAGTGGGTAGCGTTGATCACGCAACAAGCTCGATTGGGGAAACCCAACTGCCCAGGCACCTGGCATTCAGCCAAGGTCAACCCACCACAACTGGAGACCTGCCCGAATGCCGCACACGATACAGCATAGCCGCTGCTCAGCAAGCACCTTTTCTAAGAAGAAACCACTAACTCTTCTTTGATGTGAGAAAGAAAAGTTTGGCCCTTAATGGTCAAGGCTTAGGGTTTTCATTTTATGTACTTCACAAGAGAGCTTACTACCATAAACTTGCCACTCAGTATACCACTGTATACTAAGAATATTGTAAAACATCTTTCTAAATCAAAATACAAACAAGCAGAGAACATGAAACCCTTCTCTCAAAGGATGCCTTTTAAATGTCCTTAAAATGTCAAAAGGAAAGTGAAATTTGAGTATGCTCTAAGTAACAACCCACTTTCACCAATGTCTCTAAGCATAACTTTTATTTCTCAATTCAGTTTGAATTTTCAAGATCCTGAGACTAGTTTCCAGTCAACAGTTTCCTTAAGCAAATGCTGACCCCAGTTAAAATTCAAGGCTGTGGGATGTAAGGCCATCTTCCATCTCTCATTGTAGAAGTGACAATGTTTTGTTTCAACATTTATAAACCAGTTTGTTTTACATCAGTTATGCCCTTGGGCTTTTTACTTTATTCAGCTTGGAAAATGGAAACAATAGACAGGTTTCACTTTCTGGTTTCTTGCTGCAATATTTGGTTTAGAAAACAGTGCAAAGTAAATTTTAAATTCGATTGTTTTAATTACATGATAAATAATATTTCTGTTCGATAATTTTTACTGTATCAAGCCTTTCAAAATTGTCTTTTAAAACAAGACCAAAACAAAACATATACTAAACCCCTAAATTAAAGAGTATACTACAAGCAACCTGAAAATACATCTGATTCTCAGCTACTGGGGGAACTGAACTATTCTACTCCACTGAAAATGATAGAAGTTGTCTTTTCCTTTAGTAGGAAGAGGCAGGGTAGTGAGGTGGGAAAGTGTTTTTCTGAGCAGTCTTGCAGCCTGGGGACCATCTGGGAGCCTGGTCCTGCAGCCAGGCCCCGAAGCATGCATGGAGGAGAAGCGATGGCTGTAGGAGCGTTGCCTGCACTGAAAGGTTCACTTGCAAAGAATACAACACTTTAACCTGACGTACCCTGGTAAAGAAAAACAATCACCAAAGATATCAGATGAACTGAGAAAAAAAAATAAAACAAAAAAAATAAAACCAAGACATCTTGCCAAGTGTAATAAAATTCAGCTAAAAGATAAGAGGATGACCTAGCATATACTGTAAATACCATATTAAGTAAAAGGTAACTAAGAGCCAGGGAAACAAAAAGGATGTGTTCAAGCTTTTACATATATTTCCTTTTGAAAACAGACAAACACAACAAATGGTGAAATATAATAAAAAAATGTGTACATGCACAATCCAGTTTATAACCAAAAGCTCGTAACCACTTAGAAATAATATTTAAACTACCATTCAATAAAACATTTTTTTTAGCCTTAGAAGCTATACTGACATTTCACTTAATGTCTCAGTAGTTTAATTTGTTCAATTGCAGAGTCTTGCATCTGTCATAGGACTAAATATGGCTCTCATGCAAGAGAATAAGGTGCTGATGTGAAATTTGGGCTATTTGTTATTAAAATCATAATTTTTTCCAGTTTTTTAAGATGAATTAACTTTATATTTCATATGTTGATGCCTTTGTTGTGTTTCTGTTAAGTTTACATATGGCAGAAATTCTACATATACACATAAATTAAAAAAAGAGAAATGGTGAAATGCCACAGCACTCAGAGGAACAAGCCTCCAACAACTAGGATCACCTTTCTGATCACTTCCCTAGACACTTCCTCTTCAGTTTACGTTTGCGAGAAGGCAGATGATTTATTGATCCTCCTTGCAAAAGGAAAGGAAACAAAAAAGCCCGCCACAGTATTGAACCACTACACCTCACTGCCAGCAGGAAATGAAGGGAGTCATTACTGTAAAAAAAAGTACCTTTTGGAGCCTCCAATATAGGTGAAGGTAAAGGTGGAGTCTGAGTACCTGAAATCTGAGATACAAAGAGCTGCGTTATTACAACTTGTCTTTATTTTGGCTGAAATAGCTGAGGTTTTGCAGACCAGCATTCTGCTACCGACACGGTGTGTGTGTGTGGGGGGAGGGGGTCGGCATGAATCAGAGGAAATGCAGCAACTCCCCCCCCCCAGACCCTCGCAACAAGTGCCCGGTGCTATGGCAACGGCAGGGATTTCCATTGTCAGAAACGGCAACAGGCAGCCACAAACCGGGCTCCTGCGACGGCAAATCACTGCCGGCACCTCCATGTCCCCGCCAAGAAAGCGGCGAAACCCCGGGGGTTTTTTGCACGGAAGGGGGGGACGTTTACCGCTTGCCATGCCCCCAGCCCTGAAGCCAGGCGGGCGTGCGGGGATAAAGGCATGCACAGAGGATGGCAGGAGCCCGGCCGCCCGGAAAACAGCCGTGTAGCGCCCGCCGGAGCAAAAAGCACCAGGGCTGCGCTCGGCTGGGCGCTCGCCCCAGCAGCTGTGGGCTGCGCCAGGCAGCGGGGGGCACGCACACTCGCACACACCCGCCCGGTTTTGCGTGTGGCCACTGCCACGCTCCCTGACTCGAGATGCCCCCCCGCTTTCCCAGCCGACGCCTGGTCTCATCTGCCCTCAGATGCCCTCGGAAGAAGAGCAGGAAGAGGAAGAAGGGGGCTGAGGGCAGGCACAAGCCGGCTCGGCGGCGGCCTCCGCTCCCGGGAACGGCGGCGAAGGGCACGGGCACAGTCCGGGCAGCCGCGCCGCGGCGGGAGCGGGGTCTGGGACGGGCGGGCGGCGGCGGCAGCCTCCGCGCCGCTAACCTGGCGCCCGGGAAACTCACCTGCAAACAGGCAGTCCTTCTCCGCCTTGCACTTTTGGATCACAACGTCAATATCCTTCTGAATCCTCTCTTGTCTTGAACACATCCCCATGAAATAAATCCCAGGGGAAAAAAAAAGCAGCCTTTATTTCCACCCCACCCCCCGCGCTGCCAGTTTTAATATTCAGTCCGAAAGACGGACCTGGGGCTGGTGAGCCGGAGTCTCCCCGCGCCCCGGAGGGATCCGCTCGGCCGTCTGGAGGACGGAGGAGGAAGGCGGCGGGAGCCGATGTTGCATGCCCAGATGTGCCCGCCCAGATGTGCCGCCGCTGCCGGCGAATGGCAATTTCCTCACAGTAGATCCAGCGGAGGGTGGCGGCGGCGACACGGGATCCCCCCACACCCCACGCCCTCTAGGTTTTGGGGGGATTGGTTGGCTGATTTGGTCTTTTTTTGGAAGGGAAAAAAAAAATAAGGGGGGGGGCAAGCCGACCCGACCGCTCACATCCCTGCCCCTCCCTCCAGCAGCGGCGATCGCCGCGCAGCAGCAGCGCGGAGAGCCGGCGGCGGCGGCGGCTCCCGCACCCGGTCCCTGGCGGCGCGGCGGGGCCGGCGCTGCTGCAGCGACGCCGAGCCGCAGACCCTCCCCTCGCTCCCGGCCCGGCACGTACGGCCCCCGCCGGCTCCCCGGGCGGAGGCAGCGCGGGGGAAGGAAGGGGCGGATGCACAGAGCCGTGCGGGCAGCCTGTGAGGCGGCGGCTCGATGGTCCCGGCTCCGCTGCCGGCCCTCGCCTCCTCCCCCAGCCCCGGCCCCGGGCATAGGCTTTCGCCTCCTTCCGAGAAGCGGAGAAATGCGAATGGCAAGTGATCTAGGCGGCGGGGCGGCTCCCAGGCCGGCACCGGGGAAGAAGCGGGCAGCGGCGTGCTGCGCAAGGCCGGCGGCGGCGGGGCACTGGGGAGGGGGGCACTTCCCGGACGGGCAGGCCCCGCGGGGCCCGGCAGTGGGGGCCGCTCGCCCTTTGTCCCGGGGGGGACGTCGTCTGGCTCCCAGCGGGGCGGGCGCTATGGGCGGCCCCCTGCGGCTCTCCCCGCCGCTGCTCCCCTTTCCGCCTGCGTTCGCGCCTTTCCGTCCCCGCGGCGGGTGCGTTCCTACCCGCCACTGAGGGCGGGCGTCGGCAAGCGGCACCCCGGCCCCACGCGGGCAGAGCTCCTCTGCTTGTCTCTTCCCCAGACAGGAAAATCGGGCAGCCTACCCTTACCAGAGTGCTATCCCCTGCCTGCCTCTGCGTCCGTCCTATCGGCGGGGATGCGTGCCCATTGAAACTAAAAAGAGAATTAACGTGTTTATAACCCGTCTCTAACCATCGTGATTTTTAATCACGCTCCTCTCCCGTCAGTCTTCAGCAAACCTGTCTCTCAAACCTAAGGGCTTCGGGAGAGGAGTCGGGCTGTCGATAAATAGTGCCTAGCAGTCAGCACTAATCCAGGCTAGAGGCTTTGGGCGCTAATGCAATACAAGTAATGACGGTAATATAACTCAGAAGGAATGGTCAAGTCTGCAAAACCAAATATTTTTCATCAGCCAAAGAACAAAGGGAATAATTAATAAAAAATAAACGGGTGTGAACACAGTGGAAACAGATTTGATTAAAAAAATTCCAAAGAATATTCATAAAATTCATTTTTTATGTATTCACCCAGCTCTAAACAGCTCCCATGGATTATTCATTATTGACCCCAGTAGCTTTAGTGTTTTTTCATTAAGCAAATCTGTATGAATCATGTATTGTTGATTTGAAACACAGGGGAGAAACACAATCATCATTTTGTTATTTGTTCTTAAGTGGAAATAGCTAAAAAAGTGAGGTTAAAAAGATTCCATATTTATTCCTATCTTGAAAAGATTTCGTGTCTGAAGGAGGGAACAGAAGGGAAATTATAAGAAAAAGCAGGTAGTGTTTAAAGAGAACAAAAATCCATCACGTGATATAACTCTCTGCCTCTAAGAAAATAATTTATCTTTGAAGGGAGATTTCCAGACTACTTTTCAGTGCTGCTCACTAAATTCTCTTCTACTGCGGCAAGAATTTTCCAAGGTAGGATACAGAACTTGTCACTGTAGTCAGAAATAGTGTAATACAGTAAAATGTCATTCTGTCAAGTTATGCCAGCTTGGTCAACGAGTGATGCTTTTCTAGAGTTTTTTTCTAGCTATTCAAGCTAGGACATCAGGAGCCATGCTTGCTGCCTTCCCCTTAATCATAGTTAGGAGATGTAATCAGAACTTGATTTATTCTGGTGGGGTTTTGGTCCTGAACCTTGTAGAGGAAGGTCCCTGTTATCCCTCCCATGTGCATTGGGAAGGGGGGAAGGTTATTAGATAGTTACAGGATATATATGCTGACAATTCTGCTCACAGCTTATTCTGACCACAGGGTTCTTTTCAGTGTCATGTCAGTTAACACAATTCTTGACTGCCTTTTTAAGCCTTAGACTATTTTCATAGACTTGGTAACAGCGAATTAAAAAGTCATCCACAAAGAAACACTACTGTCTTCAGGAAAACTAATATGGTTGGTATCTGGTTTCACAGCATCAACTGAATAGAACAAGAAGTCTGGAAATACGGTTGGTTATTTATTCCATTTATTATTATTTATTGTAAATGGCTCTTAAATTTCTAGATTCTTAGCCAATTTGGCCCTTGACTTATCTGATGACTGTAGTACTGTTATAGCAGGAATGGTTGATTTCAGTGAGGAAAAGCTAGATTATATATTGAGGTTATTCTATTGGTTAAAATACTGAAAATGGAAGTGTTAGAAAATCAAGGTGAATCTTTAGAGTTAGAGTTGATCCTTAAATTTGTACAGATTGACAAGCTGCTGACATTGCTGATATCCAAGTACCCTAAGTGTTATTGCAACAGTGTCCGTATGCATGCTGTAATCCCTATAACGATGTAAATTATACCACCCTCTTGAAGAAACTTTCTGAAGAGTTTTACAAGTAATTTCATGAACGATAGGACAGTTGGTCTTGGAAGTAATGGTCTTGGCCCAAGGGAATTCAATGTATGTATGTCCAATTGCTTTCTCAGTCTTGAAAATCAGCTCATGTCATTTCTAGTTTTGTCTCAAGTTCAGCTCAGCTCAGTTAGATTGTACTGAACTGATTACCCCAATTAAGTAAAAAAGAAACAAAAGTAACTTTTATGTTTGTATTCCTGGAAACTTGATAACATTTACAGAGGTGTAAATCAGGTAAAAAGAAATCGAAATCTGTGGAGTTACATGATTATAAAATTTATGTGAGAAGATTGGCTCAAAATGTAATGGGCAAACTATCTAAAGAAATAGAAACAACACAGTGAATGTGTTTCAATAATGTGTGAGCAGTGACTGAGAAAGTTATTGAGGAAATGCACAGGTCAGCCAATTTCTGCTCATTCTGGTCAGCCAATTTCTGCCTCCTTTAGACTAAGCAGATTTTTTTCATTTTATGCAGAGAAAAAAAGCCCTTTCCACCTATTAGTAAAGCTGTTAGAAATGTTTCAGTAAGCATCAGGACACCCTGTTCTGTCCCAAAGTATTTTCTTTATATATTTTTCTAAACATGTTCCTCTTGCATATAAACACATATTAGAAGTCTTTAGAAAAATAAAAAATATGCAGACTTGCCATTGAAGGGAATATACAGAACTCAGGGCAACGAGATAATTTGGCAGATATCCTGTATTTCTAATATGGGAGAGCGTTCAAAAGGGCAGAGAGAGGGAAAAGAATCCAAACCCCTCCAAAACACAAAACTGCCATCAACCCTCCAAAACAATTAAAAAACCCTGTCTCTACTTTTACATGCCCAAGACAAAACTCTAGTACAAAATAAACTAAACCTCTTGCTTTTTCTCCAATTTCAAGCACTATTTGCCAGTCACCAATACAGCAAAGCTCATTGATGTCTGTAGACAGTGACCTCTCAGAGGTGGAACATTTAAAGGATCAATACCATTCCACTCTTACAGCATAAAGCATAATGCCACCCTTCTAGTAAGCTTCCTCAAAACGACACAGTAATTTCTAAATGACACTGTGGCATTAAAGTCTGAAAACATAAGCACTAAGTTGTGAGAGATGTAGGAGCAACACTTAGTTGTTCCCACCAACAGAGAAGTGACACAAAGCATAAAAAAATGTTTGGCTTTAAACTTTAGTATCATTTTCACCAGAACTCTATTATTAGCAGCTACAATCTAATATTCTGATGTAAGATAATATTCAGGTAAATACTCTGAGTTTATAGTTAATTTTCTTTAAGCCTGTTCCAGTTTTAGACAGATTTCAAGGCAGCTGTCTTCTATACCACTTCTCTTAGTTGTCCTTCCAAGTAGTCATTGCCACTCTATGTAGCCACAATCCTTAGTCAAAGCAGTCCATAAAAGCCACTCAAATCATGGTGAATTTTTAAATGGGTATTAATAGATTGGCTTCTTTGGGTCATCACTGTAAGTCTGTGATGACTTGGATTAAAAACACACTAGCGTGGTGGACCTATCATGATTTAAGAGTGAATTTCACTGTGAATAAAGCATCTTAACTGATTTTTTGAGTGGGTTAGCACTGGTCCATTGATAAAAAGCCATAGCTTTTAAAAAAAGCATGCCAGTTAAAATGGAATTAATAACATGACTTAAAATACTGCTTAACAGTTAATAAAAGCTTTAAATATTTTTGCGTGATGAAAAATGAAGTAATGACTTAGATTGCAATATGAAACAATAGCTTAAACTATCATCTGTCCAATCCACCATAAGGTTTTAAAAATTATTTTAAGCCGTCTTATCTAGCCTGGGGGGGGAACCTTCAGCTAACATATTTTATCATTACATATTTTATTTGCTTTTTTTGGAATAGCAGTGGAGGAAAAAAAAAATAAAAGCATTGAAGTGATGTACCAGAGGACCAAGGCTTTTTTTTTTTTCAATTCAGTGTTGAAATTTCCAAAGTGATTGTATTTTTTTTTCTTTAAAAAAATATATCTCATATTAAACAGCAGTAGTAGTCACCTCAAACAAAGCAAAAGGATGTACAAGTGCTACACACAGATGTGTGGGTTGCTATGACAGTGACCTCTAACTTTCCATCAAAGACCAAGTACTCATCCTTCCAGATGTCACTGAAGCCCACAATAGCTAAGCCTATGGCTGCTGACATGATAAATGCCCTCAGCAATGTTCAATAAATAATGCAGAGTCCCAAATGACGCCACAATTTATTGTAACTCTTAGCATTACACTTTCTAATGATAGTTTTAACTTGTTCTTGTTTTTCCTCCTTCACTAATGTCATCTCATCTTTCAGTCTCTGCCTGTTACCCTCATTTCTCCTGTTACCTGGCAAATTTCTCAATTGCCGAGCAAATGCATGGTTAAAAAAACCCTTAAAACAAAACTCCTCTGTTGCCTATATCCAGATTGCAATTTCTTAATTGCAAATAGTCATGCCAGAAAGTACTCAAACTGTAAAATACTTACCTTACTAAAAATATTCCATTTAGTCCATTTTCTGCAACAGTAAATATGATTCACCATGTCACCATCTGTTATCAGGTACTGATGCTTTCCTGCTATAACAACCTCCATTGTAGCCAACCTGTGCATGATCTTAACTAAGAATTTGTAATCCAAAATTAGAAGGAACTGCCAAGTACTCTCAGTTTAGCTGAAATTGATAGGGTGGGAAGCACTCAGTACCTTGCAAGATTAGCCCTTAGAAACTGAGGACTAATTCCATCAGTAGACCGTCTCATACTGCAAGCAGTGGGGTAGTTTTGATCTCTGACCTAACTCTAAATGAGAGGCCAAGAAAGAGGGAAAATTAGCACATGCAGAGTTTCATGCTGCTGCAACTACACTGTTTCCTGTACCCAAGCAAACTCATTTAGCGTTTGCTCAGCTATTGCTGCACAACCAACTGTGTTTAACCTCACAGATGTAATTAGATTTGGGTGCCTGCATTTGTTCCCTTCAGAAGATTGGGACCAGGGGTTAATGCAATGTTCAGTCAGTCTTCTTAAACCAAAGCACTCTTTAATCTTAAGGAACTAAACATAAAAGAAAGTGACATTTACAATAATTAATGAGCGTATGCAACTGTCTCATCTAACTCTTACCAAAAGCATCCCAAGCTTGCATACAACAGCCTAACTTTCAGACTCCATACGGATGTCTTCTTTAGTCACTTTCCCACAGTCTCCTGTCCAGTGCCCCTATGGCTACGAAAAGGGTTTTAGTTTTTTAGCTGTTTATAGGCCATCTTTTATGGCTGTTTCTCACCTGGTAGAATAGTTGCGTAACCTGGCAGGAGCCAGAGTAGGTTTTTTTTCTTTATAAATAATAGCTCAGGCATTGTATTTAACATTAAACTCATACAAGGGAGTACATTGTGTGGGTTTTTGCTTATTTCTTTAGCTGCTAGGAAACCCAGCCAAATGTGTACAGTATTCATCCCATTGACCATATCTTTTGGTAGTTATCCAGATAATTTGTTTGCAAGCCATGTTCATGATTGCTACAAGTCAACCCATTCCCTGGTTTCCCTGTTATCTTAACCCTGAGGTACAGTGTGAGCCAACAGTATCCAGAATGCAGAAGTCACTATTAAAAACTAAATAACACCATAACCTAAACTAGTAAAAATCTGCGGTCTTTGCTATACCCCAATCAGACTGGAACAATTAAAAAATTCTTACGCAAAAAGGCTGTGGAGTTATAAGTCAAAACCACCAAAGTATTTGGAGAAACAAATCCACTCCCTTTTATGTATTTGAGGCACTTTGTACAGTTTAAGTACAAAATCATGCTTACCACATATAAAGTAGATGTCTTTCCTTTTAAAACCATGTGCTAACTTCAGAAGGCTTTTCAGTAGATGACCAGCCTAAGATGTCCAGTGGTGAGACTGCTGGCTGTCTACAAGATAGGAAATGGGTGAAACAGAAGAAGTGGCAATGAAACAAAACCTGACACCCCTCAAAGACATATATATCAAACGCAAAAGAAAGTGTGCAATGTTTACAAGAAAAAGATCCATCAGAAGTAAATCTACAATTTGGTGGGGGGAAAGGAAGGGAGGAAGGGGAGAAAAAAGGTAGAGGAGTTAATAAAAAAAATCCAGAAATAACTGGGAGAAAAGGAATAAGATTGCTTTTACTTGGAAAAGAAGAAATATTTAAGTACTTAACTTGATTTTTTTAAAGGAGATCATGTCAGTATTCTCGCTTCTTATTAAAAAAATAATGTCCATGGGTATTAAAAATTAATATTGAAGACCAAGCCTTCATTGCAGAAATTGTGAATTCAGTTAGATGTTGCTTTTGCAAATCACATCTAAGCTTTCGGCATGAGTAATCCCATTGATGTGAACAAGAAAAGTTGTGAATTAAAATGAAACAATTAATTAGTTTTTAAACACAGGTCTTCATTGTGCCACATCCATACTTACTCTGATTTTTAAACCCCATATATTTGTGTGCAGCATATAAAAAAAGTGGCATTTTCTGTAAGCCTAGTGAAGCTCTGCCTATTCCAATAATATTATTTCTATATTTTTCTAATAATATTATTTAAATAAATACTAAAAGCAAGTCTCCTTAAATACAATATATTCTTGAAAAGGATATCAAAATAATTCACTGTCACTGTTGAAAAGATTCATAAATGCCTTTGTGAGGAAGGAGGTTGGGCTATGCCCATTAATGAAGCAATGCCTATATGGTGTAAGGGTTTGAGTGTTCACAATGCTATCTACCTTCTCAGTTCCTTCTCTGATATACAAAACACGCAATAAGACCAAGGTTATATCCTAAAAGTAAAGTAAAGATACCCTCTTGAAGGCAATTCCTCTACCTTAGCCCAGAGGGGTGGTATATTACTTCAAAACCACAAAATTAATGAGGAAAAAATGCAAAAAAAGTTTCTGGATTAAGTGTATTTTTCAGATCTTCTATGTGACCTTTTTCTCTTTCCTCTTCTTCCTCAATTCTGCTTTTATTCTTCTCTGAAATGAGATCTAGGCTGCCAGCAGTGAAGTAACCCATTTCAAAAATCCTGTTGGAACCCCATCTGTTTTGATTGAACTTTGTATTTATTTTGTCCCATCTAACACCCATAAACACTAATTCAATATATTATAAAATGTAGATGAGCTGTCTTGTGACTGATAAGGTTGTTTTACAAGGCTTACAGTGTGTTTATACTAAAACTTGTGTAGTATGAGACCAATTTCTTCTAACATTCACAACATAAAACATACTTGTGTAAACAGACTAACTCAATTAGTCTGTGGGAATAGTATAGAAAAACAGCCACAATTGAAACTAGGTCATTATTACTGATTTCTAGATGTAAACTTTAGTTATTATATATTTTTATATAGCATTTTACATTTGATGCTTTCCTTTTTTTCTTTCAAAATGGTGAAAACTATGAGGCTAACACGTAAATCTTTAAAAAATTTTCAAGGTTGAAAAGAAATTTCCAGTAAAATAATTAGTTGATAGTGTTTCAACAAACTTTTCTTTATACATTTGCTGTTCCCCAAAATCAATTATTAATATGTCCATCATTGTCTTTAAACTATTTCAGTTTTATAGATGCTCTATAAGGTTTTGGTGTGCAAAACAGTGATAAAATATTACATAAGGAGATTTATCTTAGCTCTTGTGTCTTGGTGGTTTTTTTATGCAGCTACAGACAGTTCTATACTATAAACCCTATTTTAATTTTTTTATTAAATTAATTTTTCATCTTCCTCCATAATTATCTAAATTCTGTAAACTACACAGATATAGCTCTTGGCACAATATTTCATACTGACAAGAGAATGCTGAAAGAGAAATGTAGCTGGATAAACTCCTAAAATACTCAGCACTGATTTATGCATTTTTGCAAACTCAGTCACAAGAGCAGAGCTAGGTAAATAATAGGAAAAATTATTCATGGAGACATTTACAAATCCCTTACAATTTGGCTATTGTCCCACCCCTTACACTTGCTTGTTTTAAAAAATACTCAGCAGGATTGTTTTATTGGATGATGTCAATATTCAGCCATGACAATTCTTGTACCAATATTAATATTTACATTTGAGCCAGAAAATTATTTTCTTCTGTTTACATGGTCAAGAAAGACACAATATTATGTAACATAATTCCAACACATATCATAAAGTATTATAATTGATTAAAGATATGATTAGAGTGAACAGTTTTCAAGCAATACAGTACTTGATAGCTGTTCACATAAAGGTGTTTAAATAATGAAGAAGTGATAAATACGTTCATAAAAATGACAGGGCAAAGGTCTTCAGCATTCTGAGGTCCTTTCAACTGGGACTTCTGCTGTTGAATCATAGAAAAAGGAAAATCATATTTGGTTTGTATCAAGCTAAACTTATTTTTGTCATCTCTTTTTTTGTCATTGAAATAGGAGATAGAGAAGTTCTGGTCCATTTAACACAAAATTGTTCTTTTCAGCCTGAAACAAAAAGTTTCATTTTGGGACACTCATATTAGGAAAAACAAGAAGTCATAAAACTGCACTATGAATAAACATCCTTTTATTCTATAGCTTGCAAGGCCTGAGGAGACCTCATGTCGTTTGTCTCACATCTTGGCCTCTCAACATTTACTGAAGCATTTTATAGAAGGTGAAACAGCTTCAGCAAGAGCACCCTGCTCCAGAAAATTCTCCCAGCTTCTAGCTAGAATACTTGGTAGAAGCCAGGTTTGGTTTTGTTCCTGCCTTGAGTGGAAAAGAGCTTTTATTTGAGATGCACGTGAAAGGAGAAGCAATGAACCTTCAGCTCCGTTGTTTGAACAGTCACTCAGGAGGATTCCAGGCCCTTGCTCTGGAACCTACTTTTGGTTTAGACAAAGAGAAACAGCTTTACAAACACAGAGCAAGAGCACTTGTCTGAGAGCAGTGTATTTATGGCACTCTGTTCATAAGCGTAAGATCTAAGTCTCCTTAAGAGGAAGGAACTCAGTTCAACTTTCCCATATCTTGAGTGAATGCACTAGCCACATATTACTCAATGAAGGAGAAGATTATTTTCTGCTGGGAAAAAAAAATTATCCATAAAATTAAACAGAATAAATAATTCAAGATCTCCCTTAGAAGGCATTTTTGTTATTTGATAAAAAGATCAATTGTTCATATATCACTCCTAAGAAGGAAGAAGGAACAAGTAAAAGGAATGTCCAGGAAAACGAGGTATAGTTTGAACACCTCTGGAGTTTAGAAATCCTTGACTCTCAGAAAAATATTTGATTGACATAATCATTAGTGTTCTCTAAGGCCATGTTTCTCAAACGGTGTGTAGGGTCAAAATATGATCAATGAAAATGGCTGTAAATTAGAAGCAGGGAAACAAACACGAAAGAGGATAAAGAGATAAAAGCAAAACCAAAAAAATCAGATGAAACTTTGAATATGCATTTATATGTGAATGTAAACAACAGCCACTGCAACATACTGTACAAAGCAGTTCCTTCATTCCCTTCCCCTCATCCTCCCCCAAAATGATGGTGAAATTTCACAGATTAAGTTCAAGCTTCCACAGTCCACTTACTTACCTTCTACCTTTGGCTGTGTTTTAAGCCCCTTTGCTAAGCCAGCATAGGAACTTGTGCAAAACCACAATGAGCTGGTGCGGGGAATGAAACCAAAAATCAGGTATACATAAAAAGCAATTTTGGGTGAGATCAGCTCTTGAAGTGTTACAGAACTATAAGTTAAGCAACAAGCTGGTTCAAGAGAGGGGACAGGACCAGCAGACCCCATTGATAAGTTGTAGCTATTCTGAGAAGTTTCCCAAGTCCAAATCTGATCTTGCATACGCTGATTACAGTCAAATAGTCTACTTCTTGCACAGGCAAGAAGATAAATCTTATAGTCTAAAACATTGTCCTGGTTTCGGCTGGGATAGAGTTAATTTTCTTCCTAGTAGCTGGTACAGTGCTATGCTTTGGATTTAGGATGAGAATAACGTTGATAACACGCTGATGTTTTAGTTGTTGCTAAGTAGTGCTTACACTAGTCAAGGACTTTTCAGCTTCCCATGCCCTGCCAGCGAGAAGCTGGGAGGGGGCACAGCCAGGACAGCTGACCCAAACTGGCCAAAGGGATATTCCATACCATATGACGTCATGCTCAGTATATAAACTGGGGGAAAGCTGGGGTTCCCAGCAGCTGGGGCTGCTGCTCGGGGACTGGCTGGGCATCGATTGGCAGGTGGTGAGCAATTGCATTGTGCATCACTTATTTTGTATATTCTTTTATTATTAATATTATTATTATCATTTTCCCTTCCTTTTCTGTCCTATTAAACTGTCTTTATCTCAACTCATGAATTTTACTTTTTTTTTTTTTTTCCAATTCTCTCCCCCATCCCACTGTGTGTGGGGGGAATGAGCGAAGGGCTGTGTGGTGTTTAGCTGCCTGCCAGGTTAAACCACGACAGTCCTTTTGGTGCCCAACGCGGGGCTCGATGGGTTGAGATAACAACAAATCTGACAAGAGCACATTAGAACAAATTTGTTAGAAACATTCATTATATTAGTTTGATAGTCGCTGGTCACAATGTTGATTAATTTACTCTCAAAGTTGTTGTGCTTGTTCTCAGAGTTGTGTTATGTAACAACTTACTTGCAGTGTATGTATGTTCCCTGTTGTGCTGTTTATTACCTCTGGGAGCTGGATCAAGGATATAATTTTGCTGCACTGTGTAACACTACTGGTTTATGATGTGATAAAATTATTGGTCGTGAGACTAATTTTTGTATTTGCATTTTTGTATTCGGCATTGCCGTCACCTCTGTACCTCAGGAGCCACCTTTCAGAAACTATTAATAATTACACCTTTTACCTTTTCTTCTCAGGGAACCAATCTAGGGGGGAGACGGGGGGGGACACACTTTCCCCCGCTCCTTCACCTTCCCTTTCTCCTTCAGGCTAGTTGCAACAGCTCTTGAGAATTTTGAATATCCTTGGGATGTTCAAACCAGCATGGTCCTATTGCTACGTCTCCTGAATGTGGTTCAGGTCTTGTTTAAGGTTAAACAATTATTTAAGAATACCATCCAGAGATCAACCCCGGCGACAGGCACTGCAGCTACTCCAACCCCCGTGACAGGCACTGCGGCTACTCCAACCCCGGTGACAGGCATTGCAGCTGAACCAGAGAACCAACCCGTGCCGGTATCAGTCACCCCTATACACAAGAAGAAATCTTGGAAGCGAAAGTCAGCTCGTTTAGTAAGGGATGACGAAAAAGCAGGGCCATCATGAGAAGAGGAAGAGGAAGAACTCATAAACGAGATGGTAACCACCCGATCCCTATCCCTGAGTGAGCTGCGAGATATGCAAAAAGATTTCAGCCATCGTCCAGGCAAGCACATTGTCACCTGGCTGCTCCGATGCTGGGATAACGGGGCCAGTAGCCTGGAATTAGAGGGTAGGGAAGCCAAGCAGCTGGGATCCCTTTCTAGGGAAGGGGGCACTGACAAAGCGATTGGAAAAGGAGCACAAGCCCTCAGCCTCTGGAGGCGACTCCGGTCAGGCGTGAAGGAAAGGTATCCCTTCAAGGAAGATGTCATATGTCGCCCAGGCAAGTGGACCACCATGGAGAGAGGTATCCAGTACCTGAGGGAATTAGCCATGCTGGAGGTGATTTATGGTGACCTGGACAATGAGCAGTTATCTAAAGATCCAGATGAAGTCAAGTGCACACAACCCATGTGGCGGAAATCTGTACAGAGCCTACCATCATCATATGCCAACTCATTGGCAATACTGACCTGGAAAGATGAAGAGGGACCAACGGTGGATGAATTGGCTAGTCAACTCCGGCAATACGAAGAAAGTCTCTCTTCCTCCCTACGGGCCTGCGTCTCGGCTGTGGAGAAACTGCCAGACATGTTAGCCGAGCAACTGTCCCGGGAGTTCCAGCAATTCAAAGAGGCTATGTCCTACTCCCCACCTGTACAGACCAGTATCTCAGCCATTAGGAGTAAGCGCCCCTCTGCTCAAGTGAGAGGATATAGAGAGTACATACCACGGGCCACCCTGTGCTTTTACCTGCGTGACCACGGAGAGGACATGAGACAGTGGGATGGGAAACCTACCTCAACCCTAGAAGCACGAGTACGTGAGTTGCAAGGAAAAACAATCACAAAAGGGGGTTCTTCCAGGAAAATTGCTGCTCCAGTTTCCAGCGGGCAGTTCCCCAGACAGAGTAGAAGGGCTGATCTTACTTCTGATCTTAATAAAGGGACTTTTGATTCACATTTACAATAAGTGAGTAACGGATACTATGACCAGGACTAGAGGGGCCCTGCCTCCAGCCAGGGGGAGGAAAGGGACAACCGGGTTTACTGGACTGTGTGGATTCGGTGGCCTGGCCCATCACACCCACAAGAGTATAAGGCTCTAGTGGACACCGGTGCACGGTGTACCCTAATGCCATCAAGCTATATAGGGGCAGAACCCATCTGTATTTCTGGGGTGACGGGGGGATCCCAACAGCTAACTGTATTGGAGGCTGTAGTGAGCCTAACTGGGAATGAGTGGCAGAAGCACCCCATTGTGACTGGCCCAGAGGCTCCGTGCATCCTTGGCATAGACTACCTCAGGAGAGGGTATTTCAAGGACCCAAAAGGGTACCGGTGGGCTTTTGGTAGAGCTGCCTTGGAGATGGAAGAAATTAAACAGCTGTCCACCTTGCCTGGTCTCTCGGAGGATCCTTCTTTTGTGGGGTTGCTGCGGGTTAAAGAACAGCAGGTGCCAATCGCTACCACAGTGGTGCAACCGCGGCAATATCGCACCAACCGAGACTCCCTGATTCCCATCCATAAGCTGATTCGTCAACTGGAGAGCCAAGGAGTGATCAGCAAGACTCGCTCACCCTTTAAGAGTCCCATATGGCCAGTGCGGAAGTCACATGGAGAGTGGAGACTAACAGTAGACTATCGTGGCCTGAACGAAGTCACGCTGCCGCTGAGTGCTGCTGTGCTGGACATGCTAGAACTTCAATACGAACTGGAGTCAAAGGCACTGAAGAACATCAAAACAACCAGCAGGTGGATCAGGCTGCTTAGACTGAAGTGGCTCAGGTGGATCTGGACTGGCAACAGAAGGGTGCATTATTTCTAGCTCGGTGGGCCCATGACACCTCAGGTCACCAAGGAAGAGATGCAACATACAGATGGGCTCGTGATCGAGGGGTGGACTTGACCATGGACACTATTGCGCAGGTTATCCATGAATGTGAAACATGCGCTGCAATCAAGCAAGCCAAGCGGTTAAAGCCTCTCTGGTATGGAGGACGATGGCTGAAATATAAATATGGGGAGGCCTGGCAGATCGATTATATCACACTCCCACAAACCCACCAAGGCAAGCGCCATGTGCTTACAATGGTGGAGGCAACCACCGGATGGCTGGAAACACATCCCGTGCCCCATGCCACTGCCCGGAACACTATCCTGGGCCTTGAAAAGCAAGTCCTATGGCGACGTGGCACCCCAGAAAGAATTGAGTCAGACAACGGGACTCATTTCCGAAACAACCTCATAGACACCTGGGCCAAAGAGCACGGCATTGAGTGGGTGTATCACATCCCCTATCATGCACCAGCCTCTGGGAAAATTGAACGATACAATGGACTGTTAAAGACTACACTGAGAGCAATGGGTGGCGGGACGTTCAAACATTGGGATACGCATTTAGCAAAGGCCACCTGGTTAGTCAACACTCGGGGATCTGCCAATCGAGCAGGCCCTGCCCAGTCAGAACTTTTACGTACTGTAGATGGGAATAAAGTCCCTGTAGGGCACATAAAAAATATGCTGGGGAAAACAGTTTGGGTTATTCCTGCCTCGGGCAAAGGCAAACCCATCCGTGGGATTGCTTTTGCTCAAGGACCTGGGTGCACTTGGTGGGTGATGCGGAAGGATGGGGAAGTCCGATGTGTACCTCAAGGGGATTTGATTTTGGGTGGGAATAGCCAATGAATTAAATTGCATGATGTTAATTGCTATATAATACTCTATATCATCACTTCTATGGTGACTATATGCCATATCAACGGTATCAGAGTAAGAATCACCTAGATTAATGAAGAATGAACTTTGATGAAACTGAGCAAAGTGCAGCGATGATAGAACCGGACAAGCGCAGCGGTGAAGGGTCCAAAACTGGCTTCAGCATGCAACAATCCAACACCACACACCATCTCTCCTGCCCTGAAGGACTGTTATGACAGATGGATCCCAAAGTCATGGACTAAATGAACTCAACGAACATTTTAGAGGGATGGCCCATAGACTACGGGAATGATATCTGTATGTATATACATCAAAAGACAGCAAAAGTGGTGGTGATTAATTGGAATGTATTGGGAAGCGTGGGGACCTGGGCATGACGTAGACGGTATAGAATAAGGGGTGGATAGTGTCCTGGTTTCGGCTGGGATAGAGTTAATTTTCTTCCTAGTGGCTGGTATAGTGCTGTGTTTTGGATTTAGGATGAGAATAATGTTGATAACACACTGATGTTTTAGTTGTTGCTAAGTAGTGCTTACACTAGTCAAGGACTTCTCAGCTTCCCATGCCCTGCCAGCGAGAAGCTGGGAGGGGGCACAGCCAGGACAGCTGACCCAAACTGGCCAAAGGGGTATTCCATACCATATGACATCATGCTCAGTATATAAACTGGGGGGAGTTAGCCGGGGGAGGGGTGACCGCTGCTCGGGAACTGGCTGGGCATCAGTCGGCAGGTGGTGAGCAATTGCATTGTGCATCACTTATTTTGTGTATTCTTTTATCATTATTATTATTATTTTCCCTTCCTTTTCTGTCCTGTTAAACTGTCTATCTCAACCCACGATTTTTACTTTTTTTTTTTTCCAATTCTCTCCCCCATCCCACTGGGTGTAGGGCGGGAAGTCAGCAAACGGCTGTGTGGTGTTTAGCTGTCTGCTAATTCATAATTTCATACTACAAAATATAAAAAGGATTTGAAGTGATAGGATTTCTTAAATCCCACTTTGCTGTCTTATTGTCTCTGAGATCATTGCAAATAATATACATCCAAGTGAGAAAGGAACTGTGCAAGCTGTGTACCTCTGCCCTCTATCTGTATATAATCAGAACTATTCAGTTAGTCATCTGAGGCTCTGTATATATTCAGACATCTGAAGCCTTGTACATTCAAAATTTTTGTAAGCTAAAAATTGCCTTTTAGCTATACAGATTCTTTGGGTTCTAGGACTGCTCGTCAAGTTGGTCGGTTCAATTTTGTTTTGTTTGGGGTCTTCTGGGAGATGGGTGGGGTTGAGGGCTTTGGGGGGGGTTAAACACAACAGGTGAACAAGAAAGGAAGTGTGCTAGGTACATAAGCCAAGTAGACAACAAAAGTGGATGGTTTAGTTTTAATTAAAAAGTTTCCTCCCATGAGACTTTTTTTTTTCCTAAGCAACTGTGCTTTTATAGCAGACGCTGAGTTCTAGATCATTTCTTCCAAGAAACATTCCCCTTGTCTCCTCATCAGTGTGCTGATCGCTGCTACAGGTAATAATAGCACATGGCAAAAATTGTTGCAACACTCGAAGCTGGGGGGTAGCTAATTGTAGAGGATGAGGCTCCTGTACACAGCTTCAGCTGCTCCCTCAACAACTGGAGGCAAGCTGTCTGTCTTACTAAAGTGTGTGCATATGCTCTGAAACCCATCTCCCCCATCCAACTAGTTGCAAGTGTCATGAGGTAACCAGAGTTTCCTCCTCTGCTGTGGGCTGGAGGTGTCCCCAGACTAAGTGCTTGTTTCTGCCTGTGACCACCTTCAGTTTCTTAAACTCTTTACTGTTCCTCTTCCTGTTTTCTGCCAGGCTGCAAGCTCTGCAAGCAGTTGTAAAGAAGACTTAAACTCCATTGTGCAAAGAGATTTCCATCAGAATCAGGAAGGGGGGAAAACAAAAAGCAATGACAGTTTTTCTTCAAAAGGCATGAAGATAGATTCATACAACTGAAATATGTAGTAAAACAAATGCATGGTCAATGTGATTACACAATTTCCAGGCTGGTAGAAAATACACTGGAGGAATAGTTGCAGAAAGAAGCTACAAATACCCCTTTTGGCTACAGAGTCAGTGCTTTGAGGTTAAGGAAGCAAAGTCTCCTATAGGCGCTGTATAGGATGGAGGACCAGATGGATTCCAACTCTCTTTTGTTGGTGTCAGAGTTTAACCTTGATGTTATAGTTTAACCTTACAACTTGTGTTTCATTGGTAAAGTACTTGTATAGTATCTTTCAAAAAATAATATGGTTCAATATCTCAATGCAAGTAAACACCTGTGATAACTTCCCCCCCCTCCCCAATATAACTTCAAATACATGTTGTACGTATCTTTCATTCTAGGGCAATACTAGTTTATGTTCTCTTATCGATGAGTGATTTCCTCTTTCTGAATTAGATCATTACTACACAGTTTTATTTTCTGTTTTGAGGAAGAGAAAAATGACTCTTGGGTATCTGAAGAAACATGACCACTTGTAGTTTAAGCAAAACCAAGTAGGAGGGGTTTGTGTTAAACTATCATCTTGTGGTTAATAAACAGCCATCCGTATATACAGACTGTGCTGTACTGGGTTGTAATAACTGTTCCGCTTAATAATGCTGTAGGGCAGCCTAAAATTAGATATAAACACTTTATCCAATTTTGAAGCACATGCAAGATTTATCACTGGCAACTGTTTCTGTATTTTATATAAGGTTGACAGCATATGTTGCATACAATTTAGCAACACAATCTTAAAGAATGAATAAAAAATGAATAGGTTTTAAATATATATCATGGGAAAGAGTTATAATCCAAGAAGGCATTGACAGAAAAAATGGGAGAGGAAAGAATGCAAGGGGTAAGCCAGTTCAGAGACTAGTAAGAGCATAAAAAATAATAAACAAGCAAGGGACAGCTTGCCTGTTTATTGTTTTACATTGAAGACACTAATTTTGCTTCTGTAGTTATATTAATATTCTCTGATGCCTGTTCCAGAAATTGGAATCTTAGATCTAATATCATTCTGTTCATCCCTAAAAATACAGCGGATTATGGTAAGTAATTAGTTTACCAACATTATTTACTCTGTCACAGTAGCACATACTTTATTCCTTCTCCAAAGTGAACTATAAGCAGTTTTCTCTGGTGAAATAGAACGGTCTTGAAACTAGTGCTAGAGATCATTAAAAAAAACACTCAAATTACCCTTTGATCTGAAAAGGCATTTAAATTTTTGCCACAACAAAGTTTATTTCACCTTTGATAGTGGAGAAATCTATCCTCAAATGACCATGATGTATTGGTCAAAACTGATTTAATCATGTTATTGATAGATCCCAAAGGAAGTGATTTGGGGGGGGATGAGTCAGTTCAACTCTTCTCCGTATCTTGATGTTTCAGTACTTGGAATTACTTACAGTCTCTGAGCTACATGAGAATTTTAAATATGGTCATCAAAAAGGACTAGAGACATATTCAAAAGCATCAGCCAGCCAAAGTCCTTACATTAGATAATTTATTGACCTCTCCAAGTTTTCCCAGTCTGGAATGATTCTCTTTATCTGTATGTTATTTTACTGATACCTTCTTAAATGATGTGAAAATCCTTCCTCCTGAAAAAGTCTCGTTGATTTTCAACATAGTGCAAGAAATGCACTGGGTTATGGGACAATTAACATAGTGTTCAAGCTTCATTATATTCTCTGAAACTGAAATGCCATCTGCTTTAGTTTATAATACTTCTGCCTCTATATCTTCTTCTGCCTTTTACCAAGGAGCCTCAGGAAGGAAAAACAATTTTTGAAAGGAATACTGCAACTACAAGAGACTATTTAAGAAATTGCCAAGCCCTGAAGAGGCACAAACTGATGACAAATTACATGCATAAAAATATAGGCAAAATGCTGACTATTGTACAACATGAGCAGTTCTTACTGAGGCTTAAAAGTAGTGGGTGAGCAAAATTGTACATACAGGTGTATTTTTACTGCAAGAATTGCTAAAACATTAAAATTACAGATAAGATGATTTTACTTCATTCAATTATATGTTGGTAGCAAGAATTCACTGCTCTATTTCAGAAAACAAAATCATAATTAAAGGAATAAAAACTACCATGTTTTTCCTTTGCCATTTTTTCTTTGGATAAAATGAAATACTAAAATCCTGGACTGTTATCAAATCTAGACTTTCCTGAATGAGAATAAAAGAGGACATTTAAAGACTGAACTATGTAAAAGCGCTATGGTTTTGAGGAGATTCACAGTGACAATAACACAAAAGTTTGCCTGTCTTGAGGCAAAGAAAGATTACTTTTTTTGAATAGATTATTATGTGAGTCCTTTAGAGAATTCGTAACCCTTAGGAGGTATGTAACAATCAAATGACAGCTAGTATGAACCTGGGACAGATCCAGGGAAGAGAGAGGTCCTTCATGTAGGAGTTAGAGAGAAATTATCTACTCAGCCTGAAAACACCATTTAGCTGGCACCTTACCTTGGAAACACCCAAATGCCACAGGGTGCCATGGGCTGTGCCTTTGACGGGCTAGCTCTGCATTCGTTTTGACAGGACTGACGTGCTCAGCCCCCCCAGCCAGACTACACTGTAATCCATGCACGTGCCTCTGTGTTTTGGGGTGGTTTTTTTTTTAGCACTGCTAAGAACCAGCTCCCTTCCCGAGGGGAGCCAGTCCCCTAGCACTAGCTCCATACAAGACAGCTATGGGACAACCCCGCAGTGAGTCCCAGGAGCCAGAATTAATGAACAGATTAATGAATCCCGGAAACAAAAGAAAGAGCCACAGTTTGAAGTCCTCTCCACAAGGTGTCCCCTCGCCCAGGGGGATTACCTGACCAAGCATGTCTCACCTCGCCGGCGAGGCTGCCCCACCGCTGCGGAGAGTCCCTATTCAGTAACTGGATTTCAGGGGCTGGCAGTAAAATGAAAGGGATTTAACTTCACAAGGGCCTTTTCCTGGTCTTTGCTCCAAGGTCTGTTATTAATTAAACTGTCATTAGATGAAACGCTCATGTAATGATTGAAGCGGGGCCTAACACACAAACGGCACTGTTGTCTGCTCCCGCTGCCTGCCTTGGTGGTCCCTCCCTGGCCTCCTGCTCCTGTGCGTCTTCATGGATTCAGTCACAGAAACACCCCTCTGCCCGGGCCGGCCGCCTCCTCAAAATGAGAAATAAAGATGTACCTGAAAGAGGCAGATGTCTGGTCACAGCACCCATCAACAGCCCCAGCCAGGCCCTGGGGCCCTCCAGGGAGCCCTGTCAAGAGTGAGAGGACCCGAACTGCAGACAAGCTGTAACAGGGGCCTAACCTCCACCCTGTGGACAGGACCCAAGACAGGCACACCAAAAATGTAGCCCAGGCAGGGACTGACTGTTGCGAAATGAGTGATTTAGATCGCTTAAAGAATCACCATCAAAGGCAATAGCAAAAGTAGTTTTAATATGATGTTGTAAAAGTGTGACTTAACAAAGTTCAATGGCAAGGTTCACTCTATTAATTACTGCGTGGAAGAAACATACAAAGGAAAATTGAGTTACACTTGAGTTAGAATGATTCACAGAGAGACCGGGGATGCAAAAGGGTAAGGAGGACCCTCCCATTGAGTCACAAGGTTCAGAGTGGACCCCCTTGCTTTCTAAACTCCTCCTCAGAGAGGAGTCTAGGTGCGACTAGGTCCAAACCTAGTCTCAGACTTGGTCAACGGTTTATGTCTAAGGGATTATATATGCAATGTTTCATTAGCATCAATTCAGCATGCAATCAAAGTTACCAAGACAAAATCAAAGTTACCATACTACAAGGTTATGCGCAATATCAGTCGCTTACCAAAGATCTGTCGTTGGTGAAAGGTCTCTCTGCCTTGAGGAGCAACCCTGAGAGGTGTCCCAGCTCAAGGGGAGATCACCGCCATGCAGCCATGCTGCCTAGCAGGGAGAGCTCAAAGAAGGCTCACCTAGGCTGTCATATTTATGGGATAAAGTGGTTGGCTCGTAGTCAAATTACATGCGATGGAAAAGGTATGCATGGGACTCCTTGTACCCACAACATTCTTTGTTCCTTGATAAATGAGTCTTGGAAAAGCCACCCGCCTATTCATGTGTCAATCGCATGATCGGTGTTCCAAGCTCATATGCATCGATGCTCACTGGGTCACTCTGCTCCTTTGTGGGTTTTCAGAGAACAGATTGAAACTAGGGGAGTTCACGCCTGGCTACGGCTCAGGCCTTTACCCCTTCCGGAGCCTGCACCAAACCATCGCCAGTCTGGTCAGGGGTTGAGAGCATCTGTCACACTGACAGACTGGTCTGGGTGGAAATGGGGCCCTGGGCACGGGCAGGGTGGGGAGAGGCCGGGGGCTGGGCAGGACCTGCTGGTGCCATCTGGGCCTGTTGCACACAGGAACCAGGCGGGACATGACGGGCCTTGTGGGGAGGGAAGAGGAGGGCACCACCTCTACCACTTCATACTTAGTTTGTCTTCTGCTTTTGACCTGTGAAGAAATGCTCATTTTCAAATTTGTACTCAGAGGTGCTGGAGTTACTGAGTGACATGAACACCTCAGGGCTGGGGCTTGGCACCTTCCCCTGCCACTGGGGCTTCTTCTGCTTCCCACCACAGGGCTGAAAAATGTTCTTGGTACAGGAAAAACATGACCTACTGGATAAGGAAAATTTGAGATATGAAATTAAATGAAAAATTGGATTTCCAATGCTGTTTCAAGAACAGTTACTGAACAAAGTACATAAACGGGATTTAGAGTATTTCCAGTCACTCCCTAGCCAGTGCTTTGACCGCATGGCCACAGATTCATGCTCCCTTTCAGTCTGTCTCTTTGGCCCAATTAATATTTAATTACGCTGTGACAAATGTAAGAGCTATGGCAGAGGGGGTGGGGACACGCTGTGGTTAGGGAGTGAGGAATGGGGCTGGAGCCCACCATGGTGAAAGAGCAAGTCTCGTCTCAGTGCCACCTCGACAAGGGGATTTTATCCCGTTCTGGATGTTGAGGGGATGTCATTTCACAATTTCTCATTCATCAACCAGTTTAGGTCAGGGTCAATCCCTGGGACAGATAGATCTCTACGTTTGTTCTAACTATAAACGTAGTAAGCGCAATTTAGTTGGGATGTTGGTATCAATAACTCTTGCCTTGAAAATAAGCTTGCAATAGCTGGTTATGTACTTTTAGTAATGTATTAGAGAGACAACGGCAGATTTGCTTTACCTTCTTCTTTAAGGAAATCAATATATTCTGAAGTGTCTGTACAAGCATAGCTACCGAAACAATGAAAAAATTCACAGACAATGCCAAGTAGGTACAAAAATAAAAGCATTGTCTTCATTCTTGGACCTGGGACAGAAGGGAGTCTGCTAAAAGGACAAAGCTCTGACGTTTCAGGACAAGCCTGAGGGATAGGGAAGAGAAATGACAATCCTTTGTTGAGGGGGGGAAGTGTGAGCCCTGAGAAGATACAAACGATGACAGACTACATGCATAAAAACAGGCAAACTGCTGACCGTAGTATTGAATAGGCTGTTCTAAATTCAGCATAATGATAGGTGAACAGATTTTCATGTGCAGGAGTACATGAATTCCTTGCACCAAGAAAATAAACAATTGAGACGAAATCTAGAACAACATTTGAATTATAAACAGAGAGACAACTTAGTGCAAGCAAAGACAAGAAAAAAAGGACATGAGTCTTACTCTGGGATATAACTTTCTCAAGTCACAACTTTTCTCACCATGAAGGGAAAAGGGGAAAACATTGAATGCATGGAGGTTTAGGTAGCAGGGGAAAAAAACCAGAAATAAGTAGGTGCTGACTTTACATATACAGAAAGGTATGCAAAGAAATTGAGAGACACACAATAACCACTATTTCCCAAAAGTGGTTTCCCTAGGTTTCCCACTGGTTTCACTAGATGTTGTCTGCAACATGAAGCATAGAATCATAGAAGCATAGAATCATTAAGGTTGGAAAAGACCTCTAAGATCATCGAGTCTAACCGTCAACCCAACACCACCATGCCCACTAAACCATGTCCCTAAGCGCCTCATCTACACGTCTTTTCAATACTTCCAGGGATGGGGACTCAACCACTTCCCTGGGCAGCCTGTTCCAATGTTTAACCACTCTTTCAGTAAAGACATTTTTCCTCACGTCCAACCTAAACCTCCCCTGGCGCAACTTGAGGCCATTTCCTCTCGTCCTATCGCTAGTTACTTGGGAGAAGAGACCAACACCCACCTTGCTACAACCTCCTTTCAGGTAGTTGCAGAGTGCGATAAGGTCTCCCCTCAGCCTCCTTTTCTCCAGGCTAAACAACCCCAGTTCCCTCAGCCGCTCCTCATAAGACTTGTTCTCCAGACCCCTCACCAGCCTCGTTGCCCTTCTCCGGACACGCTCCAGCACCTCAACGTCCTTCTTGTAGTGAGGGGCCCAAAACTGAACACAGTATTCGAGGTGCGGCCTCACCAGGGCCGAGTACAGGGGCACGATCACTTCCCTACTCCTGCTGGCCACACTATTTCTGATACAGGCCAGGATGCCATTGGCCTTCTTGGCCGCCTGGGCACACTGCCGGCTCATGTTCAGCCGGCTGTCGACCAGCACCCCCAGGTCCTTTTCCGACAGGCAGCTTTCCAGCCACTCTTCCCCAAGCCTGTAGCGTTGCATGGGGTTGTTGTGGCCGAAGTGCAGGACCTGGCACTTGGCCTTGTTGAATCTCATACAGTTGGCCTCGGCCCATCGATCCAGCCTGTCCAGGTCCCTCTGCAGAGCCTTCCTACCCTCGAGCAGATCAACACTCCCGCCCAACTTGGTGTCGTCTGCACACTTACTGAGGGTGCACTCGATCCCCTCATCCAGATCATTGATAAAGATATTAAACAAGACCGGCCCCAAAACTGAGCCCTGGGGAACACCGCTCGTGACCGGCTGCCAACTGGATGTAACTCCATTCACCACAACTCTCTGGGCCCGGCCGTCCAGCCAGTTTTTTACTGAAGTCCAGGTAGACCACAGCCTTTCCCTCATGCACTAGGCGGGTCACCTGGTCATAGAAGGAGATCAGGTTGGTCAAGCAGGACCTGCCTCTCATGAACCCGTGCTGGCTGGGCCTGATTCCCTGGTTGTCCCGCACATGCCTTGTGAGCGCCCTCAAGATGAACCGCTCCATAATCTTCTCCGGCACTGAGGTCAGGCTGACAGGCCTGTAGTTCCCCGGATCCTCCTTCCGGCCCTTCTTGTAGATGGGCATCACATTGGCAAGCCTCCAGTCGTCCAGGACCTCCCCCGTTAACGAGGACCGCAGATAAATGATCAGCACTTATGATCTAGCGCTTAAAGATATTTAAGGTGGTGTGCCAAACGACCTTTAAGGACCTGACCGAAAATTTTGCAATTTTTTTTCCTCTCTAAAAGAAATGAAAGCTCTCAAAAGATCCTGTGTTGAAATTTTTCACAATGTATTTATCACCATCACTAGAACTCTAGAATTATCAACTACAACTAGATAACTAAGGCTTTGCTTTGGTAATTATCAGATTACAGGGATGTCTTCAGTAGCATTTAGGCAGATATGCCAGCATTAACCATAGCATTCAAGTGTTTGAAACAATGCATTTTAATGTTCACAAGGAAGAGCCAAAGCATCGTTTCTAAGGCCATCTCCTCATTTTGTGTTGATTGCTATAAAAAGAGGTCTTTGCAGACATTCAGTGTTCAGTATCCTCTCAGATTTCTAAGCATGTGAAACAGACCCAACACAGTCACAATCCAACTTGCTATTATAATAGGCATAAGAGAGATGAATAATGCTTAAAAAAGTTTAGGTGATGTAAGCATTATCAGAAATAATAGCAAAAAGATCACACAGACCATGTTAAAACATTTACACTTCTTGATCTAGTCACATGACCAATAATCATCATCTTACAGCTTGCTATCAAGAAGAAATGAGACATTCTTAGATGCAATCCTGCATATTTACAATGTCCATTTCTCTTGACTGAGCAAAATGCAGGGGTTTGATACACATTGAAAAGTAGAAAGATTTTCAACTGTCACCAAACAAACTTCTATTGAAAACACTCTGTTTAACAAAGTTCATTTTGTTTCTTCATGGTTATACTAGTTCTTCATGACCATGGTAGTTCTGCTGCTTTTTTGAAATTCTCTGCAAGCTTAAGTGCCAGTTCTATTTCTTTATTAGAGCTCACTATGAAAGTAATCAATATTGAAACTGCATTCAAATCTAGGAATAAAAGTCCCCTATAAAAACACACAGCTCATTTCTTATTCTAGCCTTTCCCCTCTGTTTTGACCATAAACTCTCCACACCTCCTTTTAAACCACCTGTACAATAAAGTGCTCATTTTTTAAATGTCTTGTACACTGTATCATAGCTTCAAAATTTTTATGCAATACTCAGCAGAACAATATAATGCAAGTCAGAGAAAACTGACACTTCAGCAGTTCAATACAATCAGTAAAATTCAGTTATTAGGAACATTCATGCTATGACTATGACATTTCACTAAATGCATGATTTACCACAACCAGTCTCACCTGACTCTTGTCCCCTCCACTCAAAAAAAAACAAACCCTCCCAAAACAACCAAACATGCAGTATCTTCTAGCAAGGAGCAATGACAATTTTTTACATTTAAAACTACAGAGTTGTTTAGGTGTCTCCAGAGAATGATCACCTCTCCTTTTATCTTACAGGTCGGCAGTTCAAAAGTAGCTTGTCTCAGCAATGAGTGAATGCTGTTACCTTCATAAAAGTATTCAGTGCTTGATATAATGCACTATAAAGTCTTGTTGCATTCTGAGCTTTTTACACCAAAACATTATTGCACTATATGGAGTGCAACTATATTGCACTCTATATAGATAATTTTAGCACATTTAAAAACAACTGGAATATTCACTTTTAGACACATCCTACCTAAAGAAGAAATAGAAAGCTCAGAAAAAGGAAAACAAACATAGGCTGCTCAGCTATTTTTGAAGGAAGATGGCTTTAAAATGGAACAACAAAGGGACTAAATGTGTAAGTGTCCAATGAGATAACAAAACACGGTAGGAATCTAGAACTGGTTGGAGACTATGTACAAAAAAGTATGAGAAAGTTATTTATTGTAATAGAGGAATGCTATCAAATTCTTAGCTGTGTTTAAAATGGTACCAGACATTGTAGTCCCAGGAGTTTCTCTGCAGTCTCAGACAAACATGAACAAGGGAACTACCGTTTAAAAGTGCATTCACAGTGCCTGCTGAGCTTGGACCATCTACGAGGGCCTCTGTTCCTAACCCGCTGGTGTCTGGTGTCCAAACACAGCCTGGCTGCAGGGCTGTTTGCTGCAAGGCACTGCACCTCTGTTGTTCAGAGCTGGAATTCAGGAGATTCACAATTTACACTGAATATCAGGGGGAGATCAAGCTCCCCCAGGAGGGCTGGCTCTACTCTGAGAAGATTTCTAGTCATAATTACAGAGGAAACTAGATGGCGTGCCAGGAGTAGGATATTCCTCTAACTCATTAGACAGAACTCAGGTTCAGACATGCACTGAGCATGCACAGCTGAGCAGAGACCACCTTCTTCCCCAAAATAAAACAGCTGCCACTACCTGTGGGGATGGGAATCTCACTAACGGACATTCCTGAGTTTGATTTTAATGAGCAAACACTGTACCACCTGGCATGACAAGGCACTTAAGCAGAAAACAACGGAGAAAGGAATGTGCAGCTGGAAGGAGAAAAACAAGATAAAGACCATGAAGGCATTTCGCATGATCAGAAAGAACGGGCCAATCTGCTAGAGCATAGATGCACGTGAACACAAGGCTATAACCTATCTGCAAGCTGCAGGTAGCGCGTGTACACTTCTGCTTGCTATAAAAGATGCTAACCAAAAGCAATAAAGGTCTTTGGTTGCCGTGTCTGCCGGAGTCCGTGCCGCTTTTCACCCCCACAAATGGCGCCCAACGTGGGGCGAAAATGCTGGAACAGAGCACCGGTGGGGAGCCAGCTGAACGAGTCATAGCCAGCGGGAGACAGAGCAGTCTCAGGAAAGAGCTGGAGCCGGAACTTTGAATCATCGCCTCGTCGGAGCAGAGGTGAGCAGCTGGGAAACTTAAAATGGGATCGCAACTAACTAAGGAGGAGGAATCTATACTATGTATTATTAAGAAACTGTTAGAAAAGCGTGGAGTTAAGTATGATGACCATACCCTCCGCCTATTGCTTTCATGGCTAAAACGAAAGGGAATTCCCCCTGATTCGGCTACTGCTTTTCAGAAGGAAACTTGGGATAAAGCAGGGAACTTGTTGTGGGATGCAGCTACCGGGGGAGATGAGACTGCAAAAACGGTCCTTACTACATGGCGCTTAGTCTCAGATACGTTAAAACAATTGAAGTGTGATCGTACTGCCCATCAAGCTGTGGTGGCAGCCACTGCTCCTGATCCACTGACTCTGGCCACTCCAGACCAGGCTCCCTCAGAACCTTTGCCCGGTCCGAGTGGGACAGATCAGCCTGAGGGAGGGGAAAAATTTCTGACCGAGGCTCTTTCAGCCCTAACGATATCAAGTGATCTCGGACAGTCTCCTAAACAACAGAGCAGAGGGGTCTCAAGCCACGACAATGAACCCTTAAACTATGATCCGGCTGCTCACTGGCAGGCTGTTCGACAACAAGCCTTGGCAGAAGGAGACCTTTCTACTGTGGCATACCCTGTCATAATTAGTGAACAAGGTCCTAACAGTTGGCAGCCCCTTCAATGGGATTTGGTTAAGGAGTTAAGGTGGACCATCATGCAATGTGGATTGGGAGCGCCTTTTACACAGAGCCTATTGCAAAATATTGTGAAGGGACACTTGTTAACCCCTTTCGATACCAAAGCGTTAGCTGATTTAATATTTTCCCCTACACAAAGAGTGCTCTGGCAAGCCCACTGGCGAGAGCTCTGTAATCATACAGCTTTACAGAACTTGGAGCGGCGAGCGGGAGACCCGCTACGGGCCGCGGGACTCGCTCAGTTAATGGGGGAGGACCCTATCAATACGCCGCAACTGCAGGCACGGCTGGCGCCTGAAATTTTAAGACAATCAGCAGACCTTGCGTTTCAAGCAATGGTAAAGGTCCCTGATACAGGACGACCGGTAAAATCTTTTACTAGCATTAAGCAAGGGACCAACGAACCTTATATGGATTTTATCGACAAGCTCCAAGAAGCTATTCAAAAACAAATACAAAATCCTGAAGCCAAAGAGGCATTGCTTATGAAATTGGCTATAGAAAATGCCAATGAGGACTGTAAAAGAGTCTTACAGACATTGCGAAATCCGACCATAATAGACATGCTTGACGCGTGCAATCGTGTGGGTTCAATTACACATAAGAATGAGGTTTTTGCAGCCTGTTTAGCCGCTGCCTTGCGTCCCGGTAACAAAGCGTGTCTCCGCTGTGGAAACTCGGGGCATTTTAAATGGCAATGTCCTGAGAATCCTGTACAGAAGGGAGGATCGGAAGGAATTCAGCAGCCCCCTGGTATTTGCCCGCGCTGCCGCAAGGGGAGGCACTATGTTAATCAATGCCGGTCGAAATACGATCTCCGCGGTCGACCCTTGTCAGGAAACGGGAAGTCGAGCGCGAGGCGGGGGCGCGCACCGACACAAATGCCACCCCAAAATCCCCAACCCCAAAACCCCATGAGACCGCTGTCTCAGCAGGCCTGGATCACCTCAAGGCCAGAACCATGGGCAGTGCCGGAGTGGATGTCTCCACAGCCACCAATCTCTCTATAAACGATCAGACTGTGCACAGGGTGCCCCTCAATGTGAGAGGCCCCCTTGGCCAGGGGCTGAGTGCCCTATTGGTGGGGAGGTCCAGTGCTACTATACAGGGTTTGTTTGTGTTACCCGGGGTTATCGACTCTGATTATACGGGACAGCTGCAAGCGTTGCTATGGATCCCCTCTCCTCCAGTATTTATTCCAGCTGGAAGTAGGATTGCACAGCTAGTTCCTTTTAAGAGTATGGTTCGTAATCGGGATCCTATTTCCCGGGGAGCTGGTGGATTTGGGTCCACAGGTGAACCAAATATTTTTTGGACTCAGCTTGTCCAAAGAACTCAGCCCACTTTGACCTGCACTCTAAAGAATAAAGGCAGCAAACCGGAACAACTGGTAGTGAAGGGAATGATAGATACAGGGGCAGACGTTACTATCATCAGTACTGCAAAGTGGCCTGGATCATGGGAAACCATCCCGGTCAACACGGGGCTAGTGGGAATCGGAGGCCTGTCGACGTCCAGGCAGAGTGCCAACTTAATACAGATTGTAAGCCCGGAAGGACAGGTTGCAACTATTCGACCTTTTGTGGTTCCTGCGCCGTTAAACCTGTGGGGACGAGATGTCTTGAGCACTTGGGGACTAGTGATTGGCACTGCTGATCCGCATCAACATTTTTAGCGGGGGTCACTGGCGCTCGGCCCACCGTTCGACTCACATGGCTCACCGATCAGCCAGTGTGGGTGGATCAGTGGCCCCTATCACAGGAAAAGGCCGACGCGTTGCGAACGTTGGTGGACGAGCAAGTGAGTCAAGGACATCTGGTTCCCACCACCAGCGCCTGGAACACCCCAGTGTTTGTTATAAAAAAGAAAAGTGGCAAATGGAGACTTCTACATGATTTACGGCAAGTAAATGCCGTGATTCAAGATATGGGGACATTGCAACCAGGTATGTCTTCACCGACATTGATACCTCGTCAATGGGACATTGTGATTATCGATTTGAAAGACTGCTTTTTCACGATTCCCTTAGCGCCGGAAGATGCTCCCAGATTTGCCTTCTCTCTCCCAGTTGTAAACCATCAAGGGCCTAGGTTGCGATATCATTGGACGGTGTTGCCCCAGGGCATGAAAAACAGTCCCACAATATGTCAAATGTATGTTGCGCGTGCGTTGTCGCCCATAAGAAACAAATATCCTGACTTAATTTGTTATCACTACATGGACGATATTTTAATCGCCAGACGAGACCCAAAGGAACTCATCACAGTTATGAAAGATATGTTGCAGGGGTTAAAGACATACGGCTTGCAAATAGCTCCTGAAAAGGTGCAAGTGCAAGCCCCGTGGAAGTACTTGGGGTGGAAGATTTTAGAACATACGATACAGCCCCAACCCATAACCTTGCAATCTAACATTAAAACACTGAATGACTTGCAAAAACTAGTAGGGACTATCAATTGGGTACGCCCATTGCTGGGAATAGATAATGACATGTTAAACCCACTGTTCAAGTTGTTAAAGGGTAATCCTGAGTTGACATCTCCACGAGAATTAACAACAGAGGCCAAACAAGCGCTACAAAAAATATCACAGGTGCTTACCGAAAGGCAAGCACAACGCGTAATTGAAGGACTGGGAGTTAACTTGTATGTCCTGAATCAGTCCCGACAAGCAGTGGGCCTCTTAGGCCAATGGGACACCAAGGGTACCCAGGATCCCTTAGCCATCATTGAATGGGTATTCCTGCCGCATCAAGCACCAAAAACGATAGTGACAAGGGTGGAAATGTTTTCGATGCTTGTGCGAAAGGGACGCGCGCAATGTTTGGAATTAACGGGCACAGATCTTAAAACAATTTATCTCCCACTGACTAAAGACCACCTTAATTGGTGTGAGGCTAATAGCCTAGAACTACAGATAGCGCTGGAAAACTTTAAGGGACAAATTCTAATTCACTATCCATCTCACAAATTATTCTCCCTTAATGAGGAAATTAGTATAATTCCTGAATCGTTGAGTAAGGAGGTACCTGTCGAAGGACCCACCTTATTCACCGATGGATCAGGACGAACAGGTAAGGCAGTTATAGTGTGGTGTGAGAAAGGGGAATGGAAACATCAAGTTCACCATGTTGTAGGAAGTCCTCAGCTGGTGGAAATATACGCAGTAATTCAGGTCTTTCGCCAATGGGAGATGCCATTAAATTTGGTTACTGATTCTCAGTACGTCGCCAACGTTGTCAGGCGCTTGGAAAAGGCTTGGCTCAAAGAAGTTGATAACGAACCAGTGTTTTTAATGTTCAAACAGGTATGGGACTTGTTGAATCGCCGCGTAAACCCGTATTACGTGCTCCACGTGAGGAGTCATACCTCTCTCCCAGGGTTTATATCAGAAGGGAATGCGCGAGCTGATCGCCTCGCTGCCCCCGTATGGACAGTCCCTGTACCAGACGTTTCTACACAAGCCCGATTGTCACATGAGTTTTTCCATCAATCTGCCCGAATGCTGCGTCGACAATTTGGGTTGACTTGGGACACGGCACGAAGTATCGCACAAATGTGTCCTGACTGTCAGCAATTAGTTCCCATACCCCAAACAGGGGTAAATCCCTGAGGAGAAAAGGCCCTACAGATTTGGCAATCCAATGTTACTCATATCGGAGAATTTGGCAAACAAAAATATGTGCATGTTTCCATCAATACATTCTCCGGAGCTCTATGGGCGACCGCAGAGACCGGAGAAAAAAGCAAAGATATTTTACAGCACTGGAAAGGGGCCTTTGCTGCTCTAGGGGTTCCACACCAGATCAAAACGGACAATGGGCCCGGGTATGTAAGTGCAAAAACGCAGGCCTTTTTGGCACAATGGGGCATTCGACATATCACTGGTATCCCTTATTCCCCTCAGAGCCAGGGTATCGTTGAGCGGGCTCATCTCACTCTCAAGCAGCTACTACAAAAACAAAAAGGGGGAATGCTAGGGGAATCACCGCAAGCCCGCCTCCATAAAGTAGTATATGTTTTAAATCATCTTACAATAAGGGAAGACAGGACAGCAGTTGGCAGCCCTAACACGGTAATAGCGAGACACTTTACATCTTGTAACTCGGCTTCTCCGGCAGGAGAAAGGGCTCGGGTGTGGGTCAAGTCATTGGAAAATAGCCAATGGGAAGGCCCTTATGATCTTATAACATGGGGGAGAGGATATGCTTGTGTTTCCACAGATCGTGGACCCCGGTGGATACCTGCCCGCTGCGTTCGACCGTATCTGGACAAGGAGCCTAAGGAGCCCACAGATGCATCAACGGTTTGAAGTAGATTACTGGGACTTACACAAAGTATCTCATTCGATATTTGGGGAACCACCTAGTGGACCAGGCCGTGCCGGGGTATATAGGGGACCAAGTGGGTTGCCATTAGCCGTGGACTGGGAAAGTACCAAACGACAGTGTGACAAATGACTTGGGTGGAAACGGAACAAAAAGAGAACGTAAACCATGATGCCAGCATGGGGGGGTGTCTTGTGGCTAGTATCACTGTGTGCGGTTGCTGCGTTATGGGCACCCTCACAGCCGAAGGAAAATGTTTGGGTAACTCTGGCCAATCAGACAGGACAGGATTCCATCTGCCTGTCGATATCTTCCCCCGGTAACCCCTTTTCTACCTGCCTAGTGGGGCTTCCTTTAGATAATTGGGACTTGGGCCTGATTAGTCCTTTCAAGGAGGCCTGCGGGGGGGGACGACACGCCACTGACAATTGGGATGGATGCCTACCACATCTTAATCACTTGCCAATAGAACCTCAGGAACTCGAGCTATTAGGGTCCATAAAAATGGATTGGTGTTTGTATTTCAATTATTCAGGGGCCAATGTTTCCCGAGCCTGGTCAGTTAACGCTACCCTGGGAATCTATAAAAATGAATCACTGTGGTGTAACCACACAAGCAGCAATATATCTAAATCATCTAATGCACCTATAGGATTACCCAGGGGGGTCTTTTTAATATGTGGAGACCGGGCCTGGCCTGGCATTCCCTCTCATATTAAAGGTGGGCCATGTTCGTTGGGAAGATTAACTCTACTAATGCCAAACACATCTATGATCGTAGACCACAGAAGGAGCACCCCTAAGATGCGCAGTAAGCGCAGAGCACATGCCTACACTTCACAATGTGATGATGCTGTCGACCTATGGAACCGGAACACTATAGCTGCGGTTGCAATCTTGGCTCCAGGTGTCGCAGCAGCAAAGAGTTTGGTCACATTAAATAAATTAGGATGTTGGCTAGCGAAACAATCAAATGCAACCTCTGAAGCACTAACGGGATTATTAATGGATGTAGATTCTATACGACATGCTACTTTGCAAAATAGAGCAGCGATAGATTTTTTTGCTTTTAGCGCAAGGCCATGGGTGTGAAGAGTTGGAGGGAATGTGTTGTATGAACCTATCTGATCATTCGGAATCAATTCACCGCAGCATTCAGATGTTGAAGGAAGGAGTACTGAAGCTAAGAGTGGAAGACCCCTGGGACTGGTTGGATAAATTATTTGGGAAATGGGGTCTAAGTGGCTGGTTAAAAGGACTAGCCAAGCTAGGAGGGCTATGCTTAGTAATGTTCCTTTGCATCCTGGTTTGTGTGCCGTGTCTGTTACAAGGTATGCGAAAAATGATTGAAAGATCTGTTTCAGCAGTGTTTCTAGTAAAACAAAAAGGGGGAGATGTGGGGATGGGAATCTCACTAACGGACATTCCTGAGTTTGATTTTAATGAGCAAACACTGTACCACCTGGCATGACAAGGCACTTAAGCAGAAAACAACGGAGAAAGGAATGTGCAGCTGGAAGGAGAAAAACAAGATAAAGACCATGAAGGCATTTCGCATGATCAGAAAGAACGGGCCAATCTGCTAGAGCATAGATGCACGTGAACACAAGGCTATAACCTATCTGCAAGCTGCAGGTAGCGCGTGTACACTTCTGCTTGCTATAAAAGATGCTAACCAAAAGCAATAAAGGTCTTTGGTTGCCGTGTCTGCCGGAGTCCGTGCCGCTTTTCACCCCCACAACTACCCATCTACCCTCTGTACTGTCACTGAATCCAGCATGCTGGCAAGTCAATATGTCAGTATCAGCAGTGAAGTTGCCTAGGGATAACAAGGCAGAACCTATAAAGAGGAGGTTTTCTTTCCTGCAGGTTGTGCCCCAGGGCTGATTACTGTTATCTGTGAAAGGAAACTAATGACTTGTCATTATCATACAAAAACTTAATTTTGCTTTGGAGAAAGGTTTCTTGCTTTGTTTTAAGCCTGATTTGCATATTCCTTGTTAGTTGGGGTTTATATAAACATGGCTTGTTTTGGATACGTCTACACTGCCTTTTAGATACAGACCCAAACCTGCACTCAAGTCCAAGTTCATCCATGCCAGAAGTCCATGGACTTTGGGTGAGATTTGACCATTCCTAAAAGGACAGCGAATCACACACTACAGTTTAGTATGATCCCAAGCACGTTCCTGCCTGCTCTCTGATCAGCGCCTACTGACAGTAAAACTGCTGCCTCAGAGACACTGTGAAGAACTTAATCCATGTTTCCTATAAGCCATTTTTTTGTGCCTGTAGTTCATCATCTGATAGTATTCTACAGACAGCATTTTTCCCTCTAGGGCTATGTTGGAAGAAGAGTGATAAAGAAAAAAAAATTATATAAACTTAGCATTAAGGGGATGATATTCACATTTCTTATCTCATCTTCTCCAATAAGAAATACAACTGATGTCTGTACTTGTTCATTCAAATTATATGCACACACAAAAAAAAAAATGGCAAAAGCTATCGCAGGCAGGTAATATCAAGAGAGCAAGAAACAAATATGCAGTTGATGATAAACATTATTTTCTAGCTTCTACTGTAGGAGTGAAAAAATAGCAAACACTGCACAAAGGCATTATCTGAATAAGAGACACAAAAGTGCTACTTGATAGCACTGCTGTTCTCAGTAAAAATCTTCTGGAAAAAACATTTGCTCAGTTCCCAGACAAATCCAGTCCTTTTGTGAGATACCGCCCTTTTGTACTTTGCTTCCTTTTTAAAAGCCCAGAAGTTTAATTTTTTGAACTACAGAGGATGTCTGTTTAGGACTTAATGTGGACAGTCATACTGTGAATCAGATAAGCTGTATACTTGGCATACAGACAAAGAATTGGAAACGGTGATGTTCCCGGCTTCAGTTGACTTCAGGTTGCCATTACAAGATCCTGTCTCTTTTGAAAAGTTCCTCTTTTGAAAAGCTCCAAGTGTGCTGATTTTTTTGTGTGTTATACAATGTTATGCAGTATGTGTTTTAGGAAAACATAGACAGTAAAAATGTCCCCCTTTCTTCTGACATCAACTTAACATCACCAAAAAGTACTTGAAAAGAGATTCATTTTTGCAACTTGCAAAAAAAAGTGTGAAATGAGGTAATTGAAAGGTCATTACTCAATCTGTTAGTGAGATTAAATTGTGTTGTGTGGACCATATCACATTCCCTGTTACAAGTCCATCTAGAGATGGGCTTTCCTTGCAAGGATCTCTGTTTCTCCAGTAATAACACCTGTATTGCTTCTACCCGAGACATCACAGAGCATGCTTTGAAGATTTGCTAAAGAGCGCAAAGGTCTTCAAGAATGAATACATAGCCTAAAGGGGAAACTGCCATAAAAGTAATAAATGCACATGAATCATTTTTTTTCCTACTAGGAAGGAAAGATGTGATTCATGGAGTTTCAGTGGGTAGAGCAACTTCTGCAGCACACAACAGCTGGAAAAATTACTGTACTGTAATGAGAACTGCCTTAGAACTAGTTTCTCTTTCACTGTTCAAGGATGGGGCTGCAGAGAAGCTGTAGAAATAATGATGAATTATGCTGCATTGATAAACTGGGATGTACTAGATGATGCAGGAGGTTTGTCCATACTCATATAAAGAGTCCATTTTTCCCTTATCAAGATTAAGTAGAACAGTGACTAAGAAAAGCCTATGAAAAGAGGATCATGTATTTTCCAACCACTCTAGTCACAGATTTCAGGCAGTGACTTCTGCAATCCAAATATATTCTCCTGTTTTCCTACTACTAAGTTCAATTAATTTACTGCATGGAGGTCATAGTCTGTGTGAAGTACAAACTATTTAATGATTACTTTAAAAAATGTAATTAACACCTGCACTGCCCCCGGCTTGATGCACTGTAATAGTGAGGCACCATCATCCTCAAGGGTGTATTATCAAGAGAAGAAAAAAGCCTTAAAGTATTTTAGAATTAATAGGCTTTGTTTTAGCAACTTCATGAGAAGCTTTAAATAGTCTTATGAAACTTTCAGGCATGTTTAAAAGAAGTGTGTACCAATAAGAAACTGTAACTGAAATTTTATTTCCAGTTTGAAGATCCCGGGACAGTTCAAATGTAGGAGTGAGCACACCACTTTTAGAGTAAAGCTGGACAGTATCTATCTGTAAAGCCCAGAAAAGACACCTCTGTAAGAAGCTTCAGCTTCAAAAATAGCCTTTTTCCTAGTTGATATACTACACTAGCTGTAAGTCCAGGAGACCAGTAACCATTAAGTCCTAGAGATCTACAAACAATCAAATCCCTTGCAGAAATCCTAGAGCATAACGAACCTGTTGCACAACAGCATTTTTTCAGGCCACTCATATTTGGAATCTAATTTCCAACATAATGCCAATGTGTAAAAGCACTCAAACATTTGCTTGCATGAAAATCACCATGTTCACATAGCTGTCTGCAGTCTCAGATGCTCACCTTGCAATCTGTACTGTTTGTTAGAGGGGGCAACTCAAATTCTTCCCTAGCCAAGTCCAAACATGCTGTCTGTACAAAGGGCATGGCTCGCTCCCTCCTAAAAGAAAGAGGAGTAATAAAACAGGTCAGCAGGGAATGCCTCTGACTTTTTCAGTGCACCCTGAGTAGTCTTTTCTATCTATCCAGTTTTATCCTGGGGAATCAAAAAGAACCTGGCACAGGACAGAACAAGCTAGAAAAGAACAGTCAAGTGTAACCCTTTTCCTGAGTTATCTCAGGTGAGCCACTTAATGTTTCACTGGAGTCAACATTACCCACAAGGCTGATGTGAGGACAAACACATTAAATGTTGTCAAGCATGGGAATGGGGTCCACATAGAGACATCACATTTTCCTGTGACAGACTTGTTTCAAACACTATGAGAAGTCAGTCAGAGGAATATATGTCATCTAAATAGTCAGAATGACCCAACATTCTCACAGTAGACAGATTTACATTTTTCTCTGAAACCTTATTTTCCAGTAAATAATTACACAACCCTTAGCAATATACTTTCTAAAGTCTTACCAATGTCAGATGTAATTGATTATTTATCTGAGTTATTTAAAAAAAAAAACCAAACAAAAAGATTTTTTCTTTTAAAAAGCTTTCTTAGCATTACTGATTCTAACTTGTGGCTGAATTAATTAAAATGCAATAATTACAACAAACTAAGTCTTATACTGTAATTTGAAATTCTACAATACAGTTTACTATTGGTTCCAGTAACTCTCATAACCAAAAGAAGGTGCAAAAAGCTGAAGAGAAAGCTGAAACAATGAAGAATGAAAAAATGCTTTTTTTCTGGCATTTATGGGCTTTACAAAGCCTGAAATAGACTTGATAGATCAGCCAGGATAAGTTGATATCAGCAATTGTTGAAAAAATTTACATTGCTGTGGTGGGTTGACCTTGGCTAGCCACCAGGTGCCCACCAAGACTCTCTATCACTTCCCCTCCTCAGCTGGACAGGGGAGAGAAAATATGACAAAAGGCTCATGGGTCAAGATAAGGACAGGGAGATCACTCAGCAATTACCGTCACAGGTAAAACAGACTCGACTTGGGGAAAATTCATTTAATTTATTACCAATCAAATCAGAGTAAGGTAATGAGAAAATAAAATCAAATCTTAAAACACCTTCCCCCCACCCCTCCCTTCTTCCTGGGCTCAACTTCACTCCTGATTTTCTCTACCTCCTCTCCCCTGAGCGGTGCAGGGGGATGGGGAATGGGGGTTGTGGTCAGTTCATCACACGCTATCTCTGCCGCTCCTTCCTCCTCAGGGGAGGACTCCTCACACTCTTCCCCTGCTCCAGCACGGGGTCCCTCCCATGGGCTGCAGTTCTCCACGAACTGCTCCAGCGTGGGTCCTTTCCACGGGCTGCAGTCCTTCAGGAACAGACTGCTCCAGCGTGGGTCCCCCACGGGGTCACAAGTCCTGCCAGCAAACATGCTCCAGCATGGGCTCCTCTCTCCATGGGGTCACAGGTCCTGCCAGGAGTCTGCTCCAGTGTGGGCTTCCCACAGGGTCACAGACTCCTTCAGGCATCCACCTGCTCTGGTGTGGGGTCCTCCATGGGATGCAGGTGGATATCTGCTCCACCACAGAACTCCATGGGCTGCAGGGGGACAGCCTTCATCACCATGGTCTTCACCACAGGCTGCAGGGGAATCTCTGCTCTGGCGCCTGGAGCACTTCCTCCCCCTCCTTCTTCACTGACCTTGGTGTCTGCAGAGTTGTTTCTCTCACATATTCTCATTCCTCTCTCTGCTGCTGTTGCCGCAGTTTCCCCCCCCCTTCTTAAATATGTTATCACAGAAGTGCTACCACTATTGCTGATTGGCTCAGCTTCGGCCAGCGGCTCTATCGGACATGGGGGCAGCTTCTGGCATCTTCTCACAGAAGCCACCCCTGTAGCCCCCTGCTACAAAAACCTTGCCACGTAAGCCCAATACAATTGCTTTTGTAGATTTTTCACTATTGATATGTTCTGCACATTCTTCTCTTCATGAGGACTTTTTTTTTAAAAAAAATGTTGTATTGAAAGGTAAAACTCAGTTATGATAAATTATCTTTGCTTAATCCTTCCCCAGCTATTGCATGCAGAAATATTTGGAAATATATTAACAATTGCTGAATCAGACCTAAAAGTAAAAATTACTTATTAACATTCTTTTTCCCTTTGAAATTCACATTCTACATACTAATATATTTTAGGCATCTTTTACTTAAAAATATATATGTATTTTTTTCCTGGAAATATTGATAACATTGTACAAGTTATATTATAACCCTGATGAATCCTTCGTGGAAATGCCTCCCAGATCAAATTTGCTGTTAAAAAGTCACCTTCAGAAGTTCATCTTTGAAGCTTTCTGGCATGACATAAGCTCAGCTGAAAAGTGCATTTTTAACTCCATTATTACTAATGTGAAGTAAAATTTATATATTAATAGGACTAAATGGATACGTAAGATGACTGTACCACAGCCCAGTAGTTCCTCTCTCACAGATCCCACTGGACACTTCTACTGGGGCAGTTTATGGCTCTAGATGAAAATGTTTCCTGTGCAGAAGTAAAGAGCACGTACTGCTTTAGGCATCAGAGAAACTGTAGGATAATTATGCATCGTCAGATTGAAAAAGACAACAAGGGAAAATGGTTTTGTACAAATAAATATTCCACAAATTCTGGACATGCAAAGCTTGACTCCTGATACTCTTTCTTATTGCAGACAAGGAAGTTTCTTTATTAGAGTTCTGGTGGCTTTCCTTCGTTTGTCTGAACTATGTTTGCTACATGCAGTTTCCACTTCTCCAAACAAAATATTTGCAAACTGGACAACAATCAATTTCTAAAAGAAGCTCTTCTACATGCAAAGAACTAGAAATGTTTGCAGGCTGTTTTGTTTTAGAATGGTGTTTTCCTTCCCACCCAAAGAAAAATATCCAAGATCACCTCTCTCTGGACCAACATACTTTTTTATTAAAGTACTAAGCTATTCAATTCTGAGTACGCATCATTTCAGAGAGTATTTAAATAGTTCTGTACCTGTTACATAGATGTTACATTTGGGTGAATTAAAAGCTATGAGAATCATCACTGTGGTAAACCCTGAAACTGAATTTTCTCTTTAACAGAAATCATATGGTACAAGAAACATGGGTATATTCCTGTAGGGTGCAGATTCCAGGGTACATTTATTTGCGCTTAGATGGCGTGGTTCTGCCAACACATATACGGATTCTTAAGTTTTAGGAGAGTGAATATTCACATTCACTCAGAGTCACTACTGTTAGATATTCCTAATGCATATGATTCTATGGACTGAGGTCTCCGCCTCTGTGCTGATGAGGATAGGGACATATTTTACCTGTGTTCTGTGAAGTCATGAAGTGATCAAACGACAGCATAGTTCTTCCCACTTTAGTTCTTCAGTTTTGGCTATAATGACTCCGCAGTCAGTAAAAGATTTTATCACAACTTTTGCAATCCTTTTTCTTCTTTCTTTCTTTTTTCTTCTCCCTTCCATACAGCTCCCACTTCTGGAGTCCTGTGATTTCAGAAAACTTAGCTTTCATTTAAGAGAGAAAAGAATTTTCTATGCCATATGTATATAAAAAGGAGCTGGAAAATGTAGTTTTACTACATACTACACATTAAAAAGCAAAAGTCTAATAAAAACTGTTTAAAAACTCAGGATTTTGAAATTACAAATAACAGATTAGTTTTAGTTACATAGCTTTCTCCACTTTTTTTCTGAAGCCCTCTTTTATCTTTCTAAAATGATACATAAAGACTAAAGGAAAAAAATGTTGAAAGTGAAAGGATGCTGTTAGAGGTATAGTTTCTAAAGTTTAGTGAAGTTGACTAATAAATACATGGAGTGGTGTTTAACTTAAATTACTTCCCTCCACCAGGCTCAATAAGGTTTTACTTGTTACTTATTAAATAAACTAACTAAGTAAATAAAATAAGTAAAATAACTTTACTTGTTACTTATTTTACACTGTCTTATCTTCAGCATTACAAGCATATTTCCATATTAAAAAAAAAAAAATCAGAGAAACTAGGTTTGTGTGAACTACCTGAAAAAAACCAAACCAACAAACCAAAAACACAGTGGAGGAAAAACATAAAACAGGTCAGTTGAATTAGACAAAGTCAACACTGTCACCACACCCACAAAAAAACCCAGAAAAGCATTATCTTGTGTAGCACATGCATTACTTCCCCCAGAGCAGGACCCCCACATAGCCTAATTTCAATGATGTAAACAAGGCCTGTTTCACCAGACGATTTAGTGCTCTCACTGCTACTAATAATTGAACAAGTACAGTAGCACAATAGAGGATACTTTCCTGTATAGTTTATTGTATACAAGACCTCTCATTATTTTTATCTTTGCAACAAAAGAGAAACTAATTTTAAGAGTTTGAAAGGTTGGAAAATGCAAAAATCATGAAAAAGAAAGACTTATCAGAGGTGATCTTCTTCCTGATATTAAAGCAGTAGGTGAGAATACATGCCCTCAGTATAATTACAATTACACAGAGTAATTGTTCTCAAATTGTATTCAGATCAGAGGCTGGCTTACTTTTTCCAGGTACATTACTGTAATGAAAGATACTACCACCCTCAAAATCTGGTCTTGCTTGAGACATTTAAAATATTTTCTGCACATTTTGAAGCAACAGCTTGCAAAACAAACCCTGTGATGGGGTGGCATGCATTAGTATCACAGTGAACTTTATTTCTACATTAAACTAACAGATTGTAGAAAATCCTTTAGATGTCTGTACATAAGGTTTCAATCTAAGTTGTGTTTTAAACAAAATATTGTTTTTTCATTATGTTTTCCATTAAAAAATGTCAATTTTGTTCAGGCTTCATTGGGCGGGGGGGCGGGGGAGAGGCAAAAAGAACTGTTTGCTAAAAATCTTACTTGGCTGACATTCTGGTTGCCAGTTTCTGATGACAGTGTGTTTGCCATGTGAAGAAAGCCTTTCCTGATCAGAGCTATACTGCATAATCTGCAACCCTGTACAAAATCAAAACCTGCACAATAACAATTCATATAGTATCTTGTATGATCAGTATTGCCAATCTCAGTACTGACAGCAACCTAAGATTTTTAAGAAATATGTTTCTGAAGCACTACAGCCCAAATTTTTATTTCATCTACAGCTCAAATCTTAGAAGTGACATTAAACATTTGATAAAGGGCAGAATTCTCAATAGAGATTATATGTTTAGTCTTGCAAATTGCCTTCTGGGAGGTGACAGGAGATACTGGGATTTACAGCCATTCAGCAGTATGCAGACATTGCAGAGTAGGCAATTGCAGAGTATGCAGATTGCATAATCTGGCCTGTAATTTTAAATCCAGCCAAGAGGTCAGTTTAGTTAAATACTTCAGAGAGCAAGCAAAAGATAAATGTTTGGGGAAGACAATAAAATTCTGTTTTGTAGTCTTGTAGCGTTCAATATATTGCATTGGCTTTCAAGACCATGTGCATTCTGCACTGTTTTTTATTTTATTATAACCTAATACCTCAGAATGGGGAACCCATCTAGATGTTGCATAGCATTTACACTGGCACATCTTTTTGATAGTGGTCCACAGATTAGTAACACATATTATCTCCTGGCCTTGCAAAATTATCTCCTGGACATACTTGCAAGACTTATTTCTGAAGTAATTCTAAATTGTTTCTCCTATTTCCCACTGTTTATTTTCATGCTTTTCCAATTAAAAATTTCACATCCATAAATAAATGTTACCTCCTCATTAAAGTTCCTCAAGCATTACAAAAATCTAGCTAGAGTCTAATAAGGTCTTGATGATTCAGCTTCAGATACTGAAAGCAACTAAGCACCATCCCTGAAACATATCTGAACTGCCACCTCAAGAGGTTTTCAGTCCCTTTTGACTGTTTCTTCCTTTTCCCTGTTCTTCTTACATGTGCGTTAGTTACCCTTTCACAATTTGAGTGGACTTTATAAAAATATACATTCAGCCAAGGAAACTACTGAATCAGTTATGTCCTTTGGTTATTTTACTGCTTTAGTTATTAACAGAAATAAACGAATGCAAATGACTGGGCTTTGAGAACATAAAAGTGCTTGTTGGACAAAAGGAGCTGCAAAAGTACAAATTATCATCTGGATTTTTCTTCAGCCAATAATCAACATGTCACAGCAATTTTCAGAGCTTCATTTACTTTCCTTCTGTCATGAAAACTTTTAGCAAAGATTTTCCAGATGAATAAACTAGCAATTTCCCTGTATCAGAGGTTTTATTAAATAGAAATGTTTTCTTATAATCCAGAGTACGGTTCAACATATGAATCCTTGTTCCAAAACAGCTGTCACATTTGCCAAGTAATTACCATGTGAGAACAAGTCAAAGTTTCTTTCTGGAAGGGAGAGAAAAGAATCAGCTTGAGAGAGAAGAAGAAAATACACTGGATGTTAATAGATGGAGCAGATTAGTCTTAGTATGTAAAGTTTAAATAGAAATACTTTTCCTGAAATTCCTAATTACTCACCAGTCAGTGTTTCAAAATGCAAGCAGTTATGACAGCTGATTTTTTTTAATATCCCAAATAGCCATTTCTCTGGCTGAAAAAGAGAGCAAATAGATTTAAAAGCCTGGAATTGCTCTGGTGATGACAAGTATGGTACATGCCCACTTTATCCCCCAAATATTGGCTGCAGTAGGGAGCAGAGGTAAGGCAGAAAAATAAATTAATGACCTCATACTCACCTACTGCATTCTGTGTAAAAATCAGGGTAACAAGAGCTCAGCAATCTACTACACTATTGATTAAATCTAATGCAAATCAATTATAGGCTAAGGCATGCAGCCATGACTCAATAGTTTGAGAAGTTACTCCATTTCACTTGCTTACATCACTGCCTGACTTGATGACACTAATCATGCAGCGGTGGGTCGTCTTGATCTCTGATGCTATTCAGCAGGATGTATGAGAGGACAAGAGCGGTGCAATGTTACCTCTGTGCTATGTAGTTTAGCATATGGACAGATAAGAGCCAAGATGTGGAAGCAATGGTGACTAGAAATAACACTACTTGACTGCTTTTGCTTGGTATGTGAATCAGGGAAGAAAGCCAAGATGAGAACTCCTTGCAGAGAGATAACAGAGCTGCTGTACAGCTTCGCACTGGCGCCTTCTAAATTTATGATCTTGGGGGATTTTAATTACTGTGCAGGTGATGCATCTACCAAGCTGACACAGTCAGGTGATCCATGACACCCTGTCCTGGTTTCGGCAGGGATAGAGTTAATTTCCTTCCTAGTAGCTGGTACAGTGTTTTGGATTTAGGATGAGAACAAAGTTGATAACACACCGATGTTTTAGTTGTTGCTAGGTAATGCTTACACTAGCCAAGGACTTTTTAGTTTCCCATGCTCTACCGACTGAGAAGGCTGGAGGTGCACAAGAAGCTGGGAGGGGGCACAGCCAAACTGGCCAAAGGGACATTCCATACCATGTGACGTCATGCTCAGTACATAAACTGGGGAAAGCTGGCCGGGGGGGGGGCTGCTGCTCAGGGACTGGCTGGGCATCGGTCGGCGGGTGGTGAGCAATTGTACTGTGCATCACTTGCTTTGTGTATTATTATTATTATCATATTATTATTATTATTATTTTATTTCAATTATTAAACTGTTCTTATCTCAACCCATGAGTTTTTCTCACTTGTACTCTTCCAATTCTCTCCCCCATCCCACTGGGGGGTGGGGGGGAGTGAGCGAGCGGCTGCGTGGTGCTCAGTTGCCGACTGAGGTTAAACCACGACAGTCCTTTTTTTTGGCGCCCAACGTGCGGCACAAAGGGTTTGAGATAATAACAGATTAAACGGAGTCTATTAAGGAACTTATATCTGTTAATAGTTGTGGGTCACAATGTTGGTGTCTCTGTTCTCGATATTGATTTGTGTAATCTGCATCGTGCTCCATATTTTCCTGTACATGTTAGAGATTGGTGTTGTTTTTTGCAGTTTGCTGTGGTCTGCAGTGATTAGTGATGTTTCGCTTGTGAGGTTTGTTTTTAGAACATTGACCTTGACGTTAGTGTGGTATGTAATTTCGCAATGAAGCCGTTACTGTACCACGGAGACCATTTCGTGGAGAAACTGTCCCGGGAGATCCAGCAACTCAAAGAGGATAGGTCCTACTCCCCAACAGTATGGACCAGTATCTCAGCTATTAGGAGTCAGTGTTCTTTTGCTCAAGAGAGAGGATATAAAGGGTACACACCATGGGGCACCTTAAGGTTTTACATGCGTGACCACGGAGAGGACATGAGGAAGTGGGATGGAAAACCTACCTCAGCCCTAGGGGCACGGGTATGTGAGCTGCAAGGGAAAACAATCACAGAAGGGGGTTCTTCCAGGAAAATTGCTGCTCCAGTTTCCAGCGGGTAGTTCCCCAGACAGAGTAGAAGGGCTGATCTTACTCCTGATCTTAATGAAGAGACTTCTGACTTGTTTTTGCAGGAAATGAGAAACGAGTACTGTGATGAGGACTAGAGGGGCCCTGCCTCCAGCCAGGGGGAGGAAAGGGACAACCGGGTTTACTGGACTGTGTGAATTCGGTGGCCTGGCACATCAGACCCACAGGAGTATAAGGCTCTAGTGGACACCGGTGCACAGTGTACCCTAAGGCCATCAAGCTATATAGGGGCAGAACCCATCTGTATTTCTGGGGTGACGGGGGGATCCCAACAGCTAACTGTATTGGAGACTGTAGTGAGCCTAACTGGGAATGGGTGGCAGAAGCACCCCATTGTGACTGGCCCAGAGGCTCCGTGCATCCTTGGCATAGACTGCCTCAGGAGAGGGTATTTCAAGGACCCAAAAGGGTACCGGTGGGCTTTTGGTAGAGCTGCCTTGGAGACGGAGGAAATTAAACAGCTGTCCACCTTGCCTGGTCTCTCGGAGGACCCCTCTGTTGTGGGGTTGCTGAAGGTCGAAGACCAACAGGTGCCAATCGCTACCACCACGGTGCACCGGCGGCAATATCGCACCAACCGAGACTCCCTGATTCCCATCCATAAGCTGATTCGTCAACTGGAGAGCCAAGGAGTGATCAGCAAGACTCGCTCACCCTTTAAGAGTCCCATATGGCCAGTGCGAAAGTCACATGGAGAGTGGAGACTAACAGTAGACTATCGCGGCCTAAATGAAGTCACGCTGCCGCTGAGTGCTGCTGTGCCAGACATGCTAGAACTTCAATACGAACTGGAGTCAAAGGCAGCCAAGTGGTATGCCACAGTTGATATTGCTAATGCATTTTTCTCAATCCCTTTGGCAGCAGAGTGCGGGCCACAATTTGCTTTCACTTGGAGGGGCGTCCAGTGCACCTGGAACCAACTGCCCCAGGGGTGGAAACACAGCCCCACCATTTGCCATGGACTGATCCAGACTGCAGTGGAACAGGGTGAGGCTCCAGAACACCTGCAATACATTGATGACATCATCGTGTGGGGTAACACAGCAGGAGAAGTTTTTGAAAAAGGGAAGGAAATAGTCCAAATCCTGCTGAAGGCCAGTTTTGCCATAAAACAAAGTAAGGTCAAGGGACCTGCACAGGAGATCCAATTTTTAGGAATAAAATGGCAAGATGGACGTCGTCAGATCCCAATGGATGTGATCAACAAAATAACAGCCATGTCTCCACCAACTAGCAAAAGGGAAACACAAGCTTTCTTGGGCGTTGTGGGTTTCTGGAGAATGCCTATTCCAAATTACAGTCTGATTGTAAACCCTCTCTATCAAGTGACCCGGAAGAAGAACGATTTCAAATGGGGCCCTGAGCAACGACAAGCTTTTGAACAAATTAAACAGGAGATAGTTCATGCAGTAGCCCTGGGGCCAGTCTGGGCAGGGCAAGATGTAAAAAAATGTGCTCTACACCACAGCCGGGGAGAACGGCCCTACCTGGAGCCTCTGGCAGAAAGCACCAGGGGAGACTCGAGGTCGACCCCTAGGGCTTTGGAGTCAGGGATACAGAGGATCCGAGGCCCGCTATACTCCAACTGAAAAAGAGATACTGGCAGCATATGAAGGGGTTCGAGCTGCTTCGGAAGTGATCGGCACTGAAGCACAGCTCCTCCTGGCACCCCGACTGCCGGTGCTGGGCTGGATGTTCAGAGGGAGGGTCCCCTGTACACATCATGCAACTGATGCTACGTGGAGTAAGTGGGTCGCACTGATCACACAACGGGCTCGAATGGGAAACCCCAGTCGCCCAGGAATCCTGGAAGTGATCGTGGACTGGCCAGAAGGCAAAGATTTTGGAATATCGCCAGAGGAGGAGGTAACGCGTGCTGAGGAGGCCCCAATGTATAATAAACTACCAGAAAATGAGAAGCAATATGCCCTGTTCACTGATGGGTCCTGTCGTGTTGTGGGAAAGCATCGGAGGTGGAAAGCTGCTGTGTGGAGTCCTATGCGACAAGTTGTAGAAACTGCTGAAGGAGAAGGTGAATCGAACCAATTTGCAGAAGTAAAGGCCATCCAGCTGGCTTTAGACATTGCTGACCTAGAAAAACATTGGGACACACATTTAGCAAAGGCCACCTGGTTAGTCAACACTAGGGGATCTGCCAATCGAGCTGGCCCTGCCCAGTCAAAACTTTTATGTAACTGTAGAAGGGAATAAAGTCCCTGTAGTGCACATAAAAAATATGCTGGGAAAGACAGTCTGGGTTATTCCTGCCTCGGGCAAAGGCATACCCATCCGTGGGATTGCTTTTGCTCAAGGACCTGGGTGCACTTGGTGGATAATGCGGAAGGATGGGGAAGTCTGATGTGTACCTCAAGGGGATTTGAGTTTGGGTGAGAATAGCCAATGATCTGAATTACGTGATGTTAATTGCTACGTAATATTATATGCCATACTAATGATATTACAATAAGAATCACCCAGATTAATGGAGAATAACTTTAATGAAACCAAGCAAAGCACAGTGATGATGGTACCAGAGCTGACTTCCACATGAAACAATCCAGCACCGCATACCATCTCCATCTTTCCTGCCCTGAAAGATTATTATGAGAGATGGAACCCAAAATCATGGACTAAATGAACTCAATGAACATTTTAGAGGGATGGCCCATAGACTAAGGGAATGATATCTGTGTGTATATATATCAAAAAAAGAGGAAAAGGGGTGATGATTAATGGGAATGTATTGGAAAGTGGGGGACCTGGGCATGACATAGATGATATAGAATAAGGGGTGGATATTGTCCTGGTTTCGGCAGGGATAGAGTTAATTTCCTTCCTAGTAGCTGGCACAGTGCTGTTTTGGATTTAGGATGAGAACAATGTTGATAACACACTGATGTTTTAGTTGTTGCTAAGTAGTGCTTATGCTAGTCAAGGACTTTTCAGCTTCCCATGCTCTACCGACTGAGAAGGCTGGAGGTGCACAAGAAGCTGGGAGGGGGCACAGCCAGGACAGCTGACCCAAACTGGCCAAAGGGATATTCCATACCATGTGATGTCATGCTCAGTACATAAACTGGGGGAAAGCTGGCCTTACAAATACTTGCTTTGTATATTATTATTATTATATTTATTATATTTAATTATTATTATTATTATTATTAAACTGTTTTTATCTCAACCCATGAGTTTTCTCACTTTTACTGTTCCATTTCTCTCCCCCATCCCACCGGGGGTGGGGGGAGTGAGCGAGTGGCTGTGTGGTGCTCAGTTGCTGACTGAGGTTAATCTATGACAGGAACAGTATCAAAAACCTTCCTAGAATCCAGAAAAACTACATCCATCACGTTCCCTTCATCCACTAGGTGGGTGACCTTATCGTAGAAGGATATAAGAATAATTAAACAGGCCTTTCCCTTTGTGAACCCATGTTGACTGTGCCTGATGATTGCACTGTCCTTTAAATGCCTTTCAGTAGCACCCAGTATGATCTTCTCCATAATTTTTCCAGGTACTGAGGTGAGACTAACAGGTCTGTAATTCCCTGGGTCTTCCCTCATGCCCTTCTTCTAAATTGGAATAACACTGACGAGCTTCCAGTCAGCGGGGACCTCCCCAGACTCCCAAGACCTTTGGTAGATGATCGAGAGGGATCCTGCTGTCACATCCACTAGCTCCTTCAGTACTCTGGGATGAATCCCATCAGGCCCCATGGACTTGTGAACATTCAGCTGATACAGCTGGTCTCTTACAATGTCAGTGTCCACAAATGGAAAGTCACTGTTACTGCGGTTGTGGTCCTCCGACTCAGGGGACCGGGCAGCCCAAGGTCTATCAGTATTATTAAAGACTGAGGCAAAAAAAGCATTGAATGCCTCTGCTTTTTCTTCATCCCTATTTGTCAGGTGACCATCTTCAACAAGTATTGGTCCAATGTTTTCCTTGGACCTCCTCTTGCTATTAACATACTTAAAAATGCCTTTCTTGTCAGATACAGCACTGGCCAGTTTCAACTCTAGTTGAGCTTTGGCCTTTCATGTCTTCTCCCTGCGTATAAGAGCCACAGCTCTGTAATCCTCCTGCGAAGCCTGACCTTGCTTCCAGAGACCATACAATTTCTTTTTCCTCCTGAGCTCCACGAGGAGTTCCCTGTTCAGCCAAGCTGGTCTTCTGCCCCGCTTGCTTGACTTTTGACACAATGGGATTGTCTGCTCCTGTGCTTCTAAAAGGCGGTTCTTAAAAACTGAGTAGCACTCAATGGAGCCTTAAGCCCTCAAAAGCAGATTCCCAGGGGACGCTGCTAAGTAGCTCCCTGAGTAGCTTAAAGTTTGCTCTCTTGAAATCCAGGGAAGCAACTCTGCTGTCCTTTTTTCTCATTACACTGAAAATTTTTAACTCAACCATTTCATGATCACTGTTGCCAAGACAGCCACCTACCATCATATCTCCCACGAGTCCTTCTCTATTCACAAACAAGAAGTCTAGGAGGGCATCTTTCCTAGTCGGCTCACTGAGTGCTTGTGACAAGAAAGTATTGTGATATAGCTGTAGATATTTCCAAGGAAGGAAAAAAAGGAAAGCTTTTTCAAGGACTTCTAACTTTTGATTAATTCCCATTTTCCTGTCTTAAGATTTATTCAGTTATGAAACCACACTTGCACTTTCAAGATTCTGTAAATTCAAACTTTACATATCTTGTTATAAATAATACCCTCCTTGTTCTAATGTTGAAACAGCAAATGGAAGGAAAACCTAATAGAAGTCAGGGTTCACATTATTTCTAAATCACTCAGAACATCCGTCTCCAGCTATTTTTCAGTAGTTCAGTGTTAGCACAGCATACCAAAAATACAGCTTCTGTTGTTAGAGCTCAACCCTGGTCTGTACATTGCCACAAGTCAACACTCGTTATAGATTCTATAAAAATAGAAAGTGATGCTAAAACGTTCATAGATGTGGTCTATTGCTAGGCATTTCTTCTCCTCCCCCTACCTCAGATGTTGTGTTAAGAAGTGAGGAGTATTTTTGTCAGAGACACTGACTGAAAGGCAGGACTCCCGAGTTCAGTTTCTGGCTACCTTGTGGATTTGCTTCTGACTTAATATAGGTTGCTGTGCACAGGTTGCTGTGCCATTCAAAAGGGGGACCAATCCCTGAAGCTTTCAGCCTAACTTAAAAATATTCACGTGACCACTCTGTTGATGGAGGATGGACGCATGTTTTTAAGTGCTTTGCTCAATTAGACACATTCATCTCTGTGTTAGATTACTCCTCTGGCAAGAAGAATTGCTGTAATTCTCCATGCATTAGTTTTTTTAATGATCTTTGACTGAGAAGTCACTCAGTGACATGGAGAGTTTGAAGTAGCATATGAATATGCTGAGATGCAAACAAAGCTTCAGTTTCCTGCCTTATCATAAACTAAATTGATATGGCAACCAAACAGCTCCAAATCACCACTTCTTCTCCTGTCTCGAGTAGTATTTAATTAGAAAGACAGAAAAACTAGTCCCTTAAAAACATGCAGCCACATGGAGCCACATACACCCAGCCAAAGGGCAAGTGCCATTAAAAATGATTAGTGATGAGAGGCTTTGGGTCTCATTAAATATTAAAATGACTCTTAGATCTGCTCATCATATAGCCTCCACAGTTGGTTCTTTTCAGCAATTTCTTTGAGTCATTCCTTAAAAATTAATGAAAGATATAAACAATAAAATGTGTCTCTTTTTTCTTTTTTCTCTTTTCTCACATCCTACATTAAGAATTTTTTTTTTTAAAAGGAATAAAAAATCTCTCCAAATCTTCTTTTCCCATGGTTCCTTGCTACAGAATCACAGTGTGCTGAGTTTTCCATATCATTCAGTAAAATAAATACTCCTAGAGCGACAATGATAAATGACCACCAAATGATGGATGTTTCAATGAACAGAACTGGAACATCAGAGACCTAATTGTCTCTCTTTGCAGTCATAACAAGACTAACTCATCACTGCTGACACTTACCCAGTACTAGATTTACAGATAAGTACAAACCACGGGGCTTTTTGGTGTTCTTCACAGAGCTGTACAACCCCACACTGCCTTGGCTGGACTGTATCCATTTCTGTCCTTGAAGGCAGAAGACTTTACTGGGCAGAGTACTGGGCCTGGACTGAGAAGTCCCGAGGTCTATCCATCTCTATCACTGCTATTCTCTATCATCTTAGACAAGTTACTTCCAACATCTCGGAGTCTTTGTGAAGATAATATTTAGCCCCTTTGCAAAAGCACCGATAAAAGGTATTAGCTATTATTATAAGGGGTCTTCCTTTTCCCAGATGGCATTGCGATGAAGACAGCAAACCTGTGAAACACTGAGCATCACCTGTGGCAGGCTGAGCATCTTCCATCCTTCCTGGTTCAAGAGCACCTTGAACTTCAACGCAAATCTCAGTTCAGCCACATTGAAAACACAGGTCAGGGCCTAGCCAAAGGTACTTTCTCTAAACACCCATTTCTTTCTCTATTAATGAGCAGTGGTTACTGAATCAACAATTACTCAGTTCAGAAAAGCACTAAGAACAGTGTTAGGTACATGTTTAAAATGAAGCACGTGCTTCAGGGCTTTCTTAAACCAAAGCCTAGGACTTGACATCACAGTTCTCAGCATGCCTGAAATGAATTGCCAGTCAGTTGTGAGCTTCCTTTGGTGTTTATTGGATTGATGAGTCCAAGGACCCACAGCTGTGACATAATAGTAGTGAACAGTGCTAGAGTGCATTTTTGTTGCTGTTTCCAAACTCTTAGCAAGGTAAAGGGGAATTTCCCAAGAAGGATAAATGAAAGAAAGCATGAGTACACTGGCCAAACTTGAAAGGTGCTAGGTGCTCCAGAGGGATGCCTTCTGCTCATGCTTTATTAAGAAATGCAAGTATTACGCAGCTGTCAGATATCAGCATCCTGCAAGATGAAGCCCCTAGTACGTACACTGTAATTGTAGTGCTGCTTGATACACATCATTTTATAATGGTCATATGCTAAGCAGACTATGATCGCAGGTAAACAACACCTTTAATAGTCAATCTAGCTAAGGTTGCAACAGGTTTAGAAGTACTACAGTTTTAATTTAATAAGCTATCACTTTAAAATCTGTATTGTAGCTGTAGCAATGCTGGAAAAAATGACAATTTTATGGATACAATTTATGGTATAGTTTCTTGGTGCTTACTTGATGGCAGTTGTGTTATGATGGTTCATTTTCATTTAGAATTGCACTTCTATAGATCCTTTCTGTGACTTAGGTACTTACTTCCAAACGTCAGTTTATGCAAGCAAGCAAGCACTCACTAGTCCTGCTGTAGGATTACTAGTTATTATGATGATATTATGATTACTAGTTATATTTACTAGCAATATTGGGCTAGAATCTAAACCAGAAGGCCTGGTGAATTAGCTTCTGCAATGTGTGAACTATCCACAGGGAGGAGACTGCTTTGCCAAATCACTGAACTATGATGCTGTTCTCCAAAGAAACATTTCCAAGGGGAAACTGCCATACTACTTCACATATGAAATGTTGTTACATTTTCAACAATGCAATGTCATTCCACTTGTCACCACTTTCAGCACTCATTTTTTGAATTAATTTAGTGCTTTTGAAAGGTGCCAGACAAGTAGACCTTGATCATTCCTTTTGTCTATTTGCAAATGTGAAGTTTCAAGGATCACTATATAAGTACCATGTCTTAGCCTTGAAGCAGGGGGTCTAATTCTAGAGTTTGCTAAAATTTGTTCACTTTCTGCCTTCAGATGTTCCTTATCCCACTTTGCGGGCTCTAGGAAATGGTGAGGCTTGTCTAATGCAGAAGTTTCTGTTGTAAGAAGTAAACCAGGCCTGTTGTATGAAATACTGTGGGAAGCTGATTTTCGTTACCCAAGAGTTTTGCATCCATCCATCCATCCATCCATCCATCGTAAACCCAGATTACTGGCACATTGCTAATACTACCACAGACAAGATCCCTCAAATGACTGTTATCAACCTAAAGGCAGTCAATCACTGCAATTTCCCTGTGCCAGTTGAAAATATATCTGTCAATACTCTGCTGTGGTCACAGTTTCAACTTCTACTGCCCAACCGCCATGGGAACCCAAAGCCCTGTTGCCTCATTAAAATCTCCAGTGTATTTTGGAAGCATTTCTTTCCCCATTGGCCCACAATTGTGAGCAAATGGATATGCTCTCTTGTAAAGAATGAACATATGAAGGATTGTGCTCCTGCTGGGAGCAGGAGACTGTCAGGAGAGCTGGGGGAAGCCAACCTGTGGAGTTGTGGAAGAAACAGGGCTGTATATAGGGCTGCACAGAAAAGATGCAAGCCAAGGGCTGGAAAAGGCACAAGAAATAATGTTGCTAAGGTGGCCACCCAATTGATTCACATCAGGTTTATCCCCTATTCCATGAGGTGCTGCAGGGTGTGACCAAAGGAGAGGGCCTGGCCAGAACATGGATCTACCTCTCTTCCTGTTAAATGCTGATGGCCATAGTTCGGAGAGGCACCCACTGCTGCTCCAAAGGGAAGTTTAAACCCTCTTTGCTGCTATGCAAGTGCCTTGTTCATATCTTCATGAGACAGAGCAGTGAAAGGTAGGCCCTAGTCCATCAGAGTATCACTGGCCTTTCAATGTTGTGACTGTCAATGTGCCGTGGGAGAAGAATGTCTCCACCAGCATCTTCTAGAGGGACTGAATACATGTACATATCAAAATGTTCTGCACCTTCACTATCCACCAGCACTCCTGAAGAGGACATCAAATCCAACCTCCAGCTCTTACAGGCATCATATTAGATAATCCCTTTCCCATTTTTTTTGATCTCCAGCTTTAAGCAATCAGTTACTCTGACTTCATGCAGTAAAAAGTTTATTTTTTATTTCAAAGTTTTTTTTTTTTTTTTAAATCTGTTTATTTGGTGAGCTCAGTGAACCTGAATGACTAATGCATGGATTTCAACCCTGATCCTGCCCAATGCCCCATCTGGCTTGACTGCTGCATCTCTCCAGTGTCCTGCTGATCTTAGTGCAGCTCTACCCAAGGGTAGACCTTTTGCAATTGAGGGTGGTAGTCCCGAGAGCAGCAACAAAGCTCAACATATGATTAAATTAACTTTCATGTGACAGGTATATACTTAGTCTCTTTGATATAGCTGGATCTTAGTTTGTCAAACTGGAACCAAGCTACGCCTTTCGATTCCTTTATTCATTCACCTCTAATAAAGCATCCTGAGTATTTGGGGGATTATAGCATTTCAGGGTACTTTTCTCTAGTTATCTTTTGGTCTTGTGACTTATTCCCTCATCTCAGGATGATATAACTGCAAAGAAATGTTCTCTGCAGACTATCACGACTTATTGCTACAACTGAAAATCTCTCCTTTCTTGGTGAACATCTGCTCTTTCCTCCTCATAAAATACTGGGAAATGTTTCTCTCAGCACAAGAAAAAATCAAAAATTGTTATTTTCATTTCTTCCATGCCCGGGCCTTGCAGACAAAGTCAATGTCTCCTCTTAAAAATATCATCAATCCTGCCATGTCCACTTGCAGAAAAGCAATATATTATTTTCACAGTCTGTCTGGATAAGAAGCCATACCACTCTAGCACACGAGCTTGCTGAATTATGAAATAAAGCAGATTATTTGCCCATAGACAAAGATGTGTCCTTTCAATTTTACTCCTAACCCTATTTTAGCTCATTTCTATTCGAGGGGCTCGTGTCTAAAGTTCTTAATTAATTCTAACAGTGGTCTTGTCAGAAAACTGAAATGATGTCTAGAACAACATTTATTATACTGTAAATTCTGTCTTTAGTTGTGCCACATCAGTTCAATATCATGTGTCAACCTTGTATGACTGGAGGTAATATTCTTCTCACCGGTCTCTGTGAAACCATGAGCAGCATGCAATAACTGCAGGAGCAAGTCATGGTCACAGAGCCTATGTCTCGGCCCTAGAGAAAGCAGGGGAGTCCTTTCACTGTTAAACGAACCTGATATGGGTTACTCTCCCTGACAGGCACTTAAATAAGGGCATCTTTATGCTCAGTAGGACCATTTTAATGAAGAAGCATCTAGTAGAATAAGTAACAACTCAACAGCCTAGCTATGGGGAATGTGGAAAAGGAATCAAGATGAATACCAACAGAAGAGAAAAGAGGATATGGGGATGGGGGGTGGGGGAGGGGGGGAGAGAACATATGGTGAACAGGAGTTGGAAAGAAAGCAAAATGGTCACAACTATAGGCCAGGGAATCCAGGAGTGAATGACCAGCCAGCCTTCTATCTACTGCAAATCATTTCCAACAAGCAAGTACACAAGTGATCATCAGTAAGCACTGTGTCCCATATAACCCTCTACTTACTCAGTCCCCTTATGGATGGGCTGAAGGCTGGGAAAAACTCTTTAGCCCTAGTCTTACATATATCTTTCAGTTCAGCTTCACTATTCCAGATGTAACTACCCAGTAACATAATGTCCTCCTGTAGAAGGTGACATCTGGTCAAAACACTACCAAGTTACGAGAAGCTGCAGCCCTTCTCTGCTTCAGCAAAATGAATGCAATATTCAGAATGAATACTGTTGAAAGGAATGCAATATTCAGACTAAGCACAAATATCATTTCACTTCTCCAACATGTATGACACAAAAACTGCAGTGTCCTTGCTTATTTGGTTTTCTTCTGGGAGAGATATGTAGGGAAAAAAAAAAGAGAGTAAGGCAGAATCAGTTCCTTCTCTAAAACAATACAGATATAGAGCTTTCTACTACCCTACAGGACCCCACAGGCCCTTACCGGCAGGAAACAAGGCCAACTTCGACTGGCTCCTGGGGGATTTCACAGGTTGTGAGCGGCTGTCAGAAAGCCCTGATGAGGTTGTGCTTTTCAGCTGTCACAACCAGGCTTTCCCTTGAGTCAGGGAGTACAGTCTCTCGGAGTGAGCCTCTGGGTTCTCCTTAGGTGAAATTCAGGCAGGGGTTTGGGGAAAGGACCCCAAGCACTCAGGCTGACCCTAAATTTCTAGGATTCTGGGGACTATATCAGCCACCATGGGGTGTGGGTGGAAATTGTAGCCACAGCCTATGATGACTTAAAGTTGTTCTCTCCAGAACAGTTACTGCATTTGTGTTCTGCCTTGCAGCAGAATTACAGCTTTTGGTCATTCTGCATTTGCATCAGGATTTGTCTCTGTAATGTCTAACATTGGCATGCTCTCCTCCCCTGTAGAGCATACAGTTTCTGTTGGAGACAGTCTTTTTCTTCATTTCTTGGCCTAGTCTGCTTTTTTTAGGTTTATCTGCTCTGTAAATGGTTGCAGTATTTTGTCCTGGGTTAACAACATTTCAGTCAGGGCTGCATGTATTTTATGCAGCTGTACAGCAGCTATAAATACTTTGCGATGTTTCACTAAACAATGAAATATAACAGTCAGGGATCATTACATGGATTAATTCCACTGCAATATATGTGTGCTAAAATATTTATCTCTAAAAGGAAAGCATTCTAGGTATCTTAATATAACATTGACTGGTACAATTTCAGATTTCAGAATTTTTTTTTGACAGATGCAACAAGTGCTGATCACTTTCCCTATCATTTCACTTTCAGTGGATAGAATTTGCCTAGAGAAATTTCAGAAGGACTCACCTATTAATTAATCATTTTGTTGTTGCCTATTTTTATTTAGTCTGTCAGATAATCTATCCCCTTCCCAATATATGTTTGTTCCCTATAGTATCTTTCAGTGTTTTATCTGGGATTCAGTTGTTTTAAGACATGGCTTATTGGTCTTGTATAAAGCATTGTTTGTTTGTTTTTTCCCCATGAATCCCTATAAAACAAGCCTTCCCTCAGTACAGCCCTTGAGTATCATCTGAGTTGTATGTGGAAGAGTTTTGGGCAGGGGAAGAACTCCTCTGGGAATTCCTCCTAGGAAGTGAAAATGGAAATAATGCAGAGAGCATCGGTGTTGCATAGGAGCTGGTCTTCATGCTCCTGCCAGCCTCTCGTTGTGTCACACTGCCTGAGACCTGAAACACACTGGGAGTTCCCTGGATGTTGGGCTCCCTCATACCCAAGGAGGTGCCATTCTGCAGGAACCTGCCCTACAAAAGCATCACACCCCCCTCCATCTTAAGTTACTTAAGCTGAATGCAAATAAATAAATAAATAAACTCTTGCTTTTCATTCTACTTTCTAAACAACTTACTATTCCCAATATGTCACATTCTGACTAGATCACATCAATGAATAAATCCACTCAAGTACTTTTAAAATAGTCTAACTAGCTCAGCTAGGATAGGATAAGATAGGATAGGACAGGACAGAACAGAATAGTTCAGTTGGAAGGGACCTACAATGACCATCTAGTCCAACTGCCTGACCACTTCAGGGATGACCAAAAGTTAAAGCATGTTATTAAGGGCATTGTCCAAATGCCTCAAACACTGACAGGCATGGGGCATCGACCACCTCTCTAGGAAGCCTGTTCCAGTGTTTGACCACCCTCTCGGTAAAGAAATGCTTCCTAATGTCAAGTCTGAACCTCCCCTGATGCAGCTTTGAGCCATTCCCACGAGTCCTGTCACTGGATACCTGGGAGAAGAGATCAGCACCTCCCTCTCCACTTCCCCTCCTCAGGAAGCTGTAGAGTGCAATGACGTCGCCCCTCAGCCTCCTTTTCTCCAAACTAGACAAACCCAGAGTCCTCAGCCACTCCTCATAGGACATGCTTTCCAGCCCTTTCACCAGTTTTGTTGCCCTCCTCTGGACGCATTCAAGGACCTTAACATCCTTCTTAAACTGTGAGGCCCAGAACTGCACACAGTATTCAAGGTGAGGCCACACCAACACTGAATACAGCGGGATAATCACCTCTCTTGACCAGCTGGTTATGCTGTGTTTAATGCACCCCAGGATGCGCTTTGCCCTCTTGGCTTCCCAGGGCACACTGCTGACTCCTATTGAGCCTGCTGTCAACCAGCACCCCAGATCCCTCTCTGCAGGGCTGTTCTCCAGCCACTGCTCTTCCAATCTATACTTTTGTCTGGTGTTACTTTGTCCCAGGTGCAGAATCCAGTATTTCATAGAATCATAGAATAATAGAATATCTCAAGTTGGAAGGAACCGATAAGGATCATCGAGTCCAACTCCCTGCTCCTCACAGGACTACCTAACACTAAACCATATGACTAAGAGCGTCGTCCAGACACTCCTTGAACTCTGACAGGCTTGGTGCCGTGACCACTTCCCTGGGGAGCCTGTTCCAGTGACCGACCACCCTCTCAGTGAAGAACCTTTTCCTAATGTCCAATCTGAACTTCCCCTGACGCAGCTTCATTCCATTTCCTCGTGTCCTATCGCTGGTCACCAGAGAGAGATCAGCACCTCCCCCTCCACTGCCCCCCTTGAGGAAGTTGTAGACTGCAATAAGGTCACCCCTCAGCCTTCTCTTCTGCAAGCTGAACAAACCAAGTGACCTCAGCCGCTCCTCATAAGTCTTGCCCTCGAGGCCTTTCACCATCTTGGTCGCCCTCCTCTGGACACACTCTAATAGTTTGATGGCCTTCTTATATTGAGGCGCCCAAAACTGCACACAGTACTCGAGGTGGGGCTGCACCAGTGCAGTGTAGAGTGGGACAATCACCTCCCTCGACCGGCTAGCTATGCTGTGCTTGATGCACCCCAGGACAGGGTCGGCCCTTTTGGCTGCCAGGGCACACTGTTGACTCATATTCAACTTGCCTTCAACCCAAACCCCCAGATCTCTTTCCGCGGGGCTGCTCTCCAGCCTCTCGCCCCCCAAATTGTACGTATAACCAGGATTATCCCATCCCAGGTGGAGAATCCGGCACTTGCTCTTGTTAAATTTCATACGGTTGGTGATTGCCCAGCTCTCTAGTCTATCCAGATCTCTCTGTAAGGCCTCTCTACCCTCGAGGGAGTCCACAGCTCCTCCTAATTCAGTACCATCAGCAAACTTACTTAATGTACATTCGATTCCTGCGTCCAGATCATTTATAAAACCATTGAAGAGCACTGGCCCTAAAATTGAGCCCTGGGGAACCCCACTGGTGACTGGCCACCAGCCTGATGTAACCCCATTTACTATAACCCTTTGAGCCTGACCCATCAGCCAATTGCTCACCCAACGTATTATGGACTTGTCTAGAGGTGTGCTGGACATTTTGTCCACAAGGATACTGTGAAAGACAGTATCAAAAGCTTTGCTAAAATCCAAAAACCCACATCTTCTGGCTTCCCTTGGTCAACTAGATGGGTGACCTTGTCGTAAAAGGAAATTAAGTTAGTTAAACAGGACTTTCCCCTCATGAACCCGTGCTGGCTCTGCCCAGTGACTGCATTGTCTCTCAAGTGTTTTTCAGTAACTCCCAGAATAACCTTCTCCATAATTTTACCAGGCACTGAAGTGAGACTGACAGGCCTCTAATTACCAGGGTCTTCCTTCTTACCCTTCTTGAAAACTGGGACAACATTTGCCAGCTTCCAGTCAACTGGGACCTCTCCAGACTCCCAAGACCATTGAAAAATAATGGAGAGAAGTCCCGCGATGACATCGGCCAGCTCTTTCAGAACCCTGGGATGAATCCCATTGGGCCCCATAGATTTATGCGCATCCAGCTGCAAGTCTCAAACAAGTTCATGGTCGGCTGGGAGTTTATCATCCCCCCCAGTCCCGGTCTTCCAACACAGGGCTCCAGGGGTCCCAGGGCCCATCATCGGTGTTGAAGACAGAAGCAAAGAAGGCATTAAACGTCTCTGCTTTGTCTACGTCCCTATTTGTGAGGTGACCAACCTCATCAAGTAACGGACCAATATTATCTCTGATTCTCCTTTTCTGTTAACATATTTTAAAAAGCCCTTTTTGTTGTCCTTCACAGTGCTGGCCAGCTTGAACTCTAATCAAGCTTTGGCCGCACAAATTTTCTCCCTACAGTGGCAAACAGCATCTCTGTAGTCCTCCCATGTCGCCTGTCCTTGCTTCCAATGTCCGTACACTTTCCTTTTCCGCCTAAGTTCTAGAAGAAGATCCCTGCTCAGCCAAGCCGGCCTTCTGCCCCGCTTGCTTGACTTCCGACACTTTGGAATTGCCTGCTCCTGCACTCTTAAGAGAGATGGCTCTTAAAACGTGGCCAGCATTCCTGGACCCCAATACCTTCAAAAGCAGATTCCCAGGGGACCTTACAAACTAGCTCCTTCAGCAGCCCAAAGTCTGCTCTCCCCGTATCCAGGGTCGAAGTTTTGCTGGCAGTTTTTCTCCTATCATGATTTGAAACTCAGCTACTTCATGGTCATTGTGACCAAGACAGCCACCAATCACCATTTCGCCCACGAGTCCCTCTCTGTTTACAAGCAACAAATCTAGGAAGGCACCTTTCCTAGTCAACTCCCTTAGTACCTGCAGCAAGAAGTCATCTTCAATGTGCTTCAGAAATTTCCTGGACTTGTTTGTGTTCTCTGTATGATATTCCCAGTTGATGTCTGCGAAGTTAAAATCACCCATAAGGACAAGGGCGGTTGATCTAGAGATATGCCTTAATTCCTTGTAGAATAATTCATCGGTGTTGTCGTCCTGGCTGGGTGGTTGATAGTAGACTCCAACAACAACATCCGCTTTATTTGCCTTCCCTTTCATCCTTACCCAGAGGCTCTCAACTGTGTTCTTGTTAAATTTCATGCCATTAATGATTTCCCAATGCTCCAGTCTATCTAGATCCCTCTGCAAGGCCTCTTGGCCCTTCGAGAGAGTCACCAGCACCTCCCAGTTTAGTATCACCAGCAAACTTGCTAATGGTGCATTCAACTCCTGCATCCAGCTCATTGATAAAATATTGAACAAAACTGGCCCTAGAATTGAGCCCTGAGGAACGCCGCTGGTGACCGGTTGCCAGCCAGATGTAGCCCCACTCACTACAACCCTTTGAGCCCTGACGATCAGCCAGGTCTTCATCCAGCACAGCGTGAACCTGCTCATCCCACGGTTGGACAACTTGTCCAGAAGGATGCTGTGAGGGACAGTATCAAAAACCTTCCTAAAAAATCCAGAAAAACTACATCCATCACGTTCCCTTCATCCACTAGGTGGGTGACCTTATCGTAGAAGGATATAAGAATAATTAAACAGGCCTTTCCCTTTGTGAACCCATGTTGACTGTGCCTGACGATTGCACTGTCCTTTAAATGCCTTTCAGTAGCACCCAGTATGATCTTCTCCATAATTTTTCCAGGTACTGAGGTGAGACTAACAGGTCTGTAATTCCCTGGGTCTTCCCTCATGCCCTTCTTCTAAATTGGAATAACACTGACGAGCTTCCAGTCAGCGGGGACCTCCCCAGACTCCCAAGACCTTTGGTAGATGATCGAGAGGGATCCTGCTGTCACATCCACTAGCTCCTTCAGTACTCTGGGATGAATCCCATCAGGCCCCATGGACTTGTGAACATTCAGCTGATACAGCTGGTCTCTTACAATGTCAGTGTCCACAAATGGAAAGTCAATGTTACCGCGGTCGTGGTCCTCCGACTCAGGGGACCGGGCAGCCCAAGGTCTATCAGTATTATTAAAGACTGAGGCAAAAAAAGCATTGAATGCCTCTGCTTTTTCTTCATCCCTATTTGTCAAGTGACCATCTGTGCTGGTTTTGGCTGGGGTAGAGTTAATTTTCTTCATAGTAGCTAGTATGGGGCTATGTTTTGGATTTGTGCTGGAAACAGTGTTGATAATACAGGGATGTTTTAGTTATTGCTGAGCAGTGCTTACACAGAGTCAAGGCCTTTTCTGCTTCTCACACCACCCCACCAGCAAGTAGGCTGGGGGTGCACAAGAAGTTGGGAGGGGGCACAGTCGGGACAGTTGACCCCAACTGACCAAAGGGATATTCCACACCATATGACATCAGGCTCAGCATTTAAAGCTGGGGGAAGAAGGAAGAGGGGGACATTCGGAGTGATGGCGTTTGTCTTCCCAAGTAACCATTACGCGTGATGGAGCCCTGCTTTCCTGGAGGTGGCTGAACACCTGCCTGCCGATGGGAAGGAGTGAATGAATTCCTTGTTTTGCTTTGCTTGCGTGCGCGGCTTTTGCTTTACTTATTAAACTGTCTTTATCTCAACCCACGAGTTTTCTCACTTTTACTCTTCTGATTCTCTCCCCCATCCCACTGTGGGGGAGTTAGTGAGCAGCTGTGTGGTGCTTAGTTGCCGGCTGGGGTTAAACCACGACACCATCTTCAACAAGTATTGGTCCAATGTTTTCCTTAGACCTCCTCTTGCTATTAACATACTTTAAAAAGCCTTTCTTGTTGTCTGATAGAACACTGGCCAGTTTCAACTCTAATTGAGCTGAACATGAATAATTCTCACAAAAAGCAGAACCTCTTTTTCTGATCGCTATAGTTTTGTACAATAGATTAATAAGATGACTGTAAGTAGCCTAGGGAACAGCTTGCAGAAATCGGTTTGGATTTCTTGGGAAGGAGAAGTTTAGGGGAGAACTTTTCAGTCCATAAGGTGCACTTTCTGCTGCTTTATTTAATTTTAATCTGTTTATTCCATCCTCACACTCTGCTTTGAGACTTCTGAATCACAATGTATTAACATGATAGTAAAAAGTTATTGTGATTCTTTTAGCAATTAGACCCTAGATTAAATAACCCCATCTCTACCTTTACATAAGACAGTACTTATTCTCTTCTTCTTTGTATTGCCAACATGGAACAAAAAGGTCTAGGATCCAGTTTCACATGGACTGCTTCTGGATACCATTGCACAGTATAAAAATATTCTCCATGTCTTCAGAATAGTAGAAAAAGGTTGAATTCTGCTATCTGCATCCCAGTTCATGCTTACAGATGCACCTCTATCTTTCATCTAAGTGCATTGTTCTCTTTTTCTGCATACATAATACCTATTCTTCTCATAATTAATATCAGCAACAATCATATTTTATAGTATTAACATTAGCATAAAATGTTAAATATTAAATAGCTTTAAATGTTAACAATCTTGACAATATTAATGATAAGAAGATGTTTCTGTGATTGTAGCATGATAATATTAACTATTCTGGAGATGCATTTGTGGCGAATACCTTATAGTGATTGGCATCCATCCCAGTGCAGATAGCCAGCAGAAGGTGTATAGTAGTTCTTCCCTTGCCTTCTAATTGAGAATATTGTGAGTGACTTCAAAGGCATGGCCCCACAGAGATGAATTTCCTCCTTAGTGAAAAAAACATGATCACAGAATTTAACCACTTTCACACTTGAAGGACTATTTGTAGCCAGAAAAGTGCTGATTACAGCAAGCAAAAGGTTCAAGGATGGACCCAGTTTGCACTTCACTTTCCCTGCTCAGTGTCTTGTATCATATGTATTTCACATTTTCAGGACTGGGTTAAACCTTCCATTTGGTGGAGAAATGAAGAAAAATCTCTCTTGCATGTTGAATTAAAACATAATGGACTGTTAGAAGATCTTTGGCATTTTATAACAAGCCCTGGGGAGTTGGATTTGTGAGCAGGCAAACATAGTTATGTGTATTGGGAAAAGGCAGAAGCATTTGTGAATGTACTTCATCATTGCAATTGATCACGTTTACTTTTGTATAAATATTACTTATATCACATATATGATATTTAAGGTTTTGTTGTTGTTCTTGTTCTGGAGTGAAAGATTCCAGCAACTGCAGCTCCACTGGCAATCTAAATATTCATTATGGAAAACATTTTTAATTACATGATTTAATAATATTTTTTCCACAGCATTTTTGTTTAATTCTGCACATGTGCTAGACTGTGCTCAGGAAATGAGGGAAGTGTTTAATATTTCTTCTTAATCTCATCACTCAAGTGTATGGCCACCTGCCTAAATTCTTGCACATCTATCTTTATGCAAACATTACAGTCCCCCCCCAACATGTAATAGGATTTGACCCTGGAAGGTTCACAACTGCAGCAGAGACACCTGGGTCCTTGGCTATCAGACTATATTATCTCCAAATTGCTCTACTAGAAGAATGTAGAATGGGTCATCACTGGGACAAAGCCTTGGGGTAGTGGTTATGGCAAACCTAATCCTGTTGCCTCTTTGCCAGCTGTCAAGAGAAAGGATGGACTTTGTCCCATGTGGGATCCCCAGGAGAATAGATAAGCTGCTCTGGTAGGAATATAACAGGAGAGCTGTGGTGGGAGAGAACATAGCTTGGCTTTCTCCAGATACTGATGTAGGAACCAAGCTCTTCCCAGCAGTGTGCTACTGTGCCTCGGGCAGTCATGCAAACCCAGTTCTAAGCAGTGCGGTGGAGAAGGTCACAAGAACCTCTTATGTTGTAAAGTGTTTGGCAATCCATCTCCATAAGAATAATAATGCACAGATTTGCATGTGCACACACACCACCATCCCCCACGCCTCCTTTCATGCACATGAAAGAACCAATTTGAGTATTTACAAACCAAAACCTATTGGAAACAAATGAGTATCTGTGTCTTTTAATTTCATGACCTAAGTCTGACATACTGGAAACAATAAAGAGGGTTTTTTCTATTTAAGCAGAAGAAAGCATTGAGGTGAATGGTTGGAACTTGCAAGTTATGAGTTGAATGCCAGAAGAGTTCTGGAATGACAAGCAAACTTTTTTTGTTTGTGTTTCATGGGGGTGGGGGATTTGTTATTCAGAGGGTAGTAATCATTAAATAGCTGTTTGGTAATAATTATAATTTAACCTGTCTGTCCCTATAAGTATCCAGAGTACTTTTAAATTCAGTAGTTGCTCTGTAAAAGGTGGGGGATCAACCTATATAATTAAAATTATAGCTTATCGAAGATACTCTATGGGATTTCAATGTGAAGTAAAAGCTCCACTGCCACCTTGAGACTTGTGCTTCTTGCTGCTCCAGGTCCCCAGCGTTTGCAACGAAGAGCAAGACTAGAACAATGCACCCAGGTATCTGCTGGAAATTGAGCGACTTATCTCAGTGCTATTCACCCTGGTCCCAGTCTCAGCAACAGAAGAAAGGATGAAATCATGAAATGAACTTTAAGGCAACTTTCATCGCATCCTCTCTAACAGAATACTATTTTGCTAGGTGTGGTAGGGAAAGGTGAAGTGAGACAAAAATACCTTTGACCTTTTGAGAATAACAAAAATTAGGTTCATTTTACATCTTCTACTATTATATCCAGCAGGGAGATTAGCCTTCAGGACATTTCCCTCTCTCTAGCATGCAAGACTCAAGAAGACTGAGATGGATGTCCTGTTTGCCATGTCAGTGCTGGACTACTGTATGGCTGCCATCACAGAACATGTGCTAAAAGCTCTAGACTGCAGCTAAGGTTCTAACTGGCTTATGTTCTCTATGAAACAAGTATGGAGCAAGGCATACAGTATGCAATGACCAATACATAGTAATATTTGCACTACTTTAAAACTCAAGTGAAAACACTGGTCTAATCCAGTATGAAAGCCTCTACTTTCTTACCACTTTGTATTCAAAGCTATAGCTTTTTGACCTGAGAGGTAACTTCTGCCTCATAGAGCCAGAAAGGGTTGTGCTAAACCTTGTAACAATCAGAAGCCACTCATGTTTTTTAAATGGGCATGAGCTGAATAGATAAGTTAAAATCATTACCCTTCTTGAAAGAAATGATAAGGTGAAGAAAAAATAAGAGAGATACAGATGGAGTACAAGAAGAAATATCTACATGTTTTCATCCTTTATTTTTTCTCTTGACTTTACCTTATGATAAATGTGGGACATTGGGAAAAGACAAGGAAAAAGCAATATTGGCTCTATCTATGCTCAGACAATACCAAGAAATATTTTCTCTTCAAAACTTTCTCCTTCCTGTGAAAATCAGCTACTGTAAGCTTTCACATATGCTAGTAACTCTATGAATATTCTGTGCAAACTAAAGATGGGGTGAACTGATCCTGACAAAATGAAGTATCTACACTTGAAACTGCTACTCATGCTGACACTGCTGAAATAAAACTTTCTGACACAAATAGTAGCTTTGTTTTTTAATGTGCTTCAAGGGACCAGCTAAGAACTGCGAGGGGCATCCTGAGTCCTCAGGTCCACTTCCATCCTATCACATAGTTCACCTACATCACATAATTCCTTTCATAAATTGCTCAGTATCACCTTAAGATGACAGCTTTCTCCCCAGTATCTTTGTTCACAGACTGTCTAAGAACCTCATTCCTCTGATGGTTAGAAATATTCTTCGAATCTTTTGCTCAAATTATTTTATGGCCAACTCATACTCATTTGTTCTTATGCAAACATCATCCTTCAGTTTAAACAGTTTTTTTTCCCCTCATGTTTATTTACCCTTCTGATGCATTCATATAGCACAGTTATTTTAGACTCTCCTGCCGAAACCAGGACAACCAGCATAGATTTCAAGCAGAAATGCCCTGGCACTTCTCTTCAGAAAAGTATCCTGTCCTCCCCACAACCAGGAAAAAATGGCTATTTTTCAGCTGGATTGTTTAATCAATGCAGTTTGTTCAGTGGCTGCAGAAACACTTGTGCTGGTGCAAAAAATAGGATGATGCAGGAATTAGCTGCTGGGAGTAGCAAAAGAGCAGGACCTTTTCTTTCAGCAGCAGGTCTGGCTTATCACAGAATCACAGACTGGTTGAGGTTGGAAGTGACCTCTGGAGGACATCTGGTCCAACACCCCTGCTCAAGCAGGGCCACCTAGACACAATTGCCCAGGAACATGTCCAGGCGGCTTTTGAACATCTCCAAGGAGGGAGACGCTATAACCTCCCTGGGCAACCTGTTCCAGTGCTCAGTCACCCTCACAGTAAAAAAGTGTTTCCTGATGTTCAGACAGAACCTCCTGTGTTTCGGTTTGTGCCCATTGCCTCTTGCCCTGCCACTGGGCACCGCTGACAAGAGCCTGGCTCAATCTTCTTTGCACCTTCCCTTCAGGTATTTATATACATTGATGATATCTCCCCCGAGCCTTCTCATCTCTAGGCTAAACAGTCCCAGCTCTCTTAGCCTTTCCTCATAAGAGAGATGCTCCAGTCCCTTAATCCCCCTCATCTTAGTGGCCCTTTGTTGGATGGTCTCCAGTATGTCCATGTCTCTCTTGTACTGGAGAGTCCAGAACTGGACACAGGACTCCAGGCGTGGCCTCACCAGTGCTGAGTAGAGGGGAAGGATCACCTCCCTCAATCTGCTGGCAATACTTTGCCTAATGCAGCCCAGGATACCATCTGCCTTCTTTGCCGCAAGGGCACATTGCTGGCTCATGTTCAACTTGGTGTCCACCAGGACCCCCAGGGCCTTTTCTGCCAAGCTGCTTTCCAGCTGGGTGGCCCCCAGCATGTAATGGTGCATGGGGCTGTTCCTCCCCAGTGCAGGACTTTGCAATTCCCCTTGTTGAACTTCATGAGGTTCCTGTCAGCCCATTTCTCCAGCCTCTTTAGGACCCTCTAGATGGCAGCATGAACCTCTGGCGCATCAGCCCCTCCTCCCAGTTTGGTGTCATCAGCAAACTTGCTGAGGGTACACTCATCCAGATCATTAATGAAGATGTTAAACAGGACTGGACCCAGTATTGATCCTTGGGGTATACCGCTAGTTACTGTCCTCCAGCTAGACTTTGTTCCACTGATCACCACCCTCTAGGCCGGGCTGTTCAGCCAGCTTTTGATCTACCTCACTGTCTGCTCATCCAGCCCATATACATCAACCGCTTCTCCATGAGGATCTTATGGGAGATGGTGTCGAAAGCCTTCCTGAAGTCCAGGTAGGCAATATCCACTGCTCTCCCCTCATCTACCAGGCCAGTCATTTAATCATAGAAGTTTATCAAGTTGGTCAAGCATGACTTCCCCTTGGTGAATCCATGCTGACTACTCCTGATGGCCTTCTTGTCCTTCATGTGCCTGGAAATGGTTTCCGGGATTAGCTGCTCCATCACCTTCCTAGGGATCAAGGTGAGGCTGACCGGCCTGTAGTTCCCTGGGTCCTCCTTCATGCCTTTCTTGAAGATAAGAGTGACATTTGCTTTCCTCCAGTCCTTGGGCACTTCTCCCAGTCTCCATGATCGATCAAAGATTATCAAGAGTGGCCTTGCAATGACATCTGCCAGCTCCCTAAGCACTCGTGGGTGCATCCCACCAAAGATGCTGGGGGAGGGGAACCTCAATCCATCCCACTCCTACTAGTTTGATGCCAGGGCCAGCAATAGATGCCCAGAGCCTGGAGAAGGAACACAGGTCAGCAGGAGAGCGCCTGAAGAGCAGCACAAAGGAACTCCAGCCAGTAAGACAGCTTCATCGGGGGCCCAACTTAAATGCCTCTATGCAAATGCACGTAGCATAGGGAATAAACAAGAGGCGTTAGAGACGTGCGCACGCCTGCAGGGCTATGACCTTATTGGCATCACGGAGATGTGGTGGGACGGCTCCTATGACTAGAGTGTTGGGATGGAGGGATACAGGCTCTTTAGGAAGGACAGGCAGGGGAGACAAGGAGGGGGCGTCGCCCTCTATGTCAATGACCAGCTGGAGTGCATGGAGCTCTGCCTGGGGATGGAAGGTCCTGCACCTGGGTCGGGGCAACCCCTGGTATCAATACAGGCTGGGGGATGAAGGGATTGAGAGCAGCCCTGCCGAGAAGGACTCGGGGGTACTGGTGGATGAAAAGCTGGGCATGAGCCAGCAATGTGCGCTCGCAGCCCAGAAGGCCAACCGTATCCTGGGCTGCATCAAAAGAAGCATGGCCAGCAGGTCGAGGGAGGTGTTTCTGCCCCTCTACTCTGCTCTGGTGAGACCCCACCTGGAGTACTGCGTCCAGCTCTGGAGCCCTCAGCATAAGAAAGACACGGACCTGTTGGAGCGGGTCCAGAGGAGCGCCATGAAAATGATCAGGGGGATGGAACACCTCTCCTATGAAGAAAGGCTGAGAGAGTTGGGGTTGTTCAGCCTCGAGAAGAGAAGGCTCCGGGGAGACCTTATTGCAGCCTATCAGTACTTAAAGGGGGCTTATAAAAAAGATGGCGGCAAACTTTTTAGCAGGGCCTGTTGCGACAGGACAAGGGGGAATGGCTTTAAACTAAAGGGGGGTGGATTCAGACTAGATAGAAGGAAGAATTTTTTTACGCTGAGGGTGGTGACACATTAGAACAGGTTGCCCAGAGAGGTGGTGGATGCCCCATCCCTGGAAACATTCAAGGTCAGGTTGGACAGGGCTCTGAGCAACCTGATCAAGTTGAAGATGTCCCTGCCCATGGCAGGGGGGGTTGGACTAGATGACCTTTAGAGGTCCCTTCCAACCCAAACCATTCTATGATTCTATGATCTTTCTAAAAGTTAGGTCATAGCTAGTAGCTTGACACAGCAATTCATAGGTGAAGTTTTGGCTCCATTTTATATAAGACTATAATAATGCAAAGCCAAATTATCTTGGTTCAAGTTCTTGAGCCTGCAAGATACTAAATCATTTCAGTTCTGGGGTCCTCATATTTTGGCAAGCTTAGAAAGCTGTCCTGACAGCTTGTCAAGAATTTCAGTACCATTCATGATGTCTAATAGTGAAAAGGCTTCACAAGGGCATGTGGGTTACAATTATATAAGCAACTGATTGTCCAGATTTTTCTCTGGAATTGAGGCCAACTGGTACAGATTGCCCTAAGTCCCTGTTAATGACTTCCGTTTACCTCCACATCAAAGTAAGCTGCCTGGGTGACCAGGTTCTCCATCAAATAGCTGAAGAACCCAGAAAGCAGTGAAGACGTAAGTGACCTGCAGTATAACACGCAGTATAGCACGCTGCTTCCCTTCTTCACAAATTGTTCCCTATTCACGAATTGTGAACAGGACTGGAATTGAGGACATGGCCCTGTTATGTGCTAAACATCTAAATAGCAGTCAAATAATGGCAGCACATGTAAAGAAGGCTTCATAGGGCTGGGCTGCTACTCACGTGCAATGAGCTGACTTTACAATCAGAGTTCTGCAAAGCTCTCAAAACTCTGGTTCATAAAGTTCATAGAATCATGGAATGGTTTGGGTTGAAAGGGACCTTTAAAGATCATCTAGTCCTACCCCTCTGACATGGGCAGGGACATCTTTCACTAGATCAGGCTGCTCAAAGCCCTGTCCAACCTGACCTTGAACACTTCCAATGATGGGGCATCCACAGCTTCTCTGGGCAACCTGTTCCAGTGTCTCACCACCCTCATCGTAAAGAATTTCTTCCTTATGTCCAATCTAAATCTACCCTCTTTCAGTTTAAAACCATTGTCCCTTGTCTTGTCACTAGAGGCCCTGCTAAAAAGTCTCTCTCCATCTTTCTTATAAGCCCCCTTTAAGTATTGAAAAGCTGCAATAAGGTCTCCTCGGAGCCTTCTCTTCTCCAGGCCAAAGAACCCCAACTGTCTCAGCCTTTCCTCATAGGAGAGGCGTTCCAGCCCTCTGAACATTTTTGTGGCCTTCCTCTGGACCCACTCTAACAGGTCCATGTCTTTCTTGTACTGGGGACCCCAGAGCTAGACGCAGTACTCCAGGTGGGGTCTCACCAGAGCAGAGTAGAGGGGCAGAAACACCTCCCTCAACCTGCTGGCCACACTTCTTTTTATGCGGCCTAGGATGCAATTGGCTTTCCGGGCTGCAAGCGCACATTGCCAGCTCATGTCCAATTTTTCATCCACCGGTATCCCCAAGTTCTTCTCTGCAGGGCTATTCTTAATCAATTCATCCCCCAGCCTGTATTGATATTGGGGATTGCCCAGACCCAGGTGCAGGACCTTGTACTTGGCCTTGTTCAACTTCATGAGGTTCACGTGGGCTCACTCCTCAAGCCTGTCAAGGTCCCCCTGGATGGCATCCTTTAGTCCAGCGAACAAACTGCACCACTTGGTGTTATCTGCAAAATTGCTGAGGGTGCATGCAAATCCCAATATCTATGTAATTGATGAAGATATTAAATAGTATTGGTCCCAGTACAGAGACTTGAGGGACACCACTTGCTACTGGTTTCCACTTGGACATTGAGACTGTAAGACTTTGGATGCAGCCATCCAGCCAATTCCTCATTCATCTAACAGTCCATCCATCAAATCCATATCTCTCTGATTTAGTGACAAGAATGTTGTGGGGGACTGTATCAAAGGCCTTGGTGAAGCCCTGTTGGCTGTCTCTAATCACCTCCCTGCCTTCCATATGTCTTGACATAACTTCCAGGAGGGTCTGTTCCATGATTTTACCGGGAACGGAGGTGAGGCTGACTGGTCACTAGTTCCCAGGGTCCTCCTTTTTACCCTTTTTAAAAATGGGTGGGATATTTCCCTTTTCTCCAGTCACTGGGGACTTTGCCTGACTGCCATGACTTTTCAGCTATGATGGAGAGTGGCTTAGCGACTACATCAGCCAATTCCCTCAGGACCCTGGGATGCATGTCGTTGGGTCCCATGGACTTGTGTATGTTCAGGTTCCTTAGGTGGTCTTGAACCTGATCTACTCTTACGATGGGAGGGACTTCATTCCCCCAGTACCTGCCTTGAGGTTCAGGGACTCAAGAAATGTGGGAAGAGCAATTGCCATTGAAAACTGAGGCAAAAAAATTGTTGAGTACCTCAGCCTTCTCCATGTCGATTTTTACTAGTTTTCCTGTCTTTTTCATCAGGGGATAGTACATTTTCTTTAATCTTGCTTTTTTTTTTAACATACCTGTAGAAGCCCTTCTTATTATTCTTCTCATCCCTTGCCATATTCATCTCCAGCTGTGCCTTAGCTTTCCTGATCCCATCCCTACACATCTGGGCAGCGTCCCTATATTCTTCCCAGGACACAGATCCCTGGTTCCACTGCCTGTGCATTTCCTTCTTACACTGTACTTTGAGCAGGAGGTCCTTACTCAACCATGCTGGTCTCCTGCCTTCCTTGCTCAATTTCTTACACATGAGAATCGAGAGCTCTTGAGCTCTAAGAAAAACGTCCTTAAAGAGCTGCCAGCTCTGTTCAGCTCCTTTATCCCCGAGGGCAGTTTCCCAGGGGGTCCCATCCACTAATTCCTTAAACAACTCTCCTAAAATTCAGGGTCTTGACTTTACTCTTCACCTGGCCCATATCCCTCAAGACTGAATTCCACCAGGGCATGATCACTGCAGCCCTGGCTGCCACCAATCTTCACCCCTCTAATTAGTTCGTCTCTGTTTGTAAACAACAGGTCTGGTAATGCTTCTCCTCTGGTTGGGCTGTCTATCACCTGGATTAAGAAATTATCCTCGATGCGCTCCAAGAGTCTCCTGGACTGCTTACAGCTTGCTGTGCTACTTTTCCAGCACACATCAGGTTGATTGAAGTCCCCCAGCAGGATCAGGGCCTGCGAGTGTGATGATTCCTGTAGTTGAAGAAGAATGCTTCGTCAACAGGCTCTCCTTGATTGGGGCAGCCTGTAGTAAACACCAGCCACGAGGTTTCCTTTGTTGGCATGGCCCCTAATTTTTACCCATAAGCTCTCGACCTGTTAATCGCTGTTTTTCAAGGACAGCTCTGTGTGGACAATCCATTCCATTACATAGAGGGCGACCGCCCCCCCCCCCCCCCCCGCACCCCTCCTTCCTTGCCTGTCCCTTCTGAACAGTTTATAGCCATCGATTGCAGTGCTCCAGTCATGTGAGTCATCGCACCACATTTCAGTGATAGCAGTTAGGTCATAGCTTTCTAGCTGCACAGTGGCTTCCAGCTCCTCCTGTTTGTTACCCATGCTGTGTGCATTGGTATAGAGGCACTTCAGCTGGGCTATTGACCATGTCACCTTTTTAGAGGAACAAGCCCCAGTTCCTCTGAGGCATTTCACGTGTGTTTCCCTGTTGGTTCCTAATACATCAGCAGGCCCTGGCTCTTCTCTGTTGCTCAAAACTCCATCCCCTTTCCCCCTAAATCTAGTTTAAAGCTCTCCTCATAAGTCTGGCCAGCTTGTTGGCAAAGACCCTCTTGCCCCACTTGGTCAGGTGAATCCCATCAGCTCCCAACAGGCCTTGGCTTCTCAAAGGTAGATCCATGATCATAGAAGCCAAAACCGTGAGTATGGCACCAGTCACGCAGCTAGGCATTCACCTGTTCAATTCGTCTCCTCCTTCCTGAAGCCCTTCCTCTGACTGGGAGGATAGAGGAGACCACCACCTGTGCTCCAGGTCCTTTTAACATTGCCCCGAGGGACATATAGTCTCTTTTGATGGTTCTAAGTTGCCTCGATGCAGCATCATTAGACCCTACGTGGAATAGTTGAGTGGATGATAATCTGTAGGGTTCACCAGGCTCAGCAGCCTCTCAGTGATGTCACGAATGCGAGCTCCTGGTAGGCAGTAGACTTCTCCAGAGAAATTGTCTGGACAGCAAATGGGTGCTTTGGTGCCTCTCGGTAAGGAATCTCTAATTACTAATACTTCATGTGCTTTTCTGATGGCACTAGTTCTAATGCATGTGGGTGATTGGATCAACTTTGCATGGTCGTCTTCTCCTGGATCCTGTCCATTACTCATGTGCTCTTCATTCTCCACCCCCAGAACGTCATATCTGTTACATTTATGCACTGTATGGGAAGGGGGAAGATTCTTCCTTCTGCCCCGAGCAGAGACAAGGGTTCAGTCTCCTTCATCTCGTGAGTTACTTGTGTCAGTCAGCTTGATGCTGAATTCAGGCTTATCTTCCCCTTGCGCAGCCATAAGGCAGGGCTGTCGCTCAGCCTGGGACAGAACACAATACCATGTATCGATCTCCTGCTCACATTCCCGGATACTGCACTGCCTGTTGAGCTCCTCTTGCAACATAGCTACTTGTTTGAAGAGTTCTTCTGGCTAGGCACACTTGTAGCTATGACATCCACTGCTATCTTCAGGTGCTAGGGGGACTTCCAGGTGCTGGAGCTCCATGCAGTCTAAGGTCTGGACAGCTATTTCAGTCCTTGGTAGGTCTGTTTGGGTGGAGACGTCAGCATAGGTAGGCTGTAGTGCTTCTGTTTGGGTTTCAGCCTCAGCCTTGTAGTTGCAGCAAGTGGACACCATTTTCTTTCAGCAGGTCACAGTCTCCTTGTGGTTCTCAGAAAAAAAATGGCTCACTTATAAAACGGTAATTCTTTTGAAAGATGCCATCTTTCTAATTCTAATTCCCAGGAGACCTCAAGCTTCCAGGTAGGCTTGCACAGCCACCAGCTAGCTGGTGTGACCATCCGGACTGCAGCCTAAGCCTGCTGGTGAGCAAAGCAGGCAGCAGCCCGATAACTGACAGAGTGTGCTCCCCTTCCGTGCAAACTGCCAACACTGTTCCCAACAGATACCACTTCCTGTTTGGGCACCCTGCTCGCTGGTGCTCCCTAGGAGCCAGTTATATGCGGCTTCTCCCGGTTTGAACTGGCTAGGGGGAATGCTGGCACCTTCCAACTCTCACCCACCCCTCTTGCAAGATCTGTCACCTGCCAGCTGGTCGCTCCACACACACAACCCAAGGGTGTCAGGGGCCTAGAAACCCCCTCAGACACCCCCCCCCCCCGGGGACCTCACAAGCCTCACACTCCTCACAACACACAGCAACAACTGCTGCTGCTGCTGCTGCCACTGCTCAAGTTAATTTCAATGTTTGAATCATTGGTTTCCTGCAATTTATATCCCTATGTGTGGTTATTTTTAAGAATGATTCAGTTTTGTGTATGTAATTTTTAAAGGACCTTTAAAGTTAATGAACATCTGTGCTAAGAGCTTTTTCAACAGAAAAGCTTGTGTCAGCTGTGGGTGATGTTGACTGTGTAAACTTCCTGGTATTCTATATGCATGCATATGGAACCTAAGGCTCTTTAACCAAATTGGTCCCAAATACTAGTAAATTATGAAAGTTTTTAACAGAAGAAAACAGTGGGAAAATTTCCATTTGAAAATTTCCAAACACTTTGGTTAAGCTTTTGACTGAATTATAATCAGAGCTTTAGCTATACTGTGGGTCAATGGGAGGTCTGCATTTCCTGGCAACTGTTTCTGGGTGCTGCTTCTTTTCTCAAGGTGAACTGGCTTTGAGTGACTATCTCTTGATATCCTTCATGAGAATCATGCTGGTGTAAATCTTGTGGGGGACATTTCCAAGGGAATAAATAGACACCAAAATTCAATGGATAATCAAGTAATTGGTCACAGAAGCAAGTCCACTCTGCTCTAAATTTTGTTTTAATCAGCTCCATTTTTTACCCTAGTCATTAGATTTTCCCTTTCTTCCCTCTCCATACTTTCTGATTTCACAAACTGAAGCAGAATGTGCTCCAGGAGCAGTGGGGCTGGTTTCACACTTGCACGTTTCATGCGAGAGGGGGCTTAAAATGTGGCAAAATAAAGTACATCACAACCTACAAGGTAAAGATCTCATTTTCTGTATTACTGTCCTGTCGTTAACCCTGCAAGATAGTTCAGTAACAAATCACTGTTAAATGCATCCCACTACAGATGCTGGACATCTGATGCTCTTTCTCCTAGCAATAATAAGGAAAACTTTCTCAGAATCTCCTCTTAGGATCTGTGTCAGTGAAAACAGATGGAAACAAAACTATAAGCAAGACTAATAACCCTGATGTGAAGATAATGAGAAAACTCCACTTGGAAAATGACTGTATCTATAGCCACATTAAAAAATGATGGAACTATACTTGCTTGAGCCAAAGCTGAATTTGGCCTGTCTGTAGAATTGAGCGGGTCACTAAACTGTGATTCAAGAGAAAAGAGTCAGGAATTAGCTGGGGAAAGAGCATACTTCCTGCACACAACAAAATATACTCCAGCATGGGCTAGTAGTAACAGGCATCAAGCTATATTGCTAATCCTTTAGCATCAGAATGACACTATGTCCTGGTGTATACAAGTTTCTAACTGCTGATATAGTGGTGGCCTTTAGGAAGCTCCTAAAAGCCCTCTAAAATCATTAGGCTTAATTCTGCTTGCGATTATATTGGTATAAGTTCAGAGTAACTGCACTGACTTCAAGGGAGCTAATTCAGATTTACATCTCTGTAGCTGGCCCATTATTTCCTGCATTGTTTCCAGTTGCACAAAATCATCTGTACACATTCTTCAGGGCTGCTGGAACCCTCTGTCCTCCCTGCACTGCACATGATGCAATGAGCCTCTGATGGAGGAGGAGAGCTGAAAAGTCTATGTAGGGAAGCAGATAATTTCCTGAGCAACAGATGCAAAAATACCAACTAATAAAAAGCCTTCAAACTGTACCTTCAAACTGTAACAATTCAATGCACACACCTACAAGGATGTCTTGACAAGCTGCTTGACTTCTCAGCAACACTTTCTTGTTTTCTTGAGTGCAGCTTCCACCAAACTCCCCCACACAGGTATTAAGCTCTGTAGTGACAGCTGAGACCTGCAGGTGTTTGCTGCTATTGTCCTTTCTGAATTGACAGACACTTGTTCCTCACTGTAAACATTTGTATGGTGGTGCTTGCCTGGCTAGCTATAGCCCAAATAACGATAAACCAGCCTTTTCTTTTTTTTAGTCCATTGTTGTTATGCATGAATTCTCTTTGCAAATAGTCACTTGGTACTGGTAATTTTACTGGCATTATCTTTTAGCAAACATTTCATATATAGAGTCACCAGAAAACATGTATTATGCAATTGCCATAAATACAGCACTGTACAATATTAGATATTAGGCTCATAGATGAAAGAAGAACTGTGCCTAGTGGGCCAGATGCTCTTTGCCTTTTCACTACTCTAGTACTAATGTTATTTCACTGTCTTCAAAGCTGCTACTCTGGATTCGCTGAACAACAGTGGAGAACAGAACCTGGCCTATTTGCTAAGAATTTTAATACTTCCAGGGTCAAAATGGTTTCTCAAAAGAGTTTTTGCCCTTAGCATTTAGTGAGAAGGTCTGAAAGCTGGGTATTTTAAAATTTGCTTGGAATATCAAATTGTGTAATCCTTAGTTTTTCTTCTTGGGAGGCTCAGAAGCATAACTTCTCACATCTTAACTGAAAGTGCATGGGACCTCCATGCTTCAAAAAGATATCCTTTTACACAATACTCATTTAATGTTAACATTAAATAGAAGTGATCAAGAAACAAAACAAAGAAACAAAGCCACAAAAAATGAGGAAACTTATTTACAAATATTTCTCACTCCCTCATCTGTTTACTTTTTGGTCCCGTGATTCTGTTTCTTTAGTTCTTTACTCATCACCAAATTAGACAAGACCTGAATTTTAATTTTTTTTAAAAAAGCAGCCCCCAAAGAAGCAAAAAACAAAAGATAGACAACAGTTTTTCTCAACCACTAGAGGTACAAAATATGCCAGTATGAACTTCACTTAGAGACTGAAATAAAAACACTTCAGTAAAGGGGATGTTCTTAATTTGGAAGCAGTAGAAGATGAGAGTGGCCCAGGGCACTGTTTGACAATAAAGTGACTGTGTGCCAATATGACATAGGCTATGTGAGTCTAGGATGTATCATGTGGCATGTTTTCATTAGAGGCAGGGAAGTACCTCTCATCCAAGAATGGGCAAAATCTCATTTGGAAATTACTGCTCACAGTTATAGTGATTTATGTACCAGAAAGAGACATTCAAACTAAAATAAATGTGGAGAAGGCTATAGGAGGAGAAGGAAAATGGAGAACTCTGACAGTTTGGCTTGTTTAACTCTCCAAAACAGTCTGGGAGGGGACAGGATTACTCTTTCTAAATATACTTAAGACAAAAATTCCAGGAAGAGAGAAGAATGCTCTCTGTTGGAGGACAATGTGATCAAGTGGGTGTACACTGGTCATGAGTTAATTTAGGCTACTGATTAAAAAGAAAATTTCCAACCATTAGGAGAGTGAGGTGTGGAGCAGCCTTCCAGACAAGGCCCTGGCAGCAGAATCCTAGTTATTTGCAACATCCACCTTGATAAACTAATGGAAGGGGCTGTATGACAGGGCAGGAACGATCCAGGAGTTAGAAATCCAAGCTTCAGAGACACAGGACTTCTGCTACCCAGTTTTGTGGTATACCTGAGAGACAGTTGAAAAGGGGAATGTGTGTTTTGTTGGCTGCATCATATTTCTTTTTATAGGTTTTGGTGTCTTATATAGAAGGGGCTAAAAGTGTTAATGGGTGTTGAGGTTTTCCGTGTGGCTTGAGGAGGCCTGAGGTTCTTGTGGCTGCTCCTGCCCTTAACACTTGATGCGTGGCTTCCTGCAATAGTGGAAGGCTTCGACTCAGTAACCTGTGTCATCTCTTCCAATCCTACATCTTTTGCTCTCTTTAAATAGTAAAAGAACAACAACAAACATGGTACAAGATATGCAGGAGATATAAAGAAAAAACAGGTCACTGGACTTCATGCTGAACCATATCCTCTTGGGTTCTTCTGCCCCATCTATGCCAGAAGTGGAAGAAATGAATTTGTGACTTCTAAACCTTCCCATCCCTTTTGGGTGAGTTGGGCCTAAAAGAAGATGGAAACCTCACTAATAGCCCCAGGCCTCTGACAGATCCTTGCATGGTATGTACAAGTGGAGGCAAGGACTCCTTATTTCCTCCACTGTTCTTTGCACTATTACATAAAGGCAAATAAGTTATTTAATAGCTAAATAGGGATTACACAACTTAGCTCCATAAATCTAAATCAGAAACAGAGTCTCTATGCCACACTGGACAGACATAAAGAAGTGGAAGGGTGAAATTGTGGTCCTAATGAAGTTGATGGCAAAGCTCTTGCTTACCCTGTTGAGATCACAGTTTCATCCAAAATCTTGGTTCAAGCCCGTGGCTGGCTGACCAGGCTGGATATTTAAAGCATATCCCTGTTTTTCCAAGTACTGGGGTGAGCTGACCTTCCTTTTTTTTTTTGAGCTTTTTGCTTATGATAAAGAAACACAGAAAAGTATTTTAAGACCAAATATTGAGCAAGCTCTTGCAAACTTGAATTGTAAGCCTAAAAAGGGTCTGAAATAGTATCTCTGTGTGCAAGAACAAATATTAGCAAAGTGGTTGTTCCCATGCTTCAATGTCAATACTTTAAGCCACTGAACAGTGCAGATGAGTCACATTATTTGTATGTCCGAAGGAAAGATGGGAAACCCTAACTTTTGAGGGATAGGAGTCTAAACGACAAAAACCAGACATCAACAAAGTAAGTAAAAGACCCTACTGAACCTGAAACCTATATTCCCAGCTGAAAGGTTATTTCTCTCCCACTGTTCCCTGAAGCATCTCTTAACAACTGAGCTGATTCAACGTAGAATGTCATTAACAATCTAACAGTGAACAAGGACTGGGGATCATCCTTATCTTACAGAAGCAAACTATAAATAATCATCTTGGGCAAATCTAAAATCCTGACAGGGAGGCAGCATCTCAGAAAACTGATTCCAGTGTATTAATAAACATAACTACCAAACCATTTCTTGCAGAGCGTTTTGGAGCTATAGAAATCCTTCCAATAAATATCAGATAAAGCTGTCAAGGTTGGGGGAAAATTGCTTCCATGTATGTGATTAAGCCTGAACAGTTGAAAAGACTTATCCTGCTGCAAACAATCAGGCATGGTAGGTCAGAACCATCCCAGTGTCATTGCTGACAGTTTCATTACTTAGATCTGCCATGGACATAATTCTCCAGGCAACCATCTGATAAGTCATAATAGCCTTGACTGTTTCATGACCAGCTTCTGACTAGCCCACATATGGCCCTAGCAGGGCAGGCCAAAATCTCACAGGCTCGACTCTAACTTCTAGCTTTTATCAGTGTGAAAGATGGTGGCAAGGCAGGCTGTGGCTCTGTCCCTCTTCTTGTGCCGGCCAAAAGCCAGCTGGAGTGTGAAGGGCTGGAGAAATGGTCCTTCTTGGTTTTCTCACTGTGCAGAACAAGCAACAGCCCAAATTTAAATTTCATATCTATGCATCATGCTGCAAGCTACTCCATCAACTTGGATGAAGCCGTGCTACTTTACACTTTCATTCATCCCTTCGGACACTTGTCTACCTCTTTCTCCCTTCATCCACACTTTTTTCTTTTACTGACACTTTTCTCCACTTTCCTTTCCTGCCTTATTCCCTCTCTCACGTCCATTATTGTACCCTCTTCACTATTCATGCTGTCCCTTCCTTTCTCTCTCTCTTCTCCCTGGTTCCTACCTAGCCTCCCTCAGCCTCTGGATAAGAGAAGTGACAAAGAGAAAGGGAGATGTGGGAAAAGGAATGAATGTTGATGATGGGGAGTCAGAGAAAGGAAACATGAGAAATGGAGTGTATCACTTGAATGAGGGGCTTTGAGAAGCACTCAAGCATCCCTCCCCATCCCATCTCCCAGAGTTTCCTCTGGTGAACCCCTGGTTTCTCCAAGTCACAGGTCAGGCAGGACAAAATCTTGGCCTTGTTCTAAACTCCTGCTTCATTAGGTGGAAGCTTTGCTCAAGTGGTCATGTGCCAGAATCAAGGACTAAACCCAGAAGTACATGAACAGGTGAGATGACGCTAGAGTCAGTACAGTACCACTTGCTTGTGCCAGGTTTCAATTGTCCCCAGGAAGCCCTTAGGATTAGCTAGCTTCCATCCTTCTTTTTTTCATTTACTTTTTCTGCAGCAGGGAGTTGTTATTTTTTTCTGTCAAGGCCTTTGCAAGCATTTACTATTAAGCATGAACATTCATTCTTAAGTATAATGATGAACATGGTAAATAAATTCAGTCTTATTGAAATACAGAACACAGACATGCCCGCAGGCCAAAAAGTATTGCTTGTACAAAATCAAGAAACCCTGGCCTTTGGTGCTCACTGATGTCCTCTCAAACACAAATATAGCCAGAGATTGCTACTCTGTATATTTATCCAAGTTATGAAATGAAGTCATGCTTGTTTTACATTGAAGAAATAGCTTGAAGTGCTGAATTTCCAAAATAACAAAACCTAAGAATCTGGTTTGTATGTTTACTAAATACTAGGTGTGCTTTTTTATAGAAGGGACAAAGAACAAAGGAAACTGCTACCTCTTAGCTATTAAATGAAACAACACTCAACAATAACTCATGTGTAGATTCCTCTGCCCTGTCCAGCCTCATTCAGATGTAAAGGTATATTAGGTGTATGTGGCAAGGTTTTGGTAGTGGGTGGGGAGGGCTGCAGGCATGGCCTCTTTGGGGCTGCCCCGTGCCATACACAGCCAGTTCTAGACAGCTCTGCAACAGACCCACCCCAGGCCAAAGCTGAGCCAATCAGCAAAGCTGGTAGTGCCTCTCTGATAGCATACTTAAGAAAGGGTAAAAAAAAAACCCCACTGCACAGCAGCTGTGAGAGGAAGGAGTGAGAAAAATGTGAGAGAAACAACACTGCAGACACCAAGGTCAGTGAAGGAGGGGGAAGAGGTGCTCCAGGCGCCGGAGCAGATATTTCCCTGCAGCCCATGGAGACAACCACACCAGAGCAGATATCCACACTGCAGCCCATGGAGGGCCCCATGCCGGAACAAGTTTATCCTGAAGGACTGCAGCCTGTGGGAAGGACCCATGCTGGAGCAGGGGAAAAGTGTGAGAAGGAAGGAGTGGCAGAGAGGAACTGGTATGTACTGATCACAACCGCCCATTCCCCATCGCCCCCTGCACTGCTCAGGGTTGATGGGGGGGGAGGTAGAGGAGTTGGAAATGAAGGAGTGAAGTTAAGCCTTTGTCCTGGTTTTGGCAGGGATAGAGTTAATTTCCTTCCTAGTAGCTGGTACAGTGCTGTGTTTTGGATTTAGGGTGAGAACAAGGTTGATAACACACCAATGTTTTAGTTGTTGCTAGGTAGTGTTTACAATAGTCAAGGACTTTTCGGCTTCCCATGCTCTACCGACTGAGAAGGCTGCAGGTGCATGGGGGGCTGGGAGGGGGGCACAGCCAGGACAGCTGACCCAAACTGGCCAAAGGGATATTCCATACCATATGACGTCATGCTCAGTATATAAAGCTGGGGGGAAGAAGAAGGAAGGGGGGGACATTCGGAGTGATGGCGTTTGTCTTCCCAAGTAACCGTTACGCGTGATGGAGCCCTGCTTTCCTGGAGATGGCTGAACACCTGCCTGCCGATGGGAAGGAGTGAATGAATTCCTTGTTTTGCTTTGCTTGCATGTGCAGCTTTTGCTTTACCTATTAAACTGTCTTTATCACAACCCATGAGTTTTCTCACTTTTACCCTTCCGATTCTCTCCCCCATCCCACTGTGGGGGAGTTAGTGAGCGGCTGTGTGGTGCTTAGTTGCCAGCTGAGGTTAAACCACAACAGCCTTGGAAAAAAGGGAGTGGGGGGAAGGTGTTTCAGTTTTTGTCTTTGTTTCTCACCATCCTACTCTATTCTTAATTGGCAATAAATAAAATTAATTTTCCCCAAGTTGAGTCTGTTTTCCCCATGTTGGTAATTGGTAAGGGATCTCCCTGTCTTTATTTTGAGCCGTGAGCTTTTTCATCTTATTTTCTCCCTCATCTTGTTGAGAAAGGGGAGTGAGAGAGCGGCTGGGTGGGTATCTGGTGGCCAGCCAAGGTCAACCCACCACAAAAGGCGATCTCTTTTCAGGCATTGCAGAAACACTGGTGCCAAGGGGACACTGTTTTTTTATAGACACAGCAGCCCAATTAAGGTGGCTAAGGAATAGGCCTTCGTTTTATCTATAAGGAGTTCACTGGTAACAAGTGATGTGGGAGGCAGGTACAGAGAATGTGTTTAAAGATTTTGAGTAGCTTATGTTACAGGATACAGCTCTAGCATTTATAAACTAACAGCTTGGCCATGGATTGCCTCCCCCATGCTACAAAAACCTGATAGCTGCCACTCTTACTCCAGTTCCACCCATGAAGTTACACACATGGTATTGAACAGCAAATGCTGTAAGCTGCATGACTTGCCACATAGTACAAAGCCAACATTAACAACAATAATCAGTGTACACAGTCTTGTCTATCCTAGAGATCCTAGAAGCCCTTTGCAAACTTCACAGATCATTTTATGACAACCAAGCTCAGGGAAAATGGCCAGGGCCAGAATATGAACAAGCGCCATGGGCTATCCTTACCCACCACTGAGTTACAGCCCTCACCAGAGTGACACAAACCAAATGTTCAGCCATAAACAGTAAGACTAAAGAACTGGCTTAAAGCAAGAAATGCTTGCTGTCAGCAAGTAAAATAACTGTTCCGTCCAGTGCTGCTGACCATTATATCTATTTAAGTAAACTGAAACATTATACAATAACCAAAAGTTACAATTTCCATTTGTCTTAGAAATGTATAAGAACATATTTTAATATCTTCTGAGAGTTGGGCCAAATTTGATTACCCTCTCTTCCTTTTTATCTGCTGCTTCTTCACTACAGCCAAGCAAACATGCCAAATTCCTGCCCAGAGTAAAAGACTTGTATGATTTATTATTAGAAAATAAAGCCAACATATATAAACAACAGGACATGCCAATCTTATTCTGATTAACTCTCTCCAAATTTACCAAAACTAATACCAAAACTGAGTAATTACCATGGATATTCACTCAGAACCAGCTTCTCCATATGCCAGCCCCTAAATCATCTCACAGAGACTGTCCAGTGTAAAAGTAGAATCAGTCACATGAATGCAGTAAGATGACTGAACAAGACCTCAGTTATTACTGATTATAGCAGTTCACTTACCCTATAGTAGTCTGTGCTGTACACATCTCTAGACATCCCAAAATCCCCAATCTTCACCAGCAGGTTCTCACCAACCAGGCAATTCCGGGTAGCAAGATCCCGATGCACAAAGTGCTGTGATGCCAAGTAAACCATACCAGCTGCAATCTGCTGGGCAATGTGAAGCATCTGGGATTGAGTCAGCTCAGCAGGACGGTTGCCTTCTGCCATCAGTACTGCATCTGGTCCACGTGCCCTGCACCAAAATACAAGCCAATGAAGTAATAGGCCACATGTAAGCTAGAGAAGTGAAGAAGCGGGCCCTAAACCACAAAACTGTCTTACTCAAATATAATGACAAAAAGGGCTATAAATTCATTGGTGAAATAGGGGAGAATTTGCCTCTTGAATTTTTTTCCTTTACTGTTTTCTTTCATGGTGAGAAAGACAGGTGATTTAAAGAGTGTTACACGATGTAACATATTGCTTAGGGAAATAAGGCAGATGGTTTATAACAATATATCTCAGTCCTAAACCACCACCTTTCTCCTGTTCTGTTCCAGTATCTAACTTCCTAGCTAATTTCCTTCTCAGGTGTCATCTGAGAAACAAGTGCAGCAATTTTAGATTTATACTTCTAATTTCCCATCCATACGCACAGCACGACACTGTTTTTGCTGATTTCACCGCTGAGGGTGAGTTCTGCCCAACACAGGAATACTCAACAATGGGAAGAGGACACAAATCACAGTCTAGTTGGAATAACTAAACAACTTCAGAAATAGGAGTTTTTCAAGATCTAGCAATCCCTTAAAAGATATACTCATCAACTGACTCATGAGAAACTCCTATACACTCCAGGGCAAAGAAAGCCCTTCTGCATTTGGAAAGCCCAACAAAGCACTGTAACATGTGTTTTTCACCTATCTTAACAGTGTCACATCAGTGACATTGATGTGTCACAACAGTGTCACATACATATCCCGGCACCTTGAGCATACAGGTATCAGCATCAGGGTACTGAGGGAGCTGGCGGAAGTGCTCACCAAGCCACTTTCAATCATTTATCAGCAGTCCTGGCTCACCAGGGAGGGCCCAGTTGACTGGAGATTAGAAAATGTGACGCCCATCTACAAGAAGGGCCGGAAGGAGGATCTGGGGAACTACAGGATCTACAGTCTGACCTCGGTGCCAGGGAAGGTTATGGAGCAGATCATCTTGCGTGCCATTACACGGTACGTACAGGACAACCAGGTGATCAGGCCCAGTCAGCATGGGTTTATGAAAGGCAGGTCCTGCTTGACCAACCTGATCTCCTTCTATGACAAGGTGACCTGCTTAGTGGACGAGGGAAAGGCTGTGGATGTCATTTACCGAGACTTTAGTAAAGCCTTTGACACCGTTTCCCACAGCATTCTCCTGGAGAAACTGGCTGCTCATGGCTTGGACGGGTGTAGTCTTTGCTGGGTAAAAAACTGTCTGGATGGCCGGGCCCAAAGAGTTGTGGTGAATGGAGTTAAATCCAGTTGGCGGCCGGTCACGAGCGGTGTTCCCCAGGGCTCAGTTTTGGGGCCCGTCTTGTTCAATATCTTTATCAATGATCTGGATGAGGGGATCGAGTGCACCCTCAGTAAGTGTGCAGACGACACCAAGTTGGGCGGGAGTGTTGATCTGCTCGAGGGTAGGAAGGCTCTGCAGAGGGACCTGGACGGGCTGGATCAATGGGCCGAGGCCAATTGCATGAGGTTCAACAAGGCCAAGTGCCGGGTCCTGCACTTGGGTCACAACAACACCATGCAACTCTATAGGCTTGGGGAAGAGTGGCTGGAAAGCTGCCTGGCAGAAAAGGACCTGGGGGTGCTGGTCGACAGCCGGCTGAACATGAGCCAGCAGTGTGCCCAGGTGGCCAAGGCAGCCAATAGCATCCTGGCTTGTATCAGAAATAGTGTGGCCAGCAGGACTAGGGAAGTGATTCTCCCTTTGTACGTGGCACTGGTGAGGCCGCACCTCGACTACTGTGTTCAGTTTTGGGCCCCTCACTACAAGAAGGATGTTGAGGTGTCCAAAGAAGAGCAACGAAGCTGGTGAAGGGTCTGGAGAACAAGTCTTATGAGGAGCGGCTGAGGGAACTGGGGTTGTTTAGTCTGGAGAAAAGGAGGCTGAGGGGAGGCCTTATTGCTCTCTACAACTACCTGAAAGGAGGTTGTAGCGAGGTGGGTGTCGGTCTCTTCTCCCAAGTAACTAGCGATAGGACGAGAGGAAATGGCCTCAAGTTGCGCCAGGGGAGGTTTAGATTGGACATGAGGAAAAATTTCTTTACTGAAAGAGTGGTTAAACATTGGAACAGTCTGCTGAGGGAAGTGGCTGAGTCCCCATCCCTGGAGGTATTTAAAAGACGAGTAGATGAGGCACTTAGGGACATGGTTTAGTGGATGTGGTGTTGGGTCGACGGTTGGAGTTGATGATATTAGAGGCCTTTTCCAACCTTAATGATTCTATGATTTTATGAAAATCTTCCACCTTTACAGTCTATTTCAGTATTGCTGCTTTTAGCAGAAACTTCAGTCTGTTTACATTTGAGATTAACCTATCCAGTGTACATCATGTTCTTTTTATCACAGGCTATTAATGTGTTTAATTACGAAGTAATTGTATCATGTCTCCTATCAGCCAAACCCTTTCAATATAAATTGTGTTACATGATACAATTTTGTTTCCGAATAAATAAATGTACTGCTCACACCTAGACTATTCACCTATTGGTTATCATAGAAAAACTGTCGAAGGGGAATTCTTTACTTCTTATGAAACAATATATTTGCCTGTGATTTAGCTAAGATTCTTTCTGAAGTGGCCCTTTCATTTCATTTGTTCATGGTAAGATTATAAATTCAAGTCTCTTTGCAAGGACATTTAACCATCAGTAATCTTCCTCTAAGATTTCTTACCTCATCATCTTATACTTCTGTCCTGATATCGACAGGGATAGAGTTAATTTCCTTCCTAGTAGCTGGTACAATGCTGTGTTTTGGATTTAGGACGAGAACAAAGTTGATGATAACACACCGACGTTCTAGTTGTTGCTAGGTAATGCTTACACTAGCCAAGGACTTTTTTCAGCTTCCCATGCTCTACCGACTGAGAAGGCTGGAGGTGCACAAGAAGCTGGGAGGGGGCACAGCCAGGACTGCTGACCCAAACTGGCCAAAGGGATATTCCATACCATATGATGTCATGCTCAGCATATAAAGATGGGGGGGAAGAATAAGGAAGGGGGGGACGTTCGGAGTGATGGCATTTGTCTTCCCAAGTAACCATTATGCGTGATGGAGCCCTGCTTTCCTGGAGATGGCTGAACACCTGCCTGCCGATGGGAAGTAGTGAATGAATTCCTTGTTTTGCTTTGCTTGTGTGTGCGGCTTTTGCTTTATCTATTAAACTGTCTTTATCTCAACCCATGAGTTTTCTCACTTTTACCCTTCCAATTCTCTCCTCCATCCCACCGGGGGGGGGGTGGTGGTGTGTGTGAGTGTGCGGCTGTGTGGGGCTTAGTTGCCGACAGAGGTTAAACCACGACACGTATGTTTAGAGTGATGTTTTTCTACCTGGGCAGCGATGTCTTGCCACAATGCAGCAGCCCTGATGGTTTTACCCCTGTGCTGCCAATTGGTCTTCTTCCACTGCTGTAGCCACCCCTGTAGGGCATTAGCCTCTATCCATGAGTCAGTCTAGAGATAAAGTACCAGCCACTTTTCTCATTCAGCTATCTCTAGGGCCAGTTGGATGGCTTTCACTTCTGCAAACTGACTTGACTTCAGTGGCTTCAACGACTTGTCGTGTGGGACTCCACACAGCAGCTTTCCACTTCCGATGTTTTCGTACAACACGACAGGATCCCTTGGTAAACAGAGTATAACACCTTTCATCTTCTGATAACTCATTATATGGTGGTGCCTCTTGGGCACGAGCCACCTCCGCAGGCAATGCTCCAAAATCTCTGCCTTCTGGCCAGTCCATGATCTCTTCCAGCATTCCTGGGCCGTTGGGGATCCCCGTTCAAGCCCGTTGCGTGATCAACGCTACCCACTTACTCCATGTAGTGCTGGTTGCGTGATGCGTAGAGGGGATGTTTCCTTTGAACATCCAGTGTAGCACAGGCAATCGTGGTGCCAAGAGGAGATATGCTTCTGTACCAACAACTTCTGAAGCGGCTTGAACCCCCTCATATGCTGCTAGTATCTCTTTTTTCAGTCAGGGTGTAGTGGGCTTCTGTTCCTCGATACCCCCAGCTCCAAAACCCTAATGGTCAACCTCGGGTTTCTCCTGATGTTTTCTGCCAGAGGCTCCAGGTGAGACCATGCTCCCCAGCTGCAGTGTAGAGTACGTTTTGCACAGCTGGTCCTGTATGGAGAGGCTCAAGAGCTACCGCACGAGCTATCTCCTGTTTGATCTGCTCAAAGGCTTGCTGTTGCTCAAGGCCCCACTCAAAATAGTTCTTCTTTTGGGTTACTCGATAGAGAGGGCTCACAAGCTGACTATAACCTTGAATATGCATTCTCCAGAATCCCACAATGCCTAGGAAAGCTTGTGTTTCTTTCTTGTTAGCTGGTGGAGACAGTTGCTATCTTGTTGATCACATCTATAGTCACATGACAGCATCCATCCTGCCATTTTATTCCCAAAAACTTAATATCCTGTGCAGGTCCCTTGATCTTGCTTCTTTTTATGGCGAAACCAGCTTTCAGAAGAATCTGAATCACTCTTTTTCCCTTCTCAAACACTCTTTCTGCCTTGTTGCCCCACACGATGATGTCATCAATGTATTGTAGATGTTATGGGGCATCACTCTGTTCCAGTGCAGTTTGGATTAGTCCATGACAAATGGTAGGGCTGTACTTCCACCCCAGGGGCAGTCAATTCCAGGTGTATTGGGCACCCCTCCACGTGAAAGCAAACTGTGGCCTGCACTCTGCTGCCAAAAGAAATGAAAAAAACTGCATTGGCAATGTCAGTTGTTGCATACCACTTGGCTGCCTTTGACTCCAGTTCGTATTGAAGTTCTAGCATGTCTGGCACAGCAGCACTCAGTGGTGGCGTGACTTCATTTAGGCCGCGATAGTCTACTGTTAGTCTCCACTCTCCATGTGACTTCCGCACTGGCCATATGGGACTCTTAAAGGGTGAGCGAGTCTTGCTGATCACTCCTTGGCTCTCCAGTTGACGAATCAGCTTATGGATGGGAATCAGGGAGTCTCGGTTGGTGCGATATTGCCGCTGGTGCACCATGGTGGTAGCGATTGGCACTTGCTGGTCTTCGACCTTCAGCAACCCCACAACAGAGGGGTCCTCCGAGAGACCAGGCAAGGTGGACAGCTGTTTAATTTCCTCCATCTCCAAGGCAGCTCTACCAAAAGCCCACCGGTACCCTTCTGGGTCCTTGAAATACCCTCTCCTGAGGCAGTCTATGCCAAGGATGCACAGAGCATCTGGGCCAGTCACAATGGGGTGCTTTTGCCGCTTGTCCCCTGTTAAGCTCACCTCAGCCTCCAATACAGACAATTCTTGGGATTCCCCTGTCACTCCAGAGATCCAGATGGGCTCCGTGCCCCTATACCCTGATGGCACCAGCGTACACTGTGCACCAGTGTCTACCAAAGCCTTATACTCCTGTGGGTCTGATGTACCAGGCCATCGAATCCACACAGTCCAGTATACCTAGTCATCCCTTCCTCCTGGCCCAAGGCAGGGACCCTCTATTCCTGTTCCTGGTCAGAGTATTCACTGTCTGACCATTTCAGTACCTGTGGCAGTGTGCTCCCCCCCTCCCCTGCGTGAGCAACAACCACCAGTGGGGGTCGTGATGGCTGCATCCAGCTTATGCTGGATTTTGGGGATGGATGGCAGCACAGTAGCGAAACGCTGTCTGGAGCCAAATGTCTTGCTGATATGCAAATATGACTGTAAGTCAATCATCTTACTCTATAAATAGTGGACAGCCCAGGGCCCGTTGAGCTCTCCTGCACGGCAGCGGGCTGCATGGCGGGATCTCCCCTTGAGTGGGGACGCCTCTCAAGGTTACTCCTCGAGGTTGAGAGATTCCTTGCCGCAACAGATCCTTGGTAAGTGACTAATAGCATGCTCAACTTTGAAATCTTAGCTAAGTAAGTGATATAAAGGATTGATTGCGCATATATAATCCTTTAGATATAAACCATTGACCAAGTCTGGGACTAGGATTGGATCCAGCCACACCTAATCTTTCCGCATATCTCGAAGTTCTGATGAGGTCAGGGACTGGGTAGTTTCCGCTTCCTGTCTGATTTCTCTCACTCCTTCCTCCCATTTCTTTGTTGAAGGACCAGCTTCTTGATCAAACCCTTCCTCTTCTTCCTCCTCCCTTACTAATTGATGATATGGACCCGTTGACCTCCTTGTCTACTGTTTCTTTTTCAGTACTGGGGCAATTACTGTAGTTGTTGTTTGCCTCCCTATCTCAACCATGGTGTCCTCAGATATAGTTTGCACCCCAGTCTCAATCATGGCATTCTCAGAGGTGGTTTCGGTCCCTGTCTTAACCACAGTCCTCTGAGAGTACTGAACTGTGGCTTGGTAGGCACAAGCCAAGCCCCAGAACAGTGCTAGAAGCTGCTGGTTTTCATTAGGGTAGACAAGGCACCCTTCTATCAGGTGGCGCGTCGGTTTGCCAGGGTTACTTGCCTGTTCCAGGCTATGGGAGGTGATAACTGCCCTAGGCACCTGCCCAAATCCTTCCACACACCCTTACCACCCAGGGACCGGCCGCCTCAGGGCACAATTCAGTATCGCCTCAGCCAAAAGTTGTCTTACACCAGGACAACACCAGATTCCACAAACCCCACAATATGCCAACAGCGTTAATTAGTAGTATTAAACATCTCACGTAAGGGTGAACAAGGACCTCGGGAACCTGCATAATAAAACTACCCACATCAATCCCAGGTAGGAAGAGGGAGATGTATTCCCTCAACCTCTCCACAAGATAGCTCCCCCAGCACAGCAAGGCCATCAGTGCCAGGGCAAAGCACATAGCCAATGTTTGTATTAACATGTTCCCAAGCTCAGAAAAATAAAGCAACAAGCAGTGTAGCCAGCAAACTCCATGACCCGCACAGGAGCTTGCCACTTAATAACTACCATAGCTATAACATGCTTAATACAAAACTGCCCTTGTCTCGAGCCCTGTGCTGGGCGCCAAAAGGGACTGCGGTGGGTTGACCTTGGTTGGTCGCCAGGTGCCCACCAAACCGCTCTATCACTCCCCATCCTCAGCTAGACAAGGGGGAGGAAAATACGACAAAAGGCTCGTGGGTCGAGATAAGGACAGGGAGATCACTCAGCAATTACCGTCACAGGTAAAACAGACTCGACTTGGGGAAAATTCATTTATTACCAATCAAATCAGAGCAGGATAATGAGAAATAAGAACAAATCTTAAAACACCTTCCCCCCCCCACCCCTCCCTTCTTCCCAGGCTCAACTTCACTCCCAATTTCTCTACCTCTTCCCCCTGAGCAGCACAGGGGGATGGGAAATGGGGGGTTGCGGTCAGTTCATAACACGTTGTCTCTGCCGTTCCTTCCTCCTCACACTCTTCCCCTGCTCCAGCGTGGGGTCCCTCCCATGGGAGACAGTTCTCCACGAACTTCTCCAACGTGAGTCCTTCCCACGGGCTGCAGTCCTCCACGAACTGCTCCAGCATGGGTCCTTTCCATGGGGTGCAGTCCTTCAGGAACAGACTGCTCCAGCGTGGGTCCCCCACGGGGTCACAGGTCCTGCCAGGAGCCTTCTCCAGCGTGGGCTCTCAATGGGGTCACAGCCTCTTTCAGGTACATCCACCTGCTCTGGCATGGGGTCCTCCACGGGCTGCAGGTGGATATCTGCTCCACTGTGGACCTCCATGGGCTGCAGGGGGACAACCTGCTTCACCATGGTCTTCACCACAGGCTGCAGGGGAATCTCTGCTCTGGTGCCTGGAGCACCTCCTCCCCCTCCTTCTTCACTGACCTTGGTGTCTGCAGAGTTGTTTCTCTCACATATTCTCACTCCTCTCTTCCGGCTGCTGTTCCGCAGCAGTTTTTTCCCCTTCTTAAATATGTTATCACAGAGGCGCTACCACCATCGCTGATTGGCTCAGCTTTGGCCAGCGGCGGGTCTGTCTTGGAGCCATCTGGCATTGGCTCTCTCGGACATGGGGGAAGCTTCTGGCATCTTCTCACAGAAATCAGCCCTGTAGCCCCCTGCTACCAAAACCTTGTCAGGCAAAGCCGATAGACTATCTTAAATCTGAATTGCCACTGGAAGCATCTCTCCCTGTCTCTCCATGAAATGCAGAGTCCTGCTGTGCAGGGCAGTCCCAGTACCGGCTCCTGGAAAGGCTGTTGCTCACGAGTCGCTGGGCTCAAAACACTGCTGGGTTTAGCACACCAAAAGCGGCTCGTCCTTAACGTGAAGGATTTCAAACAACGGTAGGAAAGTGACACCTTCCGGCCAAAGAACAGATTTGCACAACCCCCAAACACTTCTCTAGACGGATGGCGTAGGGAGGGTAAGGGAGTTGTCATCGTCTCTCCTGCAGTCTCCAGATTTATTGGTTGACTCAGCTGATGTGTCACTTTCATACCTTTAGATCAATTGAGACTTTATGAACAGCTGTAATGGAAAAATACTACTCTCTTAAAGATGGCCTGGCACTTAACAGGCAAATCGGTGATTTTTCTTTAGAGTACTTGACCTTACAGTGTGACACCAAAACCAGGGAAAATTAAATAGACTGGCATCTCACTTTTTCACAAGTAGGGTGGTTGAAGATATCAGTGACAAAAAATCCCCCCAAAAGAAAAAGAAAACCAATCATTTTTAGAAGTGTATTGATAACCAAATACTAGGCCTTGATCATGCTCCTAATTAGGTAAGTTGGTGCTTTGCCATTGCCCTTCATTTCAGCAAGGTACCTTATATACTGTTCCCCTTGGGGATCTTCAGTTATTCACGTAACCAGTGTATGGAAATCTCACTTCTGCTTATAGGATTTTTGATTAATGCTATGTTAATATTGACTTCCAGAAATCTTTTCTGCTGTATTCTTCTCAGCAATAATCTCTATCTGCTCTCTTTCAGCAAAACTGTTGCACCATGTCTCACAGCTGCATTTTTGTCTTTGGACTCTGTTTCTGTGATTCCTTCCATTCAGCGATGATGATTAGTAAGTCGTCATCATCATTAGTAATTAGTAATTATGTGGTATCGGATAGTTTCAATCAGAAACTGGGTGACAGAATTGTATGTGTACAAGTAAAATTTCATCAGCTTTTTCTTCACCATCATTAGCATTACAGTAGCAACAAGCAAGCAGCATTTTGACTTCAGTTATGAAGTTTTGATAAATGGGATGCAGGATTTCCTTCTTTGGTACTTTTTGTTTAATTGTCCAACAGTTTAAACAATTTCCTGAGAAACTTCACATCAAGTGTCATACCATGTTTCCTGACTGGCTTCACCCTGTCAAAGTAACTTATCAACTGGCTCACTTGATCCCTGCAGTTTGGGAGTGCACAGTTTGCCACGTACCCTTCTGTAGCATTCAGCATTGTGCTATGGGAATTTCCTTTTCAGAGGTTGGGAGTCACCTGTTACTCACAATGAATAGCAGGGGCAAGCCATGACAAGAGAAAGACTCTTTACAAGTGACTTTTTGTGTCTTTTTGCCTATTGCAGAAATAGTTCTCGAATTTATCCTGAACAACAGTAGTATTTTTTTTCTGAATAAACAAATTTAAACATAGGGTACATGGGCCACTGAAATCATTGGAATGACAAATGAATCACTAGTGACACCACCCTGCTCCAAGCCTGAATTTATCTTTTGATGTCCAAGACCTAGTAAGCAGCTGATGACCAAACACATGTTGCACCAGCACCTCAGATGCCACGTCTGTGATTTAAGTATAATTAGATAGGAAAAACTCACTTACAAGGTACATCTTCAAAGCACTGTGCAACATGAGGTAATTTGCTTTTATACATAAATTTATTAAAGGAAATTATAATCTTGAATTCCCATCTGTGGAGTACAAAATTATGAGAAGTTTCTTTTGCTTGATTCCCTCCCACACATATAGATAATAATTTAGCTCTTTACTGTGCAGACTGACTGACAGGAAGGTACTTAGGAAATACTACATTACAAGATGGACCACAGATCGATCTCCCAGTTGGGCCTTAAACTTAAAGTAGATATTGTATTTAATCTAGTAAGATCTATGGAAGAGAGATGAAAAAGCAAGTAATAGGCTTAAATTCGCTATATTGCTGCTTCATCATGGATGAAAAGTGTTTAGTTCTAGAAATCCCCCAAATGCTGAAAACGACCAGTGGCAAATACAGATTTTTTTTTAAAAAAAATGTAAAATCCTAAAAGAAGCATGTTTGCCTTACCTGTTGCCAAATATTGAATGGCTTATGCCTGAAAGAGTAATATATTTTACATCCAGTATTTTTGTGAGGGAAATATTCACCGTATTTCTTAAATATTTGTTCTCATTACTTATACCTCTGGGTTTTTGACTGCTGCTAGACATTTAGCATCCATTAATGCGGATGGCAAAAAGCTTCATAGGTTTGCGAGAGTTATATAAGAAAAAGCAGGTTTTATGGTCTGTTTCAGGGCCAGTGTTTGAAAGGAGGCTCAGCCTTGTAAGATGCTGGTGTACTGGGTCTGGCTGGGACGGAGTTAACTTCCTTCATAGCAGCCTTGTGCTATGCTGCTTATTTGTGGCTAAAACACTGTTGATAATACACCAGTATTTTGTCTGTTTCTGAACAGTGCCAGCACAGCAGGCTTTCTCTTTCCCACTCTGCCCCCTCCAGCAAGTAAACTCGGGGTGGGCAAGGCATTAGGAGGGTACATAGCCAGGACAGCTGACCCAAACTGACCAAAGGAATATTCCATGCCATATAGTGTCATTCTCACCAATAAAAGCTCAGGGAAAGTAGGAGGAAAGGGGGATATTTGTGGTTATGGAATTTGTCTTCCCAAGCAGCCATTACACGTGCTGAGGCCCTGCTTCCCAGGAAGCGTTTGGACATCTGCCTGCCAATGGCAGCTAGTGAATGAATTCCTCTTTTTGCTTTGCTTGCATGCACAGCTTTTGCTTTCCCTACATAAATGTCACTATCTTGATCCCAGAGTCTTCTTGCCTTCTTTCTATTTTCTCCCTGTCTCACGGGAGAGTAGATTGAGTGAGCAGGTATTTGCCTGTTAGCCAGGGTCAACCCACCACAGCTACCAACATGAAAAGTGTAGACTTTTGGGGCATGTACCCCTAATACAGCCCTTCTAACATAAGAAAGAAAATTGAAGAAAAGAAAATCAGTAGCATTTTAACTATCTCTTCGGAAATATTTAGTGTACCACTTATCTTCATATAAAAGAACACTAAAAGTATAAAGTGAATATGGGTGATGAGTCATATTTACATTAGTAAAAACAGTGGTGGCTTGATAAGGTATATAAATGATTGCTAGATGGTATTTTTCATTGGGGAAAAATTAAAAAAATGGGCAAACTTTACCTTAGTTTCTCTTGATCTTAAGAGTCTTTTAGTCCTATGTGGTGACAAACACAATCTTGAAACAAACAAATCAATATTATGCAGTTCTACTATAATTATTGCAATATTAACCCATAAGAAAATGAGAACAACCAAACATTTAGCATGTTTCTGCTAGTAGCCCTTAACAGATCACCAGGAAAGGGTATGAGAGCATGGTAGGCATACAGTGATATGCTTCAGGGATATCCGCCATGGTTTGAACCATCCTTGGATTAGACTGTTCTTGAGATAAAGGCTCTAATCAGTATTTGATGGTGGCAGACTTTTTATTTGTGAATTTACATAATTTTCTTTTAAGCTTATCTGAACTTTGACATTCACAATATGCTGCAGCAGTTAGTTCTCAGTTTAATGAAATTTTATGGGAAAATTACAACCTAACAATATGTACATAAACTAGCTATTGTTTTGCTTTTATCAACTTTTATTATCTGCTACTTAAACTTGTTTAAAATGTTATTCTTCTACAATTCTGAGAACTCATTTTCAGATTCATAGTTTAGTACTATCAACAAACTTTCTCATCTCACTAAGCACCCTTTTTGATTTTATGAATACATTGAGCACCATAGATCTTAGCATTGATCCCTTCTTACACTCTGAAAGCTGAACATCATTCCTCATCTTTCTTTGTTTCTTGTTAAAGCAACTACTGGCCTATTGCTTTTTCTCCTAGTCTTTTCAGGAATTTTTGGTATGGGACCTTGTAAAAAAATTCTTGAAAGACCAAGTACACCATTTCACTCTTTCCACATGTTCATTGATTCCTTCAAATAACTCCTACAGATTTGTGTGGTGATACTACTCCTCCTACTGACTCTTCTTCATTGTATCATTTATACTCATGTTTGCTGATTTTATTCTTTACTGACATATCAATTAATTTACACATGAAGATCTGTCTCTCACCTGAAAGATTTCTTTCTAGATGCTTTCCAAACTTTAATTAATAATGAAGAGGGCAGACTGTGATCTGGAGGACAGATTTTCCTGTATCTGCCTCTTATGCTTCTCTCCGAGACAGATGCGCTGCCCAGATGTCTTACGTGGTTTATTCATTCTTGCGTTACTGAACTTGTCTGGTACCAGGAGGGGAGAACTTTTCTAAAGGAAGTGTGCTTGAATTCTCACCACCAAGGTGAGCTTTTGTCATTCATCTCCCAAGAAATTTATAAAATGCCTTCCATTTCTTTGGCACACATCTTTGCCCATGCCTGTTCTCACAGGCTCTCCTTCTTGCCATCCTGTCACTTCTGCCCCTCTCCCCACTTAAGATGCCACAGAATGTCTTTAATGGTAAGACCAATTTTTATCGGGATACCCAGCCTGCTGAGCTGGAAGACGGGGAGCAGAATGAAGCCCCCATAATACAAGGGGAAATGGTTAGCGACCTGCAACACCACTTAGACACACACAAGTCTATGGGGCCGGATGGGATTCACCCAAGGGTACTGAGGGAGCTGGCAGAAGTGCTCACCAAGCCGCTTTCAATCATTTATCAGCAGTCCTGGCTAACCAGGGAGGTCCCAGTTGCCTGGAGGTTAGCAAATGTGACGCCCATCTACAAGAAGAGCCGGAAGGAGGATCTGGGGAACTACAGGCCTGTCAGTCTGGGGAAGGTTATGGAGCAGATCATGTTGAGTGCCATCACACAGCACGTACAGGACAATCAGGTGATCAGGTCCTGCTTGACTAACCTGATCTCCTTCTATGACCAGGTGACCCGCCTAGTGGACGAGGGAAAGGCTGTGGATGTGGTCTACCTGGACTTCAGTAAAGCCTTTGACACCGTCTCCCACAGCATTCTCCTGGAGAAACTGGCTGCTCATGGCTTGGACGGGGGTACTCTTTGCTGGATAAAAAACTGGCTGGACGGCCGGGCCCAGAGAGTTGTGGTGAATGGAGTTAAATCCAGTTGGCAGCCGGTCACGAGCGGTGTTCCCCAGGGCTCAGTTTTGGGGCCAGTTTTGTTCAATATCTTTATCAATGATCTGGATGAGGGGATCGAGTGCACCCTCAGTAACTTTGCAGATGACACCAAGTTGGGCGGGAGGGTAGAAAGGCTCTGCAGAGGGACCTGGACAGGCTGGATCAATGGGCCGAGGCCAACTGTATGAGGTTCAACAAGGCCAAGTGCCGGGTCCTGCACTTTGGCCACAACAACCCCATGCAGCGCTACAGGTTTGGGGAAGAGTGGCTGGAAAGCTGCCTGTCGGAAAAGGACCTGGGGGTGTTGGTCAACAGCCGGCTGAATATGAGCCAGCAGCGTGCCCAGGCGGCCAAGAAGGCCAATGGCATCCTGGCCTGTATCAGAAACAGTGTGGCCAGCAGGAGTAGGGAAGTGATTGTGCCCCTGTACTCGGCCCTGGTGAGGCCGCACCTCGAATACTGTGTTCAGTTTTGGGCCCCTCACTACAAGAAGGACGTTGAGGTGCTGGAGCGTGTCCAGAGAAGGGCAACGAGGCTGGTGAGGGGTCTGGAGAACAAGTCTTATGAGGAGCGGCTGAGGGAACTGGGGTTGTTTAGCCTGGAGAAGAGGAGGCTGAGGGGAGACCTCATCGCTCTCTACAACTACCTGAAAGGAGGTTGTAGCGAGGTGGGTGTTGGTCTCTTCTCCCAAGTAACTAGCGATAGGACGAGAGGAAATGGCCTCAAGTTGCACCAGGGGAGGTTTAGACAGGATATTAGGAAAAATTTCTTCACCAAATGGGTTGTCAAGTATTGGAACAGGCTGCCCAGGGAAGTGGTTGAGTCACCATCTCTGGGGGTATTTAAAGGACGTGTAGATGTGGTGCTTAGGGACATGGTTTAGTGGTGGTCTTGGCAGTGTTAGGTTAACGGTTGGACTCAATGATCTTAAGGGTCTTTTCCAACCTAAATGATTCTATGGTTCTATGATTCTATATTTCCTTGAGGGATATTGCTGCCTCAGGCAAATCAAAGAGGAATGCTCCTCCTAATCAAATGAATCCTTATACAGATACCTGGGGGCAGTAAGTCTTCACTCTCTGTCTTTGTAATTTATGCTTCTCATTCTCTCAAAGCAAGAAAAATAAAAAGACTCTCAAAAAGGAAACTATTACATTTTCTGTAGCCATTTTGCATACAGGTTATACAGTGCTGCAGGCTTTATATAATTGCTAAATCATGCACAATGGTCTCATTAATTGTAATAAATCTACTGAATGTAGACATAAAATGTTTATGCTTTCTTTTATTGCCATTGAAATGGTTTCATGTGGTTCAAATGTATTAGGGCCTATCATAAGAGTCAGAAGAAATTACTTCATGTTTCTTTAAATGTTAAATGACCTATTTTTAATTTTAACCTTCCTGATAGATATATATGCTCCGCTGTGATTTCTTCCAGGTAAAAATGAGGTGACATCAGTATAGCCCATACACTGATACTGAAGACACAATTACTAGAGGATTGCCTCCTTTGAAAGATTTTGTAGTTCTTTCTATTACAAGGTTTCATCTCCTTAAAAACCAAGCTGCCTTGTACCACTATTCGAGACATATAATAAATAATAGGAAATACTTGTCGTGGTTTAACCCCAGCCAGCAACTAAGCACCACACAGCCACTCACTCACGCCCCCCCCGGTGGGATGGGGGAGAGAATCGGAAGGGTAAAAGTGAGAAAACTCATGGGTTGAGGTAAAGACAGTTTAATAAGTAAAGCAAAAGCCATGCACGCAAGCAAAGCAAAACAAGGAATTCATTCACTACTTCCCATCGGCAGGCAGGTGTTCAGCCATCTCCAGGAAAGCAGGGCTCCATCACGCGTAACGGTTACTTGGGAAGACAAACGCCATCACTCCAAACGTCCCCCCCCTTCCTTCTTCTTTCCCCAACTTTATATGCTGAGCATGACGTCACGTGGTATGGAATGTCCCTTTGGTCAGTTGGGTCAGCTGTCCTGGCTGTGTCCCCTCCCAGCTTCTTGTGCACCTCCAGCCTTCTCATTCGGTAGAGCATGGGAAGCTGAAAAGTCCTTGACTAGTGTAAGCACTACTCAGCAAGTGAAACATCGGTGCATTATCAACTTTGTTCTCACCCTAAATCCAAACCACAGCACTGTACCAGCTACTAGGAAGGAAATTAACTCTATCCCTGAAGAAACCAGGACACCTGCATCCTGCAAAGTCTCCCCCAGCCCTGGCGGCAGTGACCCCCGTCAGTCTGCAAGGTCCCTGCACAGCATTTCTGTGGGTGACCCATCTCAGCTCTGAAGAAAAGGATCTGGAGATCCTGGTGGACACAAAGTTGAGCCAGCAATGTGCCCTTGCCGCAAAGGTCGCCAGCAGTATCCTGGGCTTCATTAGGAGGAGTGTTGCCAGCAGGTTGAGGGAGGTGATCCTTCCCCTCTCCTCAACAGTGGTGAGGCTACCTCTGGAGCAGCATGTCCAGTTCTGGGCTTCCCAGTACAAGAGAAAGATGGACATATTGGAGACTGAGTCTAGAGAAGAGCCACTAAGATGCTGAAGGGACTGGAGAATCTCCAATAGGAAGAAAGGTTGAGAGAGCTGGGACTGTGCAGCCTGGAGAAGAGAAGGCTCGGGGGGGGGGGGGGGGAGCTCATAAAGCTGAAGGCAGGGCGTAAAGATGACGGAGACAAACTCTTTCCAGTAGTGTCCACTGACAGGACAAGAGATAATGGGGCACAAACTGAAACACAGGAGCTTCCTCCTGAACATAAGGAAACACTTTTTTACTGTGAGTTGCCCAGGGAGGTTGTTGAGTCTCCTTCTTTGGAGATCTTCAAGAGCTGTCTGGACACAGTCCTGGGCAAGTGGCTCTAGGTGAGTCTGCTTGAGCAGAAGGGTTGGACCAGATGATCTCCAGTGGTCCCTGGCAACCTCAACCATTCTGTCATCTCTGGGGCTTTCCCACTGGTGACACGGGGTGAGTCCTTCTACCCTGACTGCCCTCAGAGGAGCCGAGTCAGGGCACTCTCTTTGCTCCGAGGAGATCACCAGGGTTTCCCCCCGCATTGCTGGGCTGCCCATTGCCAGGCCCTTGTGCTCGGGGGCACCAGCCTCTCATCACAGGACCTGACAAGCCTGAGGTTAAAGCCTCCACTGCAAGGCCACATGAAGATGGCCAATGTCCTGTGAAGCAGGGGCTTTCCCCCTTTGGGGTGTTTGCTATCCTCGTTGGACAGTGGTCAGGGGGCAACCCCAGAGACCCCTGTGATGTCACCATGGAGCATCTGTGACTGCCTGTGACCTCACTGCTCTTTAGGAGCCCCAGGTTCTGTCCCGACGCATTTTGCCCAGGGCTCCTGTGGATGCACATGCACGGCGTGCAGGCTTGAGCAGGACCATGGGCTTGAGTCTTAGCTTTGAGGAGAGCAGCCCTCTGAGTGCTGAGCTAAGGTTGCTCCTTCTGGTGCTCCTCTCACCATTGCCCAGCTGCAGGGTCCCACACGGCAGCTGTCCTGGGGCCACAGGCACCACTGAAGACTCCCAGCAAGTTCCTCTGTCTTCCCTGACCATCTCCTCCTTCAGGTACCCCCTGCTAGCTCAAGTCATGCTGGTTGTCTGGGAGCTAGGGCAGGGGGCTGGGGTTCTGGGACTGGTAGGCAGTGTGCTCTGGCCACCCCACAGGGCTACTGCTGCTTTTCAGCCATCAAGGAAACCCTTTGGGAGGCCCTTACCTCCCCTCTCCTACCGCTTTCTTGGGTTTTCTTTGCTTTTCTCTTCCTAGCGTGAGGAAAGGTCAGACACTTTGCATGTCTTTCTTTGCAGGACATGGCATCGGGCACTGAGGAAGCTCTGGAGGAGAGTGGCTCTGCTGTGATGGCCAGCAGGAGCCAGCTGCAGCAGGCTGGGCAGTCAGAGGCATCAGAAGACTACCCATGCCCCATCTGCCTGGGAGATGCCAACAACGCGGCCTACGTGGATGTCTGCTTCCACAGATTCTGCTATGGCTGCATCCAGCAGTGGGCCGCAACGAGAGCTGCACCACTCTGCAGGCAGGCTTTCAACCATGTCCTGCACACGGTGAGAGCAGACAACGACTATGAGGAATTCATAGTTGAATCTCCTGCCCATTGGAGGAATGTGGACAGGGAGAGGTCCCAGAGTGAATCCCTGCGGTGGCACTCCAACCAGCACAGAGGGTCCATGAACCATGAGCCCCCAGCTGAGAGGAGGCCTGTGGGAAGCAAGCAAGCATCAAGAGATGACGGAGCTCCAAGGCCCCCAAACACTACCTCCCAGCAGGATCCCAAACCCAGTGCTTCTGGGGAGCAAACCCCACCAAGTGCAGGGGAGTGCATGGTTAGCCCTGGGGATGGAGCATACATCCTCATCGGCATGCTGGCGCTGCCACCCCTGCGTGTCCAGCTCTCCTTTCGGAGAGCCCAATAAACATGCAGGTGCTTTTCATGCGGTGTTTTTTCAAAACCAAAGAACAACCCATTGCAGGGAATACTTTCTAACATTGTCTCAACAATGTAGGAAATGCAGAGGGGAGAATTTCCTGGAGCACGTGGTGATTTTATTTAACGTAAATTTTGCAACAGAGCAGGCGTCACTCATACTCTCCCAGCCTCTCCCTTCCAAGCACCGGGGCCGGGGTGTCCAAGCCCTTTGAGCAGCAGCCAGGCTGTGGGTCCTGAAGACCTGCTAATCCGGGTGCTGTGAGCACTGTTTGGCTGACAGCCCTGTCCCTGCTGGGTCTTCCTGCTGGTGCCTCCGCACCCAAATGGCCCCCGTTGTCCTCCAGTCACACCAGTCTGAGCCTTTCTGAGACACTTCTCTACAACAGCAGCCCTGACTCCTCCAGCCCCAAATCCCATGGCTGGTTCACAAAAACCACTCCAGGGGAATGAGGCCTTTTTGTTGATCCCACACACCTTGGCTTGATCCCTGTCAGGGAAGCAAAGCTTCCAAAGCTCCAAACCCCAAGCATCCTGGGATTTCAGTAGCAATCCATGAGCAGGCTGCTGTTCAAGCAAAGCACAATTTTTTTTTCACAGGCCTAAGGTGTGGAGGAATTGGGTTTGAGAAGCAGCACTTGTGAGCCTGTGTTTTGCACCAGGAGGGACCAATCTGTTATGATCCCAGTAAGAAAGTAATTGACTCTGAAAAGTATCGTTTACAAGTCTATTGGTTAGAGCTAACGATACGAAGGAAGAGAATAGTAGTGATGGTCTTAAGTCCCCTTAGACAGAACTAGCTTTGGCCATTCACTGGACAGTTTGACAGTTTAAGAGGCCCCTGAAGCAGGGAGGGAAACATGTCTTTTCTGGAGAGTGACAGAACAGGAGAAGAAGAGCAAGAGCATCAGCAAGGGCCTGTGAGCCTGCAGCTCGTGCAGACCCTAAGGACTGCTGAGCAGGGTACAGACAGCCAGACCTCACGGGAAGAAGCTGCCCACAACCAGAGAGAAATGAGCAGGACTTGGAAAAAGACAGAAAGCCACCGAGTTGTTTGAAACCTTGCTGGAAAGCAAGAACTTGCCCTACAAGGACACAGTGGGCAGAAGGGAAGTTATTTATAACCTATTTTGATTTCTGTTCTCATTTACTCTGAATTTTCTTTATGCCATCTCTTTAACAAAAGCTAATTAATTTAATTTATGATCTAATAAAAACTGTCTTTGAATTTCTATGCCTTTTCATTTTCTTTGGGGAGGTCATTAGAAGAACAGAGGCAAATCCACCTCATAGCACTGTTGAATGTGGGAGATTGGACACAATGTGCAAATATATTTAGGCCAGATTTCTCACATGTGGCTATGTGAGCTCAAGCACCTGGCAATTTGTAGATAGACTATTGAGTTTTTTGGCATATCCAAAGCCAGTCACACTAGGATCTAAAGTTGTTTTTGAGAGAACTTTCCGAATATTTTAAACAAGTGAGTCTTTTTTTTTTTATTTCCCACAAAATAGAAAAGTGACTTTTCCATAACATTGAAAAATCCCTTGACTGTAGACTCTACAATCATTTTTCAGAGCTGTCCTGGAAAAGGAAATGACTAGGGCACTGAACTGAGATTGAGCAGATCTAGAATTTTCTACTGATTTTCAGAGCTATTCTGTGACATGATCATGGGCAATTCACTTTAACCTTTGGTTGTCCATCTATAAAATGGAAATAAATGATACTTCCCAATCATTACAGCAGATTAGGAGGAAAAATCCATTAGTGCTTGTAAGATAATCAGATAATACTCAAAGAACGTCTTAGAAAGCACTCAAAGGAAACCAGTTGTTACTACGATGCAATTTGGAAGGTGCAAAGTAATTAAGACTTGACGCTACATATCAGACAATGATACATTATAGACCAGTTGCCTCATTCAGTGAGTACGACTGCTCTTTGTAGTACCATGACATAGGGTTGCTTCATGAATAATACCTGCCAGAAATGTAATAAAATATTTCACAATACATACACCATACACACACAATGAAGAGTTATAAATAAAAATGTTCAGATGACAAGGAGTACAAAAATCCTTTATACATTCAGAGGGAGCCTGTGTATATTGCCATGTGATAGGAGAGATGCCATCAAGTATCTGACTCACTTCAACCAGAATCCCACACTGGATTCCTCCAACACACAAACACCAGCTGCATGGATGAATGCTAAAAAGTTCACAGATTGAAGGTAGTAATAAGGTTTTGAACTCACAGGCTAGGTGTGTGTCTCAAACCACAAGGAGAAAGCAAGACCAACTTTTCCAGGTAGCATATGTATTTCTTCACACTCCCAAACCAGACCCAACCCATAGAAGAGTACCGGGTAACTATACCTTCTCTTATATGTCAGCAAATCATCTTCTATGCAAGATCTTTATGTTAATGAAGCACTTTAAATTGTTGGGAGAAAATACAGAATGAAGGTCCCATTTATGTCATATTACATTTGTATTACTGTGGTGGGTTGACCTTGGCTGGACGCCAGGTGCCCACCAAGCCGCTCTATCACACCCCTCCTCAGTTGGAAGGGGAGAGAAAATATAATGAAAGGCTCGTGGGTCAAGATTGCACAGGGAGATCACTTGCCAATTACCATCACGGGCAAAACAGAGTTGACTCGGGGAAATTAATTTAATTTATTGCCAATCAAATCAGAGTAGGATAATGAGAAATAAGAACAAATCTTAAAACACCTTCCCCCCACCCCTCCCTTCTTCCCAGGCTCAACATCACACATGATTTTTTTTCTCTACCTCCTCCCCCTGAGCAGCACAGGGGGATGGGGAATGGGGGTTGCAGTCACTTCATCACACGCCGTCTCTGCTGCTCCTTCCTCCTCACGCTCTTTCCCTGCTCCAGCGTGGGGTCCCTCCCATGGGAGACAGTTCTCCATGAATTTCTCCAACGTGAGTCCTTCCCACGGGCTGCAGTTCTTCACAAACTGCTCCAGCGTGGGTCCTTTCCATGGGGTGCAGTCCTTCAGGAACAGACTGCTCCAGCGTGGGTCCCCCACGGGGTCACAGGTCCTGCCAGAAGCCTTCTCCAGCACGGGCTCTCAATGGGGTCACAGCCTCTTTCAGGTACATCCACCTGCTCTGGCATGGGGTCCTCCACGGGCTGCAGGTGGATATCTGCTCCACTGTGGACCTCCATGGGCTGCAGGGGGACAACCTGCTTCACCATGGTCTTCACCACAGGCTGCAGGGGAATCTCTGCTCTGGTGCCTGGAGCACCTCCTCCCCCTCCTTCTTCACTGACCTTGGTGTCTGCAGAGTTGTTTCTCTCACATATTCTCACTCTTCTCTTCAGTTGCTGTTGTGCAGGGGTTTCCCCCCCCCCTCCCCCTTCTTAAATATGTTATCACAGAATTGCTACCACCGTCGCCGATTGGCTCAGCCTTGGCCAGCAGCGGGTCTGTCTTGGAACTGCCTGGCATTGGCTCTATCGGACATGGGGGAAGCTTCTAGCAGCTTCTCACAGAAGCCACCCCTGTAGCCCCCCGCTACCAAAACCTTGCCACACAAAGCCAATAAATTATATAGTTTTGGGGAATATGTTATGTTGTCCTTTTATGATGCATGATGATAGTCTTCATAACCATGATACTTAAAGCTTTTCATGCATCAGCTCTTTATAAATAGCAAGTAATTGATGCTCACTCTTTGCATATTCTATAGAATATATTTTTTCCTGTTTATATACATACCATGATAGAAAACCTGAGAAGAAAATATTGTTTGTTTTCCTGGTTCTATCAATTCTGTGAATATTACATTTAATATTTCACAGCTTTTTAATGGTTACATGTAAAACGTTCACAGTGAACATATGCTGTTGCAAATAAACAGATTAAAATTCTAGAAAGAGTTTACTTATATACATATCCAGATAAGCAGGCTGTTTATTAAGTTTGACATCTGTGATGCTTGACACTACAAGAAAAACATTTATAAATTTCCATAGCAAGTATAATAACTATCATAATTAATGCTAAAAATGTAGTGTGTTCTATTCATTTATTATCATATATGTGCTCAGAATAGCTTTCAAAAATGTTTTGTTGATTTTGTCATTTGCCAGAAATTAAGATATTGTCTTTCAGGATTAGCAATACATTAGGTATTTTTTGTTTTAGGAAAAAAATGTGTTTAAAAAACAGGGAGAGTTGATGAGACAACAGGTAAGTGTATACCACACGTACATGCATTCTATAGCCAGTGGGCCACACTGATCAGTTATTCAAGTTTACTGCTGTTGAAGACCAGGCATTAGATCCCAAGTTTAATAGCTCCAGGCAGTATATGTTTAATTGCAACAATAACAGAACATAAAGCTCAGCTTATTTTCTATTCCCATAAGCTCAACTGTTCTAGAATTTTTTTATAAGGATTTCTGTATCCTAAACCCAAGTCCTTTTAGACAAAGAACTGGTTTTTTATCTTTCTTATGATCAACTGGGACAGACAAACCAAATCAGGTAAGAAAACTATTCAGTCAGTTTCACTCTGCTGGCTTTTGACACATACCAATAGACTAGATCAGTGAGAAGAAAGCTCGCACTGATATACTCATGCCCAACAGCTGTTTCAAATTTGAGATTTTATCAAAATATGCATAACAACTACAGGCCACAAGCCTGATTTCTGCTGACCTTTTCCCACAGAACACACCACCACTCTCACATGACCCTCTCCTGCTCTCCCTGACCACTTCTGCAGAGCTTCTGTTCTTAATAAGCCTGTGGTAAATGTATACCATGAGGACCACTTATGAATGCCACTAAAAGGCATCGTACTGGCAAAACATAATATTCAACCCATGCATTTGACTCATCAACATCTCATCTATATTACAACTGCAGAATGTTTATTTCCAAAAAGTCATTGTCTCTCCCTTTTGATATTACTTTGAAACTGATTGGGGAAAACCTCCACATCTTATTTTCAAAGTCTACAGTGTAGAATGAGGGGTTTTCCCCCTCCCTTTTCATTTTTTTTTTTTAAAGATAATCCGAAATTTAGAAAATCTTGTTTATTTCAACTCTGTTTTTGTAATAAGATAGGCTTAAGTAAGTGATTGCACTTACACAATGTGAATTACACTGTGAATTACACTTACACTGTGTGAATACACACAGTTTTACAATCAAATCCTCCTTTGATTATTTCTACACGCGTGAAATATTCATACACATTTCTGTCCTAACTATAAGTTCTTCATATCTGGTTATGCCATACAAACTTCATTTTTACATACAATGCAGAGAGATAGCTAGAACAGTTGGTCAACCTTAAGAGGTCCATGTCTCTGAGACAACAGTTTTATTCAGATTCAGTATCCTGATGGTATTTTTTTCTTTAATTCAAGAAAAAGGATCAATATTACTTCTTAACATTTTGGACTCAAAGTACAGACTTCAGAATAGCTTTCCTCTTCCCCTTCCCAGTTCTCAATAGAGAACAGTCTTGTATTTCCACTGCTTCCAATGATGAGTAGAATAGCTTTTATTTTGATCTATTTATTTTTAGATTGTTAATTTTTTTATAAACTAATAACCCCAAGAGGGTTTGAGAGAGAAAACATCTAAAAATCTTGCAATTTGATACATAGCAACAGCATATACATCTATTCCATAGGTCCCTCATATTTCCAGGAAATCTGAATTCCTTCCTCAGTGTCCTTCTGGGTCATTTTCCTTTGCAACTCACCAAAAGTTTCAAACTGATCTCATCACCACCTTCCCACAGAAGCCATTTTCCTTTCTGTGGACCCAATCCTGGATTTCTTAGCATTATCCTCCTATTGTCATCTAAGAACAATGCAATTTCTGAAGCTTTTATCAATTGGCTGTCTATCTGATAGCTGATCTATATTATTGCCTTTACGAGCTGAACACAAGAGTTATCTCTGTTAGGGACAGCTGTATGCTTTCCTTTTTGCTCTGTACTTGCACAGGTGTGTTGCTACTGCTGTAGTTTATGTAACCTTCAATTCAGTTATATCCATATTAAAAAAAGTACTGCTTAATTAATGCTTATTATTCAACAAGCACTATTTCTAGTCTTGATAACACCGCAGTCTGGGATCAGTCTCTTTCACTTCTCTAAGTGATCACTTTAGGAGCAATTGCGTATTTTCACAAAATTGAACGTGAACCTCGGTCCGTCATGTGTCTTCCTCTGCCAGCTATAAAGCAAGCTTCAAATGTATGCAAGTCATCACCACATACTGAAGATGATTATTTTTTTTTGGCAGGGGGAAAGAGAGCTTCATGCTCTGATCTGTGTTCTGTGCAGTTATTGGAATTTTATACTTTTGTTTTTAGGAGGGCTCCACTTGCTCCTCCTTATTGGCACTGTAACTGTGGAAGCAGAGGCTAATCAATCTTCTCAAATAAGGTCGCGTACAGGACCAGATTCTCAGTGCCTGTACTGTTGTCCTGAAATCTTGCCAAGTTTGAAGAGAAAAAGACATTTTGTACAAATGCAAGGCCACATCTCGGGTCAGAAGCAGTTTATTATGAAACAGACAATCTACTCTGTCTCAAGAAGTTGGATTAGAAAGTCATGAGGTGGTTCTTGTACTGTTCCTCATAGTGACAGAAAAGGTTCGAAGATATCAGGAAAGCAAGAACAGAATATTTTCTCACCTCCTCCTGTCTTTGAGGGTCATTTATTGATTTTCACTAACTTTCCTTGGCATAACAGTAATGACAGAAGTCCAGGCTGGAGCTTTGAGGCAGATCTGCCTGCATCTTTTTTTTTAAAGCATACCAAAATTACCAAAGACTGCTAAAACCTTAAATCAGCTCTTGGTTGAAGATGGATGTATGTTCTAGGCCTTTCCCAAATAATGTGAGCAGCTCAAAAGGACAAAAAAAAAGCTTTTACAATCAAAAGGCAGATTTTATCTGAGCAGATGTTACAAACCAAAGATTCCAAGTGAAGTAAAAAAGACCAAAGAATTTTCTCTCTTCTACCCATTGTGGACTTGTACGGTGGGTTGTTTCCTTCAGGCTTTTTCTCACATAAATTATCTTTTTTTTTGGTTTCCTGAGCCACAGACAGCTCTACATTTTCCCATCTTTCCCTCAGCCCTGAAGGTCTGTGCCTGCTTCTGGTGCTCCTTAGCAGTCTCCCACTCTTTGCTATACTACAATCTTCCTTTTTCCTACATTATTATTTTCCCCTTCTTATGTCTGTCTTATACTGTCCTCTGCAAAGTTTCCAGATTGAGCATCCTTAATTGCTCTGAAGGAAGGTGGAGTTTCCCATTTTTTTTTCCTACAGTTTCCACATACACTTTGGCCAGATGAAGGCTCTGCATCCCAGATATCTTTTCAGGATGTGGACAGGAAAATAAAACTGATGTGCCCATGACAACTCTAGAGCCAGGTTTTATTAGAGCTGAAACTAGAATAATGATGTTTTAAAACACTAATAAAGAGACAGAACATAAAAGTAACAATCAAATTTTGTGTTTGTGTTGGTAAGCAGAACCCTTCCCCTAGTCTTATTGCCAGCAGCTGTACGGCAGAGTAGCAATAGCCCCTTTCGAAGCCCCAGCAGTCCCTCTGCCTCTAGCAAGACCCTGGTGCCTGTGGCCCCAGCTCCCCTGCACAGTCCCTGCCTGTTCTGCCTGTTGCTTTTCTGCCCATCTTATCCTGTGCTCTCAAAAGTGCTCCTCAGTGACTGCACAGTTGCTCCCAGAGACTCCCCACTCCAGTAGTTATGTGACCCAGTAGGCAGACTCTGGTGACAAAAGATCCTAAACTGCCTTGGTTGGAGTAGTACTTTAGTAACTTGACACTAGTATACATTGTCTTTATGTAGCAGCGCTGTTTTTTTGGATGGACTCGACACTTTTAATAGTTTTGGGATTTTTTTTTTTGGGGGGAGGATGTGTATTTTTGATTCCTTTCATGCCTTCTCAAGGGCATTTCACAAAACTTTAACAAAATCTTTTCCCATTCTCTATTCTACCCACCTCAGTTCGCTCTTCCTTTATTACTGCATTGATATAGGATAATCTGATCTTCTAACTCCATCAATGTACAGAATTCCTCATCTTTCAGCTCTTCCACGTTGTATTTAAGTAGCTCATACATATTTGTTTAAAGCCCAAACATTTTTTCCACACAGTACTTTTAATGCTATATGTACATCCAGAGTCAGACATTTCCCTAACTGCTTGAAAAACTCTGTTACCACCCTATAAATGTATTTTTATCCTGTCTCTCACAGCCTGTTCTTACAAAGCTTCTCTGACATCGCCTGGAACAGTCTGGAGCAATGTTCAGAGAGATAATATGAAAATTGGGTCTTGGCTGACAGGCTAACCAAATGTTATTGTCCCAGAGCAGAAATAGTTATGAAACTAAAATTTTGAAGTAAACACCAAAGAAACATCACAGCTTTCATGCCAAGTCCTTTTAGAAGGCACCAAACATTGCAGCTGCAAGCATACATCCAGTCTAATGCACGGGCCTCAGAACTTCTGTCTCCATCAGACCCTTGGGAAACATATCCTAGCACTCCCCTGTGAATAACCCGTTACCTTGCAATGCAAAAAACAAGGAAAGAGGCTATCTATTCACACCATCATAGATGTGAGGCACATCATCACAGAGATAGCACCAGAGCACGTGAATGATGTTTACTTTTGTCTGAATATTAATCCACAATAGTAAATAGACATTGAAACCTTTGTTTTTGAAGTGACTCCTTGCAATGAATAAGTTAATTTGCAACAGTTATTATTTCATCACGTAAGAAACCTTAGAAAAATACCTTATAATAAAATTAGCTGCACCTCATGGGATAACATGTCAGGAATTATATATGCAGAATAAAAAGCACAAAAGTGCAGTTTGCTTTAGGAATTACGATGTATTCCTGACGAATACTGAAATTCTGTAAAAGCTCTTCAAACCTCCTGTCCTGTAGTTCTCAGATTCACTGAATGAGTTTCAATTGCCTGTCTTGCTGAAAAGCCCATATGTCTAAGGTAAAACATACATGAAAGATGAGATCATTCCCTAGCCTTCATTTGAGTGTACCCATTCACATCTGAAACATAATGTTCTTGCCTTGTCTACGTTATTCTATAATGTATTTTGGTATTCACTAGTTTTGTGCTACAGCAATTGGTGCATCAGCTCTTCTAACCAATTCAGTCCAAATGTTTATCGTTCTTCCTATCTCATTTCTATAGCTGGGGAGTGCAGCTCTGACGGACTTCCTGAAATCAGAGCATTGTTTCTTAAAACGTAAGAACAAAGCTTTCAGACAAGCAAATAATAGGCAGCCGTGGTAGGGATTCTCAAACCTGAAGTGTTGATAGCATTAACGTACTTGAGCTGTTTCTGAAGTTCACATGTCTCAGCAGAGATCTGGCAGCCGCAGTTGCTGTGGGTGTCTTGCAGCACTGCTGCTAAGGGAATACCTGCCAGCACATGCGTGGTCTTTGGCCCACTTGGACCAAAACCAATTCTTTAGCATAAGCGAAGGACTGAGTTGTAATATTTAGGCTCTTTGACAGTTAGTAGGCATGTTTGGGGTTATTTTCTTAGATTCTTGCTGAAGTAAACCAGTCTAGTCCACCACAAACATCCTGATAACATTGTCAGCATACAGTATTTATAGATAATTATCAAGAATGCACAATGCTACTTTTTAATCTTATGTTCTGTCAAGTAGTCAAGAAAACTGAGTCTCTGGGGTTATCTCATGTTGTTGCCAAGTATAGCTATATGGTTCAGAGGCAAAATGTCAGCACTCCTTTGTTAAGAGTCTCTGAGTTGAATGTAGGAAGAGAAACACGGAGAATCAGATACAGCTGATGACCAGGAGCTTAAATTTCATTCATTAGCTCTCTGCAGCTGCAATTATGATGACCTTTCAAGTTTAGGGAACATACTGGCAGAGGCATTTGGCAAACCCACATGAGCATCCTAAAGTGGAATACTTGGAATATGAAGAATAAAAATTTGTTACACTTCATTACAATGCTTGGTTGTTGTTTTTTTTTTTCTCTCTGCCTAACAATACATAACAGGAAGAGACTTCATCTTGAGAGAAGTTAGGAACAAAATGCAAAGGCAATCGTGTCTAATTTTTTCATATAATTGCTGCAATTATACATTCAGATTGGACAGTTGCACATTAAATAACTGTAATCAGCTGCTTGTGCATTCCATAAGCAGCTAGCCCCTATCCTCGTGCAATCACAGTAAATCCACATGCAAATTAAATTCACAGTTAATATCTGTTAATCTAGCATGTGTGATGTGTTGGTCTCCCAGGTCTTCCTGAAAGCTGGTCTGGTCTGTTAAAGATACCAAATAACTCTGTCCAACCAACGGAAGCATTCCAGCCATGACCACTTCAGTTTGAATATTTGTTAGGATTCTGTTCGTACTAGTGAGTATAACATCAACGTTGTTACACTCATTCTTAGCTTTATTTATTGACTATTTACATTTCCATGAAAGAATCATCTATATTCTTTGGTAGCTTCTGGGATACATAAGCAAAAGCCTTAGGCTGGATGGAACCTTTTCAAGTTCTACCTTTCAAATAAATCCATCATGAATTTACTTTCCTTTTCTTCTTAAAAATCAAGAGGGAGTTGTTGGAGCTGAGCTGATTTCCCTACTACACAAATACACTGAGTTCAGAACAAAATGAGCTTGTAGGATCCTACTGAGCTTGTAGGATCAAGCTGCATGTACATAACTTTCTTCAGGCAGGCTTGGACTGCACTACTAAGTCTCAGATCACAAAATGCCATTGCTTTCTATTATAAAATGGATATAGAAGAACTTGCAATTTTCTGTTGCAATTCCTTCAAGGATACACAAATTCTGCCTGTGTTAGAGCAGTTGACAAAGCTGTCTGCACTCTGAAGACTCTAAAGATTCCCCAAGCATCTTACACGCACTGGGGACAAAAGCCTACCTCTAGGTCCTGAAGCATTTAAGTATGTGACGTGGATTTTGCCCTTCATCTAAAGAAATATGTGGCCCAAACAACAGGCACTATTCCTCTTTTGGGGAGGAAGGACTGATGCTGATGGAGAAACAAGTTCTACTTTGCTCAGCCTAAATAATGGTCTTCGGTCTTTGACTAAATAAACCTTATCCTATTTTTAGCAATAAAAAGCTATTGATGCTATTTCTGTGTATGCTAAGAGACAATTTTGTCCTAAAAGGCCTCATTCTCAGTGCTGTGCAAGGTGCAAAAAAGTATGAAAGAAAATCTTATTTCCAAGCCCTTACAGCTATAAGGCTGGATACAAAAGGGAAAAATAAAATTGGCTGGTGATCTTTGTGAGGAGGTAGTAAGTCCAAGGAAGATCACTTGGTCTGAAGTTATGTTAACTGGAAGTACAGATGGAAAAGGAGTTTGAAACTTTTAAACTGTGCTGCCTCTGAGTAGCCCCTTTGTCTGAAATTGCTGGAAACTTTCAACAGTCCAAATGAGTTGAATCTCTCTTCTAAATGTTTATTATTTAATGGGTATTCTTAAAATTAAGAAGTTTGTTTTTTAACAGTGAATAGTTGTATGTGAGCAAATATATTTGTTTGCAATGGTGCTATGGGATCATAGAATAGCTGAGGTTGGAAGGGACCTCTGGGGGTCAGCAAGTCCAACTCCCCTACTCAAAGCAGGGTCAACTAGAGGAGGTCACTCAGGTTGTATCTCAGTTTTTTTTGTTCGTTCTGTTTTGTTTTTATTTAAGAAAAAAAATGTTAAATAATAGTACCTCTAATGAAACCAGAGCCTTGCAAAAAGGGTATATGAATGAGAGGAGAATGAGCCCCTTACTAATGATCTCTCTGAATCTCTTGCATTTGATTATACTTGCTTATGTTCACCAGATGGCTTTTATTTTATGCACAGGTAGCTTTATTTTGGAGTCATGCTAAAATGAACAGTGTAAATTCTGTACTGTTAGTATGAATAACAGTATCGATACTTACTTTGATAAATAGTTTTATCCCATAGGCTATGCTTTGGAATTGCTGAATATACAGCCCAGCAGTTCAAGTGCCTATTTGAGATTAACTTGAAAGCAACCTGAGGTTGTTAGGGCTCATATGTAATGTAAATAAAAGTGATCCTGGCCATCTGATATTACTTGTCATTTTTCTTGTATCTCCTGGCATAAACAAAGGCACTTAGCCACATGATACCCTTTCTATTCTCTTTTCCTGAGGCTTCTCAGGTCACTGATATTGCTGTCTATAACAATGTGTTGAAATATCAGTAGGAAGGGGATTTTAAATGTCCTTCATTGTACTCTTCCCATCTTAAATGTGAAGACATCTTATGGATCAATTCCCTCTCTTGTTTATGATTATATAGGTTATCTTTGCTTGTGCGTGGCATTACTGGAAAAAGACAGCAATCGTCAATGTGAAAAAGTAATGGCTATATTTATAGCTGCCTTAGTACAGCTTAGCAGTACTAAGTTTAATGCAGTTTAATCATCCAGGTCTCTGGGTTTGCCATAACCCTTGTGATAGATCTGAGAGACTACTTTTAATATTTTCCTATGTCAGATTCTGAATTTTAAACTTAGATAATGTACAAAACAATAGAAACTTTCAAATAGTTAAGGAGGCTTGAAGGTTTTGTTATTCCTTGAAAGGTGAACAGTATTTTACACAATTAATGGAGGATGTGAAACAGGTACAGTACAGAAACTTAAGTTCTTTTTAAAGTAATTCAAATACAGTTGCTGCAACTGTAGGGTTATTTGCTCAATAACTTGTCTTTCACAATCCTTTTTATCTGTATAGGACTGTATTAGTTTAACTGAGGATAGAGTTTGGTTTCAGCTTTTTTTCCCTTTTTCTTAAGTTTTATAACTTAGCTTTTCAACTCCTTGGATTATCTGGTCAACTGATTAAAAAATCAGTTGTTATATACAGCTATGGTTCCAACTTTCTGTCACTTGCAGACTCTTCTTTTAACATCTATAGGTTGCTGCTCTCTAAAATTTTGTGCAATCTTGTAACATTTATTGCTTGCATGATCCTTTTATAGTATTTCAGTATGTTCAGCCAGTGGGGTGTGTATGGATATGTAAACAAGCCCCCCCTCTGTGAGGGTATATGTGCAAGTAATATCTATCTGTATATCTGTAGTTCAGTAATAGTAACAGCAATAGCCTAATTCATTATATGATAAGGCTAATTGTTGTAGTTGATACCCACTCCTCAGCTGCGAAGCCCGAGGTGTGAGAGGTTAGAAGCTGAGTAATGAACTGAGAATTTAGGAACCTCTGGAGGGTAACAGACATATGACTGAAGAGTTAGGTAGAACATATCAAGTCCTTAGTTACCCCACTTCCTTTTCATTTACAGAGGAAAGATATGCTTAACCAAGATCTCCCCTTTGCTGAAGGTAGACTGAAGTGATTGTCCTAATTAGGAAGAACTTCTGTTTTCTGTATAAAGGTTATTTCTGTGTATTTCTTAGAGATATTTGTATAGATCACCCTCCTTTTAATAGTTTTTCTTAAAAAGTAAGAAGGTGACAAAACTTAACACTTACTTTGAACATAACTAGCTTTGTAATCTGGAAATTAGAGTGAACATAAAGTAAAGGTCTTAGCAGAGAAAAGCAGAGGTGGGAAGAGTAAAGGACAAATTTAGTCTTCTTTTCCTTCACTCTGCCCATAAGATTTTAATACATCTGTTCTTCAGTTCCATAATTATGAAATTTCTACGCCCTTGCCTGAAAAGTATCAAACTGTAACTAAAGTCAAGAGTGCAAAATACGGTTTTGCATATTTCTTAATTTATATTTTCATCTATATTAATGAAATCTTAAGAATTAGACTTGGAAGAGACCAATTAAATCATCCAGTCGTTCCCTCTACTGACAGTTCTGAATAATTCCCTATATTTTCAGGTCCTGAAAACACAGCATTTATATACAGATGACAAAACACATTTTAAAGAGCCAGGTTCTTTTTCCTGTGCAATCTGAGCAGAACTGTTCAGACGAAGGCAGCTCTTTGTCACAACAGAAGACTTCTAAGGAAATATACACTTCAGCTAAGATGAGTGCATGTTTCTAGATCAAGCAGTGTACTTAAACAGGTTATTACTATGCATTTCAGTACATCATAGGAAAAGGACACATGGTAATTAAGATCAGTCAGCACACCTTCTGAAGTGTGTTGAAGTGAAGTGTGGTGACTGAGAGGTTAAATATTACCTTAGACATGAGGCAAGATGTCCCAGTGAATAGGCTAAGGTAACCTTAGGTAAACTCTATTCCCTGTCATTCACTTAAAGATCAGTGAGAATCCACCATTAGTTCAGTAAAAAGTCACTCTGTCATTAGTGAGTGGCTCAAACTACTATTTAGTCGGAATTGCAACCTGAGAATTTTTAGCTATTAATGAGTAATAAGATTAAGATGAGTTTGTTGTTCAGAAGATGGTCCTCAGGCTGACCTTTTGTCATAATGTGACTCTTTCAGTGTGAAGTTATGATCTGTGTCTCAAACTTCAGTACAAGTCCCAATTAGACATTAATGTCTTCTAAAAAACACATTTGCTGCCCAAAAGCCAGACTACATGGGATAAAATGGAATTTAAAGACTTATTGCACCCCCATCAGTATTAAAAACTGGGTCTTTCACATGATTTTAAATAAGATTTTGTTTTTAGACATGGCTTTGTATAACAATTCAAAAAGAGATGCCCAGACTCTGGCTATTACTTTTCTATTCTCTCAAGCTGTTCTCGTTCTGATGATAAACAACAAGGGAACTACCATAAACATACATGAACTTTTCTGAGGAACATGTTCAGCAAAACTCATAAAGATCAGACACCATGCGGTGCAGAATACACTCTAGATTGTTCTAGACCACTATCCAGATAAGGAAAAAGGCATGACAATAGGGAAGTTCCAGTAACAACCATGTGACTATTCTAACAGTATCGAAGAGAACTGGACATTTGACATCAACTTCATTATGGCCTGTATTTGTTATTATGTGATAAAAATACCTCCATAGCATTTAGCTACCTGAATATACTTTTTTTTTTTTTTGCATAATTTTTACACTTTTGAACAACAATGACATAGCGCTATATCAAATTGCTGGTAATAAGATTCAAGCAGTCTCTGCATCTATTTTTCTTCTCCTACAGAGCTGTAACTGTAAGCCTGCCATGATTTTAATATATTTTGATGAGCTACAGCTGCTTCTTCATAATAGAAAGGATTTACAAATAACTGGCTTAGCCTCTGAATCAGCATAACACATAAGGATAATATATTACAAATAAAGATATGAAGTGTTATGATCTATTAGCAATTTTCCCCAAGCAATTACTAACAAAAACCCCAAGCAGTTCAGACAAGTGTGTACTGTTAGAAGTCACAGACTAAGAAGCAAGCACTTAAATATACCAAGTGTGTAGTTGATTTATTAGCAAACACTTTATCTCTTCAGATATGCATAACAATTGCTCCAAATTTAAAATATTGTCTTCATAAAACATGTTTTTACAAGCTGTGATTTAATTAATGCATTCTAAATTTATTAGATCATTTTCTAAACCTATGTCGTTTTCTCCTGCTATTCATTTATATGGAAGGGAAGAAAGCACCTCATGGAAATTAGGAAGCAATGGTGTAGCATGAATGGGAGCTTTGTTGAAAAAGATTAATTCCAGAAAATGAACATACACATCCCCCTTCAAAACTCATCTTCATTTGCTGTTTCATGCAGAATCACATACTCTGCAATTCTGTATAGCACATAAATTACCTGAAGCAACAGTTGACTACTTTAATGCATTACAGAAAGTCATGAGAGTGGACAGGATCAAATCTTGCTCTCCAGTGCAATTTGCTCCCCTCTGTGCACATAGAGAGGCATGGAGAATTTAAAGGTAGCTTTATACTGCACACCTTCATCCCAGAAATCTGATTTATCATGCAAGAGCACAGAAAGGCAAATAACAGTAGAGCAAGCATCAGACAAAATAAATATCGATCTGGACAATCCCACTGATTGCCATCTGTGCACATCCCACAAGATCCCCATGGAACCACAGACACTATGATTAGCTCTGTCACTGTGGTTTTTTTGTGTACTTGGCTCTTGTGTACCGACATACACTACAAAACATGGTAATGCATATTCTCATCTTTTATGATAGCACTCCAGTGACTCACAACCCTGTTTCCTCATATAATGCGATATCAAATGTTCCTTAGAAGTCCCTTCCAAATTTTCAAGGTTCTTCATGGAGCTGGTCCACATAAGCAAAGCAAACCATTGCCACAATGATGACATCCATTAGCAGCGTGATTTGCTTCAGAAATTTCTCAGCCTAAAGGACTGTTTGTGACAGCAATAGACAGTTTATGCCAAAAATCAAATCAAAGCATTGTAACATACTATTGGAAAAATTGAAACAACCACTAATCTCACAGCCTATGAGCAAAATGAATCTTCTCTTTCTGACTTTGCTATTTTACAACAGTAGAAAACAGAACAGACGGACAAAGTCAATCAAGAAAAGAAGGAAGAGGAAGGATGTGAAAATGACACTCCTCAAAATCTTTTGATTCAGCTGAAATAGGTATGGAAAATTCAGGTATTTGTAGTATTTGGCTGTAGTTAGAGGAATTACCAGCTTTCCATTACGTTTTTCTATCTGCTTACTGATTTGCTACTTTGGGAGTTGCTCAGTTACTACAGGAGCTGTTATTCAAATCAAAACTGAGCTGGCAGGATTCACGCAGCTCTACTCCAGCCTATTTGTAGCAGATGGGGGAATCAGCTATTTTTGGCAAACATACAGTACTGATGCTTTTTTTTCTTTTTAAGTTACAAAGCAGTGATACAGAATGCATCTTTTATTCATGATACACTGAATATATGAATAAAGCTTAACTTCATTGCTTCAGAGGTTGAAATACTCATTGTTTGTGCAAAACAGCTGCATGACACTCCTGTATTCTGACTGAGAAGTAACTGTCTCCTGGGGACTTCACTAACATCAACTATGATCAATGTCTCTAGTCTTTCTTTTGATACAGAAAAATGAATTCCATGTGCGCATACTTGTGGAGAAATAGAAGGTAAGCATTCCCATGATCCATCTAAAAATGCCTGTCACGTAAGCTTGAATGTAGTTGTGTTTTCTAGAGTATTTTATCTTGTTTATAACAGGGACCCAGGAAAATTTAGTAAAAAATATGCAAATGAAAAACTAGATTCCCAAAGGATATGCTTGAATCAAAAATAATTCTATCTATCCAAATTGTAACTAATGAACAAATAATTCAGTGAAATACATTCCATATTTCCATTCACCACCATCTGTTATTGGCAAGATACTTTGTTCACAACTGCAAAGCTCGAGCAAGTGCATAACCACCAAATTAAGGAAGAAAAGTGAATGCTGAAAGGAAGAAGTATGGCTGTATTTCACAGAAACGTATTTGCACTTCAATGGCTAGCAGAATTTAACATTTACCAGAAATGGGGGAATGAGGCACTGTTAACTAGAAAAAATAAAAAACCAAGACAAGCAAAGTTGCTTCTTTCTGTCATTAAATTCCCTTTCATTGCAGGGAGCAGCACTCTGGGTTACAGGAAGCTACTAAGTCATTTCCACTTGTGGTCTAGACCCTCTATACCTTTTCATTGGGACCCTATTTCATTTCATGCAGTAAAAATCAAACGGGCACAATACTCAGCTACAACAAATAGTGTTGCTGTTTCAATAGATAGCATCCTTCCCTTAAAGGGATTCTCAACGTGTTAAAATGAGACTGTACTCTTACATTGCAACAGACACCAAAGCACTGTGAAGAACACCAGCAGCAAACAGCAGAAAGGGATACACAAGGAGAGACTACAGCTGAACAAGAGGCATTCCGCAAGTGACTGAGCTGAGACCTGCTGATTGGACAAGCCAGCAAGGGGCGGAGCCTGCACCCAGCAGCACAGGTGATTTAAACAGGCTAAAACAATCAGCCCAGCTAATTGCAACTGATGAGCATATATATTTCCCAGTGGGGACGTACATAGCAAAATGTGGTGTTCTCTGCTTCTTTTGAGTTTCTAGTACCCAGTAGAACCAATACAGACAGAGCTCCTGTTAAAGCATGTGACCACCCAGGTTTCTGGCTGTGGGATGTGTGCAGGGATGTTCCTGGAGATGGAGGGTTATAACAAGCAAGCCTGTGGGTGGTGTGATCAGGTGGATGAACTGCTCTGCCTAGTGACCGAGCTGCAGGAGGAGGTGGACAGACTGAAACGCGTCTGAGAAAGAGATTGGTCAATGGAGCTGTGCTCTGCCATTTCTGTTGCACACAAGCTAGCTCAGCATGGCCACTACTGAGGTAGGTCCAGGATCTGTTTTGTGCCAGGAGGAAAGCAACGTTACAAGGGATAGGGAGGGGTTGAAGCAAGTTACTGCATAGACCTGTAAGAGAAACCCCTCCTTACCCTCTCAGATACCCAGAGCCTCATACCTATTCTGTAAAGGTATAGTAGACGACGGACATGATGAGATAGAAGAGGAGAAACCTATGCAAGTACTTTCACCAAGGTCAGATCAACAAGACCTGCATTAAGACCAGCGCTGAGAAGAAACAGCAGTGAGTTATGGTCATAGGTGACTCCCTCCTTAGCAGAACAGAGGCACCTGTTTGGAGACCAGACCCTCTTTTCAGGGAAGTTTGCTGCCTCCCTGGGGCCCAAATCAGGGATGTCACTGGATGACTGACAAGCTTAGTACAGCCTTTGGACTATTACCCACTCCTGCTCTTTCATGTGGGTACTAATGATGTTGCAACAAGAAGTCCAAGGTCGATCAAAAGAGATTTCAGGGCCTTGGGAAGGATGCTAAAAGATTCAGGAGCACAGGTAGTGTTTTCCCCAATCCTCCCAGTAATTGGGAGAGACTTTGGAAGAAACGGGCATGTCCAAGACATCAATACCTGGCTCCAGGACTGGTGCCTCTGCCAGAGCTTTGGATTTTATAACCACGGAAGAGTCTTTGAAACACAAGCTATGCTGGGGCCTGATGGCATCCACCTGTCCCAATGGGGGAAATGTGTCTTTGCTCATAAGCTGGCAGGACTGATTGAGAGGGCTTTAAACTCGAATTGGTGGGGGAAGGGGATACCATCAGGAGAGCTGAAGGTAAACCAAGGGTTGGCATGGCATCCCCTGTGGGTGGCAATGCTAATGGCAACATTTGCGCTGCTCCGGGGAGCACTGAGGGCTCAGGAGCACATCTGAAATGCTTGTACACCAACGCGTGCAGTATGGGAAACAAACAGGATGAACTGGAAGCCTTGGACTGTTCCCAGAGCTATGGTGTCTTTGGTATTAGTGAGATTTGGTGGAAGGAGTCCCACGATTGGAGTGCTGAGATGGACGGCTATAGGCTGTTGAGGAGGGATAGGCAGGGCAGGCGAGGTGGAGGAGTTGAATTCTGTATGTAAGGGAGAGGTTTGACTGCACAGCCATTACAGTCAGGGATGATGTGGTTGAGAGCCTCTGGGTGAGGATTAGGGGGATGGAAAACAAAGTAGATGTCGTAGTGGGTGTCTCCTATCAATCGCTCAGCCAGGATGAAAGCACTGATGAGTTATTCTATAGGCAATTAGGAGAAATCTCTGGATCAGTAGCCCTTGTCCTTATGGGAGATTTCAACTTCCCAGGCATCAACTGGGAATACCATACTGCTGTGACAAGCAACTCTGGGAAATTCCTGAAGTTTGTGGAAGATAATTTCTAGTCACAAGTACTCAGTGAGCCAACTAGGAAAGATGCCCTCCTAGACTTGTTGTTTGTGAACAGAGAAGGACTTGTGTGAGATGTGATGGTAGGTGGCTGTCTTGGCCACAGTGATCATGAAATGGTTGAGTTTAAAACTTTTGGTGTAATGAGGAAAAAAGGACAGCAGAGTTGCTACCCTGGATTTCAAGAGAGCAAACTTTAAGCTACTCTGGGAACTACTTAGCAGTGTCCCCTGGGAATCTGCTTTTGAGGGCTTAGGGATCTATGAGTGCTGATCAGTTTTTAAGAACCGCCTTTTAGAAGCACAGGCACAGGCAATCCCATTGTGTCAAAAGTCAAGCAAGCGGGGCAGAAGACCAGCTTGGCTGAACAGGGAATTCCTCTTGGAACTCAGGAGGAAAAAGAAATGGTACAATCTCTGGAAGCAAGGTCAGGCTTCGCAGGAAGATTACAGAGCTGTGGTTCATCCATGCAGGCAGAAGACACAAACTGCTAAAGCTCAACTAGAGTTGAAACTGGCCAGTATTGTGTCAGGCAACAATAAAGGCTTTTTTAAGTATGTTAATAGCAAGAGGATGTCTAAAGAAAACATTGGACTGGTACTTGTTGAAGATGGTCACCTGACAAATAGGGATGAAGATAAAGCAGAGGCATTCAATGCTTTTTTTTGCCTCAGTCTTAAATAATACTGATAGACCTTGGGCTGCCTGGTCCTCTGAGTCAAAGGACCATGAGTGCGGGAACAGTGACTTCCCATTTCTGGACACTGAAATTGTAAGGGACCAGTTCTATCAACTGAATGTTTGTAAGTCCATGGGGCCTGATGGGATTCCCCATGAAACTCCTCTCGATCATCTACCAAAGGTCTTGGGAGTCTGGGGAGGTCCCTGTTGACTGGAAGCTAGCCAACGTTATTCCAACTTACAAGAAGGGACGGTTCATTTCAATATTTTTATCAGTGATCTGGATGCAGGAGTTGAATGCACCATTAGCAGGTTTGCTGATGATACTAGACTGGGAGGTGCTGTTGACTCTCTCGATGGACAAGAGACCTTGCAGAGGGATCTAGATAGATCGGAGCATTGGGCAATCATCAATGGCATGAAATTTAACAAGAACAAATGCTGGATTCTGCACCTGGAATGGAGTAACACTAGGCACAAGTATAGATTGGGAGAGGAATGGCTGGAGATAAGCCTTGCAGAAAGGTGTGTGTGTGTGTGGAAAAAAACTCAGAGGTAAACTCACAGACTTGCTAAGTTATATGGAAGAAGAGGGAGAGAAAGATGTGATTCACAGTTCTGTGTTCAAAACCCTTTAGTTCTATTTTTGCAAATAGTGGCTCTGGTTGCCTTAATATCAGTATCTACAAAGATGCTTTACAAACATTACTTACTGAAGCAGGTATTGTGCTTTTCATCTACACAGGAAAACTACATGGTCAAATGCAGACAGTCTTCAGCTAGTTCCACCTAGTTCCACCCACTTGGTGAGCTGGTAGGAAGCATTGCCACCTCCACCAACAGCTATTTAATTTCATTTCTGCCCTGATATTTGCTAAGTCAAAGATCCTGTGGTATCTTATAAGAAAGTTATTTTCAGTTCTTTCACAAAACAGTGTAAATAGAAGTAATTCTTCCTTTTCTTCCCTTCCCCAATCCAGTAAAACACAAAGCAAGAGTGATGTGATTAATTTCATGAAGACATTAGTAAGAGAAGCTGGTTTTTGAAAATGGAAGCAGATGATAGATTTGATATTTCCTCATGATCTCAGGAGGGCTCTGCCATCAGCAGCAAGCAGTATGGAACAAAGATGATTGGAAGAAGAGGGGTGTGCCCATTAATGAGACTGAACTCATTACAACAGTAGAGAAGAGGAGGAGCATGACATGAGACTCTAAGCAGCCAAAAATTCTCTTTTTTTAATTTTTTTTTATTAGAAAGCATGGCTATATCCTGAAGCTAGAACACTGGTAAATGACCTACCACATTAAAAGATGGAGTCAATGAAGGGGTACGCACATGCAGCACTCTGGATAGGGAAGGTAAAAAGGAAAAGCTGTCAGCTCTCCTTCTGTGCTTCCCTTAACTTCAGGGTGTGCTACCTGCCCATGTGAACCACAAGCACTAACAGCCAGGAAAGGATGTTAAAGGAAAGGTGGGATCAACTGGTATGCAAAGTTATCGCTAAAGGGAGGTTTTGTAGAAATCTAGAGTAAGAACTACAGTAAGATCATCTTGGGCAACAAATACACTCTAGGTAGGTGAACTTAAAAACACAATACAAGAAACGCCCACATAAATTAAATGGAAAAAAGCATTTTTAAATTGCTGTGCTAACAACAGAAAATGTGCATTGCTTTTCAATGTTAATTACCACTGTAATTATTTAGACTGCAGTTTAACTTGAAGTAGGCTATGAAGATGGCTTAAGAATTCTTTTCAAGCTTAAGTATTCAAATACTTAAGTCCCCATAACATAACAAAAATATGTATCTGGCCTCATTCTACAGCTGGCAGTTGTTAGATTGACCAGTCAGGCCACATCTTTTCTTTATTCTCATATATAAGGGGATAGTAACTAAGATAAGACTGCCTGGACAATAGCTCTGTTTAAAAGGAGATATTGGATTTGTGGGTGTTGGTTTAAAACCTCATCCCACATGGGAATTCTAAAGGAAGACAATTGTAGCTGGTTAGAAAAAAACTTGAAAACGGAGAAGAGACAATATATTTATTGGGTTACTGCTGATTGTCTGCCTATCAGAAATGCAGACCAAAATCAGGTGTCACGAGATACATAAGCCAAGGTTAAGGTGTCAGGAAACACACCTCAAATTAGGGGGCACAGCTCAGCCCACAGTCTGTCTGAAATCAGGGAGCTGCAAGAAGCTCCTGCGACAAAGAAGTTGAGAAAAGGAGATCTGTGATATGAAACAGTTTAAAATAGTAGGAGGCTGTTTAAAAATTAATTTGAAGCTGTCTACAGCCTGTAAAAACACCAAGAGACAACTGAAAGGGTCTTGCAGTGTTGGCAAGGCACCCACTCATTCTGAGCCACTTGCCAACTCCTTATGCTTATCAGGTCATTAGCTGGTCCCCAAAACTGGTTTAGAGTCACTGCAAGTTTGGTCAGTACCTAATTGCCACCGGGGATCCTGCTGTAGGTCACAACCTCATCTCTGCATTCCTGGGGATTCCCATGCTAACATAGGGGTGACAGCCCTGCCATGTATCCTGCTGTCGTGGTGGTGTAAGAAATCAGACAAGTCCAGGGGATGATATCTCACAGTGTAATTCAAGGTGGGTTTTTTTGAGAATTTGATATTTCTGTCATTTAATTGGGGACACCAAATAAATATCAGAAAAGTTATATTATTTGAAACGACAGTTCCTGTAAAAAGTCAAGAACTTGAAAGATACAGCTGAACCTGCCTCTATTAGGCTCAATACTTTAAAGGTCAATCTGCTGCAGCCAACATTGCATTTATAAGCAGTTTAAAATGCATATACATTAGTACTGACTAGTTAAAACTGCCCTTTATGAATTATACCCTTTATGAACTATACTTATAGATAATTTTTTAAGTTTTTATTTTTTCTTAATGTGCATGCAGGTTAACAGACCATCTAATTTATACTATCTTATATATGTAACAGTAAATGTCAGCTATATGTACATCTGGAATTCAAGCAGGAAACTCATCTATACTGATAGGAATGAAATATTTTACAACTCCATTTGCCTTATGTTTACTTTATCTGAATCTGTCCTTTCTTTTCAGGTTACATGCTAGTCTTTCATAACAAACTACAGAATGAGAAATGAGAGGTTTAAGAACCTAGTTCAGCAATCTGTTTAAAGATTTCTATTCTTCCAGAGGAAGAGCCAGACTATAATTTAGATGATCCCTTTAATATAACACTAGAATCAAGCTCAACATTGCAGTTGTCTTTTTATTCAGTTTAATAAAGGAAAAAATACTGCTTCCATAACTATTCCTTTCTACTATAATTTTCCATGTTTGGAAACTAAGATTTAACTAGAATATCTAATCTGACTGCATAGCCTATAAAAGTCTTTAGAATATTAATTATATTCTGTCCATTTTATGAGTTCAGTGTTTTGTGGCTGATAATCAAATCTGGTGTTCCTTTTTCCATTCACTTACATATCTTGTACAGCAATGCAAGGTCATACTGAAGGTCCATCTAGCTTAATATTTCATGTCTGACAGCAGCAAACATTTATGAAAAGAGTAAGAAGGACAAGCACAGAGTTATACTACCCATAATATGTTCTATGTAGGATTCAATCTTTTGGTCGGAGACTACCTTCAGGAAAGAAGATCAAGTCTTATTTAGACATAAAGCCAAGTTTTAAAAAGTTTATATACACATTAATATTTTAAAAGCTGAAAAACAAAAACGTGGGAATAATTTCAGTTCTGTGGAAGAAAGCTGAGGAATAGTCCAGGGATGCAGCTATACCAGTTATGAGCATGTCTAGCTTAGTCTGGGACTGGCAGAGAAGTCACCTGCTATGCTGGTCTTTAGGGCAGCAGCCATAGAAAACATGGTTGATTTGGCCTGCTGCTGACACCAACAAATTGCGGGCTGTCCTAACAAAGTGATTATCCAAAATCATATGTCTATTTCTCTCTGAAGCCAGCACATGCCTGGAGCCAGAGTAAGGTGCCTGTCTGCACTGCAGTGGGCAGCAAAACGGTAACGGCTCCAGCGACTAAGTGAGAAAACTGGCAACCAAACTTGCTGCAAACTGCTCCTGCTGTGATGAGGAGACAAGTAACTTGTCTCACCAACAGTCACTGCTCCTAGAAAAACAACCCTGTGAGCCAAGCATCCTCGTTTCCTCCTCCCCTCCACCTTCCACCCCAATTCTACTCCTTAGAAAGGTAAGAGGAGGGAAGAGGGATTCATTCTTACCTCTGCTACAAAGAAGCCTAGAAACAATTTGCACGTATAGTGTTGAGTATTTACAGTAAAAAGAGAGGAGGGGGGAGAAATATTCCTGTCTTGCTCCAATTAGTAGTTACATGACAGAATTAGGAGCAGTTTGTCAGCAAGTTGCAGAGGTGGTCTGAGAGGTTTTACACAAACAGCAACGAGCGTCAGTAGAACCAGAGACTCCTGAAGATGATTCCTTTCTGAAGCAACCCCAATAGGTGCTTCCAAGGTTTCCAGCAGCAGAATCTGGCACTTCATTTGGGAGGGCCATAGACAGATAGTTTCAGTTTGTTGCAGTCTAATCTGCTGAAATAACATTTGGTATTTCACTCATTTTAGCACAGCAGGAAATCTGGCTAATTCTAACAGTCAGAACTACTTGATTCAGGGCTAAGATGGCCTCCTTTACATTTCTCTTGTTGATATATGTCCATCTGTTTGGCAGAAATTTGTAATTAGACTAGTTGGAGAGGGAAAGACAAAGAAATGTCAGAACTTGAGCTTTCAGTTAGTATGAGAATGCTATTTGATCCACATTTTTTATTTCAACATTTCAGTTTTATGAAAGCCAAAGAACCTAAGAAGTGAAACACGTAGTTTGAACACATGAATTGTCCCAGATACTTCAGCAGAAGTAGTGTGATGCTTGCAATCAGGCATTTTGATAAATTGGCCTTAAAGAGGGCTAGTAATCTTTAATACATCACAGCATTTTCTAAAGCATGTCATCCAAGATGGCAGTAATCCACAACTCCTCTTCTGTCTAGGAAACAAGATGTGATACCTAAATATAGAAGGTAACACTACTTAAAACCTTTGGGATGATAGCGGTAGGGGAGGAAGAGGAACACTCCAACAAGCGTTTGCTTTTCTTAGAGGACTTGCAGCCCATCCTAAAAAGGTCTCAGCTTTATGCTCTTTCCCCAAATATAGTTAACAGTGAAACAGTGCAGGAATTCCTGCACAGTATCTAATAATACTATTAACACCCTGTAGAGCAGATCAATTAATACAGCCATGGTGAGTACCTGAAAGAGAGGACATCATGGATGCTGAAACTCTGGAAGAGAAATCTATTAACTACACAGACACTATCTAAGCCTCTTACTTGAAATACTTGTGTTTCAGTGCTGAGAGACACAGTAATAAAAAAAATTCCTTGTTCTTTTATTCTGACGTAGGAATCCGCATTTGGCCAATGTCAGCGATAAGGTTCTGTGCTGAACGATTGCTTCTCATGGTTTATTAATGGCCTCCCCTGCATTCTTATGTTTTTGTTCTGTTGTTACAGAATTGAAACAGACAAACTGCAGCCTACAAAGGCATTCATACTTCCTGTAGCTGTATCCCAAAAGGCCAGGGTCAAATAGATTTCCCTCAGCATTCCTGTAGCATCCAAACCCTACAAATGGAGGCCAAGTCAAGAGAACAATTTCTCTAGGTTTGCTTACTAAACCTAACGAAGTGTTCAAATACAGGTTGAATTCAAATATGGGTATGGGTTTTCTAGTTTAGAACTTGGAACCTACATAAATAGTTAGTTCTCTTAATATCTTGCACTTATGTTTCACTTCAGAAAGTGCTTGGAGTAGGAACACGTCAAAATTAAGTGCATCTCTCTCTCTCTCAAATGCCAGCCCTGCAATTTATATAGAATGCCAGAGCTCTATAGCCTTAGAAAACCTATTGATTTCTCTGAGACAGTACAGGAGGACAGAAGTTCTCCAGCACATTGCTAATTTCAGAATCAGGTCCTACAAAAACTGTGACAGTTCACCGACCATATTGAACTATCTCAAGATGAGCTCTTTAGGCTGAATTGAAATGATGTATTTTCATAAGTTATCTAGGTACTTGCGGAGTGTATGAACAGAAACCAAGCATTTTTGTCTCTAGTACTTGTAACAATTCACTTTATAAATGCATCAATAGACAAATTAAGGCCTTATTGTAAGAGGTTCATACTTTGTTTTCCTTTTATGATAGAGTTCCATAGGGAGATTGTTATTTTCAATGTGATATAAGATTAACAAAGGCCTCTCCCTTTCAAGAAAAAAAAAAACAACTAATAGCATTCATTTGAAATTGTGCCTAGAACAGATGGCGATCACGCTGACATAATTGCTTTAGAGTTACTGAATAAATTGCAGTATTAGAGTGTAATGTTTGATCAAAATGAAATTGACATTCAAACGCTGGATTTCATTGACAGTTGTGGCTCCAAGAGTCTTCATTCAAATTCAACCATTATCTTAAAGATTTTTCTATTTGTTTTGAGACTTGTTTTGAGCAAAGTAAAATATCAAAAATATAAAGCAGTCACAAATTCTTTCCATGGTAGTATATCAAACCCAGGATTCATCTTCAACTGAACATTGTAAAGTAGTTCAAATTCTAGAGAGCAAACTAACACATGAAAGCATCTGGCTACTAAGTCTGAAAAGTTAACTTATAATATTAAATGCTTTGCAGGAGACTATACAGAGCAGATGCAGATACTCCTGTACTGCTTATTTTAGAGTCTAATAACGTTGTTGATTCCATCATTCAGTCAAAAGACAAGAAGTTGCAGAATTTTCCTTAAAATCATCCAGCAAATTCTCCTATAGCTCTACAGAAATTGCATAACACGGAAACAATTTTCTCACCTACAGCTTCCCTTTCTTTTTATCCTCACCTCAGCTCACTACATTTTCCCAGGAACCACATTTCTCTCTGCAAATAAACAGGTACTGTTTCATCAGGACAAAACAGCTATTTTAAAAATGATGATTGTTTAGCTACAGAAGGTCCTGCTTATTTCATATACATTAATATAGATAAATTTAAGCCATGTTTCTATGCTGTAGTGGTTTAACCCCAGCCAGCAGCTAAGCACCACACAGCCGCTCACTCACTCCCCCACAGTGGGATGGGGGAGAGAATCAGAAGAGTAAAAGCGATAAAACTCGTGGGTTGAGATAAAGACAGTTTAATAGGTAAAGCAAAAGCTGCGCACAAAAGCAAAGCAAAACAAGGAATTCATTCACTACTTCCCATCGGCAGGCAGGTGTTCAGCCATCTCCAGGAAAGCAGGGCTCCATCACGCGTAACGGTTACTTGGGAAGACAGATGCCATCACTCGGAACATCCCCCCCTTTCCTTCTTCTTCCCCCAGCTTTATATGCTGAGCATGATGTCATATGGTACGGGATATCCCTTTGGTCGGTTGGGGTCAGCTGTCCTGGCTGTGTCCCCTCCCAGCTTCTTGTGCACCCCCAGCCTACTCGCTGGTGGGGTGGTGTGAGAAACAGGAAAGGCCTTGACTCTGTGTAAGCACTGCTCAGCAACAGCTAAACCATCCCTGTATTATCAACACTGTTTCCAGCACAAATCCAAAACATAGCCCCATAATAGCTACTATGAAGAAAATTAACTCTATCCCAGCCAAAACCAGCACATTCTCCACCCCTTATTCCATACCATTTACATCATGCTCAGGTCTCACACTATCCAATACATTCTCATTACCCACCACCCCCCTTCCCATCCTTTGATATAATACACAGATATCATTCCCTTAGTCTGTGGACCACCCCTGTAAAATGTCTGTAAAATGTCCACAAATGTCCACTGAGTTCATTTATTCCATGACTTTGGGCTCCATCTGTTATGGTGGTCACTCAGGCCAGGAGAGGTGGTGTGTTGCGTGGAGTTACTGGGCACCAAAGCCATCTCAGGTCGGGTCACTGCTGCACTTGCACTGCTTCTTGTAAGGCTTGTCCTCCATTGGTTCAGGTGTTTCCTGCTATAGTACTTCCTAAAACGTGCAACTCAAATCCCGGGTTACAACAATTTAAAGGTATTTCCATTACAATCTCCACCTGTGGTCCCTTTGGGCCAGGTTATAGGGTTTAACATTGCAATGAACTCCTCCCCTTGCCCCTGCTCCAGCGTGGACTTATCCACAGACTGCAGTCCCTTAGGGGAGTACCTGCTCCAAGTGGAGCCTTATCTATGAGCCACAGTCTCTCCAGGGGTATACCTGCTGCGGCATAGACTTATCCACAGCCACAGTTGCTTTGAGGTGAACCTGTTCCAGTGTGGCCTTATCCATGGGCCACAATGCCTTCAGAGATATACCTGCTCCAGCATGGCCTTACCCACAGCCACAGTCCCTTCAGAAGTAAACCTGCTCCAACATGGCCTCACTCATGGCTGCAGTCCCTCCAGGGGTGTACCTGCTCTGTCGTGGGCTTATCCATAGCCACACGCTTTGAGGTACTCCAGCATGACTTCATGCATAGCCACTGATGCTTCAAGGTATACCTGCTGCAGCATGGACTTATCCTTGGGCCACAATCCCTTCAGAGGTATACCTGCTGCGGCACAGACATAACCATGGCCACAGACGCTTCGAGGTGTACCTGCTCTGGCATGGGCTTATCCACAGCCACAGATGCTTCGGGGTGTCCTGCTCCCACGTGGACTCATCCACAGGTCAGAGTCCCTTCAACTCGAGTTCACACTGGAGTTCCAGCCTGTCCAGTACAGCAGCACAGAAACAGCAGCGATGCCCTGGCCATCTGCCAGCCCAGGCGCATGGCCATTGCTGTTATCAAAATGTTCCCAGGCACAGCAGAGTAAGATGATAAGCAGTACAGCAAGCAGCGAAAGCAAAAAGCAGCCACTAACGAGCACTAGACTCTAATATACAGCAAGGCAAGCAAACCCCATGGCAAGCACAGGAGCCTGCCAATTAATAGCTAAACAGCTATAACAGCTATAAAGTCGATCTAGCACATATGCTCTCTCTATATATTTTCTCTTTCTAAATAGGATAACCAGGATCAGACATAAAGGATAATAATCAAGTTTTATAGCTAATCTTCATTATATAAGGGTTAATATGATTACAGGAATCATTATCTTTCCTTCTTACAATCTTATTTTCTGATTTGCTTTCCTAGTGCACAACTATGTTTTAGGCAAATAATTTCATGGACTTATGCACAGATCCTTTTCCCTTAAAGGTATTGTTAATTTAGAACCCCCCCAAGGTATGTTTGGAGTTACAATTATTCCTTTTATTGTGCATTAGCTTGCACTGACAATAGTCAGTCTCATCTGTCATTCTGCCTCCCAGGCACCTAACTTTGTTATGCTCCTTGAGTTCTTCATAGCCTTCTCTTCTCCGATAGTCACAAGTGATTCCATGTCATCTATCCATACGAGCTAACCCTAACCCTAACCCTGCCTTATGGTTGAACAGTTGGGACAGTATAGCTCTTTCAATTCTTGTTACTGTGGACTGCACCTAATGGATCATATTGAAGCACACTGCTTATATTTTGTATTTCTATATTAAGATGTTCATTTGAATTTATTTTATTTAGAAAGCAAGCTGACATTTGATCCAGAAGACTGTTAATCAGTTCAGCTGGTGTCTTAGCAAGCTACTCAAGTGTGATGCATATGCTCTGTTTCAATTTAAAATACAGAATAGATCAAGACAAATTAATTACATCCTCAGAAAGTATTTTCTTTTTGCTAGTAGAAGATTAGTACATCAATATAAATAGCTCATAAAGAAGCTTAGAGTTAATTCAACCATATAAAAGGAATGTCTTATAAAACCAATCTATTTTCTAACTGAAACAATGTCTGCTTATGGCCTGATTTCCAGAGACACCAATTAACCTACCCCACCTCAGGAAAAAAAAAACAAAACACAAACTTATGCTCATTTTCTATTTCCTTCAGGAATGTCTTCTTTTCCAGGACAAAGCTTTGTTTTTCCTCTGAAGAGTGAATTGACAACACACATCTGACACTGCAAAACTGTTGAGGTGGAGGTAACCCAAGTAAACTAGAGGAAGTGAAAAGATTTGGGGAAAATTAGATTTTCCTCAACAACTGAAGTGGTCTGTGTGATCAAGATGTCTATTAGTTGTGGGACAACTTCAGTTGCAGAGAGAATGCATGATCTATGCTTGTGGTTCTTATGACATGGGCCCTGTAAAAGCTTTCATACCTACAGTACTGAAAAAATTAATAAAGATAGCATAATCAGGACTTTATCATCAATGCTATTCTCTTAACAAAAATACCAAGTATTTTTTGCATATCTGTCTTTTGAAATGAAAAATATGCACATGATTATTTTACACATGATTTAAATACACAGGGTATACCGATACATGTATGTTATCCTTTTTAGCTGGAGAAATGTATTGGAATAAGTCTATTACACAAGAAGTTTGAATTTTCTCTTTTACCATCTTTATCAAAATAAAAATAAATTTGCCAAAGAGAAAAGACCATAATCAGAATCACTATCCGAAATACGCACAAGTTGATCTCTGTGATCTAGTCAGGAACAGTTGCAATTTTCAAAAATATAGGCCAACTTTAGAAAACAGGAGAAAAACAGGAAGAGTGATCAGGATCCATGCAGATCCTGTATCAAAGATTGTTCTCGTCTTTAGATGAAATATCCCAGGCTATTCAAAACTTACATAATAAGCATGTTTTTATGTATCTGAAGAAAGGAAGCAATCAGTTCATGGTCACTGTAGGACAAAAAGTAATATTGCACTTAGTAGTTAGTAGTTAAAAATATTCAGATTAGATATTAGAAATGTTTCAGTCAATACAGCACCAGTGGGACAGACTGCCTGAAGAGGCTGTAGAATATCCATAATTTCTTAAATACCTCCAAAGACTTCACAGGCATCAGGAAAGAGAATTATAAATTAGTGCTGGTTTTGGGATATTGGAAGCATTAGACAATTTCTTAGGGTCCCTTTCAGTCAATGACTCAATATTAGTTGGGCTTATTTTGCACTCTGATTATTGCAGATTATGTTTAAAGGCTGGAATAAATTTTAAGGACTAAATATTAAGCAAAGGCGTATCAATAATTTAACACATTTTGTCCCCTGTTAATGACTGATTATACAACAAGACTGCAGAGTGCTACTTTGTCATAAATAGCAATGAATACATAATAATGCAGTCTAATGAGTTAGGGTTTTTTTTTAGTTAAAAAGAGACTTAGCTATAGATTCTACAGATAATTCCTGAATTTTCTTTTTCCACTCTAGGATTCCACATTCTATTGACTACATCAGAAGTCAGAGGAAATGCTGCTTTATGGCATCATCCCCTTAAATTGTTCTCCTTTGACTGTTGAGTTGTTGGGGTTTTACAGCCCTAAAACAATTTTACATCACTACATAAAATCAAGTTGTCAGAATTTATCCTCTTAATCTGATTTGTATTGTATTATTGAATTTTTTCACCTTGATGATTATGCTTATCGTTATTGTTTTGTGTGCTGGTTTTGGCTGGGATAGAGTTAATTTTCTTCATAGTAGCTATTATGGGGCTATGTTTTGGATTTGTGCTGGAAACAGTGTTGATAATACAGGGATGGTTTAGCTGTTGCTGAGCAGTGCTTACACAGAGTCAAGGCCTTTCCTGTTTCTCACACCACCCCACCAGCGAGTAGGCTGGGGGTGCACAAGAAGCTGGGAGGGGACACAGCTGGGACAGCTGACCCCAACCGACCAAAGGGATATCCCGTACCATATGACATCATGCTCAGCATATAAAGCTGGGGGAAGAAGAAGGAAAGGGGGGGACGTTCCGAATGATGGTGTCTATCTTCCCAAGTAACCGTTACGCATGATGGAGCCCTGCTTTCCTGGAGATGGCTGAACACCTGCCTGCCGATGGGAAGGAGTGAATGAATTCCTTGTTTTGCTTTGCTTGCATGTGCGGCTTTTGCTTTACCTATTAAACTGTCTTTATCTCAACCCACGAGTTTTATCGCTTTTACTCTTCTGATTCTCTCCCCCATCCCACTGGGCAGGGAGTGAGCGAGTAGCTGTGTGGTGCTTAGTTGCCAGCTGGGGTTAAACCACAACAGTTTGTCACATGAAATTCTGCAAAAGCATTTCATGAATGAGTCATGGTGAATTATGTTTAAATTATTGATTGTGACTCTGATTTTCAGATTGTTTTATCCTTCCAGCATTCTTCTATAAGAATCTAAGAGACAAGTGCCTGCTCTGTTAGGCCTCCAATCCATCAGAAGGGCCAAGAATGAGTAGTAGATTACACTAACCAAGGAAAGAAAGTAGTAAACATTTTCTTGCATCTTCAGTATGTCACAACTTGGGGGAAGCTATGTGCTGGAAAAATCTAAACACAGCCTTGTTGAGTAGGTGACAGAACAATCTTATTTATGGCATCACAGCCTCTGAAGTTGTATTTTTCATGGTTGGTCTTGACTGCTTTAATCATTAGTACAAAACCAAGCTAAATCAATCATTTCTTTAAAGGAAGAAGCAGAGTTTTATATGAATAAAATAAGCTTTTCCTAGCCACAGTTCTAGTAGTTAACCCTTTGTAAATTCCTGGCCTGATTTTTTTTAAAAAGTATATATCCTTAAACATTACTCTTTCCTTTGAAAAGCACAACTCATGCCAGTACCAACTAGTGTCCCACTAGCCCCATGTTAGTTTGTAGCACTAATGTCACTAACAACATGTAGAAACTGGATCCATCACAGAAAGCTCAGATTAGAGCTAACACGGGCTTGGGCAGTGACTTCTCCCATTGCTGCCTACCTGCCTTCTGGTGATATGTGTAACTCATATGGTAGAAGGTGTTTCTCTTCCTTGAGAGTGGAGGGGTATAGCGAGCAAAAAGCAGATGCGGATCCCTCAGGGACTAGGCATGACTCTCAGTGAGTGAAAATTTTGGCTTTATTGAAAGCATAGCGTTTCCACAGTGGGAGTCCCAGGCACCGACGCTAGTAGAAAAAGGGGAAAAAACATACGCAGCGGAACTCCGCTCAGGGGGAGGCTCAAGGAAAAGCACCACAGGGGTAGATAATAAAACTTGAGCTGATTAACATATCATACATTTGCAATGTCTTGTTTTGCTCATTAGCAAACTTCCTGATGTAGTGCAGATCCTGTTGTCCAGGTGCCAAGATCTGCAGCTGGCCACCACGTTGGTGCCTGTGCAAGGGTATGTGCAGCTGTCAAGATAAGATGTACTTTGGACTCTACATGCTTGGATGGGGGAGGCAAACTATCCTGGGTTACCCAGGTTAGGGGGTTACCCCCTACAAGGGGGTTCAGCCCCTTTGCTGCAGTTAGGGTGAGGAACATGCCAACTCAAGTATCATGCCCTCTACCTTAACTGCATTGCGGCATACTGATCTGAGGCTGACTCCATGGCTGTGACATACGGGATACAACTGCTTCTCAGTTACACTCCCATCATAGCTGTGGCTTCAGATGTGGTCCTCACTGTGGGGAGTACAACTGAGTAACGACACTTTCTCAGCACATCTGGCCTGTGCTCTGTAACCAGCCTAGGGGACATCAGCTCAAGTAAAAAAAAGACACCAGAGACTTTATCTGACTAACGATGCTTGAACTGTAATGAAAGAGTTTAATGCTAATGAGCAAATTAATCTCAGTTTTAATTACTAAATCTTCTTCTCTAGTGAATAATCAAAATCTACAGCTGGCCTAGACATCTCAGAGCAATAACAAACTGATGAACCTATCACACAGTCTCTTTTTATGGCATAGACTTCTGTGTTGACTGAAAATAAGAGTATGTGAAGCATTGCTAACTGCAAGATCAATTTTATGGGGGAAATATATATTTATATAGAAAGATCTATCTATATATCAATATTTATATATAGATAATAAACAGAAAATACGTAGATATCTATATATCTCATTAGATATGTATTAAATACATATACAAATGGATATATTAGATAACTATTTTGTATATAGCTATATATTTATTTATATAGGTATATCTAGATATATCTAAGTATAAATATATATTTTTATATAGATATATATACATTTATCTATATAATGGATATTTAAATATCTAGATCTATATATAGAGAGAATATGTATAATATATAGATATAATATAAATTTAGAAATATATATAGAATACATCATATTTATTCCAGAATAAAAGGCTTCAGTGCAAAGTGGGACATGCCAAAACACCTACATAGTGAAAAGTCAGTGAAGAAAATGCATCATACTTTGGATTTGATTAGAATGTTTCATTTCAATGGTACGCTTGTTCCTAATATTTAATAAAACATTAAAGTTTTTAATTTAAAAATACAGCATGTTCCCAAATACGAGACAATATTTTGTTTTTCTTCTTCAAAATTTGGCCTCACTTAGCATTCTGAAATCAACAGAATCATCTTGGTTTTATGCTAGTTTTTTTTGGATGGATATTCATTTGGTGATCATTATTGCACATTGTTGAAAAAAAAAAATCTAAGACATCTGGTAAGCCAGAGGAATCTTTCATTGATTGAGTTCAGACACAGGCCAATCCAACTACCATGGTTTAAGGGATACAATACTCTAGTTCAGTATTAGGAAACTAGTAGAATTTCTCAGCCTTGTAAGTAATCTGTTTTTTTCAGCCTGGAATCTCAGCCTACTACTCACTATGAACTTACAGAGCTATCAAAAGGCTAGTAGATCACTGAAAAAAATTAGTCAAGACAGAGTGTGATACCCGCTCAGCTTAAGGCTGTGCATACATATTGCTTTAATAAGAAGATGCTTATGCCAGGCTAGACCAAAGCAGCTGGGAGTTCAAGAGAGGTGATCAGAATTTACCTAGAGAATAACAGGCTGGTTTTGTGATGCACAGGCCCTGAGAGAAAAATGACAGATGCCTACATCAGCAACATTGCTGTCAGTAGTTCTGCTTGTACTGATCAAAATCTTCGAGAGGTACCTATTCTAGAGGTGTCTACATAACCTCCTTGCTAGCAAAGTACGCGATACTGCTTATGGTATGAGGTACTTACTGATGAAGTTAATGAGCTGCAGGAGGAGATAGCTCTGTCAAAAAAAGTAAGGAGCAAGAGAACTTCAAAGAGGTTGCATAAACACCTAGTGCTCAGGAAGCCAGGTGGCTTTTTGAGGATGACCAACAAGCTGTTTTACAGGAAACAGCAGTCTGTTTCCAGTTCTGTTTACTGAGCTCAAAAAATGTCACATGGCCCTGGGAGCTGGAAAGGGAGGAACAGACTCCAGCAACCAGGATGATGAAACAGCATGCTGGGGGAAGTGGTAGTCACCACACAGAAGAAGGTAGCCATGGTCAGTCTCCTGGGAGGACCAGAGGCTTGGCTTAGAGAAAGTACCCTGCCTGCATAGGGCTAAAGTCCATGTTTTGCAGGATACCAAGTCAGCTTCCTACCTGTTATGCCCTTGCAGGCAGAGCCTCACTTTCAAACTTTTTCAACATTAAATCAGTAACCAAGTAATAAGAAATCCTGCTCTGTCCCTTTCGATCTTGGAGGGTTCTCCCCATTGCCTCTGAAGCCTGGCTGTCTGCTCCCTGCAGTCTCCACCTCTGTACTGTAATTACCGGCCAAGCTGCCTTATTACATGAGTAAGCTCAGTTGCTCACCAGACAGGAACAGTCTCTCCTATGCACTCTTTAGGAAGACTCAAATTTATCCTATGACTCAACATCTATAAACACCACTTAAAAAAAATAAAAAAAAGAAGTACTGTTCATCTCAGAACAGAAAGGGAAAAAACCAAGATGGGCTTTACAACATTAACTGCCAGACTATGCATATACTAGCCATGAAAAGGATTACAAGTAGTGGGCAGAGGGATGAAGGTGTTATGCACATATGTAATGCTTTTATCAATACCTAAACTTATATGGACCTAAGTTCTTAAATAGCTTTCACTCAAACTTAAAGCCAACTACAGTCAAATTACCACCTTCTTTAGTCTTTCAAGACTTGAGGTCTTTCTGAAAGGGTTATTGCTATCAAGACATCAGTCACAGGCATAACATAGTAGCCCACTACATCTTACCCACCACCTAGAATAATGCCCTACCAGCTGATATCCTGTCGGAGAGGCCCTGCCAGGATTATCTGCTCTATTTCACTCATGTCAACATACCATTTAAAAAAATAACAGATCAAAACAAAAGACAAAGCAAATCCACTTGAGATCACAAATAAAAGGCATACCAAAAGCCTTAGAACCACATGAGGCTGATGTTTTATAAGTGGAGAAATAGTTATGCAATACTTCCAAAACTTCCCCAGTTCATGTAAGACCTCTATCATGGTCTAGAACCTTAGTCTGAGCATAAATAGAACACATTTTTCCAAAGAAAGCTATAATTATTTAGGATGTATGGATATACAAGCATCCTGGATCACTTCCCATTCTCTCAGACAGTGCTGCCATCTTCAGCAGCTAAGGCTCAGAAAGATATAAGACTTACTTCTAAAAGGCTTTAATGCATTCAGTAATCCTGCTCTAGGAATTTGTCATTGTCATGATAGGTGTTCTATATAAATTGACAAATACATAAATAAAAATACAAAGTATTCCACATTACTCCTCTGCAAGAGACTTAATTTGCCCTGGACATGCCAAGACTTCTTCTGTATTTAATGTACTGAGTTTCTAAGAAGTATCACAGTTAAATTATCTCTTCTGTATGATGCACTCAAAAGAAGTGAATGGCTACCATCTATAATCAGAACAAAATAAGGGCACACAAAATGAAACAAATTCAGAAGAGAAATATTTTGGAAAATAAAGTGCTCCAGCTGAGATAATAAAAGATGTCTGGAAGTGGACAAACATCATATTTTATTATAGATACATTCAGCAAGGAAAGTAATTGCACAGAGAAGAAAGATGACAGAAACATTTAATTGTTTGTAGTATATGCATCTTCTGTAAAGACCAGAGTTAGCAGAATAAGCTAAAAATACTTTCCTCAAAAAAATGCAAAAATGTCTCAAGATGCATAATATGCATGTGACAAACCAGATGGCATTGGTAATGTCAGTCAGGTGTCCAAATTATGCCCATCTGTATAGTTTATACTTGAAGTTTGTGAGTAGCGTTAAGTCACAGCATTATGCCCATGCTTCAAATTCTGTATATTAAGCAAGCCTTTCCATGATCAAATTACTTCCACAGAAAACATTTTTCTACAAGAATGCATACATAAAGTTTGAATGGGGCACAAATTATGGACTTAAAGCTGCCACTTAAAGAAGACTTTTTTGAATTACCATGAAAATACCACCTTGATGCTCAGTCACTTAAATTAAAAAAACCACAAACAAAATACCCTCACTGAATAAGAAAATACTTAAATAACAATAAATATATTTCATAGATTTTCAGTTGTAATCCCTTCCAACCCTCCCTCTCATCAAATAAAACAATAAGTAAAAGTGGAAAAGTTTTAGAGAATGCCTTCCATACAAAGACAGATCAGGGCTCTTCATTTTGTAAGAAGATACCAAGAAGGGCAATGATAAAAACCCATATAATCATGAACTGGAGGGCACCAAAATGATTAGCTGGGAGACCAAAACACTCAGAAAGATTCTATTCACACACACGTTTTATGTTATGAAACTAGTTAATATAGCCTGATTAGTACAACAGACTCAATCCTAGTTCATTGTATTTGCTTGGAAATGTGTTCGACTGTGTTTGTATAATCTACATATCTGTTTTAATTTCACTGAAGAGAACAACTTGGCTTTTTGCAAGACTGGATTATAACACAAATAGCAGCATTGTTTCAAATTATGTCAAAGAAAACCCTGCTTAATCCTTTGGGGTTTGTTACCCAGAGAAGTGAGATATACATATGATAGTGGAAATCCTTTTTGATCCAATTTTTGCCAGCATAGGAAGAATTCTGTGAATCCAGAGATCTTTGCTTCTATATTCTGTTATTCTCAAAAGTGATTATATACACTTTTACCAAGCAGCTAAACAGATATCAGAAAAATACATATAATGTAAAGAATGCTAAGTCACAGTTAAAGAAAGGCATACAGGTTTATTTTAAAAAAAAGTACAAATAATATTTACATGCATAGCAAACAAATAAAATTCTTGAAACAATATAAGACATAAAACCATCATAAACAAAATTAGAAGTGTAATATTATAGTTCATGCAACACATCCATGGCAAGAGTCATAGTGGCTATTGGGCGATTCTTAGAATCATAGAATCATAGAACCATTAAGGTTGGAAAAGACCTCTAAGATCATCGAGTCCAACCGTCAACCCAACACCACCATGCCCACTAAACCATGTCCCTAAGCGCCTCATCTACACGTCTTTTAAATACTTCCAGGGATGGTGACTTAACCACTTCCCTGGGCAGCCTGTTCCAATGTTTCTTGATATAAGCCTTCTCTGGTAAATTGTTAAATTGCCAAGAAAGGGTTTGTAACTATTTTAAGACAACTATTTGACATTAGGAATTACTAGATTTATGGATGTCCTGGTTTTGGCATGGATAGAGTTAATTTCCTTCCTAGTAGCTGGTACAGTGCTGTGTTTTGGATTTAGGATGAGAACAATGTTGATAACACACTGATGTTTTAGTTGTTGCTAGGTAGTGCTTACACCAGTCAAGGACTTTTCAGCTTTCCATGCTCTACCGACTGAGAAGGCTGGAGGTGCACAAGAAGCTGGGAGGGGGCACAGCCAGGACAGCTGACCCAAACTGGCCAAAGGGATATTCCATACCATGTGACGTCATGCTCAGTACATAAACTGGGGAAAGCTGGCCGGGGGGGCCGCTGCTGCTCGGGGACTGGCTGGGCATCGGTCAGCGGGCGGTGAGCAATTGCATTGTGCATCATTTGCTTTGTATATTATTATTATCAATATTACGTTATTATTATTGTTATTGTTATCATTATTTTATGTCAATTATTAAACTGTTTTTATCTCAACCCACGAGTTTTTCTCACTTGTGCTCTTCCAATTCTCTCCCCCATCCCACCGGGGGCAGGGGGAGTGAGCGAGCGGCTGTGTGGTGCTCAGTTGCCAACTGAGGTTAAACCACAACAGTCCTTTTTGGCGCCCAATGTGGGGCTCGAAGGGTTTGAGATAATAACAGATTAACCAGAGCGTATTAAGGAACTTATATCTGTTAATAGTTGTGGGTCACAATGTTGGTTCCTCTGTTCTCAATATTGATTTGTTTAATCTGCATCGTGTTCTTTTCTTTTTTGCTGTACATGTTAGAGATTGGTGTTGGTTTTTGCAGTTTGCTGTGGTCTGCAGTGATTGGTGATGTAAGCACTGCTCAGCAGTAACTAAAACATCAGCGTGTTATCAACGCTGTTTCCAGCACAAATCCAAAACATAGCCCCATACAAGCTACTATGAAGAACTTTAACTCTATCCCAGTCAAAACCAGTACATTCTCCACCCCTTATTCTATACCAGTACAACAACTCATCACCATCTCAGTGCAAAAATCCAGAAGGGTAACATTTTGAACAAGCAGAGAAAGATGCAAATTCCACTTAATTTGCTCATTATGTTGGGAAAGCACACGAATGCCAGTTTCCACCTCATTACCAAACATCTGCAGGTTTAAAATGAGCATCCCCTTATCGAATAAAGGAAAAAAACCCTCTAACCATATCAGTTTCAGCTAACTCTGAATGCTTATCTCCATTTTAAAAAACAAAGTCTTTATCCATTGGAAAATACATTTAGGTATACACTTGAAGTACAGGCTTCATCCCTCCTCATCTTTGCTGTCTACACAGTAGGGATGTAGTGTAAGCTAGTTACCTAGGCTCCCCCTCTACAGTCAATGAAGAGAGAAAGGTACCTCCAGAGAGCAGTTTATTCTACCCGTTTTGAATAAGGTGAACCATAATAGACCACTGAAAGAGCATAGACAACTAACAAACCAGAGACCCACTTCACAAGACTAAAGATAAATGAAGATGAATTCCATGCTATAGTAGAAAATGAGGCGTATTTGAGATGACACTAAAGATTAGAGCTCTGCTTTACAGGTGCTGCTTTAACAGCAAGCTGTAGCAGAGATTTCACAGGCACATTGATTTGTTAAGCTGTATGGATAGCTGGCAAGTATAACCCCATAAGTAATCATTAATACAATCATTTGCAAGTACAACATGATACCATGGAAAGAATTGGTTTCTCCAGGCCAGACCTTTTAAGATATGCTTGTACAACCTGTTGTAAGTAGAGATGAACTGACCTCAAACCAGCCACAGAAGGGCAGTTAATGCAGTGACAAACTAGAAAAAATAACTCTGCAGAAGGCATAAGTTCAAAGATAAACTGAGCCAAGCAGAAGTTAAATTAAGTGCATTTGAACCACAGCCTTACTGACCTACATCCCCAACTAGAGCAAAGTACAGAGCTCTGAAAAAAATTAAGAAACCCAGAGCAGAAGGGTTGGTTCAAGACAGGGCAATACAAGAAGAGAGAACTAACAAACACAGCAACGCCAATTAACATTATGTTTTAGTTATTGTCTTTGTGGACCAAATTCACATAAGAAACAGCATTCAAATTCCTATAAAATTTTCAGTCACTAGATCTCTCACCTAAAGTTTGGAGAACAGTGAATTATTCACTTCTTAGTCCAATGCAATAGTAAACCTTTAAGAAGTAAAAAACAATAGTTGTACCTAATATATGGGCATACTTGTAATACTGTCTATGCTTCATTAGAATAAAATAAAACAATAAATACATTTTCATACTTCTAATTCTTTTCCTGCTCCCCCCCAAAAAAACCCACCCCAAAACAAAAAAAAAACGCAGAGCTTGAAAGCTTCACTATATATTCTTCTGTTTCCAAGATAAAGGCCCCAAACAGAAACTGTCTGTTCCTACAACATATGTAGTGTCTGAGCGTGCTTCTACTTGCACCTGAGCAGCAGAAAGCACTGGAAATTGAAAAGGCTGCCACATGCTTTGCTGCTTGTGCTCAGGGTCAGTGATACTGCACACTTCTGTAACCATGGATAACATTGCTGTGAGAAATGTGAGCCTACACACTCCACACACCCCTTTGCTTAGGAGCTGTATTTAAGCTAAGGCATGTGCTCTCAGTCCTTGCTTGAGCTGTCCTGCAGTGTGTATTGGTCTGAGCAGAACCTGATGTGCACATTTGAGTTGGTGACCTGACTTTAGATCTGCCCCATCACTATGAACTTGCCCAGTAATCTGGACTCTCAGCTGAACCCGGCTGCTACCAGACCTGCCCTGCTTGTTGTGTTTGGGTATGACTAAACAAAATAGATCTCTATGGGAAGGGGAAGGAAAGATATAATGAAAGGTATATAAAATCATGACTGACAAAAGAGGAGGTGAATGCAGCTTGACTCAAACAATCACTTGCAGCTGTTTCCTCCACTCAAAAAAATCAGGTAGAAAAGAATTGTGTTTTAAATTCACTTATTTAATCTTGTTTCATTAAGGGAGAATGAGAGGGACAATTACACTGGAGGAATATCTAGCCTTATGTTTCAAGGCAGAAGAGAAATGGGGAGATGTACTTGGGGAATGTCATGGTTTAACCTCAGTCGGCAACTGAGCACCACACAGCCGCTCACTCACTCCCCCCTGCCCCCGGTGGGATGGGGGAGAGAATTGGAAGAGCACAAGTGAGAAAAACTCATGGGTTGAGATAAAAACAGCTTAATAATTGAAATAAAATGATAATAACAATATAATAATAATAATACACAAAGCAAGTGATGCACAGTGCAATTGCTCACCACCCGCCGACCGATGCCCAGCCAGTCCCCGAGCAGCGGCCCCCCCGGCCAGCTTTCCCCAGTTTATGTACTGAGCATGACGTCACATGGTACGGAATGTTTCTTTGGCCAGTTTGGCTGTGCCCCCCCCTCCCAGCTTCTTGTGCACCTGCAGCCTTCTCAGTCGGTAGAGCATGGGAAGCTGAAAAGTCCTTGGCTGGTGTAAGCATTACCTAGCAACAACTAAAACATCAGTGAGTTATCAACATTGTTCTCATCCTAAATCCAAAACACAGCACTGTACCAGCTACTAGGAAGGAAATTAACTCTATCCCTGCCGAAACCAGGACAATATCCACCCCTTATTCTATACCATCTGCGTCATGCTCAAGTCTCATATTTTCCAGTACATTTTCATTAATCACCACCCCTTTTCCGGGGTTTCTTTTTATATATATATACATACAGATATCATTCCATTAGTCTATGGGCCATCCCTCTAAAATGTTCGGTGAGTTCATTTAGTCCATGACTTTGGGCTCCATCTGTTGTAATAATCTTCCAGGGCAGGAAAAATGGAGATGGTATGTGGTGTTGGATTGTTTCATGTTGAAGTCAGTTCTGGTACCATCATCACTGTGCTCTGCTTGGTTTCACTGAAGTTCATTCTCCATTAATCTGGGTGATTCTTATTGTAATATCATTAGTATGGCATATAATATTATGTAGCTCTTAACATCACGTAATTCAGATCATTGGCTATTCTCACCCAAAATCAAATCCCCTTGAGGTACACATCGGACTTCCCCATCCTCCCGCATTATCCACCAAGTGCACCCAGGTCCTTGAGCAAAAGCAATCCCACGGATGGGTTTGCCTTTCCCCGAGGCAGGAATAACCCAGACTGTTTTCCCCAGCATATTTTTTATGATGTGCACTACAGGGACTTTATTCCCATTTACAGTACGTAAAAGCTTTGACTGGGCAGAGCCAGCTCGATTGGCAGATCCCCGAGTGTTGACTAACCAGGTGGCCTTTGCTAAATGCGTATCCCAATGTTTGAATGTCCCGCCACCCATTGCTCTCAGTGTAGTCTTTAACAGTCCATTGTATCGTTCAATTTTCCCAGAGGCTGGTGCATGACAGGGGATGTGATACACCCACTCAATGCCGTGCTCTTTGGCCCAGGTGTCTATGAGGTTGTTTCGGAAATGAGTCCCGTTGTCTGACTCAATTCTTTCTGGGGTGCCATGTCGCCATAGGACTTGCTTTTCAAGGCCCAGGATAGTGTTCCGGGCAGTGGCATGGGGCACGGGATAGGTTTCCAGCCATCCGGTGGTTGCCTCCACCATTGTAAGCACGTGGCGCTTGCCTTGGCGGGTTTGTGGGAGTGTGATATAATCGATCTGCCAGGCCTCCCCATATTTGTATTTCAGCCATCGTCCTCCATACCAGAGGGGCTTTAACCGCTTGGCTTGCTTGATTGCAGCGCATGTTTCGCATTCATGGATAACCTGCGCAATAGTGTCCATGGTCAAGTCCACCCCTCGATCACGAGCCCATCTGTATGTTGCATCTCTTCCTTGGTGACCTGAGGTGTCATGGGCCCACCGAGCTAGAAATAATTCACCCTTCTGTTGCCAGTCCAGATCCACCTGAGCCACTTCAATCTTAGCAGCCTGATCCACCTGCTGGTCGTTTTGATGTTCTTCAGTGGCCCGACTCTTGGGTACGTGAGCATCTACGTGACGGACTTTTACAACCAGGTTCTCCACCCGGGCAGCAATATCTTGCCACAATGCGGCAGCCCAGATGGGTTTGCCTCTGCGCTGCCAGTTGCTCTGCTTCCATTGCTGCAACCACCCCCACAGGGCATTTGCCACCATCCATGAGTCAGTCTAGAGAGAGAGCACTGGCCACTTTTCTCGGTCAGCAATGTCTAAAGCCAGCTGGATGGCCTTTACTTCTGCACATTGGCTCGATTCACCTTCTCCTTCAGCCGTTTCTACAACTTGTCGCATGGGACTCCATACAGCAGCTTTCCACCTCCGATGCTTTCCCACAAGACGACAGGACCCATCAGTGAACAGGGCATATTGCTTCTCATTTTCTGGCAGTTCATTATACATTGGGGCCTCCTCAGCACGTGTTACCTCCTCCTCTGGCGATATTCCAAAATCTTTGCCCTCTGGCCAATCCATGGTCACTTCCAGGATTCCTGGGCGACTGGGGTTTCCCATTCGAGCCCGTTGTGTGATCAGTGCGACCCACTTACTCCATGTAGCATCAGTTGCATGATGTGTACAGGGGACCCTCCCTCTGAACATCCAGCCCAGCACCGGCAGTCGGGGTGCCAGGAGGAGCTGTGCTTCAGTGCCGATCACTTCCGAAGCAGCTCGAACCCCTTCATATGCTGCCAATATCACTTTTTCAGTTGGAGTATAGCGGGCCTCGGATCCTCTGTATCCCCGACTCCAAAACCCTAGGGGTCGACCTCGAGTCTCCCCTGGTGCTTTCTGCCAGAGGCTCCAGGTAGGGCCATTCTCCCCGGCTGCGGTGTAGAGCACATTTTTTGCATCTTGTCCCGCCCAGACTGGCCCCAGGGCTACTGCATGAACTATCTCCTCTTTAATTTGTTCAAAAGCTTGTCGTTGCTCAGGGCCCCATTTGAAATCGTTCTTCTTTCGGGTCACTTGGTAGAGAGGGTTTATGATCAGACTGTAATTTGGAATATGCATTCTCCAAAAACCCACAACGCCTAAGAAAGCTTGTGTTTCCTTTTTGCTAGTTGGTGGAGACATGGCTGTTATTTTGTTGATCACATCCATTGGGATCTGACGACGTCCATCTTGCCATTTTATTCCTAAAAACTGGATCTCCGGTGCAGGTCCCTTGACCTTACTTTGTTTTATGGCAAAACCAGCCTTCAGAAGGATTTGGACTATTTTCGTCCCTTTTTCAAAAACTTCTCCTGCTGTGTTGTCCCACACGATGATATCATCCATGTATTGCAGGTGTTCCGGAGCCTCACCCTGTTCCAGTGCAGTCTGGATCAGTCCATGGCAAATGGTGGGGCTGTGTTTCCACCCCTGGGGCAGTCGGTTCCAGGTGTACTGGACGCCCCTCCAAGTGAAAGCAAACTGTGGCCTGCACTCCGCTGCCAAAGGGATTGAGAAAAACGCATTAGCAATATCAGCTGTGGCATACCACTTGGCTACCTTTGACTCCAATTCGTATTGAAGTTCTAGCATGTCCGGCACGGCAGCACTCAGTGGCGGCGTGACTTCATTCAGGCCACGATAGTCTACTGTCAGTCTCCACTCTCCATTAGACTTCCGCACTGGCCATATGGGACTGTTAAAGGGTGAACGAGTCTTGCTGATCACTCCTTGGCTCTCCAGTTGACGAATCAGCCTATGGATGGGAATCAGGGAGTCTCGGTTGGTGCGATATTGCTGCCGGTGCAATGTTGTGGTGGCGATTGGCACTTGTTGGTCTTCGACCTTCAGCAACCCCACAACAGAGGGGTCCTCCGAGAGACCAGGCAAGGTGGACAGCTGTTTAATTTCCTCTATCTCCATGGCAGCTCTACCAAAAGCCCACCGGTACCCTTTTGGGTCCTTGAAATACCCTCTCCTGAGGCAGTCTATGCCAAGGATGCACGGAGCCTCTGGGCCAGTCACAATGGGGTGCTTCTGCCACCCATTCCCAGTTAGACTCACTTCGGCTTCCAATACAGTTAGCTGTTGGGATCCCCCCATCACCCCAGAAATACAGATGGGTTCTGCCCCTGTATAGCTTGATGGCATTAGGGTACACTGTGCACCGGTGTCCACTAGAGCCTTATACTCCTGTGGGTCTGATGGGCCAGGCCACCGAATCCACACAGTCCAGTAAACCCGGTTGTCCCTTTCCTCCCCCTGGCTGGAGGCAGGGCCCCTCTAGTCCTCATCACAGTACTCGTTTCTCATTTCTTGTAAATACGAGTCAGAAGTTTCTTCATTAAGATCAGAAGTAAGATCAGCCCTTCTACTCTGTCTGGGGAACTGCCCGCTGGAAACTGGAGCAGCAATGTTCCTGGAAGAACCTCTTTCTGTGATTGTTTTCCCTTGCAATTCACGTACCCGTGCCCCTAGGGCTGCAGTAGGTTTTCCATCCCACTTCCTCATGTCCTCTCCGTGGTCACGCAGATAAAACCATAGGGTGCCCCGTGGTGTGTACCCTTTATATTCTCTCTCTTGAGCAAAAGAACGCTGACTCCTAATAGCCAAGATACTGGTCCGTACAGGTGGGGAGTAGGACATACCCTCTCTGAGTTGCTGGATCTCCCGGGGCAGTTTCTCCACAGCCGAGACGAGAGAGGAAGAAAGACTTTCCTCATATTGCCGGAGTTGACTAGCCAATTCATCCACTGTTTGTTCCTCTCCATCTTTCCAGGTCATCACTGCCAATGAATTGGCATATGACGATGGTGCGCTCCTTACAAACTTCCGCCACATGGGTCGTGTGCACTTGACTTCATCTGGATCTTTGGATAGCTGTTCATTGTTCAGGTCACCATAAATCACCTCCAGCACAGCTAATTCTCTCAGGAACTGGATACCCTTCTCCATGGTGGCCCACTTGCTTGGGCGACATATGACATCTTCCTTGAAGGGATACCTTTCCTTCACGCTTGACAAGAGTCGCCTCCAAAGGCTGAGGACTCGTGTCCGTTTTCCAATTGCTTTGTCAATGCCCCCTTCCCTAGAAAGGGATCCCAGCTGCTTGGCTTCCCTACCCTCTAATTCCAGGCTACTGGCCCCATTATCCCAGCATCGGAGCAGCCAGGTGACAATATGCTCGCCTGGACGGCGGCTGAAATCTTTTCGTATATCTCACAGCTCACTCAGGGATAGGGATCGGGTGGTTACTGCCTCTTTCATGAGTTCTTCCTCTTCTTCCTCCCCAATCAGCGGCCGGCCCTCCTCCTCCTGTTCTCGTGATGGCCCTTCTCCAGGGTAGTCTGCCTCATCCACTTCTTCTTCCAGCCCCCTTTTAGAAGAATTTTCTTCCTCCCTTACTAAACGAGCAGACTGCCGCTTCCAAGATTTCTTCTTGTGTACAGGGGCGACTGATACCGGCACAGGTTGGCTTTTTGGTTCAGCCACAGGGCATGTCGCAGGGGTCTGAGTGGCTGCAGTGCCTGTTGCCGGGGTCGGAGTAGCCGCAGGGCCTGTCACCGGGGTCTGAGTGGCCGCAGGGCGTGTCGTTTTACTGTCAGAGCCAAAGACCTTCTCTTCCCTTTGAGGGTACTGAATGGTGTTGAACAGGGCTCGGTAGGCATGGGCCAGGCCCCAGCACGTTGCAATGATCTGCATCTCTCTGGAGTTGCCAAGGTGACAGCATACTTTGTCCAAATATTCTACTAACTTTTCAGGATTCTGCACTTGCTCAGGGGTGAAGTTCCAAAACACTGGGGGTGCCCATTGGCCTAGGTACTTGCCCATCTTGTCCCACACACCCTGCCACTCATAACTATTCGGCTTTGGGGCAGATCTCTGGATGATATTCTTAAATTGCTTACCAACTTTAGACAAAACCGAAACAATATTCCCAAGAAGTACCAATAGAAGTATATTAACTACCCAAGGCTGTTCAAAATACTGAAATTCCTTAATTCCTTTAATACTGAAATTCCTTAAAAGTACTCTAAATTCCTTAGTACACTCCGGTTAATCTGTTATTATCTCAAACCCTTCGTGCCCCACGTTGGGCGCCAAAAAGGGCTGTTGTGGTTTAACCTCAGTCGGCAACTAAGCACCACGCAGCCGCTCGCTCGCTCACTCCCCCCTTCCCCTGGTGGGATGGGGGAGAGAATTGGAAGAGCACAAGTGAGAAAAACTCGTGGGTTGAGATAAAAACAGTTTAATAATTTAAATAAAATAATTATAATAATGTAATGATAATAATAATAATAGACAAAACAAGTGATGCACAGTACAATTGCTCACCACCTGCCGACCGATGCCCAGCCAGTCCCCGAGCAGCAGCCCCCCCGGCCAGCTTTCCCCAGTTTATGTACTGAGCATGACGTCACATGGTATGGAATGTTTCTTTGGCCAGTTTGGCTGTGTCCCCCCTCCCAGCTTCTTGTGCACCTGCAGCCTTCTCAGTCGGTAGAGCATGGGAAACTGAAAAGTCCTTGACTAATATAAGCATTACCTAGCAGCAACTAAAACATCAGTGCATTATCAACTTTGTTCTCATCCTAAATCCAAAACACAGCACTGTACCAGCTACTAGGAAGGAAATTAACTCTATCCCTGCCAAAACCATAGAAATGGCTTGAAAGATCCAACTACTTTACCCTCTCAATCATCAAAATAAGAAACAAAATTATTTCTTCTAGAAAGTATAAGAACTTAAACCTTACAATGATTTTACATGATTAAGAATCTAATTAAATGACAAAATATAGTACTAAGAGTTTTAATTTATTTAAAAGTCATTTAAATGCATGAATGCCAGCTGCATGTCTATACTCTGATTTAAAATACAGATTTAAAAAAAAACATAGACATTTAAATTAAATCCTCAGAACCTAGAATACAAAAATAAGTCTTCAGTTTTATTAAATATCCCTCTTTGAATAGTGACCTCTAAGTCATATTTGCAGCTTTGAATTTTGTAGTATTTCACTGAGTTACACTTATCTTTGGGTCTTTATAAGGACTATGTTCAACAACTTTATTCTGCTAGCACAGTGGTGTGCTAGAAATAAAGGCAGAGCTTGCCATTTCAGAAGATAATGTACTCCCACAGACTGGCCCATGACTATGGAGGAGACTATCATGGGAACTATGGACTGTCACAAACCTCACCATTTCCTGCTCCAACTGCAAAATGCATTCCTGCAATCTGTTTTTATATCAGATTGTCCTGGTTTCAGCTGGGATAGAGTTAATTTCCTTCCTAGTAGCTGGTACAGTACTGTGTTTTGGATTTAGGATGAGAACAAAGTTGATAATGCACTGATGTTTTAGTTGTTGCTAAGTAGTGCTTACACTAGCCAAGGACTTTTCAGCTTCCCATGCTCTGCCGACTGAGAAGGCTGGAGGTGCACAAGAAGCTGGGAGCGGGGCACAGCCAAACTGGCCAAAGGGACATTCCATACCATGTGACATCATGCTCAGTACATAAACTGGGGAAAGCTGGCCGGGGGAGCCGCTGCTCGGGGACTGGCTGGGCATCGGTCGGTGGGTGGTGAGCAATTGCATTGTGCATCACTTGCTTTGTATATTCTTCTTATTATTATTACTATTATTATTAGTAGTAGTATTTTATTTTATTTAAATTATTAAACTGTTTTTATCTCAACCCACGAGTTTTTCTCACTTGTGCTCTTCCAATTCTCTCCCCCATCCCACTGGGGTGGGGAGAGTGAGGGAGCGGCTGTGTGGTGCTCAGTTGCCAACTGAGGTTAAATCACGACACAGATGTACTGACATATGGATCAGTCAGATTGATATATCTAGTTGTGCACATCAATAATTCATAAAAATACAGAAGACACTTTCCAATTGCATACACTTCCCTCTCAGGGGAAGAAATGAAAGAATAAGCACATAAGAGATGGTAATCTATTTGCTTAATGTATTACTTGAATGCACTCAGGCTCAAGTGATAAGAATAGCAAGAGTGCATGAAGCCTGTATTAGCAGAGTAGGATATCAAAGCAAATAATTGGTAGAGCTGTTACCATCCCACTAACATCTCTCATAAAGAATATTCATTACTTTGAAATTACCATTCTATGCTCATGCAGTAAAAATTCTGGCTGTTAGTTTGTTTTTCCTTCTTAAGTTAATTTGGTTTTTTTGTGAGTTATTTCACTAATAGCATTTGGTTGACTCAGTGAAGTTCTGGACAGCTGTTACACAAGCAAGCATTTCCCTCAGTTCTAAGGTTCAATGCTCTAGATCTTAATTTGCTCATTATTGGAGTCTACCATCTTGAATCATATAGTAGTTTTTGTGATTTGGATATGTTTTTATCCTCAACTTGTGAAATGCAGATAAAGAGTCAATATAAAATGCTGACTTGTCAGGTGCTATTCCAGCAAGTGTTTCAAGATTTCTTTACTGTTTATTAATGATCTGCTAAAAATACTACTGTCATGCACAATACTTCCAAGCACAGAAGGCAGACAAGGTTTTCCCTCTGGAAATTTGGATAAGCAAGTTCACGAATTATAAAAGTCTGGGTGGTAGATAGGGAGGAGGTATTGCAACAGAAATACACACAATACATAATATTCTGTTGCATTTGATGAATAACCATTCAATTGAAAGAGGCTGACATTTACATATCTCACATCCAATTTCTAGTACAGAGAAAAGTGGCAGAAGGTGAGCATACCTACAGATTCACCCTCCAGTGTTTTCAGGACTGCAGCATGGGTCTGAAATAATCAGAAAATACTATTTTTTTTTTTTCACATTTATTTAATGTTGTACTTTTTATGTTTAGCCTTTTGACTATCAGGCAGAGACCCACCATAGAAATAATTAGTGCAAGCACTGTGAATACAAAGGTCAGCATAAGCAGGAATAACTAAGTCCTGCAGTTCATTTAGCCTGAAAAACTAAGCTCTGTTATCTTACATGTAATAAAGGTACTGAATTGAAGCTGTCTGTGACAGTTCTACATTATATCTCTTAATCTGAAACGGGTTTGTAATTTTCTGGACAAAAAAAAAAATGTTGAGCCCAAAAAAGAACTTATCTAAACATACCTAAATAGCCCCAAACCTTAACCCAAAGCCACACTGAAATTATCAGACAATAACTTTGTCAAGCCAAAGGTGGAAATTAAAGGGACATTAAGAAAGAAGCATGATATTTGAAGTATTGCACAATAGAAGTCATTTATCACTGTGTCTCAAAGAATCATTTCAACTAAGCTAAATCCTGTATGTTTAGTATTCAGGAAGTTGGCAGCAAAAGCAAAGTGGAATTTTGTTTATCCACAGTAACAATTGATGCATTATTCCTGTGCTAAAATAATCAGCTATGTGAGACAGACTTGTTTATGCAATATTATATGCTATCACTGGGAATTTACTTGATGCTGGGAAATCTTTTTGAGCATCTAGCAATTGCATTTCAAGATTACTGAACATCTAAGATTCAACAGCATAATGAAAAGGTTATTCTGGCTGCTTTTGGAACTCTATGACCAGAAAATAAGTTCACATTGAACATGGGCATTTCTGTTTATTTATAAATCACTACAACTTTTCCCTTCTATATCTGGATACTCAATTCCCACTGTGGCAAGGTAAATGGCAAGCAAACCTTGGTAAACGTCTCAATCCTACTCATGACTCTGAATGCCTACCTATAATTTATGAGAAACCCAAAAGAGAGGTGGATGTTCAAGCAGCTTCCAGCAATTACAAGAGCCATCAGTTTCAACACATCTAACTGCTTTGATGATCCCAGACTCATTCAGGCATTGAACTCCCAATGATTTCAGTAGAGGTTGAAGTGCATTCAAGGATCTGGGCCAGAGTGCAAAATATCAGTGCTAAAATTGCACAGGCAATCTTCATTAACCAGATGGCAGTAGACAAGTTGCCTTTAGCTATTTGCCTTTCTGGTCTTTTTAACAGACAGAAACATTTAATTTGTACTGATGTATCTTGGCATAAAGAAGAATTCCCATCCCCATATCTTCAAGTCCAATCAATTACAGTAAACTTAAAAATAGTGGTTTTTTAATATTACCAAGTTCAAATTGTTTGGTTTTAACTTCATGTCAGTGCTCATAAGTGGGTCAATTCCCATCCCTAACCACTGGGAGGTAGCAGATGTATTATGCATTCATTATTTACAGATCTCTAGAACTGTGCTTGGTACATCACCTAATATATAACCCTGTTGATCCATGCTGCCTAAGGACGTTTCTGTTCTCTTTAGATTTACGTAGTTTTGTTGAAAATGGTACATTAGGTGCAGTACAATTAAAAAAAGACCCTCAAATATTATATATAAAAACTTAGATATGGTGGTCAAAATTTCTACAAGAAGGCTTTGAGCTGCTACTACTGAAAATGTTAGTAAACAAGTTGCTTTTTGAAATTTGTTTGCAACATCTGTTGGAAAAATGATTCAATGATTTGGATTCCACATAGGATTATCTCTAATATGATAGCCGTTCTCTTTTCTTGCTCTGGTTTTGCATCACTTTTCAGATGAGAGATTTTTTGGGCACTACAGATCTTGCCATTTTACTTGGTGAAATGTACACAAACAATTAAAAAAAAATCACCAATTCAAACACTGTCTTGATAAACTATTTTTCTTTGTATTTAGTTTTTCTAGAGAATAAAAGAACAATACTGCTGTAACATTAAATAATCAGTGTTTATTGGGTGACTAAACACCTTAATCAGAGCAATTAGTCTAAACATATCACAAGAAAGGGCTACTGTAAACATTTCAACACTTCTTTGTTGTTCTGCAAATATCATGAGAATAGCTCGCTCTTTCATATTGTTTATTAAAATGTAAAAAAGCCCACTTGCACAAATGAATTATGGATAAAAATGGAAAAAATGTGTCATACTGAAAATGTAGCTCGATTTTGTTATCCCTTGAATAAGATCATGTGAGCAGCTCCACTGACTTAATTTACTCTGTTCAGTAAGGACTGCAAGATGAACAAGAGATACTACAACCAGACTGTAATTTAGGGTTACATCCTGAGCTGGTAATGCCCAAGACTTGAATTACACACTAATGTATGGGAGCAAGGGGGAGTTACAAATAAGGATGTGCAATTCTCTTTTAACATGCTAATTCTTATCAACTTAAAACAGCAACATAGCCTGTCTTTATAATTTCTTCTTTCTCCTAAGAAAATCTGTAATTATTTTACCCTACTCAATGTATTTATTAGATAAATCTAAAGTTAATCACATGGTATATGGTACTATCCCTAACTTTTCCACAATATATATTGTTTTCTAAACAAAACAAGGCTGGACAACAGCTGAGTAAAGTGAAAGTTCACAGCAAATTTTTAGAAGGACATTTCTTCCTGCTGGATTTTCTATATATTCTCTCATTTCAAACTGAACTTGAAACAAACTTTTTTGCTTCAAAAAAATACTTTGAAGTTCTGTTGTCCTCCTTCTACTAAGACTTTGGTGTGCTTCACATTGCACTTTGAGTTACCACTCACATTGTCAGTAGTTTAAGTGATATCGTTATGTCATGGTTTAACCCCAGCCAGCAACTAAGCACCACACAGCCGCTCACTCACTCCCCCACAGTGGGATGGGGGAGAGAATCGGAAGGGTAAAAGTGAGAAAACTCGTGGGTTGAGATAAAGACAGTTTAATAAGTAAAGCAAAAGCCGCGCACGCAAGCAAAGCAAAACAAGGAATTCATTCACTCCTTCCCATCGGCAGGCAGGTGTTCAGCCATCTCCAGGAAAGCAGGGCTCCATCACGCGTAATGGTTACTTGGGAAGACAAACGCCATCACTCCGAACATCCCCCCCACTTCCTTCTTCTTCCCCCAGCTTTATATGCTGAGCATGACGTCATATGGTATGGAATATCCCTTTGGTCAGTTGGGATCAGCTGTCCCAGCTGTGTCCCCCCCCACCTTCTTGTGCACCCCCAGCCTACTTGCTGGTGGGGTGATGTGAGAAGCAGAAAAGGCCTTGACTCTGTGTAAGCACTGCTCGGCAACAGCTAAACCATCCCTGTATTATCAACACTGTTTCCAGCACAAATCCAAAACATAGCCCCATACTAGCTACTATGAAGAAAATTAACTCTATCCCAGCCAAAACCAGCACACATTATTATGAAACTATGTTTTTATTGTATGCAATTTTGACTATCAAGAAAATAATGATTTTGAGTTAAAATCTGCCCATGTTTATGCTGATACTCAGTAATAAAGACCGCACCAAAAGCCAAATAACTAGTCTGAATTTTAATCAGACTGGTTTTATTTGTTTTCAGACACTACTACTTACAAATCTCATATTTCATCATTGCTCAAATAGGTGTAAAGTTATTGTTCAACATAAACAAATGTTTTTAGAACAATATTACTTTGCTCAGCTAGATGATTATGCACAATTTATTTAAACTTATCTAAAACGCTTTGGTGATGAGCTAGAACTAGAATTAGAGAATAATTTCAGCACTTCCTGAGTTCACAAAGAAACAAAACAAAACGAAACATAGTTCTGAAGTAGTTTATGGATTTAATTTTGTTATTTCCATTTTCAATTTTAGGCCAACCTGGGAAAAAAATAAACAAAAAATCTTTAAGAGCTTTACCTTAGAGGTTTGAAGATTATTTTTTAGTCTCATAATTTTAACTTAATCAGATTAAAAATTCAAAGTCTTGCTGTTTTAGTAGACTGCAAAGATCCAACACTGGGAACTGCTCTGGAAAATCTTTCCCCTTCTGTAATTTGGCTCTCTTTTATCTCATATTTTCCCTTGAGGTTCTATTTCAAAGTGTTGAAGCCTAAGTAACACCTCAAATGTGTGCTGTATTCCTGGTGAAAAACAATCTTGCTACAATATCAGAGAAAACACATAGCTATACAATACAATAAAATCCTTTACTTATTTTAGTAGTCTTTCTCAATTTTTATTTATTTATTTATTTTATTTTGGGGTGTGAAAATGTCAATAAGAACACCACTCAATAATGTTAGATTCTGAAAATCCAGAAATGTTGAATAGATTTTTAAAGTTCCTCTAGAATTCTTCTCAAATCAAAAGCTTCAACAGACCATATTCATTCCTAAAAACAATCCGTTTCCATCAACTAATATTTTTTCTAAGCATGGCTGCCTAGCAAATGTGGTGATGGCCACTTTTTATAATAACACAAGATATGAGAGTCAACAATCAAATTATTTTCTCAGTCTGAGGAGGTTTTTAACCCATTAAGCTCTTCTATCTGCCTGGAAAGTAGGATAGCAACACTTTAAAACACATAGCTATTTTCCAAGAAAGGAATTCAAGATTTGGTAAACCAAAGAGAAGGAAGCTGTAAGTCAGTTATTAGGGGTGTCATTCCTGAAGGAGGAAAAAAAAAAAAAAAATCTGTTTTCTATTACTATTCACAGAATTAGCTCTTTATTTCATCCACTGACCTTCCAGTATTATACTTCCAAGAAGACCTGGCCAATTTTCCATTGAAATGAAGAAGGTAAAGGGTGGAAGCTCAAGCCTTTCTCTTAATTCGTTTAATCTCCGTATCCTCAACTGTTTTATTACTAGCTTGCTTGTGGATTTTTACAACTCATTAATCAAAATGTCAATTCATTTCATGCCTAGGAAATCCAAAAAGCTTTCTTGACAGTAGTACAGGATCTTCACAGAAATCACTTCATCATTGAAGATGTCATCGCAAGGTGGAGTTGCCTTCAGTGAGGTAGTTCTGAGAACAAAACCTTCATTAGGGGAGTGAGAGAGGAAGAGACTATTTGATTTGGGAAAAAGTAAGTCTTACTTTTTTTGGCGAACAGCTACAATGGTGAATTCAATCCCTTCTGCAGAGGAAAAATTTTTAGTCCCAATAGATGTGGTGGAATGCAGATGACATTGCAATTTGATTATATTTCAAAAATATTTTTGGTAATTATGCGATCAATATTGAAAACATCTTGCCGTAAGAAGAGTGCTCATTTTATTGAAAAATAATATGTATATAAATCATTTTTTCTATACTTAGATTTTAGAAGGTGCTGATATTCACTTCCTGTGAATTTTATGATTTGCTTAAGATTTAGAAAGCACTTATGCCAAAAAGGGTTTGAAAACAACTGTCAGCATTATTTTTTATTGATATAATCTTCAAACAGGAAATACTGGCAAGAGAGGACAAAGCGAGTAAGTGAATAATTACTGTTACGTGGTAGACTTTTCTCACAGAGTTCTAGTGCTGAATTTGATTTATAATGTATTGTTTGTTTGGATCTATGAGACACCAAAACCACTCACTTTGATCTATTGATTTTTCAAATAATATGTTACATTATTTAGCCTAACATGCTGTGCTTGAGAGAATTTGTCTCTCAGCTGTCTACAGAATGTGACATGCTAATTTGAAAAATTTGCTAGCAGTTGATAAAACAGACTAGAAGATGTTAAAGAATACCAGGTAGTGTTTTATTCATTTCAGAAACTTGGTGCCAACTGGCACATCAGCTTCCATTTATCCTCCAGGAAATGCTTTGCAACAGAGGCCCAGGAAAAGCTGAATGATTATTCAGTCTGAGAGTACCAAGCCGCACAGCCCTGGTCAGTCCATTTCAGAGTTCATTCTCAAGCCAATGCCCTCAGCTACATCCAGTTTTATTATGTTGAAGAGAAAGTTTGTGGAACATACAAAAAGCTATTTTAAGGCTGTGAACTCTGTACCATGAGCCCTTTACTGTTCTTATAACAATCATACATGTTCTGCTATCACTGATGTGAGGACAAGGCACACACTGAGCTGTGATTTGAGATTTACCTAATAGGACAGAAGAAAGATTTTAGGGGCATTTCTTCATATTTTGGCATAGTTTTGCTCAAGTAGGAGTGAAATTTATAGTCTTTTTTGTTATCGCAGGAAACTTCAATGTGGCAACCCTAAAAGGAAGACCTATCGATGCTACTGCAACTGAACCATGCAGATGTTATCATTATCCATAACTCAAAAAATTCAGTGACATTTAAATTATTTCCTGTAAAAAAAAAAAAAAAAGCTTTTAATCTTATTAGTAAAGACTGAAACTCAAAGACAGTAATATTTCTCTAGATAATTTTTGGCAGTGGTATTCTGTCTAGATTGAATTCAATTTGCATGCAAGAGTACTAGCTCAAAGATTTTCATCCTCATAGTTTATATAGAGAATTTAGCTTATAGAATTTACTATCCATTTGAATTTGACTTTATACTTTGTAAAATTTAAGTAAGACATGTCGCAGCGACACAATAAAAATGTGTGTCAGAATTAGATTCTCCTGCCATTTGCATTTAAAGGAGGCCATTAATTCCATTGATTTCAGTAGAATAATTTCTACTATATATATTTACATTTAAGACAAAACATTGCAGGTTTTATATTACAGGTAGTGAAGGAGAAACCTCTGGATTTGTGGCTGATATATTTAGCACAATCCTAAAATCACACTTTACAGTACATAATCATATGCAGCCTTCAGATTAGCCAGTGGGGTGTGCTGAGCTAGTTGAGAAAAGTGAAAATTTAAAATCTCAACACTGAATTCATGAACTGGTTGTTATCAACAGCTTTGGCAGCTTATTAGTTGCATTAGATAAGGTTACATGAGAGTATACGTAAGCTATATACGTAACCAAGATCAGCAAAGGGAATGTGCAATCCTCTTTTTCAAATATTTCTATTGGTCCTCTTAAAAAGTGGGTGGAATTTTACTTTATATTAAAATTGTAATTTAGCACACTTCAAAGGAAAGTTTGGAAGGAGTATGAAAGGAGAAGACTGAAGAGATGTCCATACAATGGGCATCAGGGTATACAAAGAGGGTCACTATGATGAACAGCCAAAGGACTGTATGTTGATCTGAAAACACACTGAGATTAGACTCAGAAAACTGTAGCTCTCTTGTACTGGAAAGTAGTTCTAAAGAGAGTGGAATATTTTTCCACTCATCATCTTTTTCCGCTCTGAGTCTTTAGAAAAAAAGAGTTTGGGGAACAGGAATGACTACATGAATCTTCTGAACAATCAGAAAGGGTTGACTGGCATTGGATATCCTCCTTAGATTTCACCATGTCCTGATGCATCTAATTTACCGAAAAAGAGCTTCTGAAAATTGTTTTGTTTTGGTTTTCTTTCCTTTGTTGAATACAAATTGATAAATTGCCACCTTTTGGTATAATCTTTCTAAGATTAATTCTGTGGGGAAAAGCATGCCAAAGTGTCTGTACTCAGAAACCTAACCCAAACCCAAGATATATCTGGATGGATGCAATACTATAATATTTGGATCTCAGTTCCCCAGGTTATTGAGGTGTATACCAAAAACTGAGCACTTGCATGCTCTCAGTGAAGTAACAAGACTACATAAGCTTAATCATTTTGCTGAATCAGAGAGTAAATTACTATAGGCAGGCAAAATTAAGTATGTGATAGTCACCTAAAAATTTCAGGAAACTGCTTACCAGTGCAGACAGATTATGCTTTAATAATTTTTTAGGTTGTAAAAGTTTGTTTAAAAATAATATGCCTAAAATGGGCTTTATTGCTTATTTATAAAAGTTACAGAAATAATCCTGCAAGCTCTGCAGTATTATATGTTCCTGCTAGATGCCAGTATAATATCTTTAAAAGTATGACCACAGAGAGTGACCTCCCTCCGAGGTTTGAATTATCTTGTATAAGTGAGATAAATAATCTTGTGCAGTATGAGATTTTTTTTAATTTTTGTCACAGAATGCTTTGTTTGATTTATGACTGAAAGTGAGGTGACCTGCATGACTGCATTCTCTTTCAGAGTTTCACAAAAAAGATCACTTTTTATCTCAATGACCATGGATCAAGGCATCATATGATAAAAGGTGAAGAACATTTACAGTTTAAATAGCACTACCAAACAGGTCAGTGGTCAAACAGTTGATTTGATACCCAATACACCACACAAAGGTGATTTACCTTCTGATCTGTTTGTCCTGTTGGACACTCAGGGTCAGGGAACCATACAGATTTGCTTAGGAAAAATCAGCACATACGTAGGATTTAGATGTGGTCTATCCTACAGAACTGAAACCAGTGTGATCTCACTTAAACAGACAGAAATATATGAATTGCAATCATAACAGAATTCTTAAAGATGGTTAAAAGTGTTGCCAGGTTATTTTCCTTAAAGAGATGACAGCCAGACCTGCTCTAACTTTTACAGTCAACTGAAGTCTTTGCCTTGATTCCAGTGATCATCGGATCCCACAGGTAATACAGTGCAATGTCAACACTCACTGCTTATACAACATAGCCTGCATCACTTCTATATTAATAACATTCAGCCTTAAGGATTATCAAGTCCATTTCTCCATATTTACAAGTTAAAATAATGAATTTCTACTGTTTTCTGAGATACTAGCTGTTCACTCAGCATTTCTATATAGGTAGTCTCAAACCAGTATAATATTTCAAAACAAAAGCAGCATAGATGACTCACTGTAAGCACAAGTAATCAAGTCTCTGTATGCAAAATGAACGGTTCCACATATTTTAAAGACAGCATTATATAAAATCCTTTAGTATGATTAACAGTAGAAGTTCTGACCTGTTAGATTGCTTCTGTAGATTAAAATTCAATCTGTGTATTTAACATTTGAACTCTGAAAGTCAGAACAGAATTTTAATGAATGTTTTTTTTCCTTGTGAAAGATTTTTTCCACAGTCCTAGAATTCCACCATTGCTATTTTTATTTTCTCTTACAGTCTCCTTCTGAAAGTGTATGTTCCATGTTTTTCCTCCTGTTTCCATGTGGTAGGCAAAGATATTCCATGACTCAAACAGCATTAGCAACTGAATAAGCCTTTGAGTGTACTGAGAAAAATGGAGAGATGGTAACAGCCACATTCCACAGCAGTAGAAAAAGTGCTTGTGTAGCATTCACTGGCATAGCTGAGCATATGCTCTCCATGGTTCTTTAGTCATCTGCTTGGAGTGGGCAGTAGTGCTGAGGAAAAGACAATCTGTCTCTCTGTTAATGAAAAAGTATCTCTATAAAGTAGAGCTGATTAGTATAAGGGTAAACTGTTCAGTGAATCAGAAACTGAGAAACATGAGCACTGTAAAAAATATTACCTTTTCTGCTTGAGCCGCTCAGATATTTATGGTATATGAAACACAAATACGGTAAAGCTTGTAGTACTTGAATACTTGAAGGCAGAATGCAAGAAATATATGATATTTTTAACTAAATACATCTGGAAAATTTGCCAAGTTATACCTTATTTAATTTCCTCTCAAGTATAATATTACCTCCTTTTAAAGTATGCCTGCAGTTCAGTACAGGGGTGCACAAACCAGCTTTAAAAGAGATAGCATAGGCAATGGAATAGGTCTAAAAGTGTTAGCACATAAGCTAATCTACTCTTAATTCTCACCCGAATACCTTGACTCACATAGGGCTCCATGCTGCTGCTACTAGATTGTTTCATATAAACAAGCTCAACTGTGCAGATAGCTTGACTATCTCTGTACTTTTCTGTTGGCTGCAGGGCAGGCATATTCCTTATATAGATCTGAAACGGCAGGTGGCTGAGCAAATAAAAGTGAAGATCCAATTCAGCAGTGTTACCATGTTCTTTCTTACTTTTTCTCTCACCAGAGAACATGCTGCTGGCATTTTATCTAACAATAATAGTGACAACATAATCACATTGTAGATGGGACTAACGCCTCCTTTTATTAAGATTGTCTGACAGTGAAATCCATTTGAATTTCTGAAAAAAAAGGGGGCAGAAATTTTGTCAGCTGCACAAACCCACAGATTTTAAATTGTATACTTTTCCTGTCCCAGGAATCTGCCTTAGGATGAATTTTAGCAGATGGACAAAACAGTTCAGACATTTTTGTAAAAAGGGTTAGACAAAACAAAGTATATTTCTCTTGTACCCAGTTGTGGTAACTTTTTTTTTTAATTTCCAGAATATCCAAGATTTTAAGAAAAAAATTATGTTTACTGAAGTGTCTTTTGGGCAGGAAATAAGCCCTGGTCTTTCTTCCAAATATGTATTCAATTTTTTCCAGTTTGAGTCCAGAGTCAGAAATGGAACCCACTGAATCCACTGTTCTCCTGTTGCCAGCAAGTATTTATTAAATCCATTAGCAAAATGTCTCTCCTCCCTGTATAGCACCAACTCTATGTAGGAGTTACCTCCCCTCTCTTAGCTGGAGAGGTTTGGTGATGGACCTAGACCTGTCAGAATTACAGATGAACATAACTGGAAGGTAGAGAAAGGAAAGTTGTTTGACTTAACAAAAAAAAAAGTTAAGAATACATACTACTACAAAACAACTGGCATTGTCAGTCATTAATTTGAAAATTAGGGAGTGCCTAAAGTAACATCTCTCATCCTGCTGTGTTTTTGTCAGTGGGATGTTTGCCACAGTTTTCAAAGTATAAAGGAGTATAGAGTACCTAAGACCATCATTCCCAAACAGATCCTCACTGATGAATTCTTATTAATAAATATATATGTTTTTAAGATATTAGCTCATGTATTTTGATCACAGGCAATTTTTGAAATGTATACATATGAATAAACTCATGTCTACACTAAACACATCTCTCACAATGATGAAGATAAAAAGCCTAGACAACTTGGACATAGTCTAAAGTGATTTTGTTTATAAATGATGGCATATCATATTTTAAAGAATTATGGACTGCTTACTCTGATTTTCAGAAGCCATAGTTCTCGCAAATTGCATAATGCTCTAGGAAGCCCGTGCATAGATAAGCATATCAGTGACACATGGATTTTAAAAAAAAATCTATTAAGCTTATAATACTTAGAATGAAACTCTGAATGGAAAATATAAATTACAACATAATTTTTACTTCAGTGTTTCAATGCATAGAAGGGATCCATCACAAATGTTCAGTAATTTTTAGATTGAGAAAGACAGACATGGGTAGCACTTTGGGGACTTTCTTATTCATGTTAAATAGAAAGGGCTCAAATATACAGCAGTACTAAATAGCAGTAGAAAACTAAAAGAATGGTTAGTGAATAGCCAATACAAATGAAGATATAGGTTACAAATCTATCCAAGTTGCTGAAAATACAGAATCCAAGAATAAAATCTACCAAGACACTAACTTATAGAACATTAACTGGGAAGTGATTCTTCACACAAGTGACGTGCAGAGAATGTACTACTAGATCACCTACAAGATGATAAAAAGTGCTAGGATTCTCATTTGATTAGAAATTTTCAGCTTCATCAGTTTCGTAATTATACTAGAGTAAAAGCCTCGATTTTTTGTGGACACAAAATGAGAACAGCACAAGAAGAATCTATTATAGTCCCTGCCCGGAGAGGCTATATTTCTTAAAGACAAGAAAAAAGGTGAGCCAAAAAACCAAAACCAAGTTTAGAACATAATAGCTCATCAGCAAAATCATTCATATTCTTTGCAACTTGCCACCTAGCGTATAAAGACAGTTATTCAAGCATTTCAGAAAAAGCAAGTTTTAGATACAGAGCTTTCCAGACCTTTTTTCTATTGCTACCACTACCTAGTTTCAGGTTGTATTACAGTCTTCTACTTATCAGATTTGACTTTCCAGCTTGAAATATTATACTCTGAAATTCCATGTCTTTCTTACAAAAGAAATTGAGATAACGTCGTATCATCTAAGATCAACATCATCTACCCTCTGTAGTGCATTACTATCAGAGAAGGCTGTTGTGCTTTTGAATGCCATTACAAACAAGCAAGATAGAAGAACTCTCTATTAATAAAGTGCCAGATACGTTTCCTATGTTTATCTGCGATTGCTGCACATGGCATGTATTTTCTCACAAGCGTTGAAAGTCTTTGAGGATATTCTTTGCCTTCAGTTTATGCTCCTTCTATGTCAAGTAGTATCTTGTCGTAACCAATTTGAAAGATCACATCTTGCATAGACTGCTATCCCTATTTCTCTGAAGACATTTTCAATTTTTTATCCTTTTTATAATATCTTGCTTCCCCTGATGCTCAGACCTTACCCGATAAATCTGATAAAGTTCTTTTTAGTTCCTAAGTAAGATGCTTCCACAATTTTTCAGATAAGGTTTGAAGGCAAATATGCATTCTTTCTTATTTTCCCCTTTTCTCTCTGTTGCATCATCTTATTTTCAAATGGAGATTGTTCATTGTTGAAGAATCTGTCCTCTCCTTTCCCTAACAAAAAAACCCCACCGCCCCCCCCCAAAAAATTCCTATTAAAAAGTCCTCTGAGTTTTGCAAAAATAAGCGAAATACTGTAGAAAGATTGCCCATGTTGTGGTTTTTTTTCTGGTTGACCTGAGTCCAGTTCTTCCATCACTCACACAGATGAATAAAGACACTTATACGTGCACAACAATCTCCACCGTTCTGTGTGTCAAACACCTTTTCATATCTCTGTGTATGCATAGGCACAAAGATGAACGGTTGTCCGACAATTCCATCCATAAGTGTTTGTATCTATCTAACTTCTATGCAAAGTAGACTTTAGCAGTAGTTTTTACTGGACTGAAACTCACTTAGGAGAATAGTCATTTAAAAAAATTAGTCTCAAATAAAAGGATAAATATATAGTAAAGGCTATAGGAAAGAAATATTGAAAGTCCCTTAATTTACTGAAGCTTTATGTATACTTATCTTACTCTATTATTGAGGATACCTACTATGTATATCCTTTCATAAAAGTTACAACTTTTATGCATTTTTTACACTTTTACTTTCATTTTAAAATTACAAAGTCTTCATATCTTTTTCTGATATCACTTAGAGGCGATCTTTCCCGTAATTTTCCACAGTTGCCACCACTAGTTCAGCAATACTTTAGTTACAAGTACATAGATAATTACTGCCAGCATTAAACTTTGAATTCCTCTGAGCTGGCTTGGATGATATAGTAGTTAGAACCTCCTTACACTTACACTTCACGTTCCTAATACTTCCACCATGACAGCCCTGGGGAAGTGAGTAACTTAAATCACTCAGTTCAGAAAGTTTGGGTTTTCTGTCCAGTGTTACTTTTCCAGAAGACCTGAACTTGCTACAGACGTGCATGGTCCCTTATAGTTCTGTGGAGTCTGGCATGTAAGGCTCCTATAGGCATAGAATTCACATCTAATAGTTCATTTACAGAGCACTGCAAAGGCTGCCCGTGTTCCCTCACCACAAGATTTATTGGCCATACAGCCATCTGTCACCAACTGCCACAGTCCCACTATTGTCAAAAAACAACATCAGCTATCCAACCATCTAATTTTAGGGTGTATATCTAAAGTCATATATCTTTTCTCCCAACAGTGGCCTAGGGAAAGAAAAGAGCAACCACTTTTTATTTTCCATTCTTGCTGCTAATTGATTTAGATTGTTATTTTATTCATATTTCTCTTTAATTAAATGACACTACTTAGCCTATAACATGTATGATTTCATTATGGCAGTTTCCACTACCTCACGTATTGGTATCACCACTGGAAAGAGCAAAAATAATCTTAGAGGTAGAACTTCTTTATAATCACTAATTCATCTACTTTCCAAGTAGGAGAAGTCAAACAGTATGGGAATCTGCTTTCAAACCTAAACAGCCAGTGTCTGCAGTAGCAGTACTTCCCTCCAAGTATTTATGGCAATTCAGGACATTACATTTGTTCAGCTGTGCATGTTGTAATGTTTGCTTCTGCCAGTTGGGATAGCTTATTCCCCTCCTCTGCAGTAGAGGTGCCTTTAGCTGCAAGGAAGTTGCTGGTGTGAACTGGGGAACAGAAAGTCTGACAGGAAAAACTGGGACAATCCATCCGGAGTTGTGTGTTCAATGTCACCATTTAGCCTGCATTTCTGAGGCAGTGCAAGCAATAGGGAATAGTGCTGCGTGTTCTTCTAATTACACATGCTAGTAATTGAAATGTGCCTACCACCAGCACAGCTAGCTATGAGTAATACAAAGTACCTCTGAAAAATGATTACATAAATAGGTATCTCAAAGACAGCAAGTGACGTATAGCTCTAGATTAGTGCTGGGACCATCTCTGGACTCGTCTGGACTCCTTTTTAGTTGCTGGTAAAACTGAAGATTTAAATCAACATTGAAAAGATTTATACATTCACACTGTTTTCCCCAAAGTACTCATTAAAAATAAAAACACTTTTCCACATTTTGAATTTAAAAAAATATTCTGAAAAGTTTTAAAAAAGCAGTGTGGACTTAAATCATTCTTTTGAAAGTCTTCAGGGTTCCCCCCCCCATTATTGGCTTAATACCTGAAATTTCTTGATTTTCAATAACTTGAAGATTTTGCTTTTAAGGAGATCTTCCTACAACTTAGAAACACCTGGAGCAGGCCTTCCTCTTTGTAAACACTTAGCAACCATCAGCTTTCAAGATTTTAGGTTATTCCTTTTAAGAAAGATTCCAAGAATCTTTCCAAAAGCAGTATATTTAACTTCATGAATGTTATATTGAAGACAGATAATAGTCCTGCGAGACATTCCTCTGTATAAGAAACTGAATATAAGACGTAACTTATGCATATTGCTAGTGTCTACATCCATTAAAATAAGTGATGGATCTTAAGTACTTGAACTATGTCAATCAACACACAAGAGTAGCTTGCAGGATTAAAACTGACAGCTATTAAAACCTTAACGAACTTAAAAGTCAACAAGAGGGCACTTTCCAGCTATCTCTAAAAGCACCCTGAGCAAAGTTAGGATGAAAAGGTGAACAAGACTGTTGATTTCTGGAAAATCAGGACTATAGAAAGAAAATTATTTTAATAGTGTAGTATCTGTCATAATACATGCACATTGCAGTCAAATATTTGACAACATATATTTAGTCATTCTGTTTTATGCTGATATTCATACACTATAGAAATATACAACTGTAAAAAAGTATTTCTTTATTTGGTCCTGGAACTTCCAGAGGGAAGAGATTTTAAATCACAAGAACTTGTTTTTGTGGAGTGACTATACAATTATTTAGGAACACTGTGTGTAACGGGAGGAAAAAGCTATTGTTAATGTGAAATTGCACTCAAGAAGAATTAAAGGTACCTGTATTTTTAGAGAAGTGGCATATTTTTCTCATATTACAGAGAAGAGATCCAAGAAGCCTGAATATACCTGCTGCCCAGCATAGTATTCACCACTCTGAATAGTATCATGTGACCTTTCACAGCTGTATACACTAATTTTAGAACTGTTCATAGGATTAGGCTTTGTATTAAACAGGTATCATGTTCTATATAGAAATTATTCAGAAATGTCTACATCTTTGTTGTGTCAAATCAATGGTTCTTCAAACCAATACAATCATAAGATAAAATTTTAAAGAAAGATAAAGTCTACATGGAATCCACTTGCATATGAACTAAACGAAAAAAAGAATGATTTTTATCAGAGCAAAAATTCAAAGTGTATTGTCAAAGCTATTTAGCTGGTCAGTTGAACATTTGTCAGAAAAAGTGATTTCTTAATGATTTCTAAAGCACTGCAAGTACCCAACAATGCAGACAGTAGCAAAGGTTAATAAACAATTATCTATACACCTACAACTACAAAAAAAATCCAGTTAGAATTTGTTTTCCACCTTTTACTTTCCTTTTGTGGCGGTGTTGTCTCTATAAAGATTGGATAAAGATCTGGCAGGTTATTAAACAGATAATAAACACTAGCATTAAAATATTGTTCTTCAAAAAAGATAAGCACTCAGAGCACACAAATATTCTACCAAATTTAGAAGTGATTTGCATAAGTAAAAGACACTCCGGAGAGTTGGTAAAAAGCAGTAGGAATTTTCTGTGCTTTAATTTCACCCTGGGACATGGGCAACAATATAACCTACCTGTCCCACCTTATCAGTTGTTCTGAAGTGCTACACTCAGCTGCTGTAGTAGGGCTTCCAGCATTCAGCACTGGGCCAGAGCTTTTTTCCAAAAGGTGAAAGACGGCTGTAGCACATAGTAAATAAATAAGCATGTATTTCTGTAAAGTGTAACTGAGTAGACAGCTTAGTAGATCTCAGTGCACTATAATTATTTTCTCTTGGTTACCAGAGTTTCATATGACCCAGTAGATTATCCATAGGAAAACTATGCTTCTGTTCACATGTACCACGGTGTGTTCCTATCTGTATACATGAGCGTGTCCTGCACCCTAGGTCATATCTCAGAGCCATTTCCTGTTCACACTAGTGTTCACCCTGGTATTCTTCTTTTGTTCCACAGAACATACACCACTGCCTGGGATTTCTTTTAAATCTTGCTTTTAACTCTCTCTGGGAGATGTATTTCCCACAAAACATGTTTCTGGAAAACATCAGATCACTGCTTTTGGGAACAGGCAACAGGGAAGAAGCTGCCTTTCACACTTTGCAGAAAATTTAGGTTTCAATTACCTGGTCAGGCAAATTTAGGATTTGAAAATTCTACAGGTGGAGCACATCTGCTCTTGATAATCTTTATAGAAATCACCAAAAAGTCACAACGATCATATTTACATCAGTGTTCACTGTGGATATTCAAACTGCACAACAGGGTAAAAATCACGTAAATACATGGACAGCTACCACCTAACACTCACACTTGTAGGTGCGCTTGCTTTGTGATAGTATTTTTCAAGGGATACTAATGATTGCAAAAATAAGATTCTTCCTTCTTCATAAACACTATGTAATATTAATATAAGATTTATTGGCAAACATTTGTTGCCAGTAACTATGTATGACTGAATATTCATGGAAAGCAATGTAAGTAGGGTGGGACCAAATCAAAATTATTTTATTGCAAACTTCAAGCAACCAGATACAGAATATACCACATATTACTGTGACCAGTACCCCCTGCTCCTGACACCTGGTAATATGGTTAGCATAACTAACGCCATTTTATAAGGCAAACGGCCATTCTCTGTGACCAAGCAGGTCACGTATTAGTCCCCTTTCCTCTCATTATCAGGCCCTGAAGGTCCTGTGCACCAAGTAGACAAACCAAACAGATTTCTTCTTCCCCTCCCTACCGGCCTCAAGATTCCTGGGCACCAAGCCGATTACTCCCTTCCTTACCGGCCTTGAAGGTCCCAGGCACCCGGCCAACCAGGTGTTGTTGATGACCCCGTCACAGAACAGGGAAGCATAACAGCACACAGAGCACTGTCTATAAAATCAAGCAGTTGCAAGTCCTAAGTGGGGGAACTTGGACTGGAACTGCTGCTGGACAGTGAGACCTGTGATCCCCCCTGGTGGTCAGGGATGCCTCTGCTGTCGTCTGCTTCCTCCGAGGACTGAGTGACTTGTATTCTTTTATATGTTTTCAAGTCTAGATTATGATTGTTATGTTGATATGACAAGCCAAATATTAAGATTTGACCCGATCTGCAGAATATCCAGATGATTAGAAACCATAAGCTAAGCTGTGCTATAAAATTCTGTGCTGTGCTACTTATAAATTTGTGCTACACTGATTCTGCTTATAGAAATCGTGCTATTCTGATCATAAATTCTATGCTATGCTAATCATAAAATTCTGTTAAGAAAATAAAGCTTTAATTGTAACTACAACTTAGTGCCGTCATCATTCTTTCAAGGATCCCTAAAAGAACCTGTCTGTCCCCTTAGTGTCGGGTGACAATTATGAATTTCAATTAATCATCAATTTAGCTTGCACAGCTACTCCTATAATTGTAAATATTATTTTGCTTCCTTGCTAATCCTGCTTTAGCATTTGGCTTGATGGTGATCTTCAGTTGAGAAATAATCTTTAAAAATCTCATAGGGCATGAAACTAAAACTTGAGAGACAAGAGCTTTGTTCTGTAGTCAGGCACATCTTAATGTGTCATCTCATAGAAGTCCTGTTACTTCTCTATGCCCTTGTTTCTTCACTGAACAAACTAGGTGTCCTTCAATACATATGCTATTATTTTTTTCAGTTCTACAGCTGAGCTGTTCTGGATCTGTTCAGGTAGTATCAAAATGAGAAAATATGAGAAAATAAGAGAAGTGGGACTGTATTTACTACAGGCATAAAAATTTACTATGTTTGGCAGAAGAGAAGGAAATTAATTTTGAGGTATACATTAGTATTACAGTTTTACAGTCATATAAAGCACTGGAATTAACGAAGTTATAATAGTTTGATGGAGTCCAGGTTTTATTTTCCTTGTTCTGCTAGCACTGATTTCTTGGAAATTTCATTTATCAATTTCATTTTTTCAGTGTCCCTCCTGACATAGTCACAAAATCAAAATCAAACTTGACAGAAAACAAGCTATACTTTTAACTAAAGTGAGTCCGTGACCTTTCTACCATATGTAGCCTTGGTACGGTCTTCAGAACTATTCACACATGCCATGCTCCATTACTCCTTTCTGTCTGTGAAACCAAAATTCTCTCATCTAAACTAACGTGTTAGCCTGGACCTCAGGAGAGGTCAATTTTCTGGTTGACAACAATGTAAGTTATTTTGACCTGGAGAAGAATCCGTTCTCCCACATAAAAACTACAGATTATGAAAATCCTCTCTCTCATCCTTACAATCTCAGGATTACTATTAAAAATTGCAAGATGCTCAGATGTTAAGGCCATTTAGGCCGTGCAAATACTCAAGATAAATAGTACTTGAACATGCACAAATAAGTATACATTTCTTCTACGTAGAATAAAAATTATAAAAATCTAAGATTTGATCACAGGAAGCACAAAATATCAAAATGTCAATTTTACAAAGAGACTTGTACCTGTGTAGTTTATACATATGCTGCGTTTGAGAAGCATGCAGAGAATGTGTTACATATATTGCAGGTTATTTTCTCTCATTCACAACTTCTCTTAAATCATATGACATTTTGATGTAATAAACCACTTTCGGATCTATATAATGCCACCAAATGAAATAGAATATTTCCAGATTCTTGTACTGTAGAAAGAGGGGGCAGCTAGGCAGGGGTATTCATTCTGGTAGCTCTGTAGTCCATGCTAAGTAAGGATAGATAAACATTGACAAAATGAGACATTAAATACAAGCAAAAGCAAAATTTCATAAAATAAGAAATTGGATGTTCTTGTTGTGCACCATTTTCATCATCCAGAAATGAAGGACCATCACCATTAATACAATGTCACTGCTTCTCCAATTAAAGGAATGTACATCAGAATCTGCTTACTGCAGCTGTAAATGTCTCCATTTCACTGTTCTGATTTACTCCATTACAAGCCTATTTTCTCCTGTACATGACTAGTTGTTGTTTAGCTTATGCTGGGAGAGACCATTCAGGTCAAGGGCTGCATGCAAAATTCCTCTGAAATAATGAGTGAAGAGGTAGGAAAATTGCTTTCTCTTGGAGAGGAAAGATAAGGTTGCAACGTATATATGACTGAAGTGAGGAAAGTGTCAGTTCCACTGACGCTGACGTGGTAAACTGTGAGTGCGTGGAACAGCACAGTGTGATGTAGCCTTTTCATCCCTCACCTTTGTGGGTTTCTGTCAAATATGATGTGAGCTAATTCTTTCACAAAGCTGTAAAACAATAATAATTTCTTACTTTTTAATTATCATTTGGTGACAGACATTGGATGAGGGAAGGAGGAGGACATCATCTGGGGATAAACCAGTAAGAGGGTTTTGTCTATCAGCAGCTGTGCATGAGCCATCAGCAGCCGTGCATACAATCTTCACTGTTTTAGGATAAAAACATACAGAAAAGTATCACTCCAGATGGGGAAGGTTTATGCATACCAGCCCTCAACCAATCATGCTTGCAAGCATACTCCTTCCTATGCTGGTCACTGCCCAGCCTCCAGCAATCCATCCTGGGGCATCTACACTTGCCATCCTCTTCCACACTAACATCATGTTAATGTTAACATCTTCCATACTTAACAACACATTAACATCATCCAAACCTTGTGTGTTTGAGTGCACTAGGCATAAACATTGTTAGAGCTGGAATTGCTGAGAAAAGCCCTCAGATCCAGTTTTGAAACACAGCTCCCCAACACACCTGATTTGCACTGTGCAAATTGTGGTGTGCAGATTTGCACATCTGTTTCTCTATCAAGTTTGTTTTAAACATCTGTTTTGTAAAGGAGGAACTGGGTAACTGTCGGAGTTTCCCTTTGTTCAGTGTCGACGATGGAGCGGGAGTTGCGATTCCGGAGTAATGACAGATCTCAATATGAGTATGGTCATTCTCCTTTATTTACACTTATAACAGGGCTTATATAGTTAACTACTATGGACACGCGCTACCTGCGGCTTGCAGATAGGTTACAGCCTTGTGTTCACGCGCATCTATGCTCTAGCAGATTGGCCCGTTCTTTCTGATCATGCGAAATGCCTTCATGGTCTTTATCTTGTTTTTCTCCTTTCAACTGCACATTCCTTTCTCTGTTATTTACTGCTTAAGTGCCTTGTCATGCCAGGTGGTGCAGTGTTTGCTCATTAAAATCAAACTCAGGAATGTCCGTTAGTGAGACTCCCATTCCCACATCTCCCCCTTTTTGTTTTACTAGAAACACTGCTGAAACCGATCTTTCAATCATTTTTCGTATACATTGCAACAAACAGGGTACACAAAACAAAAATGCATATAAATACTATTACACATATCCCTCTTAGCTTGGCTAGTCCTTTTAACCAGCCACGAGGAGGAGCTGTCTGATACCTGCAAGTCTGCAAACGCAGCAGCCAGAGGGTCTTTCTCCCCGGTCACTCCCCCATCATTCACCGGAACGGATGGGGTGGCTGGGCACGCTCTTCATAACAACCTATAATTGGTTAATCACAGCTGTCCACGCACTCACAACACCTTCGGACACGCTCTTCATAACAACCTGTAATTGGTTAATCACAGCTGTCCACGCGTTCACAACACCCTTCTCATCGGTAGCTGCCGGCTGGTCCCGCCGATCTCTGCCTCCTCCTTATCCCGGGTGTTGTTCCGCTGTTGTTGTTCATCACGTAGTGAGGCTCCTTCTTCTGCTCAGGGAAGGATGGTCAAGGTCACCAGCCGTCTTTGTCAGCATATCCCTGCTACTGTTAAAAACATGGGTTGCTCACGGATCCTAGATCGTGCCCCTGCTGTACCAGCCACTCCTCCACAATTCCCCCTTCTTGTTTTTGAGCAACCCAGACTTGATTAACAATTTTCATAATTGCTTTCTTCACACAGCTAAAAATTATACAAGAGCATATACTTATTACTAATATAACAATTAAAATGCGTAAGCTTTCTTTTATTAAACTTATTATCCAAGATGGCAGTTCCCCAAATATATTCTTAAGCCAGGTATCGAATAACCCGTGATCTTGTTGAATATTCTTGGTGTGGTCCTTTAACCATTGTAGCTGTTTGTGGATTGACTCCCCATGGTCAGACAGATTCATACAACACATCCCTTCAAAATCCTCACACCCATGTCCTTGTGCTAATAACAGAAAGTCAATAGCAGCTCTATTCTGTAAAATCGCATGATGGAAGGTATCCTGATCTGCAAGTAATTTTTCAATAAGCTCTGTTGTCACATCAGCCTGCTTTTTAGCCCAACAAGCTAATTTCCCTACCTCATTTAGGGCCCTCGCAGCTGCAGCGCCTGGTACAAATAGTGAAAGGAAGACCTTTTCGGTGTCGCTAGGCAGAATCACGTCATCACGACAGTCTGGGGAAAGACCCGTGGCGGCTCTTTTTCGTCTTTGTTGTTGCCCTTTTCTTGTTATGGTTTTCCACCAATTTTCTCCCGGGGCCAGCAGGGTCAATTTTCCTAAGTAGCATGGCCCTCCTACAGCATTTGCTGGGATACCCTGCCAGGCCCTGTCCCCACATATTAAAAATACCTGTGGGGGCAACGCCTTTGGGGTACCATTGTTCCAGATCCCTATTCCTCCCTTTGTTTCCGCTCCAGCCGCTCCTAAAGCATAGCTATTACCACTGTCATTGGTACCACAAAAATCGCCCGCATCCTGATACTTGTAGTAAGATGCGTGAGAGGTGACATTAGTCCACCCTGTCCAATTTCTTGCCTGGTAGAAGTGGATACCCGTCTGTAGGGGTCCCCCAAATATAAAACATGTCTGAGTCCAATTTTTAGATGTATTTCCAACTCGCATCGACTCTAATAGTTCCAACTCCTGGGGATTCCAGGGTAGCGAGTGATTTAATCCTTTTATCAAGTTAGCACTACAGTTGCTAGTTGCAGTCACATTAGTACAACTGCCAGTACTGAACACGGCAAAGTCACCTTCCTTATATCCAGGCATACCTAACAAACAAGTCCTAAACGGCTCAGTTGCTGAGGCGAGGGAAAGGCAAAACGCGGGCTGCCCTGTTTTATTTGCCCAGGTTACCCACATATTTTCCCTTGGGTTAATGCGATGTATAGTTGCCAACCCTGGGATTATTAAGATTAGCCCAATTACGATCACATCTGCCTGGCTCAACATTTTCTCTTCTAGGCGAATTGCCTTTTTTTTTTTTTTTGTTTTTTTGTTTTTTTGTTTTTTTTTTTTTTTTTTTTGGTTTTTTTTATTTTTTACAAACAATAATCAATTTGGCAGTTTCGTGGACTGTATTTCGTGTCCAGTGGTTATTAATATTCTATACAGCACTATTTCTTTCAGATAGCAAGTTTCACACCACCTTTGTGCGCGCGTGCACCGGGCCCACCACTTCTTATCACAATGGTAACACTGACACAATACTCACGGTACACACCGTAGGCACTCTTTGTTTTTGTTTTTTTTGTTTGTTGGTGGTTTTTTTTGGGTTTTGTTTTTTTCCCCCCCCCCCTCTTTTTTTCTCTCTTTTTTTTTTTTTTTTTTTTTTTTCCTCCCCACGTATCGCCCCCCACAAGCGATCGACAAAATGACTATACGCTTCAGTGGCACCTTGCTGTACAGAACTAAAAGATGGAGTGGACGAACCGGGTAAGGCTAAAAAGGCATCTAGCACCAGTTTGGCAGACAACTGCAACAAAGCAATAGGAAAAACCAACTGAGCATTAATATTATTAAACCTTCCCGTCCCCGTTATCATTTCCGCGGTAATCCCATAGAGGGGATCCCCCTGCGTTTGATGCTGTGCCGCAGCACTTGCCACCCGCCGTGACCATTCCGACCCCCACAACAAATACTGCGTAGGTGACAATAAAAGCCTCATAAGGTTTTGGCAGTCAGCAGGGCACATCAGGTCAGCCGAAAAGATCCAGATTACAATTTGACGTGAAGCTTCTGATTTTATCCCATACTGGGACACAGTGTTTTTTGCTTGCTGTAGGATTTTCCAATCGTGAGGTGCCCACTTATTGCCGTTATTCTCTTGCAGCACAGGAAAAGCACTCGCCCCCAAGCTGGATGCCGCTTGCCACTGCCCGTCCAGCATAGCATCTCTAGCCACTTCGCTCCAGCGTCTGGGCTGAACCATCGCTGGTGGTCCAGAGAGGCAAGGGGGTAGGGATTCCCCTGATGCCCCGGACAGGTGCTCCATCCCTCCCCTCTGGGCTGTAATTGTTAAGTCCTGTAACTGTTGCACTACCTTCTTCAGGAGCTCATTAGTCTCAGCCATACTCTGTTCTTTGCTGTCACCCTGTGGCGGAGTAGACGCACCTGAAGAGACTCCTAGAGGCGGGGCTGTTGGCCACGGAGGGGTTAACGGAACCAGCCGCTCCTCCTCTCCGGGTCGTCGCTCTTCGCGACCGCCTTAGGTGAAAGAGGGGCCCCGTTACCGCTAGTTTCTGCATCTTTGCAGTCCGTAAGCGGAGGGTACGTTTCAAGCAGTTCAGAAGCGCCGTCACCCCCCAGAACACTATACTTGGCTTCCAAGGCAGTTCGTTTGGGGGTACCCGACATACCTCGGACTGCAGACGGCCCAAAGAACCGAAACAGTCCAGATGTTGTATTCTTCGGTCTATCAGGCAAGGGTTCTGGGGCTAGCATTTGAGTGGCTGCACAAGCCACCTTTCTTTCAGCTTTCATGGCTTTTAAAGTCTCTGACACAGACCTCCATAGTTCCCGCACTGTTTTAATCTCCTTCTTTGACTTTTCATCCCCCGTGATAGTCTGCTCCCACATAGTATTGCCAAGCTCTCGCCACTCAAGGTCAGAAAAAATAGTTTGACTGTCCTTAAAATGTCCCCAACGTTGTCCTAATCAACGTACATAATTGTTTTACCGTTGTCTCGATCCCTCTCTTTGAGAGGATGCTTACGAGCAACACAGCTGCCGCCTCTGTTTCCATGATAGCGGTCGCTCACTGGGAGGCAGTTGGCCAGACTGCTCCGTTATCTTATCCCCCTCCGATCATCGGGATAGTACAACTCCCAGCCGCTTTTCTCCCGCTCCCCTTCTCTCGCTGCTCTTACCGCAGTCTCGAAGATATGCGCCGAACCATCCTCTGCTACCAGATGTCGGAGTTTCCCTTTGTTCAGTGTCGACGACGGAGCGGGAGTTGCGATTCCGGAGTAATGACAGATCTCAATATGAGTATGGTCATTCTCCTTTATTTACACTTATAACAGGGCTTATATAGTTAACTACTATGGACACGTGCTACCTGCGGCTTGCAGATAGGTTACAGCCTTGTGTTCACGCGCATCTATGCTCTAGCAGATTGGCCCGTTCTTTCTGATCATGCGAAATGCCTTCATGGTCTTTATCTTGTTTTTCTCCTTTCAACTGCACATTCCTTTCTCTGTTATTTACTGCTTAAGTGCCTTGTCATGCCAGGTGGTGCAGTGTTTGCTCATTAAAATCAAACTCAGGAATGTCCGTTAGTGAGACTCCCATTCCCACAGGTAACAATGAAGTGACAAATACCATTGAAAATACCGGAGCCAAGCTTGGGAGACTTTACTAATTCTTTCTTAACATATTTTTAATGTGCAAAATGAAAAGTGTGTTGAGAATTTGTGAAAAACCAACCTATGTCAAACAAAATGGAGTCCCAGGACCTATGCATACGTGCTGTAATACATGCCTTTATGCTTTTGCAGGTATGCATAATGTTATAGCTCCTGTGATATCATCTGCGGATATTGATTCCTCATCATTCTGTAACCCAAACAAACTCACACCCTTTAGGGGTAAATATCAACATCTTTCAGTTTTCAGAGGAGAGACCAAGGCCCTCCTCCTCACTCATGGCTTGTAAACAGCTGCTTACCATTGGCAGAACTGGAAGTACTAGATGCTCTCTCAGATCCTACCTCACTCCACAGCTCCCCAAATACTATACTTTATCGTTAACGCGCCCCTGAGATTTTGGGTGTCTTTCCACCCCTCTTCCAAATGTCCCCAGGATAATGTGTGTAGAGATACCCAAGGTAATACATATCCTATTTCCTTTGAGTTTACTTAGAGTATCTGGGAGCTGGAAATACCTCCTGCTTCCTTCCAGTCCAACAGCCTTTTCTCTGTCTCCTGGAGGCTTTTTAACTATAACTGACATACTTCAACGTGAGGTGGAGCAAGCTGAACACGGACTCCAGATCCCTGTTTACACACAAAACCAAAATCACCGCTTGGCATATGTGAAAAGCTTGTATCCGCACTTGGGTACACCTGCCATTTTACACTTTGCAGTAAGACAGTCAGGCGCCTGTGGTGGCACAGCCCTCCGGCACGCCATCGTGCCTTCCCAGCAGGAATTGCACCCCTGTGCGCTCCAGCTGCACGTGCAGCAGCCCACACATCACGCACCTGTATGCTCGTGTGCTCGGCCACACGTTTTCAGTCAGCGTAATGATCAGGAACACAGAAACAGCCACTCAGAGGTAGTGAAACGTCGTCTAACTGGAGCCAACTGTTTTGTGTGTGAAAACAAATGTCACTCAAAACCTGGCCTTGCCTCCTCACACCCCCTCCTCCTCCCTTGCTATTGCGCACACACCACACCAGAAAAGGTTCTGATTTCATTTTCAGCAGTATGAACCCAAAATGCCTGTGCTACCTCCAGTGCCGTCACTCGGCTCCATTACCAGGCAGACGCCTGCCTCTTGCTCTCTTCCAGTCAATCTGCTCCATGAGAAGCATGAGACAGGCTTCGCAAGAGAGAGGCTGCGTGTTAAGGGCGAGCCTGTGAGACCTCTCCACAGTTTCATTTCCAGCCACCATTTCCTGCTCTCAGTGTGGAGGCACACTACCACCCAGAACCTCGCTGCTCGGTTCACCCAAGGTGAAATACAAACCCATCCATTTTATTGTATTTCTGTTGGAAGAACAGGCCGCGGCCCTCGGGGCAGCTCCGCACTCTGCCGGGGAGCCCCTCTCCTCCTCACCCCTCCCCTCCGCCCGGCGACCGTCGGCTCAGGCAGCACCGAGCGCCACCCCGGCGGGAGGCACCGCCCGCCAACGACATGTGGAGGGAGGGAGGCCGGGCCCCCCGCCCCGCCCCGCGGGCTACCGCACTCGCGCCTACAAGTCGAGCCGCCGCCAGGCCCACGCGCACCGCGGCCCCGAGGGCAGAGCCCGCCCCCCCGGCCGGCTCCTCCCCCTCCCCTCGGCCCGGGCGCCTCAGCCCTTCAAGGACTCCAGGGCGCTCAATGTCAGGCGGGCGGTGTGGCGCGGCCGCTGGCAGGGGGCGAGCGAGGGGAAGCAGTGCCAGCCCTGCGCGAGAGCGCGGCTCAGAGTCGGTGTACCGGCCGCGGCGAGGCTTCCCCGCGCTCTCCCGCGGCTGGGGCGCGCCCACCCCGCAGCATGGAGGCTGGGAAGCGCAGCTCCTCTCTCGGCAGCCGGGACGATAGCAGCGCTAACGCCTTCCCAGCCAAGCCGGCGGCTCCGGCGGAGAAAGCCCAGAGCAGCCCCGGCGGCGGGGGCAGCGGCGGCGGCGTGAAGGAGCATGGCAACTCGGTGTGCTTCAAAGTGGACGGCGGCGGGGGCGAGGTGGTGGGCTTCGAGGATGCCGAGGGGCCCCGGCGGCAGTACAGCTTCATGCAGCGGCAGTTCACCTCCATGCTGCAGCCGGGGGTCAACAAATTCTCCCTCCGCATGTTCGGCAGCCAGAAGGCGGTGGAGAAGGAGCAGGAAAGGGTTAAAACTGCGGGGTTCTGGATCATCCACCCCTACAGCGACTTCAGGTGAGCGCGGGGCTCCCGCGACCGCACGGGGGTAGCCCCGCCGCGGGAGGCAGGGTGGCGCTCCCGCCGCCTCGCACCTCGCCCGGCAGAAACTTCGACGGGCTCCGGCCTGGGGGGGGCGGCGAGCACCAGCGCTCGCTCGGCGGCCGACCGAGCCCCGCGGAGGTGAGGGGCTTCCCCCCCTCGCCGCCCCCGCGGGCGGGCCCCGCCTCGCCCCTTCCCTCCCTCACTCCCCGCGGCGCCTCGCTGCCCCGCTTGGCGACTAAAACTTTGCCTCCCCCGTCCCCCGCCCGTGCGCCGGGGAAGGGGCTGGAAGCCGGCGCGGGGTGGTTGCCCTGCCCTCCGCGGTCTGTGCACCGCCGGTGGGGCGGCCGCGGGGCTTGGCCCGGCGCGGCGCTCTCCAGCGTGCTGCACCCGGGCCGCGCCGGCCGCCCCCGCGGGGCTGCGGGCACCGCCCGGCTGGCGCGGCGCGGCGGGGAGGCCGCGCGGGTAGCGGGGCCGTCCCGGGTTGGTCGCGTCGCGGGGGCCGCCGCATTCGCTGCGTCCGTCGGGCGGGGAGCGGGCGGGGGCGCCGCCGGAGCGGGGCACGGCCCTGCCCAAGGGTGGGAGAGCTCGCTGGGGTGCACGCAGCGACAGTAACGTAATAATTTATTTAAAATCCTGGGGTCCGCGTTGGGCGCATGCCGCCTCCTTCCTGAGTGCCCGGTGTAAAGACTCGTTCACGGTGTCGCGTGAAGGAAGCACGTTTTTGTCAGAGTTGCAGCAAAATAACTTCATCCAAGCTAACGCTGTGTGGGAACCTACGTTTTCAGAGACAGAGCGGTAAATGTGATGCTAAATTTGAACGTTGCTGTCACAATAAGTTGAAGATATGCAAAACTGGAATATTTGCATGAAAAGCAGTGCAAATAAATTCCGGGGAAGAGATATTTCCCTTTAAAATCACATTTTAAATGAAGGATTATTTAATTTTGCTATATATGCCAGCTGGCTATATGCCTTTGTAAATTTTACACTCTACGATATTTGCTGAAGAACTATCGGTGGTGTTAAGCATATTTGATCAACGTCTTGAATTGAACAGCCTGCGTATATACAATAAGTGAATCACATCGGAAACCATTTTTAAAAAAGGAAAATCCAGAATGTTCAATAGTTACATGGATCTTCTAAGAAAAAGTAGCTTAAATAGAACATGCTTCAAGAGGGAATGAGAGGAAATACTTCCAAAGTCTGAGTTTCTGTGGGACTATTCAGAGTGGGGTGTTACGCAGTGAGCTGTGCTAGCACCTTGCAGTTGAGCCCAAGAGCAGTACAGCTACAAGAGCAGAGGAGCAGGGCAGCACTCAGTTATGACTCGAAATCATGCTTCAAATCCCTGCTTTTTTCTGGGTCCCTGGAGGCAATAAGCTCATTCTTTTCCTGGAGTACCTTTTCCCTCTCGCATGCCAGCTCAGCTGCACTAGCAGGTGCATTAAGGGGGGAGAGAGTCAAGAGTCCGCCCACTCCCTTTCTGCCAGCTGGAGAGGGATGTAGCAGGTCACATCTGGTGTTGTGGTAGCATGCGTAGGGGATTGGGGGGACTCTGATAGCCTCTTACTTACCCGTGTGTGTGCATGAGTAACTTTATTCACGTGAGAATTCCATTAAAATGAATGAGATTATTCTTGTGAGTAAATTCCCTTGTTTTGTTGTAAGCTTGGATTCTGAGCGAGGTACACAACTGAACGATGTTTTAGGCAATAGGAGGTTATGCATCATATTTTGTACCATGTAACTTTTTAAGCTGATATGTGAAATAGGTGATAGGTATGTTGATTCTGTTTCATTACACAAATATCTTCTAATTCTGTCCTAATTTTTCCTGTGGGAAGGTTTAGAGATCATAGCATATGTTTACTTATTTTTTTCAGTAGGAGTAAGCAACACTGAATCCTTTTCAGGACTGTCATCTGCATATTCTTAAATTAACTGTATTTTCTGGGGATTTTATTATGTTTTTATTTTATTAGAATGGAGGTGTGTTTTGTAAATAAAGTTCATAGTCTTTCATTAGTCTTGGGATGATGTGGCCTGATCCGGATCCAATTTTTTAGCCAGTAGGACTGTTTCAGTGAGAAATGTGAGATGTTTGTGTCGTTTCTCTTGAAATAATTGCAACTGTATAATGGTAATACTCTTTTTGGGTGGCAGTGTTTATAGAAACATGTGAAGAAGTTGTACTATATAGTATATTCATCTTCCTATGTGGGAATAAGGACAATGTTAGTAAGTGCCTCCTGACAAGTGTCTCTGTACCAGAATAAATGCATATATAAGGGTGGAGTTGTTTTGATTTATTTTTGCATGTGATTTTGTAACAGTGTAATGCTTGTATATAGACAAGCCTTAAAGCTTCCAAAGAGACAGAGGTATTCTAATTTTACTGTGTTAATGTTGATACCACCAAGGGAAAGAACTAAATTTTCTATCAAAATAACAAGAAAAAGGTAAAAAGCTGAATATTTTATGATATCCAAATGGGAAGATTTAGGGTAAGTTTATAAATTTAGCCATTATTAGGGTGTTTGTAGCACATATGAAAATGAACATCACAGTAAATTTTAAATATAGGCACACTTAGGAGAATATTGGGTTAACCATGTAAGACATGGGAAAATTCTGGTACAGGCTCCTGTGGATTCTCTTTTTTTTTTTTTTTCCCCTAGTTCTGAATGCTTGTATGCATTTGCTGGGATACTTTGATGCATTTGGTTACATTTATTGACCTCATTCTCATGATTTTTATAAAACTTAGTATGTTTATCTACACACCGAGCAATATTTTGCTGTGTCATTTGGGGGGGGGCGAGCAGTGTCCCTGCACCCTCCTGCCCCCCTTTTTTTGGTATGAACAGTGTGGAAGCTGTGTCTGTAAACTCAGTGCTCTGTGAATCGGTTACTCGCATCCTTGTGGGGCTTGGTCTCTAGTTTTATGGCTCTTCATCCTGCCTGTGTTTCAGAGAATTAAATTCAATAAGTATTACATAATTTTTTCACAAGGGGACCATTTTGTTCCTGGTTGTCTCTTCCCAGTCTTCTGAGGTTAATGTCTAATTTGGAAGCTGTTATGTAAACCGAGCACCTAATACACATAAAACCCAGCAAAAGACCTCTGTTTATCTCTTCGCAGCTGTGATTACTGCATCTCTAAACTTGGACAACAATTCTATGTAATTGCATGACTCACAAAAGTGAATTTATCGTCAGTGTTTCGGTTAGAGTTTATTGAAGTCCTGCATGCTTTCTGTGAGATACCAAGTGCCTCTGGTCATCCCTGCTTGTGTGCAGAATGAGCCCGTGGGAGAGCATCACCGAGCCAGCCCCATGGCCTCGCAGCCACCGGATGAGAGCAGCATGAAGCCAACAGGAAATGCAAGCAACTGCACATGGTTCTGCTGCTGCCATACGTGTTTCACTCATTTCATAGCAGAGTTGCGGTGGACCTGGGCTTCGGGTGACTTTTATATGTTATGGCCTTCTGGTATTAGTGGAAATGTACGTGGCTGATTTTTAAGACAATTAATTACTCAGTGTCCTTAGGCACATCAGGAGTTTCATTAACACTCAGAGGGCTTGCTTGCACATGCCTGGACTGTTGGGTCCAGCCCTGTGGCATCTCCCTCCCTCCCTGTCTATGAGTACACAGAGAAACTCGTGCTGTCATGGAAATCTTGTTTTTATTACCACATCAGCTAGGGCATCTGTAGTAAGCGTTCTAAAAAGAAATCAGAGTTACTACCTTCAGAGTCACAAGGGAGAGGCATCTTTTGACAAGAAAGAGCAATGTATGAGCAAAACTGAGTGGGAATAAAATGTGTATGAGTAAATGTAGCCTTCACACTTTGATGGATCCAGTTCTTAATTTGACGTTTGAGAACAGCCTTTGACTGAAAGTGGGGACAGAAGTTTTAATTGGCTTCAAGATGAAGTGAAGTAAGACTATGATGTGGAGTTATCTGGCAGAGTAGTGGATAAGGAGGTGCAATGCAGGCAATGCTGAAGGTCTTTTTCCTATATAGATGAATATAAAGTATGAACTGATTTGCTCTACTGATGCTACCTTGTAAGTAAATTTAATGTCAGGTTTTAATGGGTTTTAATCAGGGTGAAAGACACAATAATATTTGCATATGTACATCTAGGTATTTATGGAAGAATATTTTTATGTCTGTTGCTATTAAAAATATTCTCTTATTTTGTGCAGTTTTATGCAACCCATCCATGTTGTCATGCACACGTGCAGCTTAATTTTTCAGTTAAGTATGTGCCAAAGTATAAGTCATAATTGCAACATATTAGTGTGCCTCATGTTTTTTATTATACTTCTCTCAATTTTGAACTTACATTTGCCTCATGCATCAACTTTATTTAATTTGTACGTATCTTTTGGACCTGCCTTTTGCACTTTGTCCCTCTCTTTTGTCACATCTGTAATGTCTCAGTTGAAGCTAATGAGATTTATCTTTTTGTGAGCTGTTACATACTTAGGTTTATACAGAGCAGTAGAGTTTGAAAGTAATGTTATATGTGATGAAGACAAAATGTGTTGTATCATACTTAAGTGTAATTGATATAGATATATGTATGTAAAGTTAAGTATATAAATCATGTTGGTTTATATTAAATAGAACAGTTACAAATTAGTGTGGGTTTTAATGGATACATTATGTCACTGGTAGTGTAGGAGTATGAAATATCTGTAGTTTTGGATTCTAAAGGTAGTCATCTCAGTCTTGTTGCTCAGGATTTGTCATGAGGTTCTCTTACAGTATTGAGACTTTTGAATTATTTGCTAATAAACTGATAATCAGGATTTATAATTATACTGTATACATTCCTTGCACAAACCGATTTCTTTTGGGTTTTTTATTTATGTTTTTATGACTGAAGCACAGTTTTAGCTAGGGCTATCTTTCATGTATCATTTTCAAATACTATCGTGGTGATTATAATTTTTATTTCTATTAAAGAAAAACTTCATACAGTTAAACTATTCCTATTACATGAGCATTCACTCTTTGTACGTGACTAAACATAAAGAACTGTTTAGTATTAAAAAGATTATTAGTAGTGCTTGGCTTTTTATTTGCTGCATTCCAACAATTTTGCACTTTACTTCTGTAAATGCCCCAAAGGATAAAATGACAAAATTGTAGCATTAATCTAAACAATGCATTTATAATGTCCAAAAATTCTTTCTGACAGTACATTATATATTAAGCTTTATAATAGTTCCCCGGGTAAAATGCAACTCCCATAAAGGTAGGCTGAAGAGAAATATGATAACAGTTCTCAAATGCATAAATGGATGTTACAAAGAGGAAAGAAATTACATAGAAGTAATGGGGTGAAATTGCAGCAAGAAATATCAAAATTAGACATTTAGGAAGCATGACCAAAAATAAGCAAGGAAATATTCTATTGGAAATGCTTTGATGTGGAATATGGGCCAGAAATGCATTAGGTTCTTTATCATCTTCAGTTCCTATTATTTTTAATATTGAATAATGTCTCATCATTGGCTGTCACTGATTCGTTTGTTATGAAATCTAGTTGACTAAAGCTAGCTACTGGCATTTCTTTTTGTACCAGTTATAAGCATGTATTAGTGAAAATGGATATCTAGAAGTGTATGTTGCGCTTTTGGACTCATGAGGGTCATGTGTTCTTGTCCTCTTTGAAATTTTCTTCAAGAACCACAAAAGAAAGCCAGCTAAGTCCACCTGAGGTTGGTGCAGCAGCCACTCACCTTCCTGTCCTCTAGGGGATGTGGGGAGGTTTATGCCTTTATTTGTGCAAGGACAGCAATTCATTTTATTGATAAGACATCCTTCTGTCTCTGGATAATGCAGAATACTAATATATAGTTTGAGCTCACATATATGTTGAACATTTCCCAATTTTTATTATGTCCATTCTAGTCCTGAAATAACAGTCCATTCACTGCATTTTCTTTCAAACTTTGGACATGTTATATACTTGAACATAGAGTAATGTTTACAGCAGAGAAAGAGCTCAGTAATCGTAACTCAAATAATTCCTCAGTTCTTTGAGGTACTTCTAATTTAACTTGGGATGTTTTGAAGATCACCTGCAGCACCTATGAAGAAGTACACAAGTACATTTTTTCTGTAGGATGCTTAATTTTAGAATATTCAGCTTCCTCACAATCTAAATAAAGGCAAATGTATTCACCATGATTTTGAGATATGTTTTAAAAAAACCAAAACAACAAACCAAACCAAAACATTACAGAATTCTTATGGGTAATCTAAAAAATGATGTTTTGGGGGTGTTATATGTGAGTCTTTAAACTTTGACCCGGGATGCTCAATATCATGAGACTTCCTCTTCAATTTTCTGATTTTTTTGACTGTAGTGAGAAAAAAGTGCTTGATTAATATTATCTCTATATATACATGTATCAAAATTTAGATCTCATAAGATCAGCATCATGCTTGGGCTCATGGGGGGAAAAGTACTGATTCTGTTATTCCCATTGATTATTTTAGCAAGACTACACATTTTTGAATGTGTACTGGCACTTTATTTGTTAGCTCATCAAAATAAGCAATGCTTATAATCATGTCAGTAAAAGGTTTTTCTTTATATTAGGTTTCTTGGACTTGAGTGTATGGAGGGAACTGTGAATTGGAATACTACGTAAAAGCATGGAATAGTAAATAAAGGTCTGGGTTTAGGATTTGGTTTGAAGGTTTTGGTGACTACAAAGCTGAATAAAAAATGCATAACGTTTGATAAGTTGCTTAGGCTTTTTTATGATTATATAATCAAGTTAAAATTTGAGTGGCTCAGTTTCTGATTGTTCAGTCTGGGGTAGGTTTTTTAGAGTACTCAGAAATAGAGACTTATGAAATCAGAGGTCACTTAAAAAGGATGAATCTTTACCTCTGCATTTCTGTCTACCTAAGATCAGTGACACTGTAATATTTAATTAAACTTTGTCAGCTTTTTTTAGAGGCTTGGTTTGAAGGCTCAATTTGAATTATGAAAATTAGTAGAGAAACTTACTTCATTTGGTTGTAAATAAGCGGTATCCATTCTCACCTCTGCTTTCACTCAACAGCATGCCTGAGAGCCGTTTTCTATGTCAATATACAATTTTTGAGAGAGAAAAACCTCTTAACCTACTTTGCAATGTTTAATTTTTAACCTGACAGTACAGTTCTCATTAATTGCTTGAAAGTCCTTTAGCTGTCTATTCCCTGATTCTTTCCCAGAGGCATGATTTAATTTAAAAAAACATAGTGTATTCAGCTCTAATTATCGGAGGGCTCATTCTAGACACATAGTAAGGTATTTTAATGATCAAAAACTGTATCAGCTGGAGTCAATGTCAGTACTACCTCAAGGACACTGTCATTTAGCTTCCATAATATCTTTTAATCTGATGATAGTCAGATTCAGGCAATCTGCATGGTATTTTGAAATAATCTTATTGCCTTGGTTTGCAATGCAAGTCTGGAGTAAACTTGTGTTCTGAAAATATTCATTTGATTACAAAAGAAATGCAGTCTGTTTCCATTAAAAAAGCAAACACCCCCCCAACCCCGTTCTTATTTATGCCAGTGAAATTCCCACAATTGGAGTTGCAGCATGTAGCTAAGAATAGAATTTTGTTCTTATTTTATTAACTTCTGTGCTGTTTATGTGGATGTCTTATCTAATGAAGCATGTTATTTAACAAATAATTTGATACACTATTGGAATTTAGCATGCTGCTGACATTAATACATTTTCTATCTCAAAATGCCATATTTATTAAAAAATTCTTATTAATATATTTTGCTTTCAGCTAAAAAACAGATTGCTTTATGCTCACAGTCAAAGCTAGTTTAATATAGAAAATGATAGTCAAGTCTGTTACTGTCAGGAATAAGTCTTTTTTTTTTTTTTTTTTTTTTTAAGTGATGTAATTTAAAATAGCCAATATACATAAAAATTGCTTTGACTGTATGGGGGTTTTTTTAGGTATTATTGTTCTTTTTCATCCAGTTCTTAGTCTACAGTCCACTGAAGCTTATGCTTGTGCTGAACCTTCAGTATGTGAAGAACCCCACAGAAATAAAATGTGCCCTCACAATATCAGGTCTTCCAATTCTATACGTAGTGTATTCTGGTTGCCTCCAGATTTTTCTCTCCTGTCAGCAGAGTAAAGTATGGAAGTATTGATGTTTCCTCGGCTGGTTCTGTTGTATCTTACAATAACTTACCAGATCCTCAAAGCAGCACCTCTCTTTGGCATGACTGCAGCAATATGCAGTGTTGTTCTGATATGATCTGAACTTTAAGCAAATCTGTAGATTGCAGTAAATTTAGGGTAATATATCATAGGATCCTAATGATAAATGATTATTCTAACTTGCTCTAGGTCAAAGCTATGGACAATATACACAACCTTTATAAGATATATACAGTAAGATCTATCCAACTCTACCCAGGAGATGGAATAAGAGTATGGGTGGAAAACCATGGGGATGCAATCAAGCTTTCACATGACTACTGAGAGGTTTTCCATCAGACTCTTGAGTGACTTCTGCCTATTTGCTCATTCCAGGAGGACTTATGATTTCTGTCTGGTAGAGAAATTACTATGAAACCAGTATATATATATATACTGCTATACTACCCCCTAAGACATCCTATTACTGCCTGACAGTACATACTTGCAAGCTTCTGGGTTCCCCAAACATTCTGGGCTACAGGTTCCTTGGGATGGCTGCATATGTGCTTGTTTGCACTTGATTTATCAGTGAAGATAACACAGCCAAGCTTGTCTGTCACTCTGGTTCACCTTGTCTTCACTGCCAGACAAGCTCAGTAGTAAAGCAAAGATTTCCTTGCTCCAACTAGGGATTAGTCTGTCAGACAAAAACTTGGAAACAAAACAGAAGTAGTAAAATAAATAAAGCATATACCTCAAGCTTCAGTTAATAATTGGGTACCTTTCTTGTTACCCACCTTACCAATAATACTTCAGAGATTTCCTGTTTTTCAGAGCTGTGTCCCCATTGTTTATGGAAACTGTTATCTAGGTGAATCCCTAAATACTGAATCCTGCTTTTGATGTCTTTTATTTATAGCATTTCTTATGGTCTAATTTTCAGGTAGTGAAATCCTGCTATAGACAACTTGCAATTCTCATTTGAAAGTTAGCAAGAGCATGGTGATGTAGTCCCTGACAGATCAGTTACGTAGTTGGTTTTGGTTTGGTTGGTTTTTTTTTTGGATAACAACTTCTCTTTTCCCTCATTCTGTTTTTCCTTCCCCCTCCTACATCCCTTCCTGAAGATATAATGAATTCCTTTATATAAATGGAAATGATGCATTGATTTTTTTTTTTAAATTTGTTAGCTCTGCTATGCAGTTTTTCATTCTTACCGAGTCTGTTAGCTAGGAGATGCTGAGCTGTTAGTTCAAACTAGCAGAGAGAAGTTAGACTAGGTATTCTTCATAGTGTCTTGGAGTTTGTAAATAAATACCTTGTAAAAATTAAAAAAAAAGTAATTGTATGCACATTTTCTATTTCCCATGCAGGTTGGCAGCTTTCTGTTGAGAATGCACCTGATGCAACTGAACATACTGTCACCATAGACCTAGTAACAAGATACTTTGCCCAAATTGTCCCCTCAGCCCATTTATTGCCAGCTTGGGAATTCTAGTGTTGCATACATCTAAGATATAATTATAAGAAACACACTTCTGTAATGCAAAGGGTGTATGGTATCAAGAGTAAGCACTGCCAGATGGCAGGCAATCTAACAGAGCATTTAAAAAGGGTCTGAAATCCGATGGCTTATTAAGCAATAGACGTTGCATGTATGGGACAAGTGAGAGAAAGGTAACCTAATTTAGGTGCCCACGTGACCAAACCTGACTTTTAATTGCATACATCTTGTCAGTAAATATCTGAAATGCATGTTTTTACTAACTTATAGGTGTTTACCGAAATTTGGAACAGAATATTAAATGCAATGATATACTGCTGGGTGTTGAAAAGTTGAGTAGGATTTGTACATGTACTTATTGTGTATTTATTGAAGTAGTGAAAAAAAAAAGTTTCCCATTTCTGGAACAGCTTTGAAAATGTAAATTTTACCCAGTGCTCTGCACAGTGTGCAAATATATAGGATGTTAGATGAAGATCCGAGATGGAAGTCAGGAGCCTATCTATCTTTGGATTTCAGAACAAGTTAGGGACCTAGATACTTGTAAGCATCTGGACTCTGTGGCTGAACATCTTTCAGAATTCTAGCCATAAGGAGCCATAAATGGTAAAACTGATTTTCAGAAAATGTCACCCATGGGTGCTGTGCATTTTCTGAATTAGTATATCAGAATAATTTGAATATGCTTCATGTTTAGTTTCTGTCATATTATATATTTTGATTGTGCAGTTTACAGATCGATATCTTTTCTAAGATTATGATGAGAAGTTCTATTAATCATTTTTTGCCCTCAATTTCTTGCTGTTCTCCACCAATGAATTATTAACACCTATTTGGCTGTTCTAATTATTACACATCTTTAGCTTCAACATGTTTGAATAGTTCATAACTCACTGTCCTCCAAAAATGAGACATAAATATTTGGCTAAATTAAATTTTGTCTTTCTGAGGAATATTGGCTTGTGGCTAAAACCTCTTCAGAGATCTCCAAAGTAAAATGTTTTCATTTGCTGAAGGCTAGAAGCCTATTTATTATATTTAGACAACTTCATTTTCAGTGAATATGGATGGAAGATAAAGATGGACATCTGGTGTTTTATTCACCATGGTAAAGGGAAACTTTGTTTTGCTGTATCAAAGCAACAATCATCTGTCTGTATGGGAGTAAATAGCTTCTGTGGTACTTTTGCTGTTGTTTATAGTTCAGGTCATAGGTCCCTGACCAAAGTTTCATTGAGTGCTTATTTTAGAGCCACTTATCATTGGCTATGATTATAGGCAACTTTACTTGCAGGCAAACACTTTCCCTTGTCACCTTTAACCTGTACTGTGTGGCTGATCTCGAGAGCCAGCACAGGGGCTGTGCCGTCGTTAAGGAATATGGACAACTTTGAATGCTTGAAGATTGGAGAAAGAGAATTTTTGTACCAAGAAACTTCAAAGTCAATTGTGAAAAATGAACACTCTACCAAAATATAAAGTGGAGAAGTAGATTATTAAATAATTCCCTTTTATATTTTTTCTGATAAATATTTATAGGTGAAGCATATAACAAAGCCTGTAGTTAAGTTTGAATAAATTTTCAGATCTTAATATCTTTATCAATCTTTTATTTTTCAGGTTGAAAACTGACATGTTTTTCTGCAGTTTGAAGTGACTTCCTTTCTTTTTTTTATTAAAAAAATAAAGGCAACTGTGGAGGAAAAAACCTTTATCTAATATACATATTTTGTATAACAACTTTACTTTAGATGGTTCTGTCTCAATGAAGATCTTCCATCTTCCATCTTCCAGTGGCTCAACAACCATTTCATATGACTAAGTTAAAACAAAATAATTAACAAATATATTTCAAGCCTATAATCTGCCATAATTCAATAAATACTTTCAACACATAGGTTTGCAAATGTAATATATATTGTTTTTTAGAAATGGATCTTGACCATCTATTTCAGTGTTGCATATACCTGTGACAAACTGTAATGGAACCTCATTTTTTAATTACAACCAGCAATACTCCTGCTGGCAAAGGTGTACTGGAAAGAGAAAAGGCCTCATTGCATGTAAAGGCAATCTCTCTGGACTGCTTGATATTGCAGGCTATCTCCTGTTTCACAGATCAAAAAACATCTAATAAATAAGTATACATAGGTTGTTTTGTTGTTGGGGTTTTTTTGGAAGGCATTTGATTGTTTGCTTTTTTAAGAATAACCAAAGCCATTTCATTGAAAAAAACTTCTTTGTTTCCTTATATTGAATTAAATTGCAAAAGGGCCATTCAGCAATTGCATTCCATTACACTGACCAATGTTCATAAATGTCAGAGACAGATTTTACATCCCCAGAAACTTGGTTTGTATTCCAAACCTCTACCCTTCACTGAGCTGCTCGCAACAGCAGTATGTGAGGTTTTGCTCAGGCCTGCTTGCGTGGAGTTTGCTGGAGTGTTAGAGGGTAAATAGCATGAAAAGATGATGAGGAGCAGAGGTAAAACTAACAATATTACAGTTATGTAGGCCAATAACTAGAACATCTTTGAACATCATGTATTCTCTTTCTTGTTTGCTTTGTTTGCTTTTCTGGGTTTTCCTTTTTGTTTTAAACAAGTGAATATCAGGTCTATCTGATCACTGCTCTGTCTAGCTACATAATTAGCTGACTTGGTTTGGCAATGCAGGCAGAGCACTACGCTGTCAAAAAGATGGTAAGACTGGAGCATGCAGTATGTAAATTGGGAAATTTTAAAGAAATGTTAAAATTATAGTGCATCTGTTGAAATACTGTCGAAGGCAAATGGCTAGCGGAGAGATCTGGATACAAGTTGAATAATGAAAAAAATGGAGATTTCTGAATATGGTTGGTTTTAAGGAGGAAAAACCTGCAAAATCTGCATTTTATTTCTGGTAGGGATAGGTGTTTTAATGTATGAAGTATGAAATTTTGTTTTGAAAGATAATGGTAGAACTGAATATTGAACTTCCTAGCTGAGCAGCCTCCTTCCTACCTGCTCATTAGTGCAGAACTCCTAAGGCGCATCACTCTGTAAAAAGGGGATCATAATAAATATATGTGGGGAAAGGCATAAGCAGGCTTGTGGAAGATTACTAATGTCATTTCGTAAAATATTTTGTGTTGTACACATATTTTCAATTAATTGATGTTTTAGAGAGATAAATTGATAAAATGAATTCAGTCAATAAAATGCCAATACAATAATGCTACTAATGCAATTTTCAGCATGTATATTTGAGCGTGTACATGAATGTTTCCTGTCACCGATCAGCTCAGGAATTGAAACCGTTCAGCTCAGATGTTGAAAGTGAAGACTAATTTCCACCCTCTGCTGGAGAGGAGTTGAACCTGTACATTTACTTTGCATAGCACTTCTGGCATGGATACTTTCAATATCAATATCACCTCTCAGTTGTTCTGCTTTGACAGAGCAAAAAAGTGAGAACTCCTCTCCGGTCTAGTGATTGCCTTCCCTGGGAAGAAGGTTTTGGTTCCGGCTCTAGTTTATATTTGTTTAGGGAAAGGAGAACGTCAGCAGTGTACCTCGCTTCAGGAGACATACTATGTCTTGGGGGTTATGAATTTTCCCGAGAGGAGGGAGACTCTGGGCTCACCTGCCCACAGATAGATGAGGAAAGTCACATAGGTTTTCCTAGGTGTTGGTGAGAGCTCTAGGTATTGAGCTGTTTTGCAAAAGGAGGATGCGCGTGACGTGACCCCTAATGACTTCTCATGTTGTTCTGTTGTGAATTTGAACTTTTCCTTTGCTTTTCTAAAAAGTGTCTGAAATATATTTTAATCCTTTTTCATCAAAATATAAGTAAAAATGAAGAAAATTATCATTTTGATTTGATCTGAACACCAATTCTTCAGTTTAGAATAGTTCAGTTGGAAGGGACCTACAACTATCATCTAGTCCAACTGCCTGACCACTTCAGGGCTGACCAAGTTAAAGCATGTTATTAAGGGCATTGTCCAAATGCCTCTTAAACACTGACAGGCATGGGGCATTGACCACCTCTCTAGGAAGCCTGTTCCAGTGTTTGACCACCCTCTCGGTAAAGAAATGTTTCCTAATGTCAAGTCTGAACCTCCCCTGACACAGCTTTGATGCAGTTTCTCAAGTTATTTTCACAACAAACATGAGTTATTAATATATTGCTAAAATGCATAAACATTTTAATTAGATTTAATTACCTTTTGAAGCAAATGATTTAATGCAGCATGTGATATTAATGGATTACAATAAAACAACCTACTGAGTCTTAAAATGGTACTTCCACTTATTTTAAGGGAAGGGTTGAAAATATTGTTACATTCTCAGTACTTATTTTTATTTTTGAAGAAATATAGGCTTTGGAGCCAAAGATCAGCCATAAATAGCTGTAAAAGGGAATAATAATTTAACTTGATATATTTATGCTATTTTGATTACTTGTTCTTGCATTAGAATCTTGTACATCTGTGTAGATACACGAGGTGTATAAATATTCAGTCATGTATATTTGTTTTCACTCATGATGTAGGAGTACAAAGTCTGCGTATATAATCCATCAACTTGTTTCATACCTATCTATAGTTCTTTTGCACTTTTTCACATCTCTGTTTTTTCCCTTCACAAATTTGAATACTACCTCTTTTTTTTAGTTTAAAATAGTGCCCAGTCTTGCCTGCAATGAACTTTTTCAAGAAATGATATACCATATTCTGGTAAATGAAAATTCATGTTTGAAGTTGGTTGTCTGATCGTACTGTATCTTTGTACAGTTATACACACAAAGCCAGTTTTTACCTCTGATTATCAGAATGAAATTGTTAGTAGTAGTATATATGTCAAATACCAGAAATCTTGGTGTCTTATGTGAACTAAATTGATGGTTCACGTAAGAAATCTCATAGTCTTACGTGACTAAGTTTTTATTGTCAGAGGTATTCACCTCAAAAAACTAATTGTCACAACTCATTTGGTGGGCACAGGCCAGTCTCCTCGCCAAACCCCATGACTGAGATGTTATCAATAGCTACTGAGCAATGTCTTCCCCATAATCTCTTCTCCTGCTCCTTCTCTGAAGTAGAGAAAATGGACTTTTCCCCATCAGCAGAAACTTTAAAGATTACACTGATAATTGGGAGATTGAATTGGTTAAAAAAAATCTATTAAAGAAGAATATTAGGTGATATTGTCTGGCTTTCTTGGTTTTTCGAGGGAGTGTGGGTTAAATCACACGATGCTTTGTTGAGAAGAATTACAGAAGGCTTCTCCCAATTTAGCCTCTCAATTTTTACTTAGTATAGAGGCATCCTAAATGTCATGTTTCTAAATGGCACCCTTAAAATTACTGTCACTACAAAATTCTTAATTAAAGCAAGCGTTCCAACATGAGATATGAGATTATTTTGCAGCTGAAATATTTTTAGATCTGTCTCTTTCAAACTTTTTCTCATGCCTGTAAAGTGGGCATTTCTAATTTGAGAATGTGAATGCTTATTTTACAGTGATCTACTACAGAAATTTGCTGACACTTAAAGAGTGGCAATTTGCGATTGGTTTAAGGGTTGGTAATACAAAATTGAAAAAATCACTTGGAGTACCTACACAAAATGTTGCCTGATACCAAGAGGCTATGGTCTAACAGTTTGAACAGGGGGTAAATTCGAGGAAGATACATTACTTGTGCTGTGAGGCATGTTGATGCAGAAGCAATCTTGATGATCTGAATACAGGTCAGCATAGACAGGTTCAACCAGGCAGAAAACTCATTTGTGTGTCCTGACTCTTCGTCAGCACTTTTTCCTAGCTGGTAGCTATCTGGACAGGAGCACTAGCCTGTTTTTTTTGCCAAGGAACGGGGCTGAAGAAAGGAGGAACCATGTAAAGATGGGGGAATGCAAGAGCGATATCAGAGCTCTGCTGACAGTGGTGCACTGTTCTTGCCCAAGGTTAAGTGGAAGTCAGGCTTTAATTCTTTCTATTGTAGTTTAATAAGTTTCTCTGCAGAAAAAGCAACTGCAAGCATCAGATGTATTCAAGCACTTGTGGTAGGGGATTATTGGCTAAAAACAAAGACTCATTATTATATAATATTGCCATATTACATACATCTCTCTTTGTCCTCTCCATCCTCCCCTCCTGTATGCAATGAGGGCAATATTACTTCTCTACGTTTATTTTTCCATCTCGTAAATCTGAGACTTAATTTGTTAATGCCTGTAAAATACTATAAAAACTTTGGACAGAAGCTATTGCATGTGTACCAATAATTAAAAATCTTTTGATGAAATGTCCACTGCTTAAATATTAGTTGAATTTACTGAAAAAAAATTATATACACAAATATATGTGTGTGTGTGTAATGTTAATTAGTTAATTTTATAGTCACTTTCTGTGGAAAGTACCTGTATTGAGTTTGGATGGCAAGGTTTTGGTAGCAGGGGCTCTACAGGGGTGGCTTCTGTGAGAAGCTGCTAGAAGCTTCCCCTATGTCCGATAGAGCCAATGCCAGCCGGCTCCGCCACTGGCCAAGGCTGAGCCAATCAGTGACGGTGGTAGCACCTCTGTGATAACATATTTAAGAAGGGGGAAAAGTTGCTGCGCAGCAGCAATTGCAGCTGGGAGAAAGGAGTGAGAATATGTGAGAAACAACTCTGCAGACACCAAGGTCAGTGAAGAAGGAGGGGCAGGAGGAGCAGAGATTCCCCTGCAGCCTGTGGTGGAGACCATGGTGAGGCAGGCTGTCCCCCTGCAGCCCATGGAGGTCCACAGTGGAGCAGATATCCACCTGCAGCCCATGGAGGACCCCACACCAGAGCAGGTGGATGTGCCCAAAGGAGGCTGTGACCCCACGGAGAGCCCATGCTGGAGCAGGCTTGCTGGCAGGACTTGTGACCCCATGGAAGGAACCCACACTGGAGCAGTTCATGAAGAACTGTAGCCTGTGGGAAGGACTCACGTTGGAGAAGTTCACGGAAGACTGTCTCCTGTGGGAGGGACCCCACGCTGGAGCAGGGGAAGAGTGTGGAGTCCTCCCCCTGAGGAGGAAGGAGCGGCAGAAACGACGTGTGATGAACTGACCACAACCCCCATATCCCATCCCCCTGTGCCGCTTGGGGGGAGAGGTAGAGAAAATCAGGAGTGAAGTTGAGCCCAGGAAGAAGGGAGGGGTGGGTGGAAGGTGCTTCTAAGATTTGGTTTTATTTCTAATTATCCTAGTCTGATTTGATTGGTAATAAATTAAATTAATTTCCCCAAGTCAAGTCTGTTTTGCTCATGACGGTAATTGGTGAGTGACCTCTCCCTGTCCTTATCTCGACCCGCGAGCCTTTCATTATATTTTCTCTTCCCTGTCCAGCTGAGGAGGGGGAGTGATAGAGCAGTTTTGGTGGGCACCTGGCATCCAGCCACAGTCAACCCACCACAGTACCATGATTTTCTTTTCTAGTAATCAAGCCTGTAAAGCACTCAAGCTTTAAACCTATCCAAATGCCATAAGCAAAGCCTTTTGAAAGTAGTAAATTGCCATTCATTGGCTTCACTGGGCTCTGATCATGTCCCCCAAGAGCTGCATTCATCTAATCATCTGCCTTGCATATAAAATCACAACTGAGCAACAAATTGCAAATCTCCACTGCTAGCAAAACACACTTATCAGATACAACTCATGAAATTTGTCTGAAATTGTGCAAGTTTGTAATTTTTAGATACATTCTATGGCTATATAAAAGAGTCAGTATTGCTGAATTTTATTAACCTCTCTTTGAATTCCTTTTCTGCTACCAAGTAGGAAGTTGCACCAATATTTTAAAAATAACAGCAAGGCACATAAATTGGATCTCTAAGCATATATGGCTAACCTTGAAGTGAAGGACTTCAGTATTGGTCTGAAATCAAATTAACATTTCTGGTGGTCTGAAAACTTAATTTTATTTTTTTTTATATTTAATTGCTTTTAGTCTGAATCAGAATGAAACCATTAAGCTGGAAGATTCCCAGATCCAGCGCTGCTCATAATTCGGGCAGGGAAACGGAGTTTTCAGAACTCTGCCTCATCCCAGACTGACCAGTCTCAGGCAGGTAGAGAAAGCCTTTCTGCTGCTTCAGCAGGTTACCTAGCTAAGTTAGTGAAAGTTCATTAAGCTTGATATGTTTTAAATGAAAAAAGAATAGCAAATTTTGTTGAAATTTCCACCTGAAAAAGTGTCACAGGCTTCTACTTCATAATATTTCTGCCCTTCAACCTCAGCACTTGAAGTGTAGGAGATGCTGTTAGTACTCTACTGTAGTGCGTGCTTTACAATCGAAAGGGGTGAGCCACAAAAGGGACTGTTTCAGCCATGCAAGATTCCTCGTTTGTGTTTACTTAACAGAAGCTAAAAGCTGTCAGAGCAGAAATAGAGGGGAATAAAGAATATAAATCAACAATTTCAGGAAAATAGTTTATCTTTTAAAAACAAAACAAAACCCAAACCCAACCTTTTGCCTTCCTAAAGCTTTGCAAACTAAAGTATGTTCAGATGAGGAAAGTTTTATCCATAGAGAAGGACAACACAACTACAGAAGTAACCTGTTTGCTAGTGCAAAACTGGCCAATGTGAAGAAGTGACACTTCACTAGTCATTTTAATACATTTGTATTAATGTGATCACAGAGGTAGGTTATGGTAAATTCCAAGTTTGGAAATTTTAAAATAAAAAAAATTGCTGCATTTTATATTGTCTTTCACATTATACATTCAGAGGCCAGAACTCGTAAATCATATACACAGTTATATCTGAGCCAAAATCATGAAAACACTCCACAATACATTTGCAACATTTAAATAGAATTTGTTCCATGGAGGATGTTGAATGCAATATTTCTTGTTAAAATATAAGGAATTTCATATTTAATTTGCATGCCTTTTTCCCCAGAAGCAGCATGTTTTCCTCTAGGGAAGGGGTATGTGTGTGTTTAAGAGAGAGACAGATGGGCAGAATGAAAATGGATAGCTGGGCAGAAGGGGATATCCTCACTTTCAAGCTGTGAAAAAAATGGTGATTATTTTTCAGAAAGTTTTCAAGCACAGACAGCTGTGCAATCATGAAAAGAATTCGGGTCCCCTGAAGAAAACCTTCCCTTCTTCCTCCTGTCCTTTCCAACACATTCCAGTAATTATCTGCAAGTTGCAGATGTTTTCAGGCATGTCTAGCTTTGCTCTCTATTACTAAAAGAATAATATAGTTGCACAGCAAGAGAAAGATGGCATGTCCTATGAGAATCAAATTCTGACATGGATAATACCAAGTTTAGTGCTTGTTACAGTATGTTGTAATAAAGTTTTAAATTACTGTTATTTCTACTAAGATTGTTTTGTTCTATATAGGACATTGATTTCTCTGTTAGGTGAATTGATGATGCATGAAGCAAAAGAAATAAAGCTGTATTTGAAGGTGAGAGGAAAAAAATGTCAGAGTATTCATTTCACTGAGCATCTGCTAGTCAATCAAAATATTTAACTAGAGAGAAGGCAAGTTTTCCATGGAAAGCTTGTGAAAATTTTCTACAGTTCTTGACTCTCTGAATGTGTAGAGAAATCATGTCTCAGATGCATCAGGTTTGATTTGAAAAATTTTACAAGTGATTTGAATGAATATCTTTTTCAAAGGCCTTCCACTTTATAACGTGACTGATAAGTATTTGTGACAATTTAATGAAGTTTTACTGATACTTTTTGCTTTTTTTTTAAATAAAAATAATCAGATTTTCACGATCTTTCTGCAAACTCAGAAAAATGTGATCTTAAGCAAAGCCCTGACTGCTCTGTAGCCTCAAGTCACAGCACCCAGTGCCTTTGAGATGCTGTTCACTCTGCTGTGTGGTTTGAGAGACCACTGAAAACTTCTGTTGGGTCAATCTGGGTGTGCCATAAGGATAATCATATATCAAAACACACTGATTCAAGGACATTGAGACTGCTGTGTCAAAGAAAGCAAATCTGAATTACTTTTTACACTGTTGTATATACAGCAAATTAACTAACTTAGAGCTGAAATTTCCTTCTTTAAGACCCAGTTTTCTCAGGGTTGGTGTTGTGGTTTAACCTCAGTCGGCAAGCGAGTACCACACAGCCGCTCGCTCACTCGCACCCCCCGCCCCGCCCCCCCAGGTGGGATGGGGGAGAGAATTGAAAGAGTAGAAGTGAGAAAAACTCGTGGGTTGAGATAAAAACAGTTTAATAATTGAAATAAAATAATAACAATAATAATAATGTAATAATAATAATAATACACAAAGCAAGTGATGCACAGTACAATTGCTCACCACCCGCCGACCGATGCCCAGCCAGTCCCCGAGCAGCAGCCCCCCCCGGCCAGCTTTCCCCAGTTTATGCACTGAGCATGACGTCACATGGTATGGAATGTTTCTTTGGCCAGTTTGGCTGTGCCCCCCTCCCAGCTTCTTGTGCACCTCCAGCCTTCTCAGTTGGTAGAGCATGGGAACTCACGTACCCGTGCCCCTAGGGCTGCAGTAGGTTTTCCATCCCACTTCCTCATGTCCTCTCCGTGGTCACGCAGGTAAAACCATAGGGTGCCCCGTGGTGTGTACCCTTTATATCCTCTCTCTTGAGCAAAAGAACGCTAACTCCTAATAGCCAAGATATTGGTCCATACAGGTGGGGAGTAGGACCTATCCTCTCTGAGTTGCTGGACCTCCCAGGACAGTTTCTCCACAGCCGAGACGGGAGAAGATGAGAGACTTTCTTCGTATTGCCGGAGTTGCCTAGCCAATTCATCCTAGCAACAACTAAAACATCAGTGTGTTATCATCAACTTTGTTCTCCTCCTAAATCCAAAACACAGCACTGTACCAGCTACTAGGAAGGAAATTAACTCTATCCCTGCCGAAACCAGGACAGTTGGATATATAAAGTGGAAAATAAAATGCCTGTTAGAATTCATAGTGCCTTACATTATTAAGCTTGGTAGAAACATTGATTGATTAATACTAAGTTGTTCTTTATCACTTCTTGGGTAGGCACTCATTTTGAACAGACCGTTCATCCTACCCAGGACAGCATGTAGCAATAAATAAACCACCAAAGCTTCAGCACCATATTCCAGAGCTGTAAAAAGCATCGTTATTACCGTAAGTTTAGAAAGTATAGTAGATAAATTATGAGTGAAAAGATCACCGACAGGGCTATGAATCCAACTAGTTTTATTTGAAAATACCAAAGTAATAATTAGTGTGATTTTTTTATTATTATTTCTGTATAAAATGATTCTTTAAAATATAGAAAAAATGTCTTTCAACTGTCTTTTTATACTTTTTCATACTCAAAAACTTTTTTTCACCTAGAGATATTAAATCCCTGAGTCATTTAGAAACATTGAAACGTTTCAGGAATAATTCAGTGCAGATTACTGTGCTGACCTCTATTTTCAGTTAATGGCAACTAGTAGTAACTGTACTGAGTGAGCTTCAGAGGAACACTAAGCTCTGTAGCTGTTTGCTATGGGGAGAAAAGTGCGAAGGTCAGTTCTTGCTTCTCATTATGAGCTCTGAAAGATGTTGTTACCCCCAGGCTCTTATTTTTTTGCCTCATTCTTGAAAATTTTGTGTCATAGGCCTATCTCTTTCTTGCTTTTTGTCAACATTTTATAATACCTTATATAAATCTGGAACTCTGAGATTGTACATTTTAAATTTATAACTATCCTCATTGTGTATGTGTGTGTGTGAGAAGTAGCAAAAATAAACAGATAATGCTAAAAATAGTTTGAAACAAAGGGCTACCTCTGTGTCTCAATAGCAGCTCCTTGCACCATCTCATGAAGCTTTTCAGCGTGCTCTTGGTTACACAAATAGTAGGATGTTCTGAACTGGTAGGCAAGGAACGCATTGTTTTACTTTCTCTGCACAGGTCACAGAAGGGCAATACAGGGAGTCACATCTAGTTTTTTCTCACCTGAAAGAAAAATATCATGTAACATGGCCAAAAGAACAGCATTTGGAAACATTTTCCTAAAAGAAAATGTCCAATTCATTTCTAAATAAAAAATGAATCATAATATAATAAGACTTTTTCTTACTAACTAATCAAATCATACTATATTGTGGGCTAAAATCAAAATACAAAACTGATACAATCTCACAGTCCTTAGCATTCAATCTTATTTTATTACTGAAGCCCTAACTTTACCACAACTTGTGCTGACATTCAACATCACGAACTCCAGTGTGTTTTGCATAGTCACAGTGCGTAACAACCCTTTAAACTGTGGATTACTGTAGGATAAAATCAGCTGGTTCAGTATTATATTTTATGTTGATTGTGTGGCTGGTTTTTGTGCTGCTTTGGTTAGCCTTCATTACTACTCACTGTGCTGGTTAAACATAAAGGTCAATCTGAAATCAAGCAATGCTTTGTTTAGGAGTGAGCCTCAGATACATGTACATCTCTTGTGATTATTTCCTAGTTGTTTTCCACTCATTTTCAGGATTCCTTGGAGAAGCCTATTCTCCCAAAAAAGCTTTGTGAAATATTTTGGTCAATAGCACTGTAAGAGTGTTGTGGTAATTGTACCTATAGATCATAGTAGCAGTGATATATTAATTTAGTGGTTCTTTCTGTATGGTAATTCTGGATTATTGAAAAGGAATCTAGCACAGCAATAAGCCTATTATATGAATTTAAAAAGTGAAAAGAGAAATTTGGAAGTTTGTGCAAGTGTATAGATATAGTGAACACAATCACATGCTAAACAAAAATACATAGAGTCTGGATAAAACTATATATTTAGAGCAATTAGTATTCACATTTATTGTAAGATTGAAAATGTGTAAGACAAATCACATTGTGGTACATGGGGAATTACTTGAAAAGCCTATTTTATGCAATTTCTGAGTACCAGTTAAAGGTACCTTGCCATCTACTCTCTCAAATGATAGTCAAGCCTAAGCTCTGTAGGCTTACCTTGGAATAAACAATTTTAAAACTGGAAATTCTCATGCCACTCTCCCTTTAGTGTGTTTTACAGTTCATTATATATATTCTCAGATCAGCAATTGGTAAACTGAGAAATATTTTCAGGGATAAATTTAAAACAAAGGGAATTTATGAACCTGGATCACTGGGAGAATAAAACAAGCAACCTCTGAAATATAATGTAATCCATATGCTCTGTGAAAGTCTAGCAAAAACTAAACTTGTGCTTCTGAAATGTTTTGTGGCCAGTTAAACTATTATTATTGTTGATTGCCATGAACCTTTACCAAGATGAGGGTGTATGTCACATGCCAGGAGGCTTGTACTAGTGTGATGCAAGTGGCCTGGAAGTCAGTGCTGGAGCACTGTGCTGGTGGCATGTCCACCGTGTGTCCACTGCCCAGGGCCCCACTGTGACAGAGAGCTGGAGCAGGCAGATAGTTGTGGAGCCAATGCCGCCTCTGGTCTACTAGAAAGTCTACTGAGTCCATGGGGAACAGTTGTTGACTGGTTTTTGTGCCTCTCCAGATCAAGTTTAGCTGAACAGATCATGCTGCCGTGCTTACCTTGAATGTTAGAATAGAATATTTTCAGTTGGAAGGGACCTACAACGATGATCTAGTCCAACTGCCTGACCACTTCAGGGCTGACCAAAAGTTAAAGCATGTTATTAAGGGCATTCTCCAAAAGCCTCTCAAACACTGAAAGGCTTGGGGCTCGTTTAGTAAGGGAGGAAGAAGCTTCTTCTAGAAGGGAGCCGGAGGAAGAAGTGGACGAGGCAGACTACCCTGGAGAAGGGCCATCACGAGAACAGGAAGAGGAGGGCCGGCAACTGCTCGGGGAGGAAGAAGAGGAAGAACTCACGAAACAGGCAGTGACCACCCGATCTCTATCCCTGAGTGAGCTGTGAGATATACGAAAAGATTTCAGCCGTCGTCCAGGCGAGCATATTGTCACCTGGCTGCTCCGATGCTGGGATAATGGGGCCAGTAGCCTGGAATTAGAGGGTAGGGAAGCCAAGCAGCTGGGATCCCTTTCCAGGGAAGGGGGCATTGACAAAGTAATTGAAAAAAGGGACACAAGTCCTCAGCCTTTGGAGGCGACTCTTGTCAAGCATGAAGGAAAGGTATCCCTTCAAGGAAGATGTCATATGTCGCCCAAGCAAGTGGGCCACCATGGAGAAGGGTATCCAGTTCCTGAGAGAATTAGCTGTGCTGGAGGTGATTTATGGTGACCTGAACAATGAACAGCTATCCAAAGATCCAGACGAAGTCAAGTGCACACGACCCATGTGGCGGAAGTTTATAAGGAGCGCACCATCGTCATATGCCAATTCATTGGCAGTGATGACCTGGAAAGATGGAGAGGAACAAACAGTGGATGAATTGGCTGGTCAACTCCGGCAATACGAAGAAAGTCTCTCTTCTTCCCTCAGCGCTCAGCTGTGGAGAAACCGTCCGAAAAACTGTCCCGGGAGTTCCAGCAACTCAGAGAGGATAGGTCCTACTCCCCACCTGTACGGACCAGTATCTCGGCTATTAGGAGTCAGCGTTCTTTTGCTCAAGAGAGAGAATATAAAGGGTACACACCACGGGGCACCCTATGGTTTTACCTGCGTGACCTCAGAGAGGACATGAGGAAGTGGGATGGGAAACCTACTGCAGCCCTAGGGGCACGGGTACGTGAGTTGCAAGGGAAAACAATCACAGAAGGGGGTTCTTCCAGGAACATTGCTGCTCCAGTTTCCAGCGGGCAGTTCCCCAGAGTAGAAGGGCTGATCTTACTCCTGATCTTAATGAAGAAACTTCTGACTCGTATGTACAAGAAATAAGAAACGAGTACTGTCATGAGGATTAGAGGGGCCCTGCCTCCAGCCAGGGGGAGGAAAGGGACAACCGGGTTTACTGGACTGTGTGGATTCGGTGGCCTGGCCCATCAGACCCACAGGAGTATAAGGCTCTAGTGGACACCGGTGCACAGTGTACCCTAATGCCATCAAGCTATACAGGGGCAGAACCCATCTGTATTTCTGGGGTGATGGGGGGGATCCCAACAGCTAACTGTATTGGAGGCTAAAGTGAGCCTAACTGGGAATGAGTGGCAAAAGCACCCCATTGTGACTGGCCCAGAGGCTCCGTGCATCCTTGGCATAGACTGCCTCAGGAGAGGGTATTTCAAGGACCCAGACTATTGTGGCCTGAACGAAGTCACGCCACCGCTGAGTGCTGCTGTGCCGGACATGCTATAGAACTTCAATACGAACTGGAGTCAAAGGCAGCCAAGTGGTATGCCACAATTGATATTGCTAATGCGTTTTTCTCAATCCCTTTGGCAGCAGAGTGCAGGCCACAGTTTGCTTTCATTTGGAGGGGCGTCCAGTACACCTGCAACCGACTGTCCCAGGGGTGGAAACACAGCCCCACCATTTGCCATGGACTGATCCAGACTGCACTGGAACAGGGTGGAGCTCCAGAACACCTGCAATACATTGATGATATCATTGTGTGGGACAACACAGCAGGAGAAGTTTTTGAGAAAGGGACGAAAATAGTCCAAATCCTGCTGAAGGCCGGTTTTGCCATAAAACAAAGTAAGGTCAAGGGACCTGCACAGGAGATCCAGTTTTTAGGAATAAAATGGCAAGATGGACGTCATCAGGTCCCAATGGATGTGATCAACAAAATAACAGCCATGTCTCCACCAACTAGCAAAAAGGAAACACAAGCTTTCTTAGGCGTTGTGGGTTTTTGGAGAATGCATATTCCAAATTACAGTCTGATTGTAAACCGTCTCTGTCAAGTGACCCGAAAGAAGAACGATTTCAAATGGGGCCCTGAGCAACGACAAGCCTTTGAACAAATTAAAGAGGAGATAGTTCATGCAGTAGCCCTGGGGCCAGTCCGGGCAGGACAAGATGTAAAAAATGTGCTCTACACTGCAGCCGGGGAGAACGGCCCTACCTGGAGCCTCTGGCAAAAGCACCAGGGGAGACTCGAGGTCGACCCCTAGGGTTTTGGAGTCGGGGATACAGAGGATCCGAGGCCCGCTAAACTCCAACTGAAAAAGTGATATTGGCAGCATATGAAGGGGTTCGAGCTGCTTCGGAAGTGATCGGCACTGAAGCACAGCTCCTCCTGGCACCCCGACTGCCGGTGCTGGGCTGGATGTTCAGAGGGAGGGTCCCCTGTACACATCATGCAACTGATGCTACGTGGAGTAAGTGGGTCGCACTGATCACACAACAGGCTCGAAAAGGAAACCCCAGTCGCCCAGGAATCCTGGAAGTGACCATGGATTGGCCAGAAGGCAAAGATTTTGGAATATCGCCAGAGGAGGAGGTGACACGTCCTGAGGAGGCCCCAATGTATAATAAACTACCAGAAAATGAGAAGCAATATGCCCTGTTCACTGATGGGTCCTGTCATCTTGTGGGAAAGCATCGGAGGTGGAGGGCTGCTGTGTGGAGTCCTATACAACAAGTGGCAGAAACTGCTGAAGGAGAAGGTGAAGCAAGTCAGTTTGCAGAGGTGAAAGCTATCCAGCTGGCTTTAGACATTGCTGACCGAGAAAAGTGGCCAGTGCTCTGTCTCTAGACTGACTCATGGATGGTGGCAAATGCCCTGTGGGGGTCGTTGCAGCAATGGAAGCAGAGCAACTGGCAGCGCAGAGGCCAACCCATCTGGGCTGCCGCATTGTGGCAAGATATTGCTGCCCGGGTGGAGAACCTGGTTGTAAAAGTCCGTCACGTAGATGCTCACGTACCCAAGAGTCGGGCCACTGAAGAACATCAAAACGACCAGCAGGTGGATCAGGCTGCTAAGATTGAAGTGGCTCAGGTGGATCTGGACTGGCAACAGAAGGGTGAATGATTTCTAGCTCAGTGGGCCCATGACACCTCAGGCCACCAAGGAAGAGATGCAACATACATTTATTTAACATAGGTTAAAGCCTCTTTGGTATGTGGGATGATGGCTGAAATATAAATATGGGGAAGCCTGGCAGATCGATTATATCACACTCCCACAAACCCGCCAAGGCAAGCGCCACGTGCTTACAATGGTGGAGGCAACCACCGGATGGCTGGAAACATATCCTGTGCCCCATGTCACTGCCTGGAACACTATCCTGGGCCTTGAAAAGCAAGTCCTATGGCGACATGGCACCCCAGAAAGAATTGAGTCAGACAACGGGACTCATTTCCGAAACAACCTCATAGACACCTGGGCCAAAGAGCACGGCATTGAGTGGGTGTATCACATCCCCTGTCATGCACCAGCCTCTGGGAAAATCAAACGTTACAATGGACTGTTAAAGACTACACTGAGAGCAATGGGTGGCGGGACATTCAAACATTGGGATACGCATTTAGCAAAGGCCACCTGGTTAGTCAACACTCGGGGATCTGCCAATCGAGCTGGCTCTGCCCAGTCAAAGCTTTTACGTACTGTAGAAGGGGATAAAGTTCCTGTAGTGCACATAAAAAATATGCTGGGGAAAACAGTCTGGGTTATTCCTGCCTCGGGCAAAGGCAAACCCATCCGTGGGATTGCTTTTGCTCAAGGACCTGGGTGCACTTGGTGGATAATGCGGGAGGATGGGGAAGTCCGATGTGTACCTCAAGGGGATTTGATTTTGGGTGAGAATAGCCAATGATCTGAATTATGTGATATTAAGCGCTACATAATATTATATGCCATACTAATGATATTACAATAAGAATCACCCAGATTAATGGAGAATGAACTTCAGTGAAACCAAGCAAAGCACAGTGATGATGGTACCAGAACTGACTTCAACATGAAACAATCCAGCACCGCATACCATCTCCATTTTTCCTGCCCTGGAAGATTATTACGACAGATGGAGCCCAAAGTCATGGACTAAATGAACTCACGGAACATTTTAGAGGGATGGCCCATTGCATAAGGGAATGATATCTGTCTCTCTCTCTCTATATATATATAAAAAGAAACCCCGGAAAAGGGGTGGTGATTAATGGAAATGTATTGGAAAATGTCGGACTTGGGCATGACGTAGATGGTATAGAATAAGGGGTGGATACTGTCCTGGTTTCAGCAGGGATAGAGTTAATTTCCTTCCTAGTAGCTGCTATAGGGCTGTGTTTTGGATTTAGGATGAGAACAAAGTTCATAACACACTGATGTTTTAGTTGTTGCTAGATAATGCTTACACTAGCCAAGGACTTTTCAGTTTCCCATGCTCTACCGACTGAGAAGGCTGGAGGTGCACAAGAAGCTGGGAGGGGGGCACAGCCAAACTGGCCAAAGAAACATTCCATACCATGTGACGTCATGCTCAGTACATAAACTGGGGAAAGCTGGCCGGGGGGGGCCGCTGCTCGGGGACTGGCTGGGCATCGGTCGGCGGGTGATGAGCAATTGCACTGTGCATCACTTGCTTTGTGTATTATTATTATTACATTATTATTTTTGTTATTATCATTTTATTTCAATTATTATACTGTTTATATTTCAACCCATGAGTTTTTCCTCACTTCTACTCTTCCAATTCTCTCCCCCATCCCACCAGGGTGGGGTGAGTGAGTAGCTGTGTGGTACTCAGTTACCGACTGAGGTTAAACCATGACAAGTTGCTATTAGCTGGGCTGATTGTTTTAGCCTGTTTAAATCACCTGTGCTGCTGGTTGCAGGCTCTGCCCCTTGCTGGCTTGTCCAATCAGCAGGTCTTGGCTCAGTCACTTGGGGAATGCCTCTTGTTTATCTGTAGTCTGTCCTTGGCTGTGTTTGTGTCTTTCTGCTGCTTCTTGCTGCTATTGCTGTTTCTTGCTGTTACTGCTGCTTTTTGCACTGCTCTGGTATCTTTGTAGTTCTTACAATGTTTCCATTTGTAAATAAGGTATTGGTGTTTTTTATGGGGTTCTTTTGGAAACAAAGGAATGCTGAAAGCTTGCATGGAAGTATATTCAAGTCATGGAATTGCATAATAATTTAGGTTGGGAGGAACCTGTGGGAGGTTATCTAGTCCAACTGCATCTACAATGTAGGACTACCAAGTTAGATCAGTTCTCAAGCGGAAGAAGAGGTTATGCTTTAGTTTCAAGCTTTCTCAGTTTCAAATTCAGTTTCAGTTCTTTTATTGAACAAGAATAACTTTCTTTAACAATTTAACATTTAGGAGTTTTCCTAACTTTCTTAAAAACTGTTGGGTATATATTACTGTCCCCTGGGTATCTTCCATCAGGATGGATGTATGTTCTATGTAATAGGTGGGTTTATGCACTGTTTCTATAGTAGATACTAAAGTTATGAGTCTGGCTCTCTACCATCTGTATCAAGCACTGTTAGCAGCATTCAGAGGGGAGCCTTTAGATACTTTGGGAACAAAATAGTGAAATGTGGTATCCATTTTATACTATGGAAGTTGCAATTATTATTGTCCAGACTTATTAGCTAGCTCTGAAAGAAGATAGACTATCAGGTTGTAAAAATGCATGAAAATTCAATTCAGATTGTCAAAGTGGATCAAGGTTTTGATCTTATCTAATTTTTGTTTCTATTTTTTGCTTCAGTGCTTTTTTTCTCTTCCTGTAATTTTATTCTGGCAATGGAATGGTATGAGTACATTTGCAAAGAGGTACTTATATTTAATATGTTATCTGTTAGATATTTGGGTTTCCATTTGGATAGAAGCCTTAAAAAAATATTGCATTGCTAAAGCACTTGTGATTGGCACCAAGACATAGTTTTATAAACACACTAATAGGTTTTGACAGGAGTCTGGAGAAGTCTACTGAGTGCCACACATGCACACCTTTCAGATATGCCATGGAGTGATAAGCCATGGTACTGTCTTTATCCTAGATGCATATTCTTGAGAAGGAAAGCACATAATGAAATGTATTAATTACTTTGTCTTCTCTATTGACTGTGAATATATTGAATGAGTTAAAACAATGAGAGTTTTCTTAGCATTAACAAAATGTTTAAGCATCCTCATATATGTTGTATCTCTATGCAAAAGCATATTATAATTACTAACCTCATTTGGGCAAAACTGACACCGAGTTTCAGTACTGTAATTAATTTGTATAGAACCAAAAATGTACTTGAGGTGAAGAAACAGTGTGATAGAGACCACATTACATCAACCGTTCTGTTTCTTCGTTTTTTTAGGTTTTACTGGGACTTAATCATGCTCATAATGATGGTTGGAAACCTTGTCATTATACCAGTTGGAATCACGTTCTTCACAGAACAAACAACACCACCATGGATTATTTTCAATGTGGCATCAGACACTGTTTTTCTATTGGACTTAATCATGAATTTTAGAACTGGGACTGTAAATGAAGACAGCTCTGAAATAATACTGGACCCTAAAATTATTAAGATGAATTACTTGAAAAGCTGGTTTGTGGTTGACTTTATCTCATCAATACCAGTGGATTATATCTTTCTCATTGTAGAAAAAGGAATGGATTCGGAGGTTTACAAGACGGCAAGAGCACTTCGTATTGTGAGATTTACAAAAATCCTCAGCCTGTTACGTTTATTACGCCTTTCGAGACTGATTAGATACATACACCAGTGGGAAGAGGTAAGATATATATGGTTATAACATCATTCGCTAAGATCTTATACCTACAAAAAAACTATTCAGGTCTCTCCGAAGAGCTACGCACAAACCAGAATGGAATAAAGAGTTTTTACTCCCCAGTTAGTGTAATTACATACAGGTGCTAGTAGAAAAGCCTTGTTGGAAAAAAGTGCAAAGAAGTAACCATCTTCTGTCTGCTAACCACAGAGACCAAAAATATGTTTGGGACCATCATCTCCTTTTGAGAATATTAGCAATTTTAGCAACCACCTAAAACTGCATTTGAGTTTGGTGACTAGCACTTAGACTTATGAAGTTAATACTCTTGTAATCACAGAGAATTTAAAATACGTGTTCATATTTTTCTATTTCAGGAGAAATTGAAACCATTTATAATTGAGTAGATTTCCTAGAATGCTCATTGTTTGAAGGCTGTATGTAGGCTGAATATATCAAATGCTGACCTTCTTAACAAAAAATGGGTAGTTCAAATTTTGAGTCATTCCCTTCTAAACTGTCAACTCCACTATTTCCAGACGTGACCTTATGCTGCCTGCCAATTTGGCATGGTGACGTTTCCAGGAAATTATGGCATTCCCTAATTTGGCATGCTCATGGCTTGGAAGTGTTTAATGCTTTGGCACATAGCACCATGATTCAGTCATTTAATTTCTTGCCTGTTCCCATTTCTGTAGTTCGAAATATCATGATATGTTTTAAAAGGAAGTGCTAAAAATATAGGAAAAATAACTGCTGTTTTCTAAACCTTTCTTGCAGCAAGTGTAATGAGAATTATTTTGTAAAGCATTTTCACAGAAACATTGTTAAAATAGATTTGCATAAACTTATTTACCTATTTTAATGAACATTTATTTAATTAAATGAATATTGAAGGATTATTTGGTACCATTTCTGGTGCTTTTTCTGCTGCCTATCTCCCTTTTGAAGTATTATGTTCACTTTCCAGTTTAATAGAAACCTAAATGCAAAGCCATCTCACAAATAATGTCAGATCATATTTAAAAATGGCACGATGCTGGATGATACTAAGTATCAAAGTAATAAATTTACAGTTGTTTCTCAAAACCCTCCTGAAATAGGTCATTATTTTTTTTATTACTATATTTTGTAAATTCTACTTCTTTTGCCTCCCTGTAATGCAGTGTAACTATATTTTTGACACAGAAATAGAACACTGCAGTTTTGTACTCAATTTAACTAAGGCAAATGATTAAGCTTATCTTGCAGCTTTACCATAAAGCTGTGCTTTTGTTTCTGTGTTTTACAGAGAGACAACCTTCTGAAATATGTTCAATGACGTTATTTTCTGGCAGCTTGAGTTAATAGCTTACCACTATAAAGCCCTACTAAGCAGAGAAATTAATACTCTTTTCCCCCTTCTGTCTGTTCCCAAAAATAAATCAGGTATTCTAAATCAAAAGTAGTTGAATCGAGCACTAAGTGGGACTAGAAGTGACCAGAAGATGTGGTCCGAACTAGCAATAGCTGGTGTTTGGCTCGTAATCTATAGCTAATGGCTGCTGATGTCTCCAGGCTGCTTGATTGCAATTTCACCTTTGATTCCACTGGTAAAACTCGCAAAATATTTTTTGTATGATACTTTATTTGGCAAGTATTGAAAAATAAGTAGAATCCATCTTTTTGTGTTTGATAACACATTATAGAGCTCCCTGGATGTTCTCAGGAAGGTAAAGAGGATCTGAAATTTTTTTGTTTTTGAGCCTGTAATAAAGCAGCAAGAAGCTTGTTGGCTGCTTTCAAAAAAGAGTTCTGATGACTGTGAGAACATGTGGGAACAGTGATGAATATGTAGACTGAATCAAGTTTTGATAAATCCCAAAATGAAATGTGTGCAAAAAAAAAAATTAATCTTTTCTTTAGTATCTTATAGAGATCAGAAATGAAGGCGGTCCATGGATTTTCATATTTGGCTTTTGTTATCACAGTAGTTGATTATTATTTTGAATGTAGGGTGTGAAACTGTTCTGCATGGTAATTCATTACTACTTTGGAGAAATTGTATGTTATAGCATTGTAATGTTTTAAAACAACAAAACTGGCTAGGGATGAACTTTGCTGAATTAGGAAACAATAGTTGGATGATTCCATAGGGGTAGTCAGTGAGACCTTTGCTGCTGATATTAATCTTTTCTGTATTGTGTGTGTGTTTGCGCATGCACAACAGGGAGCAACTGTTAACTAAATTTTATGACACAGAACTAGCACCTGTTTGTGTGTGGTTAAAAGGATTTAATAGTTTTTGCATATGAGCTGACTTGTTGGTTTTAAATGTGGTGCAGATAAATCTGAAATACTATGTATTTGGATCCAGAATAGTGAGCATTATGTCAAAAATATTGAGAGGACAGTCAGCAAACTCATTCTTCGTAAACTGCCAAGACAATACTTCCTGGAAAACTGATTAATGAACAAACCAGGATGTATAATAAGGCTTTTATCCCACTGAGGTATTTATACATCCTCAAACAGAAGAGACAGGTTAAAATTATTTGAGCTTTTCCTGTTTTAGTATCACATACCTGGACTTCAGTTGGTTAGTATCCTGAAATTTAAGATGAGTAGGCAAAAAATTAAAAGATTTTTATATACTACTGAAACATGGTTCCTTTTCTTTATTTATTTTCACATCATTTAAATCAATTAAATCAGGATCAAGCTGCTAACAGCCACATAGAGTAATATTGAGGTAAATAATGTATGCATTGTAGAAGCTTTCTCCTTAACTGTTATGAGGGAACAGAGCTATAGCCTGTGGTGTGATATACATGAAATCTGACTGATATATATATTAATATAAGTCTGATGTTCATAGCTTATCCAAATGAATGACTCAGTGGAAATGAGAAGAAACACTTAAACAAGGGGACAGGAGATATGTTGGCAGGAATTCATTTACTGAATTTGCAAATTTACATTGTCCTAAAACTGGTTTTAGCTACAATATCTAATATGCCAGTCTTTTACAACCCAGATGTTGACAAACAGTTCATATACTTATTTAAACAAAACTATTTAATGTAATATGCAAGGAAAAATTTGTTATTTAAATTGCTGATTGCAGAAATTATACTTTTGCAATAATTTCTTACAGTGGGTTTGGTTTGGATTTATTCTTTTAGCATAGGTTCCTAAAAATACCAAACAGGAAGTACTGGACCTAATTCTTATTTACTTTAACTTTATTAAATTCAGAGAATACAGTATGAGAGAACCAATAACATATTCCTGAGATGATCAGGAAGTGAATATGCAGAGAACTAGACAATAGTTAACGTCAAACCAAAGCCATGGAAGAAAATATGTTTGCTTGAGATAAAATAATTATAGAATGTTGAATGATCAAATTCATAATTCTCTTTTGTAAAATACTTCTAAGAGATTGAGACTGCTTAAGCTGCTGACCCCTGAACATTTTACATATGCATGCAACTAGTAAGTTATTCTTGGTTACCAATGCTCATAGATAACTGAACAATTAAAAATAGAAGATATGAACAATTAGGAATAAATACATTGTTACAGTCAACTAATTTACATTTTTAAATATGAATTTTCCTTTTTTTCTTTCTGTTAAGAGATGTCAAATGATATGCCACTTTGCTTTATATTTGCCTATGATATAAATTTATTTATTCTTTCAAATAACAGTATTTTCTGAAAGTTGCTTAAAAAACAGACTTTAATAGCTTTGCTTAAAGCTATTCTAATCACAGGACAAGATCTAGTAGATGTATGAATAAATAAAAGTGGTACTTCTAAAATTGTACCCTAAGTCTCTCGTTCTGAGATGCCTGATTATTTCGAATTAGAACAAATTTTAAAGTGACTGAATGCTTATTGCAAGATGTGCAAAAAGTTATGTTTTGCAAAAAATTATCTAGCAAAATACATAATAATTGTAAATTGCAGCCATATCTTATTTTGGTTTGACTTGTACTGAAATCTGAAATTGTCCCTCAGGGTCCATATTGGGACCAGTTCTGTTTAATATCTTCATCAATGACATAGGCCGTGGGATCGAGTGCACCCTCTGCAAATTTGCAGACGACACCAAGCTGAGTGGTGCGGTCGACACGCCAGAGGGACAGGATGCCATCCAGAGGGACCTGGACAAGCTCAAGAAGTGGGCCCGTGTGAACTTCATGAGGTTTAACAAGGCCAAGTGCAAGGTCCTGCACCTGGGTTGGGGCAACCCCTGGTATCAATACAGGCTGGGGGATGAAGGGATTGAGAGCAGCCCTGCCGAGAAGGACTTGGGGGTACTGGTGGATGAAAAGCTGGACATGAGCCAGCAATGTGCGCTCGCAGCCCAGAAATCCAACCATGTCCTGGGCTGCATAAAAGGAAGCGTGGCCAGCAGGTCGAGGGAGGTGATTCTGCCCCTCCGCTCTGCTCTGGTGAGACCCCACCTGGAGTACTGCATCCAGCTCATGGTTGAGTCACCATCCCTGGAGGTATTTAAAAGATGTGTAGATGTGGCACTTAAGGACATGGTTTAGTGGTGGACTTGGCAGTGTTAGGTTTACAGTTGAACTCAATGATCTTAAAGGTCTTTTCAGACCTAAATGATTCTATGCTCAGAAGTTCATAGAATGGTTTGGGTTGGAAGGGACCTTTAAAAGTCATCTAGTCCAACCCCCCCGCAATGAGCGGGGACATCTTCAACTAGATCAGGTTGCTCAGAGCCCCGTCCAACCTGACCTTGAATGTTTCCAGGGACCTCCCTGGTTAGCCAGGACTGCTGATAAATGATTGAAAATGGCTTGGTGAGCACTTCTGCCAGCTCCCTCAGTACTCTTGGGTGGATCCCATCCGGCCCCATAGACTTGTGTGTGTTTAAGTGGTGTTGCAGGTCGCTAACCATTTCCCCTTGGATTATGGGGGCTTCATTCTGCTCCCCGTCCCTGTCTTCCAGCTCAGCGGGCTGGGTACCCTGAGAACAATTGGTCTTACTATTAAAGACTGAGACAAAGAAGGCATTAAGTACCTCAGCCTTTTCCTCATCCTTTGTCACTATGTTTCCCCCCCACATCCAATAGAGGATGGAGATTCTCCTTAGCCCTTCTTTAGTTGTTAAGGTATTTTATAGAAACATCTTTCATTGTCTTTTACCGCAGTAGCCAGATTAAGTTCTAGTCGGGCTTTGGCCCTTCTAATTTTCTCCCTGCATAACCTCACGACGTCTTTGTAGTCCTCCTGAGTTGCCTGCCCCTTCTTCCAAAGGTCATAAACTCTCTCTTTTTTTTTTTTTTTTTTTTTTTTTTTTTCCTGAGTTCCGGCCAAAGCTCTCTGTTCAGCCAGGCCGGTCTTCTTCCCTGCAGGCTTGTCTTTTGGCACATGGGGATGGCCTGCTCCTGCGCCTTTAAGATTTCCTTCTTGAAGAATGTCCAGCCTTCCTGGACCCCTTTGCCCTTCAGGACTGCCTCCCAAGGGACTCTGTCAACCAGGCCCCTAAACAGGCCAAAGTCTGCCCTCTGGAAGGAAAAGCATCTATAATGTTTCTTTCTGACATCTTTTTTTCTGACCCTGGTCAGAAAACATGGAGGTCAAAAACAGATATGAAATCAGTGATACATGTAAATTAATTATAAGTATGTAAATGAAAGAAAAAAAAGAAGGGAAGGCATTGAATAAAAATGTCAAGTCAGATAGCTGGGAACTGATAAGGTCTAAAGAAACCAGGTTTGATATGATAGATGGGTATTTTCCTGATATCAGTCTCATTTGTAGATAGTTGCATCATCTGTAATTTTTGTCTTATCCTATTTTTTATGAACCACATTTTTTTTTTTTCAGGACTTCAGGATCAGTCTTTCATTTCATTATTATCTTTGGCCTCCTTAGACTTGGGAGTTTAGAATAATGTGATCCTGAGTTTCTGTGTTATTGTATATATTCACAAAGAAATTATTTGATTATTATTTGGCCCTAAACAGGCCAAAGTCTGCCTTCTGCATATCACACAGAAGTGTCTTATTCTACTTTTTACTGTTTTATTTCTAATAATCACAGTAATATTGATCCAGAAAAGCTCATAAATACAAGCTTGCTTGTATGCTAAGTCTCACTAAAGTGCTTAAAAATTAAGTAAGTGTGTAAGAGCTTTGCCAAATCAGGTCCTGCATTAACAATTCCATCTATTGCTTTCATGTTACTAACCCTAATTATCACAGATCACCACTAGGTGTCCTCTCCTTGTTGTTCTGCTTGTTGCTAACAGTACAAAAATACATATTATGTGTGTATGATGTTGAGTCATTATTGTTGTCTAAATAAAAATATTATAAAAGAACACTTGAGTTATCTGGACAACAGAAGATGACTCTTACTTCAGTAGCCTGCTGTTTCTGTGGTAGATATACAGATGCATTTTGTCCCCTATAGAAAATCAAACTGCTCTTTCTTTCTCTTATAGCCTGGTGAGAAGTCAAGGTTTTGCGTCTCTCCTTTTGATTACTGACTGGGGAATTGTGTGGGAAGGGAGAGATTATGAGTTAGGTGGGTACTTGGTAGTGTTGGATAAAAACACATATCGTTACTGATAGAATTATTAATTTTATTTTAACAGGACTGTGTCTCTACAAGACGTTTTCTTTCCTGTCAATGATGGTGTTGTACAGTTTTACTTATTTTTTTTAATTAAGTGTCATGGAAATGGGAGGTGACATAATATTTTTTCTTTCTCTTCATTTAGTTTTAATTCCTGTCCTCCAAGAAGATAGTTTAAAATATATTTTATAGGCCCTATAAAGTTGTGTCAATTAGTGGAGTACTGCAAATAGAGATACCAGTACAGGTTGAATGCAGTTTTAAAATAAATTAGCTTAAAGTAGGACATACTTTTTTTATTGTCTATTACAGATGCATCAATCAAATATGAGTTCATAGGGAGTGAGGGGAGGAAATTTGATTAAATAACTCTGGGGGAAAGAAGATGTAGGAGAGCCCACCTTCTCTTACTGGCACAAAGTCTGTGAATTCTGCAACAAAGCCTCTGTATTGATAACTTCTGCCTTAGAATCATAGAATCATTGAGGTTGGAAAAGACCTCTAAGATCATCGAGTCCAACCGTCAACCCAACACCACCATGCCCACTAAACCATGTCCCTAAGCACCTCATCTACACGTCTTTTAAATACCTCCAGGGATGGGGACTCCACCACTTCCCTGGGCAGCCTGTTCCAATGTTTCACTACTCTTTCAGTAAAGAAATTTTTCCTTACATCCAATCTAAACCTCCCCTGGCGCAACTTGAGGCCATTTCCTCTCGTCCTATCGCTAGTTACATGGGAGAAGAGACCGACACCCACCTCGCTACAACCTCCTTTCAGGTAGTTGTAGAGAGCGATGAGGTCTCCCCTCAGCCTCCTTTTTTTCCAGGCTGAACAACCCCAGTTCCCTCAGCCGCTCCTCATAAGACTTGTTCTCCAGACCCCTCACCAGCCTCGTTGCCCTTCTCTGGACACGCTCCAGCACCTCAACGTCCTTCTTATAGTGAGGGGCCCAAAACTGAACACAGTATTCGAGGTGCGGCCTCACCAGTGCCGAGTACAGGGGCACAATCACTTCCCTGCTCCTACTGGCCACGCTATTTCTGATACAGGCCAGGATGCCATTGGCCTTCTTGGCCGCCTGGGCACACTGCCGGCTCATGTTCAGCCGGCTGTCGACCAACACCCCCAGGTCCTTCTCTGCTGGGCAGCTTTCCAGCCACTCTTCCCCAAGCCTGTAGCGCTGCATTGGGGTTGTTGTGACCAAAGTGCAGGACCCGGCACTTGTCCTTGTTGAACCTCATACAGTTGGCCTGGGCCCATCGATCCAGCCTGTCCAGGTCCCTCTGCAGAGCCTTCCTACCCTCGAGCAGATCAACACTCCCGCCCAACTTGGTGTCGTCTGCAAACTTCCTGAGGGTGCACTTGATCCCCTCATCCAGATCATCAATAAAGATATTAAACAAGACCGGCCCCAGTACTGAGCCCTGGGGAACACCGCTCGTGACCGGCCGCCAACTGGATGTAACTCCATTCACCACAACTCTCTGGGCCCGGCCATCCAGCCAGTTTTTGACCCAGCGCAGAGTCCACCTGTCTAAGCCGTGAGCCTTCCTACCATTGAGAAGATTGAAGTAGGAGAAAATTCCTATTTTCTGTCAATTTCTACAGGAAGGAAACAGAAAATCAAGTTTTGCGTTCTTTTGGAAAGTCATGCTTGGAAAATGCCTCTTATGTATAAATTAGTGAATTTGTGTCCTCCCACATAAAGTCTATGGCTTGGGGCAGGTTGTGTGGATCGATGAGGAATATCAAAACCCCGAGCTGTTTGGCGCTCCCAACCCCCCCCCCCCCCAAAGTGTCCCCTAGCAGGACTAAGTAAATATGCAAATTCATGTTGTTTAGTGTGCAGGTACTTGCTTGCATATGTATGTCTTACACAGTTGACTTCCATTTTGTGCTACAAGGTTTGCTTGGGGCTTCCCTCCTTTTTCTGCAGTTTTCCCTACCAGATGAAGCTGTTGTCACGTGTGCTTGACACGTACTGACCAGCTCCAACTCTTGTGTAATTTAGAGGGGAAAAAAACCCATGCTGTTTGCTTGCAATTTGAATTACAAAATCTAAGAGTACTCCTTGCTCAACATAGCTATGGTAGAAGATGAACTCTCTAGCTTCATTATAGCAGGAGGCCCATCCCTATCACGACTGCTGCTTTTATCTATTTGGGGTTACATGGTCTGATATAGAGGTCCCAAATTTCAAGAAGGAAGACATTTGAGAGGCTGGTTTTCAACCCAAGGCTGTACTGTTCTGAACTATGTTTGTACTTTTCCTATGATGTGACAGCAGCAAGTGTTTTAACCTGTTTGTTTCTCTTTTCCTTTCCAAGCCATGGGAATAATTTGTTGATATCTTACAAAATCAGTACAATCTGTTGCATGTAGAGGGAAAATACTCAAAATAACTACTTTAGTTTCTTTGTGTTGGGGGAATTTTCTTATTTTGAGTGTAGCTGTTTTATGCATGCTCAAAACCCACATTTCACCCTGCATTTGACTGGTATGTTTCAGTCTTATCTGTGTGGATGTGAACTAGCACGTGGTACTCCATCAGGACTGGGCTATTACGGTGTTCCTACTTCAAGCCATACAAGCTGATCATTTAGAAATGTCAAATTGCATGCAGCAGAGGGTTGCTCAGCCTAGTTCCCCAGAGGGAACGCGTTCCTTTTGTGCCTGTGAATTGTGCTGGCTGTCAGGTTTTTTTACTGGGTAGGATTTGCAGTGCTGGTATTACTCCCTAATTCGAGTGGGATGTTGGCTAATGGATAGTCTGTCTCTATGACAGCAGTTCAGAGCAAGGTATTTTATCTGCAAACTCTGATCCTATAAAGCCAGAACCCTGACTACTAGCCCTTTTCTTTTTCCACTTAGAAACTGCCTTTATACTCTAATTTTTTGATAATGTTGAGCCTGTTGATACTATGTTTTGATAGTGTAGCTCTAGTTTACTAAATATAATTTGCCTATATGTGTAGAACTGAAATGTTAGGAAAAGATACATAATACATAAATTCCAAAATAAAGCATTATAAAATATGAAAGAACATGTGAATAAAAACACTTTCATAAGAGCAAAAAATCAGTTTCATAATATATAGATATGCAAGTCTCAGTGCTGTTAAATAATATTTTTTTTGTCATGTAACTTACAAGCCTATTCTCTGTGTTTTGCTAAATAGAACGCCTAATACAATCTTTACTAAATTGGTAGTGTTCCAAATAGGAAATTATAATGGATCTCATTTCATGCAAACCTTTTTGTTTATATGGAACTATCCATATTTTAACATTACATGGGTAAATTGTTCTCAGTTGTGCCAGTGCTTTTTCCTTTATTTCAATGGAAATTATTTATTTGAGAAAAGTATATATCATTGCAGCTAAAGCATACATCCATGAAATATCACTGACGTAGATGATGGAGCATACTCTCAAGTTTTTATTTTTCATTCTTTTAAATTCTGTACAACAGTAGGAAAATACACATAACTGATAGAGACAATTAGAAGGCATTATGATCCATGGTCTTCTAATAATAGAATACTAACTGCTGAAAAGGAACAGCACATTTGTAGAGCAGGCAATTACTAAAATGCAAGACATAAGAAATTAAAAAACAGAATACTCTATGATCTAAGCATGATCACTTTCATGGGAGGAATAATCCATCTCCCTACAGAGTAAATAGGAAGTGTTACGAGTGTAAAGTTTCTTGCTTCATGTTTTTTACCCCCTTTTTAAGACTGTGCAAACTGAGCTGCCTTTCTTGTGTGCGTATGCCAAGAGAGTAATTGTGTGACGATGATGTTTTCCCTAGGAGATAAACCATGTAGAACACAGCTTGAGATAAATTTCCCTGAACTCAAATGCTGGAAGATAATGTTTTCTTCTTTATATGAGTGTTTGTCTGGCTTCTATAGTAATGGGCCTCTTGCTGGGAGTCTTGACTGTAGACCCAAGAAGGTGGGTTCACCCCTGCAGTAGCATTTCTAGGTGATGCCAGTCAATCAGTTTTGAAAATGATCATAACTGCATCAGTCTGTCTTTGACACTGAAGTGTAACATAGATTTCTTTTTAAGAGAATTTTTTAAAGTCTAATTTGTTGTTCATTATTTTTTAAGCTATTCTGGAGATAATTCCTTGTTTTGCACCTGCTAGAGCTTGCACGCGTTGCTCCTGGTTGCAAATTTGGAAAAAAGCCTCTTGTTCTTCCATCCTAAGCTTTTAACACAAGCAAAAAGCCCACTTGGCTTTCACAGGGTAATGGCCTGATGGATATACCCCATGTCAGGCAGGTGGGGAGGTAGGGGATGTTCAGTTCTCTTGCAAGACAGAGCTGACGGCTGCTCGCCAAGTCGTCCCGCTGCTTCCCTGGAGCTGAAAAGCCATCAGAAAAGGTGATGACAGCCAAAGAGCTGTTTGGGCAGGCCCTGATCTGGATCATGATTCGCCGTTTGGACACTGCGATATTGCAGAGTCCTTCCTGTGATGAGCACACGTGTTACAAGCTCCCTTTGGTTCTCTGCAGTGATGAGACAGAAGGGGAACCCATTAATTGGATTTTTCATTTTTTTTTCCACTGTATTTTAACAAGAATGACAATTTTGGGGTTTTTTCTATGTAGGCTAAACACAGTCCATTCAGGTATCTCTGTGTTTTCAGCTTTGTATTAATTGTGACCAGTTCAGAATGACTGTTTTCACTTCTAAATTACTCAGCAACAGTAATTTAACTAAAAGATATTCTCAGCTTGTCACTAATGCCTTGTAAGATCTTCCCCCTCTGTGTTTGCATAATACCAATAGATTTTTGCATGTAAAGGAGTCAGTTGAATAAATACTTTAGATTTGCACCCAGATTTTAATTTGTCTTGGTTTTCTTTTTATGTAGCTGCTAGGTCAAGTCATCTTTAGAGATTGTTAAGGATACGTTATGGCCATTTTATGCTGTCTTTAAATAGACTTACTTTTAAAATAAAGTTTTAGAAGACAAATTTGAAGTTGGGTTGCTAGTCTACATGGTAAAATATGCCCTGATGGGAGCATAATGGGAGATTTGTTATTCACTGTATCTAATACTTTTTTTAAGAAAGCAACAAGATGCCCTTACAGGGCATCATTACTAATTGAAAGTTGAGGAACAAATTATACAGGAAAAACAAATCATAAAAGTGTATGGGTAGAAGCTGGGTACGAACAATTTTAACTTTTTCCTAACATTTGGCTACAAGAAGCATTTAATTTCTTAATTTAAGTAGTTATGTATTAAAGGGTGAAAAGAGATTTATATCAACTTGAAATCTAATGAATTATATGTTCTACTTTAAGGAGAAATTTGTCAGTTGCTGTGAACAGCTTTTTAAATAAAAAAACCCACCAATGTATTCTCTCATTCTCTTTTGCGGAGAACAGTATGTTGGTGAAACTGCATGTTTTAATTAAGGAATGTGGATTTTCTGGGAGAGCATTGCCTCAGTTATCTTGGAAAGGTCTGAGAGGTAGAAAAGGGAGATATCTGGAGAATTTGTGCTGGGCTGTGCTGGATAGACTGTCTGTGCACTGTTGCCTTTATTGATTCTCCCAGTCTGTCATGTTCCTTAGTTCATCTGGGCATTTTATCAAATAAGACCAGGACTGAAATGATACAGAATTTATCGCATGTCAATGGGATGAGGATCATGTTCTGATTTTGATCAATTTTGACTACCTTCTAATGCAATAAAATACCTGGGACACTACTTGTTTAAGTAGGTTTCTGAGGACAATGGAATAATGGTTTAATAGTTAATTAGGAACAAGGTTCTGCTTTATAAGCATAAAATGGTCTGAATTAACCACTTAGGTTTATACATTTGCATCTTACTCCCTATTTAGAGTGTGCTGAGGAACTGAGATGGCAGTGTAGAAATGGCTTTTCCAACTGCAAGTTATATTTAATGAGTTATTTCTAACCTGAATCTCATGGAGTTTATTCCAAATAGCCATGATGTTATCCCACATGCGTAATGTATGATTTAAATATAGTTGTGACCTGAAAAGGAAAATAACCTAATTCAGAAATTGTCAGAGCTGTGCTCCTTGCTTCCAAGCAGAAATTAAGGCTGTGATTGAACTGTTACACTCTCCTCACCATACTGCACTGGGAACACACTCTCTTTCTCACCATTTTAATCTTCCTTAACCCAGACATGTGCTTTGCCATAGCCTTTCCATGCGTCTAGGCTCATAGTGTTTTCCTCTCTGTTACTTATTATCTTAAAACAGCTCTTTTTTTCCAGCCTCTTTGCTTTCAGAACCGATGGCAACAAGCTTAACTATACATCTGCTTACTTTGGTATGGTGCCTTGTAGTTGCACTGGCTTTCTTTACAGTAAACGTTGCAACTGTTGTTATTGATCTGGCAGGAACTGCTGCCGTGCAGTGTATTCGGTGTCATTTCAATCTTGGTTTTGTATGATAAAATGGTATGCAACGTTGGAGATCCTGCTTTGCATCCAAGTGGGTGCTCCTAGGCGAGGAGCTGTGACAATAAAACCCTGTATAGCACATGCAGGGGAGAAACCATCTGTAAAAAACTGAAAGTGGATGAATGGCTAATTATGATATAACTGCTATAATCTTGCCAGAGCCATTGGCCCCGTGCGATTGGGCTGCCTGTAGAAGAGAGGAAAGGTGACACTGTCAAAAACAAAACAAAAAAGTGATAAAATAATGGTAATTCAAACAAATGTGCACGTACATATTTATGTGAATGTCTCCAAGTGTGAAGGTTCTTAAGAGTATGCACCTCTGAATAGAAACCAAAGAAAACTGTCCTATCTGCAGGTTTTATCTCTCCAGATTAATTTTCCATGCATCATATGCTCAGTTTACCTTACTTGACTGAAAATATTCAAAGGCTTTCATGACAAACAATCTTTTATCTCCATTAAAACCTATAAACTTTGCTGCTGAGTTGATGCTTCTGTTCATACTTTTAAGTTGGCATACAAGATTTATGGCCAAAACCTGAACCTTGAGAGAGAGCATTGCTGTGCGTAATTTAAAATTAATCTGTTCTTAAGACTACCTTCCTGTGGGATTTCCAAAGCACATTATTGAGAAAGGTTTAGTAGTTCTCTTCAAGATGATAAATTCTTCCCTTAACCAAAGCCATGAATTATGTCTTCATCTGTCTCCAAAATGACTGGGCATCCCACCTGAGAACTGTTTTCCAACTGGTGAAATTTAATGTCAGAGATGTTTTAACAAGGAAATGAAAAAGAAAAAAAAAAAAAGGCAATTAAAATGTGATTTCAACAGGCAAGGGGTAACTTCTAGAACTGCTGCATTGTTTTGATCACCAAGACCAACAAACAAGTTATTCAAACAAGTAACATTATATAGTCATAATTTGCTGGGATCAACACTTGAGTAGTTTGTCTGATTATATATATTTTCACAAGGGTGAGATACTCTTCTTGCAGAGACTTTGCAATGAACTAAGCCAAACACCGTTTTTTTTCCTTCAGCATCAATCATATAAACACTTTTTCCCATCCCTTACTTATATTGCCCATGGCAAAACCAACCTATACCATAAATGTGGCATTCTTTTTGTCCTTTTTATTATGTGATATTTTTAGTAACTGAATACACATCTTAGCCCTATGTGGATTTTTATTTATATTTCTGTTAATGTTTGCATATCACAAATGTGTATATTTATTGATCTTCTAAAAATAGTTTTTAAAAAATTCAGTCTGTTTATTGGGGCTCTTAATTGACATAGTAACTGTCAGGCAATGGAAATGAAGGTGTCAAAATACTTTGCATGAATAAAACTAATCAGCCCTGTAACTTTTCTATCAAAAGCAAATCCATGAAGAGAGAGCTTATTTTTAAAATGATTATTAAATAAATTCTGGTAGAACTTTACATGCTTTCTTCCTTTTCATTTAACCTTCCCATTGTTATTCCCATGGAAACTAGTGAAAACAAAATTAATCAACACTAAGATTTTTACATATACTATTTTTCTGTTTATTAACATAATTGATTGACTCACTAGTTCTTGTCAACTCTTGTTTCTCTCCTCATTTAAATAGTTTTGAAACTTATAGTCCCAAATGAGTTATGACCACGGTCCTATGGATTTCCTTCCAGTTTCTCTAAAAGTTTTCCTCGGATGTCAAACATACCATGGTGGTCTTTAGAAGTTGTGATTATGTCATTCAGAATTAGAAAATTTAGCCCAGTAGTAGATTGTCATCTGAGCAGTGCAAAATAATTCTCCACCAATATAAAACTATAACTTTTTGATAAGTCATGAAAGAGCTATAGCTTGAGATAGTTAAGGCTTGAATTTCAGGATTATTATACGTTTGAGGAGTCTCATTCTCTTTTAGTTCTCCTCTTTTATCTTTTGACAGTAAGCTTTTTGGAGCAGCAATGCATCTCTAGCTCTATGTTCCAGTGCTAAATATATTAAAAAAATGTAATAATATATTAATCGTTATGTGTGCTAAATCTAGGGGAGCAGAGAGAAGGTGGGGAAAAAAAGAAAATCTAGCAAGAGAAGGGGCAAGCAATCTCATGCCTGTAAATGACTTTTTTTCTCTATAACCGGTGCTTCTTGTTAGCTGCTGCTGTCTAGAAAACCAATATCAAAAAGCTCAACTGTGATATTTTCCTTGACTACCATCTTTTAGTTTAAGCTATGTGAAAATTATACAAGTGATATGGCTGACAGTAACATAGATCTTTTGAATCACGTCCACTACCCTGATGTCCAGTTTGTGGCTGGAAGCTGAGAAAACTATTCATTTCTCCCCTGACTGTGTTCTTGTCATTGCAAATACTCAGCAGAATCAGTCCAATGAAAAAGAAACAAGACTGGTGGCGCTCACAAGAAAATGTCTCTCTGAATTCCTAAGAGAGAAAATATATTCAATGTAACAACTTCTTAATCTGCTAAATAGTGCTTTTATTAATTTTATGTGTAAATATTTTTATTTTACTATATTTTCATAATTGTTGTTATGGAAAGAATGGCTGATCTTCATGGAAATTATGACTATATTAGAACTATGTCTGGCAGTTTAGGACACTGAGGGAATTTATACTGGAAATCATAATGTCTGATACTTTCAAGACGGCTTGAATGAAGACTTACTAGCCTTCAACTAGCCTTAGCTTAGCTTTTTCTCCATTTTCCTTAACAGCCGCCATCTTTTAATCTGTGTTTATGTTTTGGGACTCCAGTTTTGACTGGCATCTCCAGGTTTGCAGTAATTTTATCATATAATAATTAATTAGTAAATTACAAAGGAATATTCTTACTGGTCATCATGCCAGTTCAGTTGCCTTGTTCTAATTCTTGGATGTCCATCAATCTTTGGTGGTCTGGGCTGCTTAGGGCAGTTTGGGACAGGTGTAGAAGCAGGTTTCTAGCTACCTAGAGGACTTCAGTAGGGTCAGGCACATGCAGACCCTGTCAGGGGTAGGCAGCAGCTGAGCTGGACTGTTGTGAACACTATACTTGAGACTGAAGTGCCTCAGATTCACCCATGTTCTGCTTCCATAGCTCTAGTCCTAAGTGTTCGCTCTACAGTATTTGCACCATTTCCTCTCTCCATTTGCATGTATGTAACATTTTGTGTGTGTGGTATTCCAGTTGGTTAGCAGAGTAGGTAGATACTATTTTGGGGCCTGACATTGTTCTTTTCGCTGGTTGATTTATGCTTGAAAATCTGATATATACAAATCTGTTAAATATTTTTCTTTAGCATTTTCACATTTCTGATGTTTTACATGGATAAAGTTTATCAAACTATAGTTTATTTTTAAATTGAGCTACAAATTTATTGAGTGACCTCCAGATGTTTTTTCACACTGAGAAATATACCCCCAGGCATTTATTCTGCAACATATTTTCAGTCCCCCACCTCTTCCTTTTTGTCATGGAAGTGTCTTGGGAAGACAGAAAGCCTGTGCTCTGTGCTCGCAGGCAGTGGCTGTGGAGGGTCAGAGCCTGTTACTGAATTTGTAGCTTTGAGTCCTTCAAGTCTGTTTCCATAGTTGAAGATGCAAAACACAAGAGGTTTTAGTGACAGTTTTTACTTAGACTAGTACAAATAAGCATACCAAGAAGACACATGCTTCAGTTTCTTTTTTTACAGTTTGAAACAAAAGAGAGAAAACCAGTTTTCTAAACTTGTCATATTTTCTGAGTTAAACAGAATATTTTTGCAGGCCATCCCAGATGAAAGCTACAGAATGTAGAGTTGTTAAAATCAAGTTTATTCCCCATTAAACATTTTCCCCTATAGTAGCACTGCTTTATTTTATAAAGAGAAACAAACCCAAGGAAGTCCACCATATTGTGTGCTAATGTCTTGAAGAAAGGAAGGGAGAGACCGGGAATCCCTTCCCTCCTCAGTCTCTGAAGGGCTTTGGGTAGGGTTGGCGTGGGAAAAGGTTTGCGCTGGCACACTGTCCTACCTGTCCCTACACGATTCCTTTTGCCGGTCCGAGCGCCTAATGGAGAGCGTGACTCTGCCCTAATGATGGGAGCACTCATACTGAAGGAGAGGCAGCATGGGTATATATGGGTTTTGTGGAATGACTGTTTCATGACACGTACAGAAAGGACAATGCCTCAGCCCTGACATTCCCATCGAGTAGCTGTCAGTAGATCTGTGTTCCCTGTTATGACTCTAACAGCACCATCTGAAGTGTCTATCTCTCTACAAAAATTGGGCAGAGAGCCCAGACATCCATTAAGCACTGGAGAGCAAACACTTCAAAATATGCTACCTAGGGGCCTTAGACGTGGCTATTAGAGCTATTGTCAAGCTCCTAACCAGTGATAGCATTGAGAATTTACTTGTATACAGAAGAAATAAGGTGTACGACCTGGAGAGAACGAAAAGATGAAGCTCATTTAGCTTTGCCTTATAATATTTTGAATTCAGTGATCCAGTCTGTTCATCTCAGCTGAATTCAGTGGGGCTGCACCAGTGAAAATTAGATGAGAATTTTCCATGTTACCGATGGAAACTCTGGAGACTCCTCAAGATTTACCTTGCTGACCCGTTTCATTCATTTGCAAGAGGAAAAATAGATATGTCTGCAGAAAAGTGCTTTTAAATGTGGAACAGAAGAACAAATCAACCTTACTGAACTTGTCTTTTTAAGTTGCTCTTGTGTTTAAGTGTAAAGCAGGTAACTGGCATAGTTTATTCCAGTTGTGAGCCTGTGCCAGAGCTTTGCAGTGATACTGCTAGCATTCAGTTACCTTAGATGATAGAATCATAGAATCATTTAGGTTGGGAAAGACCCTTAAGATCATTGAGTCCAACCATTAACCTAACACTACCAAGTCTGCCACTAAACCATGTCTCTAAGCGCCACATCTATATGTCTTTTAAATACCTCCAGAGATGGTGATTCAACCACTTCCCTGGGCAGCCTGTTCCAGTGCTTGACAACCCTTTCAGTGAAGAAATTTTTCCTAATATCCAATCTAAACCTCCCCTGGCGCAACTTGAGGCTGTTTCCTCTTGTCCTATCGCTTGTTACTTGGGAGAAGAGACCGACACCCACCTCACTACAACCTCCTTTCAGGTAGTTGTAGAGAGCGATGAGGTCTCCCCTCAGCCTCCTTTTCTCCAGGCTAAACAACCCCAGTTCCCTCAGCCGCTCCTCATAAGACTTGTGTTCTACACCCTTCACCAGCTTCTTTGCTCTTCTTTGGACACACTCCAGCACCTCGACATCCTTCTTGTAGCGAGGGGCCCAAAACTGAACACTGTATTCGAGGTGCGGCCTCACCAGCGCCGAGTACAGGGGGACAATCACTTCCCTACTCCTGCTGGCCACACTATTTCTGATACAGGCCAGGATGCCATTGGCCTTCTTGGCCGCCTGGGCACACTGCTGGCTGTCGACCAGCACCCCCAGGTCCTTTTCCGCCAGGCAGCTTTCCAGCCGCTCTTCCCCAAGCTTGTTGCATTGCATGGGGTTGTTGTGACCCAAGTGCAGGACCTGGCACTTGGCCTTGTTGAACCTCATGCAATTGGCCTTGGCCCATCGATCCAGCCTGTCCAGATCCCTCTGCAGAGCCTTCCTACCCTCGAGCAGATCAACACTCCCGCCCAACTTGGTGTTGTCTGCAAACTTACTGAGGGTGCACTCAATCCCCTCATCCAGATCATTGATAAAGATATTGAACAAGACCGGCCCCAAAACTGAGCCCTGGGGAACACCACTTGTGACCGGCCGCCAATTGGATTTTACTCCATTCACCACAACTCTCTGGGCCTGGCCATCCAGCCAGTTTTTTATCCAGCAAAGAGTACCCCCGTCCAAGCCATGAGCAGCCAATTTCTCCAGGAAAATGCTGTGGGAAGCGGTGTCAAAGGCTTTACTGAAGTCCAGGTAGACAACATCCACAGCCTTTCCCTCGTCCACTAAGCGGGTCACCTTGTCATAGAAAGAGATCAGGTTAGTCAAGCAGTTCCTGCCTTTCATAAACCCGTGCTGATTGGGCCTGATCCCCTGGTTGTCCTGCTCATGCCTTGTGAGCGCCCTCAAGATGAACCGCTCCATAATCTTCCCCAGCACCGAGGTCAGGCTGACAGGCCTGTAGTTCCCCGGATCCTCCTTCCGGCCCTTCTTGTAGATGGGCATCACATTTGCTAACCTCCAGGCAACTGGGTCCTCCCTGGTTAGCCAGGACTGCTGATAAATGATTGAAAATGGCTTGGTGAGCACTTCTGCCAGCTCCCTCAGTACTCTTGGGTGGATCCCATCCGGCCCCATAGACTTGTGTGTGTTTAAGTGGTGTTGCAGGTCGCTAACCATTTCCCCTTGGATTATGGGGGCTTCATTCTGCTCCCCGTCCCTGTCTTCCAGCTCAGCGGGCTGGGTACCCTGAGAACAATTGGTCTTACTATTAAAGACTGAGACAAAGAAGGCATTAAGTACCTCAGCCTTTTCCTCATCCTTTGTCACTATGTTTCCCCCCCACATCCAATAGAGGATGGAGATTCTCCTTAGCCCTTCTTTAGTTGTTAAGGTATTTTATAGAAACATCTTTCATTGTCTTTTACCGCAGTAGCCAGATTAAGTTCTAGTCGGGCTTTGGCCCTTCTAATTTTCTCCCTGCATAACCTCACGACGTCTTTGTAGTCCTCCTGAGTTGCCTGCCCCTTCTTCCAAAGGTCATAAACTCTCTCTTTTTTTTTTTTTTTTTTTTTTTCCTGAGTTCCGGCCAAAGCTCTCTGTTCAGCCAGGCCGGTCTTCTTCCCTGCAGGCTTGTCTTTTGGCACATGGGGATGGCCTGCTCCTGCACCTTTAAGATTTCCTTCTTGAAGAATGTCCAGCCTTCCTGGACCCCTTTGCCCTTCAGGACTGCCTCCCAAGGGACTCTGTCAACCAGGCCCCTAAACAGGCCAAAGTCTGCCCTCTGGAAGTCCAAGGTGGCAGTTCTGCTAACCACCCTCCTTACTTCTCCAAGAGTTGAAAACTATCATTTCATGATCACTATGCCCAAGACGGCCTCCAACCATCACATCACCCACAAGTCCTTCTCTGTTCACAAGCAACAGGTCCAGTGGGGCGCCTTCCCTAGTTGGCTCCCTCACCAGCTGTGTCAGGAAGTTATCTTCCACACACTCCAGGAACCTCCTAGACTGTTTCCTTTCTGCTGTATTGTATTTCCAGCAGACATCTGGTAAGTTGATGTCCCCCACGAGAACAAGGGCTAGCGATCGTGAGACTTCTCCCAGCTGCTTATAGAATATTTCATCTGCCTCTTCATCCTGGTTGGGTGGTCTATAACAGACTCCCACTGTGAAATCTGCCTTGTTGGCCTTTCCCCTGATTCTTACCCATAAGCATTCAACCCTTTCATCACCATCGTCAAGTTCTAGGCAGTCAAAACACTCCCTAACATACAGGGCTACCCCACCGCCTCTCCTTCCTTGCCTATCCCTTCTGAAGAGTTTATAGCCATCCATTGCAGCACTCCAGTTGTGTGAGTCACCCCACCATGTTTCCGTGATTGCAACTATGTCATAGTTTTCCAGCTGCACAATGGCTTCCAGCTCCTCCTGTTTGTTGCCCATGCTGCGTGTATTGGTGTAGATGCACTTCAGTTGGGCTATTGATCCTGCCACCTTTTTTGGGGGAGAAGCCCTAATTCCGATGTGACTGTTTTCAGGCGCTTCCATGGTTTCTAACACATCAAGAACCCTTGCATCTTTGCTGCTGCATTCTGATGTTCTCAGACTATTTCTAAAGTAGCAGGTGAAGAATGATTAAGTAGGATTCTACCTCTTCACAATGTTTTCCATGGCAGATTAAGTATTTGTACTTGAAAAACAGTTTTATGTATTCTACGTTATGTGCTTTGAAAGAATTACCATAGATTTCTTGGATATGGGGAGAAGAGTTCATTAGGTCACTAGTGTTGGTTGATGAACACTACTATGTCGGTAGAAAAAAATCAATTATAATAACTCTTAAACATATAGAGACGTATCAAAATTATCAGCTGATTTGGCCCATTACTAGACTTTCAATCTTCTACTTACTATGTCTAGTTTAGAAAAAATATTTCTACCAATGAATAAAGCACATTTTAATAATCCTTTTATCCTTAAGTGCTCAATGTGAAGTTTTATGATAATGCATAGAAAAGCATGTCTCTGTAGGAGCTTGGTGACTTAATCTACCTCCTCGTTGAAAGTGTGATGAGATAAACTATCAGTAACTGAAAAATGATAAAAGGTGGTCTAACACTGACACACATCTGCTGCCTCGATAATTAATCAGTATAAGAACAGTGAGCCAAAATGGCTCAGAAAAATGGAGTATTATATTTAAAAAGCTAAGGTAAAATCTGCGCACCTTCAGAACAATGCCTGATATGGCATATCTTTTATTTTATACAGTTCTTCAAAATGTATTTCTACCCTAAATAACAGCTTTGTAATTCATAGTGCTCTCTTTGCTGGCATGTAAAAATATTGTACTCTGCCTGTTAGCCATGCTAAGTGCACCAGCATCAGTAAAGTCTGCTATTCTATCCATTGTAAGTTAGTGTTTCTTTCACTGTTTACAATTTCTTCCACTGAAATCCAGTTTCAAATGCAGTTTCTCTTGGACTGTGATCTCTCCTGTGACCTTGGCTGATTTTGCCTGTACCATGTACCATCACCAACTTTTTGTGGTTTTTTTTCCCAAAAATGACATCTAATCAGGGTTCCTGATTTGCCACATCTTTCCTTGATTCCTTGAAGTAGTGGGGTATGACCTTTTCTGAAAGTGGACTTCCAAATCTGAGATTTCTAAAATCAGTAGACAGCTGAAGATTCCCCTTCCTTCACAGTTGTTTGTTTGCTATGGAGTCCTTGGCATATAAAAATGCATTGTAAGATACAAGGTTATATTGTCCTGTCTCAGCCAATTCCTAGACAGTCAGCACTTTTTAAATTGGGAACCAGTTGGAGTTTGGCATTCTCAGGGTAATGCAGATTGGTTTATAACCTTGACATAGTTGACAGCAATCCAGAATGATATTTAATATATACCAATGCTTACGTTTAATTGTTGTCAGTGATTTCCCTGGTGCTATAGCAACATTCTTCAACAAAGTGTTACAAATTCACTTTGTTCTATGTCTCTTAGGTATGTCGTCAATAAGAGGTTGTGAGAATCTGCAGTGGCCAAAAAGGATCGCTAAAATGTTCTTTTTCTTTGTAGTGCAGATTAGCTATCACAGTTCCTTGATCCAGCAGTATTCACGTCTGTATCCTTTTATCCTGTTTATTCCTTAAGATCAATGAGGTTACAGCAATCTCTGTACCTAATAGGGGGCAGGTCTTTAAGAATTTGAATAGGCTGTTAGAGACAAGCCCTTTTTGATGCTCTGTTGGTCTTGCTCCCTTGTGCCCATGCCAAGCCCAGTGTTAAATGTACCCCACATCTACTATGGATTTGAGATTGCTGCAGTTTTTAGGCAAGTAGATTTATACACCTGTTGCATATGAGTGCAGCTGGTAGGTGTCCTGGTTTTGGCAGGGATAGAGTTAATTTCCTTCCTAGTAGCTGGTACAGTGCTGTGTTTTGGATTTAGGATGAGAACAAAGTTGATAATGCACTGATGTTTTAGTTGCTGCTAGGTAATGCTTACACTGGCCAAGGACTTTTCAGCTTCCCATGCTCTACCGACTGAGAAGGCTGGAGGTGCACAAGAAGCTGGGAGGGGGGGGCACAGCCAAACTGGCCAAAGAAACATTCCATACCATGTGACGTCATGCTCAGTACATAAACTGGGGAAAGCTGGCCGGGGGGGTCGCTGCTCGGGGACTGGCTGGGCATCGGTCGGTGGGTGGTGAGCAATTGTACTGTGCATCACTTGCTTTGCGTATTATTATTATTATTATTATATTATTATCATTTTATTTCAATTATTAAACTTTTTATCTCAACCCACGAGTTTTTCTCACTTGTGCTCTTCCAATTCTCTCCCCCATCCCACGGGGGGGAGGGGAGTGAGCGAGCGGCTGCGTGGTGCTCAGTTGCTGACTGAGGTTAAACCACGACAGTAGGGAACTGCTGTATGCCTCACAGATCACCTATTCCTTTCTGTTAATGTTTCTGTGAGCACTGTCTAATGCTAGCCAATGAAATATTGTTTCTTAAGTGTTATTTCTCACGCTACTTAGAACTGATTTATTTGATTTTTTTTTTTCGTTCAGAAGTAGTGTGTAACATGAATTGTCTTATTTTGGTATGGTTTCTTATTATTTTGTTAAAGATCTTTTAAATAAATGCAAGTTTTATTGATGTTGTGAAACATTCAGTTCTGCTGGGGAGTATCCTTGTTCCCTACAGTCTTCATTTTGGAGCATTTGACAGACTTTTAGGTTTCAGGGCTAAGACATGGAATACTTTGAAGATAGTTTGAAGGCTTGAATTTGAATATAGCAAATTCTAAAGAGAAGATAGGTTTCATGTGCTGAGTTCTTTTTTCTTCATAATGTCTTAAATTTAGTGATTCTCTATATATCAATACACAATCATGAGGGAATCACATGAATAAGTTTATAGGGAGGGAGGGGACACTGGGAAACTCCCAGGGGGTCTGTCTGCCATGATACCTCACACTAGAGTAGGGGAACTCCAGGATTTCCTTGAAGATGCTTCAGGAAACAAATTTTTCTTTTCAGTTCCATGAGTGATATAAAAATAATGATAAATGCAACTGTGCTGGGTAGCTATAAGGCCAGTGAGCTTCAGTTTCTTGAAAAAACATATTTAAAACTTTAATGATATTTTCAGTCCATTATGAATGGCATGTTCCATGTTTATAATTTGTTTAGGCCTGGATGTTATTTTGTCCACCTTTTTATTTTCTTTGGGAGAAAGCAGTAGGGAGGTTACTGTAACCAATGAAAGGAAAATTCCACTGTTAAACTATTAAATATTCCTTACTCATTAGTAGGGATTTTCTTTTCTTATGCTGCTATTTTTATGTACCACAGACAATTCCAGTAACAGCAGTAGCAATGTCTGACATTGTGTTATAACACACCCAAGTGGTATGCCAATCGTGCCTTAATTTTGGCAGTGGTAAGTTAAGGCTCTAGGATAGTTAGAGATGGCATTTTCTGCAAATATGAGCTTTCAACAGAGGATGCCAATTCATGGTTGCCAATGATAATAATAATAATAATAAAAAGTGTGATGGTACCAATGACAGCTCTTTAGTGAGGAAAAACCTTCTCAGATCTGAATATTTTTCATCAAAGCAGCGAGGAGAGAGAGAGAGAGAGATGCCAAAAAGAATAATGTTCAGTAAATGAGAGAAGTCATCTAGAGCATAGGAGAATCAGATAAAATCCCCACCTGGCTACGCTCCTATACTCCCTAGGGAGTGGTTCAAATTATCAGATGACTATCTACTCCCTTTTTGATCTGTTGAAGCAGTTCCATTTTGTTCTCTAGGCAACTATTTAGGAAATAATTCATCTATTCCTTATCTCAGATAAGTGGTCAGGCCTCCAGGCTGCTCAGTGAGAAATGCCTCACTATGTGTTTTTCGTTCTATTGCAAAAATGTCTTGGACCTGTTACAGTGCACATAGGAATGTGTCTGTGTTTTGTTTGAAGTTGTAGAGGCTTTTGGGATGAGGAGAACCTTTCCTGCTTATTCCTAAAGATAAGCAGATGTTATGTCTGCATCCTATTCCAAAATTTCAGTATCAAAGTGAAACTAGTATGTTTAATTATTTTCTGAACTGGTGTTTCTGTCTTATTTCCACTGAAATTTAACTTTTCTCCATTTGCCTTCCTGAGCCTTGCCAGTTGTCACATTACTCTAAGGTGGTTATAACCACCGGTGACAGAAGAGGTGGAAGCAGTTGCTTTTAAAGTGTCAGTGCTGGCAGCTCATGAAAAGATAATATTAACAGTGCTACAAAACAGCTGCTCATTGCTGGGAAAATGGTCAATACCAATGCACTGTAATAATTCTGTTCCTCTCTATTATTAGTCAACTCTGTAAAGTGACCAGTGCTTCTAGCCCATGCTTCCAGGGATGTGATGAGAATTGTGTCCTCAGCCTGAGCTTTGAATTTATCTCTTTGTCTCTGCTGTTAATCCGAGGTTGGTTTTGAATCTTCATTCTTTTACAGTCTTAAATTTCTTTGTTTCATTACTATGGCAGGAATAGGAATTTTAATGTTTTTATGCTATGCTGTTTGGGTTTTTTTTCCCCCGTTTTCCTTTATTCTCTCCTCTCTGCTCCCTCTTTCACTTTCACCAGGATAGACATTGCATTGGAAGGTAGGAGCTACCGTTGGCTCGTCTTTCCTGCTACATTTTGCACAAGCTCCACTAATGTGACATCTCTCTTTGCTGTGAGGCTGTGGGCTGTGGGACAGGGTGGAAGCATATGATCTTTGGCTTACAACTGATAAGAGTCAGTGAGAGAGGGTAAGCCTATTTGACTGTCTGTAAAGAGTTTTTGTAAAATGGACTAGTTACTGGTTGTAAGATCTTTTTTTTAGTAGTTCAATATTCATTTAACATTGAGCTCCATTCCCTTTTCTATTAAGCTGCTAAACTAATCCTGAAATGCAGTAACTAAAGATTGGTATTTTCTAATTAATAAAATGGAAGCTGTTCATGAAGATAGCAACATGAAAGCTTTGGGGAAAATACGTTGTCCTGATTTCTCCACAGTAAGCAATTTGGTATCGTTAGACATTTAATATATAAGGCCAAATTTTGTCACATCCATTACTTGAGTCATGAACTTCATAATTCATCAGTTTTCCAATAAATGGAATAAAATCTATGTGTTTTGATCTTGTGGAGGAGCAAGTGAAATGGCTATGAATAAACTGAACACACTCATCAGTATTTTCATAGAAGTAACTAAAAAAGTTACATTAGCTCATTAAGAGACATTGGAGAGACTCATATTATCTAGTTTTAGTATTGCCTGATTCAAATGGTTAAACAAAACCTAACATCCCAAATGATAATATTCTAGTCTAATAATGGATTTAAATACAGTATCACAAGACTGCAAGATGAAAAAAAGCTAATACTGTACAAGCAGTACAGTTAAATTGCAAGAGCAGGCAACAGACTTACTTCAGTTTTTGTATTATAATGGATAATGCAATCTATGCCCTTGTCTCAGCTAAGTAGGACAAAGACATCTTATACAATCCATTGACAAGTTCTTAAGAAATCTTACATCAAATGGATTTATATATTTGTTCATTAATTGTACTATAGTGCTACCTGAAATACTTTATTTGATGTTGGAAGTCACATTGTTTCAGATGCAGCAGGAGACTGCCCAAGGTTGTTAGCTGCTAGAGAGGCAAATGGAGGGTAATCTATTGGCCTGTTTAGTTCACCGTAAAGGACTTTTTCAATATGTCCAAACTTTCCCCTAATATCTTTATGATATTTCTATTTATATACAGTATTACAAGCTAGACTGAATGTATCAGGTCTATTAAAAATTACTAATTACAGGCAAAACTAAATAAACCAAGCATAATTATAAAGCAGTACAGAACAATTAACAGAAAACATATCCCAGTGTACCAGCAGCTGAAATACATGCTTCCTGATAATTTTACTTGTAAAGTCAATGGAATGGCACAGATAAGGCTTACCACCTCTCAGTGGAAATAGAGAAATTATGTATTAATTGTATGCACATTTTTAATAAGGAAAAAGAAACACAAGGTCAGGTTCTGGCAACAACTTTGAAGAAGCAGTGCCAGTAGTTTACTCTGTGTGAGGGTTATTTTTTCCACCAATATTCTATTTAGTGCTCCACTAGCATGTCAGAAAAATGTAGACTTCTGTTTTTCTAGACTAACAACAAAAGAAACATAAGGAATATGACTGTGACCGTTCACTTATTTTCAAGCCAGGAACTACTGTGGTTTTCTGAGAAGAGAGAGGAAAAGGGAAAAGTAGGTATCATTCTGTAGGCAAAATAGTTTTGTTAGATTAGTCTATCTAACACGTCTAATCTATGACACATTAGAATTTACCAAATTAAGCTGCTGTTATTTTTTGTAACTATTCAAATAGTATATGCTCCATTTAGAACACATAAATACATAAATTTTATCTCAGAAGTTGCTGAACGTTCTCACTTTTTTGCAGTGTATACACCGAGTTTGCTTTTATTAATTAATATTTCAAATCACATGTGAACTTACACTATTGGTGTTTATTTTGAACTTACTACTTGCAAAGTTTTTGAACAACAAATATACGACTCTAAAATGTACACTATTCTATTCTGAGAAATGTTTTTATGATTTTGAAAGTAGCCATAGGTAATTTTCTAAATAATGCTGGGTTTATAATTAAAAAAAGACAAGGAATATGCTTATATGTATCATGGGAAAAAGCTGTGCAAGATTTAGAGAGAGCCTAGTGGGGTGGCTATCTGCTTTTCTCTGCCTGAGTCAAGCCAAAGCTCCTCTTCTTCATCCATACTTACTGCATTCACAGTGCCTTAGTAGCAGCAGCGTAGATTTCCAAGTTACAGAAATATAAATTACTTTTCACCCCTACCGTTGTGTTGTTATATTGTAGGCTGTTATTACCTCGGATACATTTTATTATAAACTCTCTTTTCATGTGGAATAATTCATGGGTTCTTTATTGCTTCCTCAAGTAAATGTAACTGATTCTAGAAATGCTAATTTCCTCATTTATAAATTATTCCAGAAATGCTATTTTCCTTATTTAATGCCTGACTGTGCTTAGTTATACTACAGTGCAAATTTGGAGTTACCAAGATATACAACTAATAGATGAGATGAGAACTGCTGCTATTTGAAGAACAATCTTGTTACAGTGTAAGCATTCCTGCTTGTTTAACAATTCTGACACAGAGATTAGTTGATTTTTCCTCTAGATTAATATTAAGCAGTCAAAACTCATTTTCCCTGTTGGCTACTTACATGGCATTTTTCCAAATTTAGTGAGTAGAAACTGTTTGCTGGATTATTTTTGAAAGCAATTATTAGTTGCCGGCTGGGGTTAAACCACGACAATCTGCTAGAATGGAAAGTGAAGCTGGTCTTCAAATTTCAGCTGTTTTTGACTGAACAAACAGGTCACATGTTATTGTGTTCCCTGGACAGAAAAAAATCAGTCATATTTCTGGTACAAGTATTCCCAGCTATAAATAACAATTCTGTTTTCAAATGTTCTCTAGTATGAATATAAATGCCTTGCTTTGGCAAATTATTCCTGCAATGCAGAGAGATGGCTGTGAATAGAAGTGAAATGGATTTGACAGAAAAGCAACGTCAATATAACCTGAAATTATTTGTCAGTATTCATGTGCTTATAGACATAATGTTCTTCCTGCAGCCATTCATTTGTACTTGTCATTTTAATGCCTGTGACACCACATTAATGTAGTCACTTCACTAACCTTTTCAGAACCACTTCAGTTTTTGAAATCGTGAAAAAAAATAAAAACTGCTTCCGATACCCTATGCTGATGCCTCCTTCCCAAGGTGCTCTTTGAGAAGAGTACTGTCCTGGTTTCGGCAGGGACAGAGTTAATTTCCTTCCTAGTAGCTGGTACAGTGCTGTGTTTTGGATTTAGGACAAGAACAATGTTTAGTTGTTGCTAGGTAATGCTTACACTAGCCAAGGACTTTTCAGCTTCCCATGCTCTACCGACTGAGAAGGCTGGAGGTGCACAAGAAGCTGGGAGGGGGCACAGCCAAACTGGCCAAAGGGACATTCCATACCATGTGACGTCATGCGCAGTACATAAACTGGGGAAAGCTGGCCGGGGGGGGCTGCTGCTCGGGGACTGGCTGGGCATCGGTCGGCGGGTGGTGAGCAATTGCACTGTGCATCACTTGCTTTGTGTATTATTATTATTATTATTACATTATTATTATTGTTATTATTATTTTATTTCAATTATTAAACTGTTTTTATCTCAACCCATGAGTTTTTCTCACTTGTGCTCTTCCAATTCTCTCCCCCATCCCACCGGGGGAAGGGGGGAGTGAGCGAGCGGCTGTGTGGTACTCAGTTGCCGACTGAGGTTAAACCACGACAGTCCTTTTTGGCACCCAATGTGGGGCTCGAAGGGTTTGAGATAATAACAGATTAACCGGAGTGTATTAAGGAATTTATATCTGTTAATAGTTGTGGGTCACAATGTTGGTTTCTCTGTTCTCAATATTGATTTGTCTAATCTGCATCGTGCTCTTTTTTTTGCTGTACATGTTAAAGATTGGTGTAGGTTTTTGCAGTTTGCTGTGGTCTGCAGTGATTGGTAATGTTCCGCTTGGGAGGTTTATTTCTAAAACATTGACCGTGGTCTTAATTTGGTTTGTGAATTTCGCAATGAAGCCATTACTGTACCACGGATACCACTTTGTGGAGAAAACTAGCAATTGCAGTAACTTTTCTGAGAGTTTTTTTACGGAGGAAATACAGAACGGCAGTGTCACTACCTTCTTCTATGATGTTTCCTCCTTCATTACAGTAACTTTTCAGTATTTTGAACATCCTTGGGTAGTTAAGATACTTCTATTGGCACTTCTTTGGAATATTGTTTCGGTTTTGTCTAAGGTTAATAAGCAATTTAAGAATATCATCCAGAGATCTGCCCCAAGGCTGAATAGTTATGAGTGGCAGGGTGTGTGGGACAAGATGGGCAAGTACCTAGGCCAATGGGCACCCCCAGTGTTTTGGAACTTCACCCCTGAGCAAGTGCAGAATCCTGAAATGTTAGTAGAATATTTGGAAAAAGTATGCTGTCACCCTGGCAACTCCAGAGAGATGCAGATCATTGCAACGTGCTGGGGCCTGGCCCATGCCTACCGAGCCCTGTTCAACACCATTCAGTACCCTCAAAGGGAAGAGAAGGTCTCTGGCTCTGACGGTAAAACGACACACACTGCGGCCACTCCGAGCCGAGTGACAGGCCCTGCGGCCACTCAGACCCTGGCGACAGGCCCTGCGGCCACTCAGATCCCGGTGACAGGCCCTGCGGCCACTCAGACCCCGGTGACATGCACTGCAGCCACTCAGACCCCAGCGACATGCCCTGTGGCTGAACCAAAGAGCCAACCTGTGCCGGTATCAGTCGCCCCTGTACACAAGAAGAAATCATGGAAGCGGAAGTCAGCTCGTTTAGTAAGGGAGGAAGAAGCTTCTTCTAGAAGGGGGCTGGAGGAAGAAGTGGACGAGGCAGACTACCCTGGAGAAGGGCCATCACGAGAACAGGAAGAGGAGGGCCGGTAACTGCTCGGGGAGGAAGAAGAGGAAGAACTCATAAATGAGGCAGTGACCACCCGATCTCTATCCCTGAGTGAGCTGCAAGATATATGAAAAGATTTCAGCCGCCGTCCAGGCGAGCATATTGTCACCTGGCTGCTCCGATGCTGGGATAATGGGGCCAGTAGCCTGGAATTAGAGGGTAGGGAAGCCAAGCAGCTGGGATCCCTTTCTAGGGAAGAGGGCATTGACAAAGCAATTGGAAAAGGGACACGAGTCCTCAGCCTTTGGAGGCGACTCTTGTCAAGCGTGAAGGAAAGGTATCCCTTCAAGGAAGATGTCATATGTCGCCCAAGCAAGTGGGCCACCATGGAGAAGGGTATCCAGTTTCTGAGAGAATTAGCTGTGCTGGAGGTGATTTATGGTGACCTGAACAATGAACAGCTATCCAAAGATCCAGACGAAGTCAAGTGCACATGCTAAACTTCATGTTTTATTGCTGACTCATCATTCTGGCTCACCTTCGATCCAGCAATTTATTTTTGCCACTTATTCTGCCTTATCTAAATTTTGGAACTTATTCTCTGGTGCAGGGTCTGCTTTCTTTTGTTGTCTGTAAAATACCAGCACAGTTGTGTATTGGTGTTCAACTGGGGTTTGCAGGGACTACCATAATATAATTAATAACTTCTGTGTCCTGGTTTCGGCAGGGATAGAGTTAATTTCCTTTCTAGTAGCTGGTACAGTGTTTTGGATTTAGGATGAGAACAAAGTTGATAACGCACCGATGTTTTAGTTGTTGCTAGGTAATGCTTACATGAGTCAAGGACTTTTCAGCTTCCCATGTTCTACCGACTGAGAAGGCTGAAGGTGCACAAGAAGCTGGGAGGGGGCACAGCCAAACTGGCCAAAGGGACATTCCATACCATGTGACGTCATGCTCAGTACATAAACTGGGGAAAGCTGGCCGGGGGGGCCGCTGCTCGGGGACTGGCTGGGCATCGGTCGGCGGGTGGTGAGCAATTGTACTGTGCATCACTTGCTTTGTGTATTATTATTATTATTATCATATTATTATTATTATTATTATCATTTTATTTCAATTATTAAACTGTTTTTACCTCAACCCACGAGTTTTTCTAACTTGTGCTCTTCCAATTCTCTCCCCCATCCCACCGGGTGGGGGGGAGTGAGCGAGCGGCTGCGTGGTGCTTAGTTGCCGACTGAAGTTAAACCACGACAGTCCTTTTTGGCGCCCAACGTGGGGCTCGAAGGGTTTGAGATAATAACAGATTAACCGGAGTATATTAAAGAACTTATATCTGTTAGTAGTTGTGGGTCACAATGTTGGTTTCTCTGTTCTCAATATTGATTTGTATAATCTGCATCGCGCTCTTTTTCCTGCTGTACATGTTAAAGATTGGTGTTGGGTTTTGCAGTTTGCTGTGGTCTGCAGTGAATAGTAATGTCTCGCTTGTGAGGTTTGTTTTTAGAACATTGACCTTGACGTTAGTGTGGTATGTAAACTTCGCAATGAAGCCGTTACTGTACCACGGAGATCATTTCGTGGAGACAACTAGCAATTGCAGTGACTTTTCTGAGAGTTTTTTTACGGAGGAAATACAGAATGGCAGGGTCACTACCTTCTTCTATAATGTTTCCTCCTTCATTACAGTAATTTTTCAGTATTTTGAACATCCTTGGGCAGTTAAGATACTTCTATTAATACTTCTTGGGAATACTGTTTCGGTTTTGTCTAAAGTTGGTAAGCAATTTAAGAATATCATCCAGAGATCTGCCCCAAGGCTGAATAATTATGAGTGGCAGGGTGTGTGGGACAAGATGGGCAAGTACCTAGGCCAATGGGCACCCCCAGTGTTTTGGAACTTCACCCCTGAGCAAGTGCAGAATCCTGAAAAGTTAGTAGAATATTTGGACAAAGTATGCTGTCACCCTGGCAACTCCAGAGAGATGCAGCTCATTGCAACGTGCTGGGGCCTGGCCCATGCCTACCGAGCCCTGTTCAACACCATTCAGTGCCCTCAAAGGGAAGAGAAGGTCTCTGGCTCTGACAGTAAAACGACACGCACTGCGGCCACTCAGACCCGGGCAACGCGCCCTGTGGCCACTCCGACCCCAGCGACAGGCCGTGCAGCCACTCAGACCCCGGCGACAGGCCCTGCGGCCACTCAAACCCGGGCAACACGCACTACGGCCACTCCAACCCCAGCGACATGCACTGCGGCCACTCAGACCCCAGCAACATGCACTGCGGCCACTCCAATCCCGGCGACATGCACTGCAGCCACTCAGACCCCGGCGACATGCACTGCGGCCACTCAGACCCCAGCGACATGCACTGCGGCCACTCCAATCCCGGCGACATGCACTGAGGCCACTCAGACCCCGGCGACATGCACTGCGGCCACTCAGACCCCGGCAACAGGCCCTGCGGCCACTCAGACTCCGGTGACATGCACTTGCACTGTGGCCACTCCAACCCCGGCAACAGGCCCTGCGGCCACTCAGACTCCGGTGACATGCACTTGCACTGTGGCCACTCCAACCCCGGCAACAGGCCCTGCGGCCACTCAGACTCTGGTGATATGCACTTGCACTGTGGCCACTCCAACCCCGGCAACAGGCCCTGCGGCCACTCAGACTCCGGTGACATGCACTTGCACTGTGGCCACTCCAACCCCGGCAACAGGCCCTGCGGCCACTCAGACTCCGGTGACATGCACTTGCACTGTGGCCACTCCAACCCCGGCAACAGGCCCTGCGGCCACTCAGACTCCGGTGACATGCACTTGCACTGTGGCCACTCCAACCCCGGCAACAGGCCCTGCGGCCACTCAGACTCCGGTGACATGCACTTGCACTGTGGCCACTCCAACCCTGGCAACAGGCCCTGCGGCCACTCAGACTCGGGTGACATGCACTTGCACTGTGGCCACTCCAACCCCGGCAACAGGCCCTGCGGCCACTCAGACTCCGGTGACATGCACTTGCACTGCAGTCACTCAGACCCCGGCAACAGGCCCTGCGGCTACTCGGACTCCGGTGACATGCACTTGCACTGTGGCCACTCCAACCCCGGCGACATGCACTGCGACCACTCCAACCCCGGCAACAGGCCCTGTGGCTGAACCAAAGAACCAGCCTGTGCCGGTATCAGTCGCCCCTATACACAAGAAGAAATTTTGGAAGCGGAAGTCGGCTCGTTTAGTAAGGGAGGAAGAAGCTTCTTCTAAAAGGGAACCGGAGGAAGAACTGTACGACTACCCTGGAGAAGGGCCATCACGAGAACGGGAGGAGGAGACTCGGCCGCTGATCGGGGAGGAGGAAGAGGAAGAACTCATAAACGAGGCAGTGACCACCCGATCCCTATCCCTGAGTGAGCTGCGAGATATACGAAAAGATTTCAGCCGCCGTCCATGTGAGCATATTGTCACCTGGCTGCTCCGATGCTGGGATAATGGGGCCAGTAGCCTGGAATTAGAGGGTAGGGAAGCCAAGCAGCTGGGATCCCTTTCTAGGGAAGGGGGCATTGATAAAGCAATTGGAAAAGGGACACGTATCCTCAGCCTTTGGAGGCGACTCTTGTCAAGCGTGAAGGAAAGGTATCCCTTTAAGGAAGATGTCACATGTCGCCCAGGCAAGTGGATCACCATGGAGAAGGGTATCCAGTTTCTGAGAGAATTAGCTGTGCTGGAGGTGATTTATGATGACCTGAACAATAAACAACTATCCAAAGATCCAGACGAAGTCAAGTGCACGCGACCCATGTGGCGGAAGTTTATAAGGAGCTCACTATCGTCATATGCCAATTCATTGGCAGTGATGACCTGGAAAGATGGAGAGGAACAAACAGTGGATGAATTGGCTAGTCAACTCCGGCAATACGAGGAAAGTCTTTCTTCCTCCATCGTCTCGGCTGTGGAGAAACTGTCCGAAAAACTTTCCCGGGAGATCCAGCAACTCAGAGAGGATAGGTCCTACTCCTCACCTGTACGGACCAGTATCTCGGCTATTAGAAGTAAGCGTTCTTTTGCTCGAGAGAGAGAATATAAAGGGTACACACCACGGGGCACCCTATGGTTTTATCTGCGTGACCACGGAGAGGACATGAGGAAGTGGGATGGGAAACCTACCGCAGCCCTAGGGGCACGGGTACGCGAATTGCAAGGGAAAACAATCACAGAAGGGGGTTCTTCCAGGAACATTGCTGCTCCAGTTTCCAGCGGGCAGTTCCCCAGAGAGAGTAGAAGGGCTGATCTTACTCTTGATCTTAATGAAGAAACTTCTGACCCGTACGTACAAGAAATGAGAAATGAGTACTGTGATGAGGATTAGAGGGGCCCTGCCTCCAGCCAGGGGGAGGAAAGGGACAACCGGGTTTACTGGACTGTGTGGATTCGGTGGCCTGGCACGTCAGACCCACAGAAGTATAAGGCTCTGGTAGACACCGGTGCACAGTGTACCCTAATGCCATCAAGCTATATAGGGGCAGAACCCATCTGTGTTTCTGGGGTGACGGGGGGATCCCAACAGCTAACTGTATTGGAAGCCGAAGTGAGTTTAACTGGGAATGGGTGGCAGAAGCACCCCATTGTGACTGGCCCAGAGGCTCCGTGCATCCTTGGCATAGACTACCTCAGGAGAGGGTATTTCAAGGACCCAAAAGGGTACCGGTGGGCTTTTGGTAGAGCTGCCTTGGAGACGGAGGAAATTAAACAGCTGTCCACCTTGCCTGGTCTTTCGGAGGACCCCTCTGTTGTGGGGTTGCTGAAGGTCGAAGACCAACAAGTGCCAATTGCTACCACCACAGTGCACCGGCGGCAATATCGCACCAACCGAGACTCCCTGATTCCCATCCATAAGCTGATTCGTCGACTGGAGAGCCAAGGAGTGATCAGCAAGACCCGCTCACCCTTTAACAGTCCCATATGGCCAGTGCGGAAGTCTAATGGAGAGTGGAGACTAACAGTAGACTATCGTGGCCTAAATGAAGTCACGCCACCGCTGAGTGCTGCTGTGCCAGACATGCTAGAACTTCAATACGAACTGGAGTCAAAGGCAGCCAAGTGGTATGCCACAGTTGATATTGCTAATGCGTTTTTCTCAATCCCTTTGGCAGCGGAGTGCAGGCCACAGTTTGCTTTCACTTGGAGGGGTGTTCAGTACACCTGGAACCGACTGCCCCAGGGGTGGAAACACAGCCCTACCATTTGCCATGGACTAATCCAGACTGCACTAGAACAGGGTGCAGCTCCAGAACACCTGCAATACATTGATGATATCATCGTGTGGGGCAACACAGCAGGAGAAGTTTTTGAAAAAGGGAAGGAAATAGTCCAAATCCTGCTGAAGGCCGGTTTTGCCATAAAACAAAGTAAGGTCAAGGGACCTGCACAGGAGATCCAATTTTTAGGAATAAAATGGCAAGATGGACGTCGTCAGATCCCAATGGATGTGATCAACAAAATAACAGCCATGTCTCCACCAACTAGCAAAAAAGAAACACAAGCTTTCTTAGGCGTCGTGGGTTTTTGGAGAATGCATATTCCAAATTACAGTCTGATTGTAAACCCTCTCTATCAAGTGACCCGAAAGAAGAACGATTTCAAATGGGGCCCTGAGCAACGACAAGCTTTTGAACAAATTAAACGGGAGATAGTTCATGCAGTAGCCCTGGGGCCAGTCCGGGCAGGGCAAGAGGTAAAAAATGTGCTCTATACCGCAGCCGGGGAGAATGGCCCTACCTGGAGCCTCTGGCAGAAAGCACCAGGGGAGACTCGAGGTCGACCCCTAGGGTTTTGGAGTCGGGGATACAGAGGATCCGAGGCCCGCTATACTCCAACTGAAAAAGAGATATTAGCAGCATATGAAGGGGTTCGAGCTGCTTCAGAAGTGATCGGCACTGAAGCACAGCTCCTCCTGGCACCCCGACTGCCGGTGCTAGGCTGGATGTTCAGAGGGAGGGTCCCCTGTACACATCATGCAACTGATGCTACATGGAGTAAGTGGGTCGCACTGATCACACCACGGGCTCGAATAGGAAACCCCAGTCGCCCAGGAATCCTGGAAGTGATCATGGATTGGCCAGAAGGCAAAGATTTTGGAATATTGCCAGAGGAGGAGGTAACGCGTGCTGAAGAGGCCCCAATGTATAATGAACTACCAGAAAATGAGAAACAATATGCCCTGTTCACTGATGGGTCCTGTCGTCTTGTGGGAAAGCATCGGAGGTGGAAAGCTGCTGTATGGAGTCCTATGCGACAAGTTGTAGAAACTGCTGAAGGAGAAGGTGAATCGAGCCAATTTGCAGAAGTGAAGGCCATCCAGCTGGCTTTAGACATTGCTGACCGAGAAAAGTGGCCAGTGCTCTATCTCTAGACTGACTCATGGATGGTGGCAAATGCCCTGTGGGGGTGGTTGCAGCAATGGAAGCAGAGCAACTGGCAGCGCAGAGGCAAACCCATCTGGGCTGCCGCATTGTGGCAAGATATTGCTGCCCGGGTGGAGAACCTGGTTGTAAAAGTCCGTCACGTAGATGCTCACGTACCCAAGAGTCGGGCCACTGAAGAACATCAAAACGACCAGCAGGTGGATCAGGCTGCTAAGATTGAAGGGGCTCAGGTGGATCTGGACTGGCAACAGAAGGGTGAATTATTTCTAGCTCGGTGGGCCCATGACACCTCAGGCCACCAAGGAAGAGATGCAACATATAGATGGGCTCGTGATCGAGGGGTGGACTTGACCATGGACACTATAGCCCAGGTTATCCATGAATGCGAAACATGCGCTGCAATCAAACAAGCCAAGCGGTTAAAGCCTCTCTGGTATGGAGGATGATGGTTGAAATATAAATATGGGGAGGCCTGGCAGATCGATTATATCACACTCCCACAAACCCGCCAAGGCAAGCGCCACGTGCTTACAATGGTGGAGGCAACCACCGGATGGCTGGAAACCTATCCCGTGCCCCATGCCACCGCCCGGAACACTATCCTGGGCCTTGAAAAGCAAGTCCTATGGCGACATGGCACCCCAGAAAGAATTGAGTCAGACAATGGGACTCATTTCCGAAACAACCTCATAGACACCTGGGCCAAAGAGCACGGCATTGAGTGGGTATATCACATCCCCTATCATGCACCAGCCTCTGGGAAAATCGAACGATACAATGGACTGTTAAAGACTACACTGAGAGCAATGGGTGGCGGGACGTTCAAACATTGGGATACGCATTTAGCAAAGGCCACCTGGTTAGTCAACACGAGGGGATCTGCCAATCGAGCTGGCCCTGCCCAGTCAGAACTTTTACGTACTGTAGATGGGAATAAAGTTCCTGTAGTGCACATAAAAAATATGCTGGGGAAGACAGTCTGGGTTATTCCTGCCTCAGGCAGAGGCAGACCCATCCATGGGATTGCTTTTGCTCAAGGACCTGGGTGCACTTGGTGGATAATGCGGGAGGATGGGGAAGTCCGATGTGTACCTCAAGGGGATTTGATTTTGGGTGAGAATAGCCAATGATCTGAATTATATGATGTTAAGTACTAATTATAGTTATAATAGTTATACTAATAATACACAGATATACTAATAATACTAATAATATTATATGCCATACTAATGTTATTACAATGAGAATCACCCAGACTAATGAAGAATAACTTCAGTGAAACCAAGCAAAGCACAGTGATGATGGTACCAGAACTGACTTCAACATGGAACAATCCAACACCACATACCATCTCCATTTTTCCTGCCCTGAAAGATTATTATAACAGATGGAGCCCGAAGTCATGGACTAAATGAACTCACCGAACATTCTAGAGGGATGGCCCACAGACGAAGAGAATGATATCTCTGTATATATATATATATATATATATATATATATATAAAGGGGTGGTGATTAATGAAAATGTACTGGAAAATATGAGACTTGAGCATGACGCAGATGGTATAGAATAAGGGGTGGATATTGTCCTGGTTTCGGCAGGGATAGAGTTAATTTCTTTTCTAGTAGCTGGTACAGTGTTTTGGATTTAGGATGAGAACAAAGTTGATAACGCACCGATGTTTTAGTTGTTGCTAGGTAATGCTTACACTAGCCAAGGACTTTTCAGCTTCCCATGTTCTACCGACTGAGAAGGCTGAAGGTGCACAAGAAGCTGGGAGGGGGCACAGCCAAACTGGCCAAAGGGACATTCCATACCATGTGACGTCATGCTCAGTACATAAACTGGGGAAAGCTGGCCGGGGGGGCCGCTGCTCGGGGACTGGCTGGGCATCGGTCGGCGGGTGGTGAGCAATTGTACTGTGCATCACTTGCTTTGTGTATTATTATTATTATTATCATATTATTATTATTATTATCATTTTATTTCAATTATTAAACTGTTTTTATCTCAACCCACGAGTTTTTCTCACTTGTGCTCTTCCAATTCTCTCCCCCATCCCACTGGGGGGTGGGGGGGAGTGAGCGAGCGGCTGCGTGGTGCTTAGTTGCCGACTGAAGTTAAACCACGACATTCTGTTAATAATTTGATCTGCATTCCAGTAGCTCACTCACTGAGATATCACTGTAACCTCCAAGGTTAATAATTGTTACTATTTATTTTCTATTCCTCTTAGTGCCTAGAGACTCAAGCCAAGATCAAAGTTGTGTGGACACATGGGATAAAATTAATCTGATTAAATGTAGACGTCTACTTCTGGGAAACCTTCAGCCTTCTACATAATAAATTTATCATAGTAGAAAATTTGAGATTTTGCTGTTTGTCCCTTGTCAAAGTCAGTACTGTTCATCTACTGGTCTTTTTTTTAAGCATAACTTCTATCTGCTTTTCATAAGAACATTTGCTTTAATTTAGTTATTTCTGAAAGAAAACTAATGAAGTTGCTATTTGTAATTGAAAATGTGAGAAGTGCAGTCACTGAGTTTTTAAGGTAAAGATACTCTGTTTCAAAGCAATTTTTAATTGAGAGCCTCAGTTAATTTTTTCCTGTGTTGCTAATAGCAATCCAATATTTTGTTTAGCAAGTCCGACTCTTCTGATTATGAATAATAGTGGACAACAGACGTTAGAAAGCAACTCTCGCTGAGTGCTGAGTACTCTGTCTCCAATTTAGGCAAAAAGGTGTATTTAAGATGCAAGAAAGCCACAGGTTATACCACAGCACAGTGATCTTTATTTTGGTCTCTATTTCTTTCTCTTGGAAATTCAACATACAATTTCCTTTTTTGACCAGAGCTGAGCATTAAGCTGTTCTTTTCATGGGACTATCATCACCCAAGGTCTTGCTCCTGATATAATAGTTAGCTCAGTGGTCATCCTCTTGGATATGAAGTTAAGATGTTTTTTTTTTTTTAACCTTGTGTGTCACTTTACACTTAAATAGAAATTCTTCTGTCATTTTATTGCTCATTTTTATAATGTCTTTCTGCAGTTCTTCTCAAGCAGTCCTTGCCCTTATTACCCTAACTAATTATTATCAGGAAACGTTGTTACCCCCTTTCCAGGCTATTCATGAGTATGGGGACCAGCACAGTCCCAGCAGAGGCGGTGGCCCCTCTCTATTGTGATAACTGAGCATTTCTCACAAGAAGGGGCTGGTGTGGTGGGCAGCCCCCTCTCGACCCAGGGCCTGTGCTTAAAGTTAAGCACATGAATTAATCAAGGCACTGAAGCAAAAGCTAGGCATGAATGTTAAGCGTTGGGTTACTTAGATATTAAGTTTGGGCTTGATCCTGCAAAAACTTGTGTTTTGTTAAGATAAGACTGTATAGCATTTTGCAGATCAGAGGTAAATGTTAAAAGCATGGTGTAAATTGCCTTCCTGCTTTTTTCCTGTTTAAAGGTGTTAAGCATGAAAACTGCAGAAATAAGATGCAGTAGAATTTAGCAAGTACATATTGCTTTGCATAAGCAGATCTTCAGTGTTGCTTAATTTTGATCTTATCTGTTTAGTACACATTTAGATTTAGCTAATAGCAGTTAGAATTAAGTTGTCGTTTATCTTCTTTCAACATTGCCTCAGGGTTTATGAAGAACATAATACTGTAGTTACACATGCCTTAATGCTTTAGAAGACAAGCCATTAATGGCATACTTATGAAAGTGCATTTTAAACCACAGCAAATATTTTTACAGGACAAGTAAAGAGATTTGTTTAATCTGCCCTGTTTTTAAAGTGATATTGCCATGTGACATAGGGTATTACTGTTAGAGAACTAGATAAACACAGTAGAGTAATTAACCTTCCTGGAAAGAGGGAGCTTCTGAAACTTAAACATACTGTTCTAAAACATAGTCACTGTTGAATTATCAACATCTCCTGGATAAAGACTAATGATCTCATTATCATTTCTTTTAAGAATATTCGACTGATTTCATTTGGAGGCATGTGAATTGAACTCAAATGAAATCAAGTGAGCTGAGTCAGTCTTTTTACACCAGGACTGAATTTGGAACATTTTTTCCCTCCTATACTTTGTATTAGCTCCATTATAAAGCAATAAACTGCAAACAACTGAGTGTCAGAATTCAGTCTCAGACCTCTTAGCAAAAGGAGAACGTTGTGCAATTGTTTAACATGTGATGTTTCAAGTATGACATTTCTGCTTTTTGATTTAATATAATAATATACCTCTTTACAGCTTTTCTGACTCAAGAGTAGCTTGACATGAAGTGGTTGACATTTTCAAATGACTTCCTGGTCAAAATTTTTATGACATCATCATACTGACGAACTAGCTGAAGTCTTACCATGTTTTACTATTTTGACATATGATTGCAAAGTATTTAAAATTACTTGCTTTTCTCTGCCCCTTAACTCTATCGCTTCATTCATTTCCCCTTTTTCTAAGACTGAAAATACTTAAAACTCTCTTGCTGCATTTATAATTGTTCGAGTGTCACCTTTCCCCAAACCGATTGATTTGAAGCAGCATTGTTCTTGATGGCCATCAAAAGAATAAATATTGTTCTGCATATGAGTGTATTTTATTTGGAATGTGACACTGTAACAAATTTCAGTTATGACTGAAGCATAATCTCTCAGTGATTCCTGCTTTTTCTTCTGATTTTTTGAGCACGCTATATTTTACCAGAGAGGTACCAGTCAAACAGAGTTTAAAGTATTCTCTCTCAGCACACTCTCCAGTTCCTTAGAAAGTTGCTCAGCAGCTGCAGAGATTTTCCAGTTTTAGTGTCTCATTAATATAGATCTCCATCAAGGCTAAGCGAATGTCTGATGAAAACTGAACTTGAAACTTGCTAATGTGATCACACTGCTGCTTATCTGGGTGTGAGTGCCACTCTTCTCTTAAAACTGTGCCTGTACAAACTAGCTGAGTGGGAAGGAACCCTCCAGTGAAAAGTGAAAAAAGAGCTTAATATGAGGTTGCATATGATGGACTGATATGATTTTTAAAAAAAATAATATATTACATTCATGTTTATTAATTCACTTTTGGAGGGTTGTTTGGTATTTTTTTAAGATGAAGAATAATACCATGACATTATTTTAAGCTTGAGGAGCTGCTCTAGATTTTATAGAGTTGAAATATAACTTTGTGGACTATTGATAAGCCACAATGACCTTTTTTAAGCTGTCAGCACAGCAAAACAGCTAGGTACTTTTTGAAATGCATGAATATTAATTGCTAAAATTGCTAATATTTAATGGAGATATCCTGTGTTTTTTGGTCTTGGAAACACCTGATAAAATGTGTCATCATAAACCTGAAAGTTGCCCAACATATACACAAACACTCTCTACATTTAAGTGGAAAATAAAGACTCAAAAGGAGTCGATAAATAAAAAAGTGTTAAGTCTTCCTTCAAAATTATATGGCTAGAGACTTTGTTCATATTTTATTTTGCATATGCAAATATATTCAAATAGATGAATGAACATTTTAATCATCCTTGCTTTGAATCTGTCAAATGAATGACACCTTCAAATGCAAAATGAATTCAAGAATTTAATTGAAATTATTTCAGTTTTGGCTACATGACTTACAAATACAGTAATAATAAACATGAGGAAGATCCTAAGTATGAGCTCATATGTTTCTCAGCAGTGTGTTAAAGATGTCACATTTAGACTTAAAGCACATTCCAGATGGTGATTACAGCTGATTCTTTTTGGCAATGAATTAGAATGAATATAATAAATATAATATTAGACTCAGGCTTGACAGGAAAATATTTAAGGCTTTTCACCTAACATGTAGTACACTCTGTTCTGTCTTTGTTACCATGGAGAAAATAAATGCAGAAAGTAAACATCACTTCAGGCATACTTTGAAGTAATTTTGCTGTCCTTTGCTCAAAAAATATTTCCAGAACTTTTTATCTGAGTAAAGGGAGGATGTGGTTGGAGTTTTTCTTGAATATGGGCAAGAACAATGCTTTTCTACTTCCAGTTCAAACTTAGAATTAAGACAAATTTTGTACCCAGTCCAATTCAAGGTGTCACTGTAAACATATGGCAAACCATTCCTCTCTGGCTGTCTGGCAGTTTGCCTCTAAACATGATCTTGGAGACACACAGCAAGCTCTAGAGGGTCATTTGCCTGCTGGGTCTCATAACAGCTGGTACATTCTGAATAGTTAACACGCAAGTGTTTTACTAATGTAAAAGTAAAGGATGCCAGGAATAAAGGAGGTACTCCCTAGATGTGTTGATTGCAGTAAACAAACCTGAAAACAATAAACCCTCAGCCATTCTGCTGAGTCTCTTGCTGGTCAGGTTCTCCCAACCCACTGCTGAGGACCTCAGCTGGCAGTCATAGCTTCAAGAAGAGTGTTCTCTGTAAAAGGGGTTAATTGAGCACAAATGTTTGCCCTGTTTTACTCTTGGCACTTGCTTCATCAGCTCATAGGAGTAAATATTTGTTCTCCCCATTTATTGATCTTTGCTTTACTTCTCTCAAAAAATATCTTCCTTTTCAGTTGGGTCTGCCCATATGCTATGGTTTCACCTCTAATATTTTTAGTTGCCAATGTTGATACAGTTCTGATCTTTCAACTGCTGAATCTGTTAATTTTGAAATGTGGTGCTCCTCTGTTGACAGAGTCGTTATGCTTTGCAAGATGTACTTAAACTTCTCCCTCAGCTGTTTAACTTTGCCATTTAAAAGACGCAGGTTAGTGCAATGATATCTGCTCTTTCCCTGGTACTGCTAGGAACAGTCCAGGCTGGGCACTACCTGCCTGGGCAACAGCTCTGCAGAAATGGCCCTGGGGAACAATGAGCTGCATAGGAGCTACCCTGGGGCTGGCAGCAGTGAAGATCAGCAGCAACTGGTGCTGTAGGAGCAGGGGTACAACCAGGAGATGGAGGGAAATAATCTTTCTCCTCTATTTGGCACCTTTGAGAGCATGTCTGGAATACTGGATCCAGTTTTGGGCTCTCCAGTACCAGACAGACATTGATGTACTGGAGCAAGTCCAGAGGATGGCCATCAAGATGCTTGAGGGGCTGGAGCACAAGATGTACAAGAAGCAGCTGAGGGACCAGGGCTTATTTAAGGCTTTGGGGGTCCTTATTGCTGTCTACAACCGCCTAACTTTAGGTGGTCTTCAGGAAGATGGAGCTAGATCTTTCTCAGAGGCGCATGAGGATAAAAGGAAGGTTAGTAGACATAAATTGCAATAACAAATTTGGATTATATTTTAAGATATATCTGGTTTTTTTTTAACATGACACTGGTGAAATACTGGAACAGGGTCCCAAGGTACTTGTGGCATCTCCATCCCTGGAGGTATTCAGAACTTGACTAGACGTGGACCTGAGCAACCTGATGGAAGGTGGCCTTTCTTTGAGCAAGGAGTTGGACCAGCTGGCCTCTAGAGGTACCTTCCAACTGATGTGATTTTATGAACTCTATTTTTCTACTTTGTTTTTTATTTATGTGCTATTAATACATTCCCAGAGTTTCACCTATTTACTGTCTTAATATCCAGTTAAACTTGTCCTGGTAAAATACTTGCTTATGCGTCTTTGTCCAATTTAAAATTAAAAAATTACTTTGTGCTGTCAGGCTGATAGCAATTTATCCTCACTAATGCAACAGCCAACATCATGGCAGATGATGTAATTTGGGCTTCTGGTCCCTGCTTGCAAACTCACAAAGCAATATTATTTGTTCCCTTTCTTGCATCTTTTCACGTAAGATAAGCATAACTTCTTATACTGCATTGGTTGCTACAACTGTGTATGCAGTTGTGTGGTTTTGGGTAGATTTCAATTTTGAACTCCAGAGGCCTTTCTCTCTTATTTTTGATTCTTTAAAATGTCTGTGTATGTCAGAACACTGCCCACACATCATAAGCCTCCTCTCCTTCAAAAAGTATGCTGGACTTATTCTTCAGCTTTTAACTGATCATAAACTCCTATGTTTCTACTCTCTTTATATTCTCTTTTTAAAAGTGTATTGATCACATTTCATTTTTATGCTGAGTGCAGTATCTCAAATGTTTCCTGTACAGTTTTATATTGGCCTCTTCTTCCCAGTTTAACTTAAAATCATAAAAAGCATTATGTTCAGAAACGGCTACTGACAAATATTTTTCTGCATGTCTTACCTTCTGCTGGTATCTATTGCAGTTAGTTGTAATTTTAAAGAGAAATTGTTTAGATAATTTTCTGAAGTCAGTGTTGAAGATGGATACAGCTCAAAATGGCTAATTCACCTGGTATCCATCACAGTCTCTATTTGCATGTAGGTCTCTTGAGCTGCATGGACTAAGTTGTTTGTCATCACACAAGAGATATGAGAAGGATAATGTTAGGATAATTAAACATTTTCTCAATATGCAGTAACATGAGATGAAGAACAGTATATTAAAAGCAAAGTATATTCAAATAGAACTGTAAAGGAAAGATGATGATAACTTATTTTGGTTTGCAAGCTTCAGCTCAAAACCGATCTTTCATATACCAATTGAGTAACCTGATATGGGGCTGTTAATATTCCAGCCTCGCCTACTCTATGTGGTTGTATTTTTGTTTTCTATGTGTTTTTGGGGTTTGTTGTGTTTTTTTTTTTTTTTTTTTTGTTTGGGGGTTTTGTTGGGTTTTTCTTAAGGTATATTTTTTCTTTCAATATAAAATTAATTTTATTTCTTTTTTTTAAAATCTCAACATTTTTCATGAAACGTAATATTCTTGGTCATGTTTTCTGGTCAGACCAGATCTTTACTATTCCATATTATACCTTCTATTCAAGAATTAATCACTTTAATACAGTGTTTAATAAACTTTCTTGAGACTTCCTATTTTTGAGAGGATTGTACCAGATATGAGTTCACGTACCAGTTCATGTCAGCGTATTATAAACTTTTTTGCATGCTCTTCCCATTTCTTTTCTGTAGAAAGGTTGGGCTTAGTAGTATGAAGTAGCTTATAAGGTTAAATTCTGTTACGTTATGGAGTAGTGACCCTTGAGAGAAATGACAGTTGTGGCATTGTTAATGTCACTTTGACAGGCTACAAAAAAAACCTCAAAATGCATCAAGTAAATGTCCGTTAGTAAAGAAAAGGTCTTTACCACCTGAGTGCAGGCTTCTATTTGAAGGTATTAATATCATATGACAGAAAGCAAGCTTGAAACTTGGATGAAAGTTATTAATAAGCAGTTGTGTGCATTAAAGAAAAGATTTTTTTTCTTGACTATGATTAAAAAAAATCCATATGAATCAGATTCAAGTTGCGATAAAGGATATACAACTACAGATAACTGGTTACCTGAGATGAGAACATGTGTAGCAAAGAATAGAGTATACAGTATATGATATGTCACTTTTGCACACTTCCAGTATTTGGATACCTTCATTATGTTTCACTTGAAGTAGTGGCAAAAGATAACCATTGTAAAGTGATATCTGCAAGATATTTCCACATCAGCAATTTAGCATTGGTATCCTGAACAGTTAGTACTCCCTTGAACTCAGCTTTTTATACAAGTAGGACTTTGTTACCGTGGTGATGCCACAGTACTGCTTTTGACTAAAACCAGAACTGATTAAACTGCATTATATTACCCATTCATATTTTACTATCATTGAACAATATATTTCTTGAATTTCACCTGCCACAAATCTTGATGTTTAATGGGACAAGTTCTTTATAAAGGTTGGCTGCAGAAAAAGAGAAACCAAGCTATTCGTATCTTTCTTTGCTCTTTAATTTGTGCTCATTCAGTATATTTTGAACTCATGTTTTTCTAAAATAATTTAATATTGCATCTTTGTTCATTTCTGCTGTTCAAATAGATATGCAATTGTCACACTTTTTGGCAGTTTGTCTGCCTTCTCTCTCATTTCCCCATCCTGTGTTTCTCCACCTTACACAAGTCATAGCAATTATGAATTAACTTGTATTCACTGAGTGCATCTAAGCATCCACCCACTCCACATCCTTTCTATAGCAAGATATTGTATATCAGAGAAAGGTACCCTTATTCTATCAATGCCTCAATTGATCAGCCTGTGGCTCAGCATTTCTTAACTATGGTGACACGGGGTTTTAGGGAAGTAAAGATCCTCTGAATTTAGGTTTTCTACAGCAAAATAAAGATCTGCTAAAGCTATGTTATTAGATTCTATACAGGGTTCATTCTTTAAGACAATTTTCAACCACTTTAACTCAATGCTAAACAAGATAGAATTTAAGCTTAATTATGATAGCAACTATGAGGTACTGGTCCAGATATAGAAAAATGGAGAATATGAAAATGATCTGCAATCAAGAGAATATGATTTTTAAAATTAATTAATATGAATAATACATTTTTAGAAACTGTTTTCAAGTGTCATTCCATTGTCATTCTTCACCTAATATTTTTTGGGGAAAAATAAGTGTTAGTTGTTTTAGAAACATTATTTCTACTGCTTTCTCTCTGTTAATTTTCAGCTTTATTTTTTTCATGGATTTATTGCACTTCAGCATTTCAGAGTTTTAGGTTATACATTGCATGCTTTTCTAAAATGAATTCTGGGGTTTTTTTTAGTTATAGTATAGAAAGGTCTTGAAGCCTCCTGACACTACTTTGACCATTTTAAATGGAATATATTTAGAAATTTGCAATAACACTTCAAGTTGACAGTTGAAGGAAATATCTAAACATCAAAGCACTGCAGTTTTGAGATAGGACTGCAGTTAGAGAATCAGCTTTTCATACCTGTAATAGATGTATGCGTATACTATAATCACTAAAATCAGTTTGGTATTTTCTTCCCTAATATGAAGCTTTCTCTGCGTCTGAAAAGCTCTGTTTATTTCATAAAAACACATAAATATATAGAACTGTGCTGAGAAATGGAGAATAATGATGGTATCAGTGCTCATGAAGTAAAAGATTAGTTACTGAACAGTTATTCTTTCAGTTTTGATGTTACGAGAAAAGAAAATGTATTAGCTCACCTAAGCTAAGCTTGGAGAAGGATTTTAGGGCTTCTCTCTGTCTTCTCGATGTTGCTGCAAGGCACTGAGTCAAAAAAAAAAAAAGTGAGCAGAATTTTGTATTTGCTCCTGGGAAGAACACCATCTGTGTCAACCTGTGAGCTTAAACTTTTGAGTATCAGGATGAGGTAGCATGGATTTTAGGAGATGTGCTGTTAATATGGGTGCTTAGCCTCACTTAAGTACAGCAATTGTATGTTTGTTTGGGGACTAGTGCCAAACGAAGTATCAAATAGAAATATCTGCCCATAGCAGGATTTTTCAGAACTATAAAACTCCTCTTCCTTAACCTGCTGTTCTAGGAAAGAAATAGCAGAGGAAGTGGCAAGGCAATGCACAACTGTTTTCCTTGCCCCCCATAAGTAGTTGCTTCAGAGATTTCTAATTCAGGATACCTTCCTCCCCATTATTTCCCTCTGTTGGAGGGGTATTAGAGACAGGACATCATCCATGAAGAAGCAGCTGATACAGCTTAGGAATTTGTTTGTATGAGCTTAAAATGTCCCTTTGAATTTTCAGGTATGTTCCCAGATAGGCTCTCATGCAATGCACAACAGTCATGGATCTATGTCTTTCCAGTTTTTCTTGCTCATTCAGCTTGAAGAAGGTCATTGAATTCAGGGAACTTTTTGCCCTTCATTACTCTTTTGTAACTTGTATTTCATTTTTTCTACACGTCACAGACTGTCTTTTCTGCTTTCTTCTGTGTAAAATATTGCTCCAGGGAAGGAGAGCTACAGTGTGTGTGAATGAATGCCTGAAGCACTAGGCTGCATTATCATATTGCCATTAATATGCCAAAGAATAGTTTCACAATCCTAGTAATGCCTGTATATCTTAGCACCATATGGGAATTGGCATTTAAATCTCAAATGCTTATCTTAAATACTAATATACATATTGGTACTACAGTGTCATAAGTGTTGAAAGGTTTTTTGGTGGTTTTTTTAAACTTTAATTAATTAAAGGTTTGCATTCAGACTTATTGCTGAACTTTACTGGACTACGTTCTTTTTCTGAACTCTCAAAATGAAATAAGATAACTTATTCCACAAAGAAGAGAAACTAGCATACATACAGTGCAGAAAATATTGAACATATCGCTTATTTTTCTTATGATCTCTAAATTTGCATTTCAAGTAAAATTATGTGTAAAATGTCTCGTAACTGCAGTGCACAATGAAGTTAACAAAAGTTGAATGGTTGATTTCAATGGACACAGAAGCAAACTATTGTTAACTGAAGGTTAATAAGAGCAGAAAATTGTTGGCTAGTCTGACAGTAGAGCTCCTGCTGCTTCCTTTTTACTTTAACATTTTCTGTCTAGATCAGATATAGAATAAACAAATTTGAGAAATTAGAATAATTGCAGTATGGAATGATCCCTCCTCACTATCTGAAACCACAAAGGAGAGAGAGAAAATGAATCAGGTTAGTAGACTGAATGGCATATTTTGAAGGAAAACAGATGTATAAAAGTATAGCTTGCTTTCTCATTTACAGTAACAATTAGCAGATAATGCATATCCAAAATCTGAGTACTGTAAAAAGTGCTTGTATTGTGAATGTAAACAGTTAAAACAAATTATACTTTCATTAATATTGTATATTAACACTGAATGATGATGTCTTGAAATTTCCTAATGAATGTAGTGAAAATTATGAAAACCATACTTCCTTGTTTTTGGGCTAAACTCTGATTGGGTAAAGAACAGTGTCCTGAACTCCTTTAGATGCTTATCTGTGTCTTGTTAATATGTGTAGGCATAAATCTACCCCAGCTGAGAATTTTAATATTTTCCTGGAGTTCAGGATCTAAGTTGTTTCCTTCAAAATGAGAATAGGACTCGCTATTTTCTTTTAAATTGAGGCCAGAGGAGACTGTGGTGCCAGTACTTTTGAGCAATAGCCTAGTGGTTGGAGATCTCACCTGGAATTGAGAAGTTATAACTTAAGGTCTGAGGAGATTCATGTTGATGACTGTCACTTCTCAAAACAGTATTCTTATGGCCTATCAATGACTTTGGCATGAAGTATGGAGGGATATCAATTCTGCCTAATGCTCAATTTGACTTATTGTTCTTTAGGTTGTTAGCTTTTGGAATTCAAATCTGAAAATAATGACCATCACAATTTCTGTGCCTGTCACTCTCTGCAGGGTAGTATAGGGAAACTGTAATTTTTAGTTATGAAAAAATTAACTTCTCTGAGACGGCATCTGGATTTTCAGATCATCCTCAATACTTTCTCCCATTTTTGTCTTTTGCTTGTCACTCTTAGAGGTTCCTTGGCACAAGTATTCACAGGAGCTGCTCAAGATGGTAATTTGTAATTGGTATTAATCTTTCTCAAGCTGGTTTGTTGCAAGATAGATGTTTTCCTGCTTTTCAGGCTTCTGCTTCCTCCAAACTGCAACCCTTGTCTCTGCACATAGCCAACTTCTCCCCAGCAGCCTGGAAAGCCTTGTCCCCAACCATTCTCTCTCATGCTGTTCCCTCTTGCTGGCATGATACACGTCCACCATGTAAAAGAGCATGCAACTTCCGTTTCCTTGGTCAGCAAGCGCAGCAGCGCTCTAAATGCATTTCAGCCATATGCCAATGCCCTCTACTTGGCTGCCTGGTTCTTTATAGTTTGAATGCTAGTTTTTCCACTAGTAGAGCCTTCTTTGAAATAGAAACATCCTGTAGTTATGGCAGCTTTTTTTTTTCCTCTGGCTATCAAGGATATCATATAAAAACTTAAAGTTCTGAAACTACAAAATATCATTGAGTATTGGGAATCTTTCTTTTTTTTTTCCTCCCCTCAGCTTGAGGGCTGATTGTTTTGTAACAGTCCATTAAAAAAAAAAAAGCAATAACCTTGCTCTGATTTTTGAAAGCTTTACATGCTAGGGGGTCTGATAGGTTTGACCTCATCACTTCCAATTTTTAAATGTATTGAAAAACTATTTGTTTTCATATTTACAGTGGTGAGAAAAGAGCTTTGCTTTTTTTATATAATGTAATTTCTCAGGTAATTTGACAGAGTATGCGTATGCACTTGCATGGCACAGAAGAGATTATATTGGGAGGGTTTCACCTAATTACTTGCCTGAGAGTTTTGTTTCATTTTTGATCAGTTTTTCTAGCTGAATTATAATATGCTGCTTAAAATGGAAAGCAGTAAATATATTTTGTGTTTAGAAACAAAATAATTTGTCTTAACAAATAAGGATAATTATTTTCCCCCTTCTCCCCTCATTATGCAAAACCCTTTCAAAATGAGAAGAAAGTATTCTAAGATATTACTTTTTCTCCTATGCTGCTCATCTAACTGTGGTAGAATTGAGATAAGATTGCAGTAGATTGTAACTTCTCTAGACTTGTTATGGTAAGTTAATGTATTTGGTTTTATATACTGCCTTCCACTAAAGAGTAAACTTGAAGATGGCTACTATTGCATATACCATTAAACTGTCAATCACTGGATCTGAGATAGTGAAAGCAGGAGCAGACAGAAGTGATCACTTGGTAAATCCAGAACAGCAATTGCACTTCTCAAAGTCCCCACTGGTCTCTCAGTTATAACAGAAAGCTTGTTCAAAATCACAATGGTTAAAATATTTGAATAGTTATGGAATTGTATGCATATGTTGTACAAAGTATTACACACTTGTATTAAAACATAATTCTACTGAAAGAATGAGGAGAGCAGTTTGCAGGTGAAATGATACAAACCCCCCTGCATCTTTCAGCACTTTGAAGAAATTCTGCAGTTCTTCAATATTCTAAAAATAAAAATATGGGTGGTTTTGGTGGTGTGTGTCACTCTTTTTCCCCTTTATAATTCAAGACACTTTCAAAGCCAAAGATGCAAATCTGGAGGATGTAACTGATGATATATTAGCAAGCAGTCTAAATAGCATAAATCAAAGATCATTCAAGAGTGCCAGTGGGAATGAACAGTGTTGCAGTAGTAATAGTATTTCAGAATTTCTAGATAAAATTATTTGAGATAAAAGAAAATATAATGTAGTCTGAATTGGAAATTAAATTGATTTAAGCTTTGAAATTTAGCTTTGTATGAGAATCCTGATGGGGGGGGGAAATGCAACACATCCCCAGCTTGCATTTAGGCTGACCCCCAAATATATTTGGAAAATGAGATTTCACAACTAGGACAAATAGTCTGATACTTAGAGATTATACTATCACAAAAGTAGCTTATCTAAAAGAAGGAAGCTTTTATACTATGCATTCTATCTTACTTAATACGCTAATTCCATCTGCAGTGGGAACTCCACTATTTAATATTCAGCTGCCTTGTATTTCCAATAATGACTCCAAGGGACAAGCTGGACTGCTTTTTGATTAATGTCCGGGGGGAAGCATATTGACAGAATAATTACTCGGGGCCATATTTTAGACGGTATTTAACAGTTTCTTTTACAAAGGAGGAAAAAAAATAGTTATAAAGGTATTTTTAAGTCCTCTAGTCTCCACAAATCCATATAACTTTCTCCATTGTCTCTTTTTTTTTTTCTTTCAAGACAGCCTAATAGCAGCTTTAAGTGGACCTGCCACCTGTCCCATGTTTATTCAATACCAGATCATCCTTTACTTCTCTGATGTTCCTTGCCCAAGATTAAATAATATGTCCTATGTGTCTTATTTTGAAAGCAGGCTGGCTTTTGTACCCTTAGTACTTTCCAGGATTTTGAGAATGCATGTTAATTTTCCTTATTCTTTGTGCAGCATACCATGCATATACTGATTTCTGAGAACTAAAAACAATCAAACAATTTTGATTTATTTTTAGACTGTCACTCAGTCTTGCAGACTGTCACTTTGACACACACAAAGCATATTGCTATAGTTTGATTATAAACTGCTACGTTTTCTTTTAATTTAAAATATTTATTAGTGTCTGTGTCAATTGCAGTGATTGTTTTAGATTTGGGCTCTTTTGTCCAGTGGTTATGGATATATGCATACACATGCACATAAAGAAAAAATAACATTTTCTAGTAACAACTGTTTATTTGAAACTCATTCTGTTTAAAAAAAAAAAAACTCTACTTTTTATAAAGGCTTCATACTGGGGTTAATGGATTCTTGAACATTTCTTACTCTGTGTTGACAGAATATAATTAACTACATAAAGTTCAAGAACTGTGAATCACTTGGCATATTCTTTATTTTTTGTTAATGTGGGATGGTTACAGTTTAAACTGAAGAATGCTGATGTTTTCCTCCTCACTTGAATGCCTTTGTTACAATTCTCATCTCAGTTTTAAATTTGTATTTCTGTGGTGAAATTCTGGTCCCGCTGGAGTCAGTGGGTATGCTGCTATTGACTTTGATGAAGCCATGATGCAACCTCTTTTCTCCTGGGACAGTATTCAGTCCCCCTCAAGCCTCCGAAGCTATAAAATGACCTAGTGTTAATTACTTTCTACATTTCTTTACACAATGTCAACATAAACCCAGTTGCTAAACATGCAACAGTATTGTATAAAGATTTTTATAACTAAGCATTAACTGAAAACCATTTCTCAACTGATATACACATTTTCACTTTAAGCAATATTTAGTGAAGCATTGTGAACAGTCGGTGCTTGGATAAAATGCTAGTTTGGTGTCAAACACTATAGTCTAGCAATTCTATTAATAAGTTTTTACAAAAATAATATTCACACTCCTCCTTCCTAATGCCAACTATTTGTTTATCTATTGCTTATCCAAAGATAAATTATGCAAGAATTAGCAATTATGCATGCCCTGAAGAAAGAAAATGGAATAATCCCTGTCAGTCAAGTTCAAATCCTTGTTTTAGACTCTCTAAAATATATAAAGTTTTGGAACAACAGGAGTTAAGATGGATTTTTTTCACCTAGCTGACCAATTTAAATCAAGTTTTAAGTTAGCATTCAAGTCTCTCAAGCTTTACAGTTGTCATACCTAGAGTTTGTTCTGAGCACAGTAGATATGTGGTGACAGAATATTGGTTTGGTGATTTATGGGAAGGTAATTGAGAAGCATTTTCAAAAACTTAACTGATATGGAATTAATAACCTTTAAAGAGGATTTGTAGGAGTCAAGAATTACTAGTGTAACACTTCTGTTACTTGAATATTTTGGTGAGAATGAAATTACTCTCTTTTGATGATAAAAACTGTTCCACAACAGAATTATACATAATTTTAAATGTTGTTGGAATGCATTCCAACACAGATTCAAAATCTATTAGAAAATGCTGTAGCTGTGCTGGTGTGATATCGTGATAGATATCTTTTGGCTGAGGGTTAGGGGTTTTTTTGTGGGTTTTCTTCTTGTTGTTGTGTTGGTGGTGTGTGTTGTGTTTTTTGGGTGGTTTTTTTTTATTTTAACTTGCATATTGTTTAATGTATAGATCCTTGACTATTATTCTTATTTCTTGTATGCTGTCTTCATCCTGCCTCAAACAAATTTCTCAGGGGTCTAAACTTTTTTGTGTTTTTCAAATACAAAGATTTCAAGACCAGGAATTTCCTGACCACTTCTTTCCTCCTCAATGAACCACACTATTTTAATCTCCAAAAACATAATAAAAGGAGCTGTCAGTGTAGCCATTTCTAGCGCAAATTTGAAAGGTGCAAAGGCCTCTTAACCACTCCACAAGTTAATTTGGATAACTTTTGAAACAAACCTAGTACTAGTATAGGACAGAGAAGTTAGCCAAATAAGACTGTTGCTGATAGAAGTTGAAAAGTGAGGATGAAAGAAATCTGTCAAAACTGAAAGTATAAAATAAAACTGAAATAATATAAATAAATAATATTAAAAAAAACAAACAAACCCTGAAAGTATAAAAACAAGAAGGGGGTGGTAAGGGCAACAGAAAGTCTTATGAGGAGCAGCTGAGGGAACGGGTTGTTTAGCCTGGAGAAAAGGAGGCTCAGGGGAGACCTTATCACTCTCTACAACTACCTGAAAGGAGGTTGTAGTGAGGTGGGTGTCGGTCTCTTCTCCCAAGTAACGAGTGATAGGACGAGAGGAAATAGCCTCAAGTTGTGCCAGGGAAGTTTAGGTTGGATATTAGGAAAAATTTCTTCACCGAAAGGGTTGTCAAGCACTGGAACAGGCTGCCCAGGGAAGCGGCTGAGTCCCCATCCCTGGAGGTATTTAAAAGACGTGTAGATGTGACGCTTAGGGACATGGTTTAGTGGTGGACTTGGCAGTGTTAGGTTAATGGTTGGACTCAATGATCTTAAGGGTCTTTCCCAACCTAAATGATTCTATGAAAGACAACTTTTTCAGTGGTTCTGTATTACTGTTGATGACTTTTATAATCACAACAGTAGCATGTAGCCATGCCAGTCCAAGAAATATGCCCCTGGTTGACAAATAGTGAGGAAGAGAGTCTAGGACCCTCTGACTTTGCAGTCAGCAAATTAAAAACTAGAAATAGAGGATAGAGACTAATATAAATATTTCTGTATGCTGAGCAGCATCTTAAACATTGCTGAAAACACTACTCAAAAATAAAAATTCAGACAATTCGATGTTAACTACATTTTCTAACTTAAAGGATACATGGCTTGACCATGCTTCTCCCTCCTATCTGAGATACTGTAGCCAACTTCTGTAGGAAGAGATAAAGCACAAAGAAGAAAAGAAGATAAGAGCTAAAAAGAAATGAAGATTATCACTTTAGCCCAATGTTTATACAACAGTGAAGAACAGAAGAGATGCAGTTGATTTAAAACAAACAAACAAAAAAACCCCAAACCAAAAAACACCCCCTTTTTGCTGACACAGGGGCCAAAAGTGTGATTTTTATGTCTGGCTAAGCTGTGTGCTGATCTATACATTATAGTAAAGCTTTTATAGACTTGAGATTCTAGGTCAGCCCAAGTCTCCTGGAGAAAGTGAGCAACACAGAGGATATAACCATGGAAGATTAAAGGAAGATGAAAGTTTTTAAACTTTAATTTCAGTCCAAAGCATCTGTTCACTGCGAGAGTCTGACTACTTAAGAAGTCTGAAGTTTCTTTTTTTTATGCTATAGAACAGGACAAACAGTTAATTCTGTGTGTGTAATGCCAGGACAATTATGTAAACATCTTCCCCCACCCTCTGCTTTGTTCACAAAAAGACAGTAAGTCAAGGTCAGTTCAGAAAGCAAGTCACTGTTCCTTCAATGTGGGGTTATGTATTTGAAACAACCACTTTTTCTGTACACGTTGGCGACAATTTGGCTGAATATATTCTTGAAGTGCTTGTATTTGTCAATATATAGAAATACTGAGGAATTTGTCAGTATATACTGATGAAAGAAATTCCTCCTAAAATCAGTTAGGACTCTGAAATGGTAAACTAATTGAACTATGCTTTATATAGCTTGTGTATAAAGAGAAATATGTTTGTTTATGAATACTTGGGACCAGCTCAGCTACTTTAATGATGATGCCAAGGAAGTAGATAGATTTCTATATCTGTGCTTTGTTCTTTCTGCTGGCAGTTGTAGACTGTTAAAATACAAATCAATAAGAACAATGCTATGGAGAGCTGTTAGCATTAAATTCTGGTCTTGAAATGCAAAGATTGCACATCGGAGGCATTTGGCAAGATGGATGGTTACCCCCTTCTGTTTTTGGCTGGGTAGCATAATAATAGTGGAAAAAAAACCCACCTTGAACCTATGTTCATTTCCTGAATGAATATGGTGCTTGTGGGGTAGAGAGAATGATGGGAATACAGATTTCCTACCCTACCACTAAATGTCTTCTGCCTTGAGGCTGGCAAAGGGAAATGCTCTGGGCAGCATCCCTGTTCTTATATCTGTCATGAATCCAAATAATCCAGCATGGGTTGTGATTTGGAGACCCCTCTTTTATGGTTGTTGTGGTTTAACCCAGCAGGCAGCTAAACACCACACAGCCGTTTGCTCGTTCCGCACCCCCCCCCCCGCAGGGGGAGAGAATTGGGGGAAAAAAAAAGTAAAATTCGTGGTTTGAGATAAAGACAGTTCAATAGGACAGAAAAGGAAGGGAAAATAGTAATAATAATGATAAAAGAATATACAAAAAAAGTGATGCACAATGCAATTGCTCACCACCTGCTGACCGATGCCCAGCCAGTTCCTGAGCAGCGGTCACCCCCCCCCCCCCCCCCCGTCTAACTCCCCCCAGTTAATATACTGAGCATGACATCATATGGTATGGAATACCCCTTTGGCCAGTTTGGGTCAGCTGTCCTGGCTGTGCCCCCTCCCAGCTTCTCGCTGGCAGGGCATGGAAAGCTGAAAAGTCCTTGACTAGTGTAAGTACTACCTAGCAACAACTAAAACATCGGTGTGCTATCAACATTATTCTCATCCTAAATCCAAAACACAGCCCTGTACCAGCTACTAGGAAGAAAATTAACTCTATCTCTGCCAAAACCAGGACAATGGTAATGTCTTGAGTGGTCTCTAGGTGTACAGCTCTGGTGTGAAACGTAAGAACTAGTTCATTACTCTTACTTGAGCTAGTAGACTTCTCTTGCAGAGAGACAAATGAGCCTGATGAGTGAGGGTGAAGTTCAAGCAAAAAGGAAAGTTCTGTGAACAGTTTAAGAGCAGATCCAGAGAGGAATAAATAACTGGGTCATGACATAATGGACTTCTAGGGAAAATGCCTGAAGTTATAGGCTGTTGTCTTCGTAAACTGCTGTAACACCAACAGCTTTAGCATCCACAGAAGACACATATATTAAGAGGGCTGTGTAATTGTAACTGCAAGTATTTTGTGCTCTTTGGAAAGACTGGAGTAAGAGAGAGTTTGTTAGTTTTGTAAGCAGGCAAAAAAAATCACTAAGTGTTCAATGGAGTGCTTGGTATAAAATACTTGGAAGCTTTCTGATGCTCAGGACATAGCCATATGGAGAAGTAAAGTGGAAAGATCGTTTACTGATGCAGACTCTTCCATTTCTGGTTTGGTGTCAGATATTATAGTCTGTTCTTTTGCAGACATGAAATAGAAAAAACTAAGTATTCCTCTTCTGTTTCTTTAAGGTAGACATAAAGAGGAAAAAAAAAAGATCCCATTTGAGAAGAACTCATTTGTTCATTGTTGCTTCTGCTGAGCACTGTTATACATTCTTCTTGGAGGGAAAGTGAGAAATAAAGAAAGCAAACACCATATTTGAAAGTGTGTAGCACAGAAGAATGTAGGACAGAAGTTTGGTAACATAGCTACATTTATAGACTGGTGAACAGAAGTAAAAATGCATTGAAAAATGATTGCAAATAAACAGGTCCTAAAGCAGACAGGACAGCTGGATACAGTAATGTGAGCAAAGCAGCATCCTGATTTTTGGAAGCAACAACAAAAATTACAGCTGGTTGCCTTGCCTAAAACTGAGAACACTCAGGGCAGTAATAACTGGTCTGTATTTCACTCTTTCTTAGATGCCTGTCATCAGGGGCTGAGTTTATAAATCCTTCTATACTTCCATGGGGTATCTCATGGAAACCATGGCTCAACATACCAGAAGTATTGCCAGGAGTTCAAAATTCAGGAGTTATGTCCCTCAAAGATCATGATATTTCCCTTAAGAAAAAATGGTTGAGTTTAGACTTTGAGCCTCTGAGATGAGTATTTTTCATGGTTTTCCTAATATCTATAGAAATTGAGACACTAAAAATAAGACACTTCCAGGGTATGCCATTGGGTTATGAGGCTTAAAAGGGCAGGAATCATTAGACTTATGACTTTGTGACTGTAAACTGATAAAGTAGAATGCTAGCATTATTAATAATATAATCAAATTTAAACTTTGAATTAAAAAAAAAAATATCTATCCCCTTGTTAAAACAAAGCCTATTGTGCTGAAAATCTAGGGTTAGTAAAGTCCAGGATACTGTTATACAATCTGTTAGATCTGTTAAATCAAAGTTCATAGTATTCCCTTAAGTCTCTTGTAGGAAACACTAGCCATCCACAGCTGCAGAGTTTCTGTTGTCTACAAGGTAAAGTAGTAGATCTCAGATAGAAAAGAGGAATTGTGTCACAGCTGCATGTAATGGATATGTCAGGTTTAATAATTTGACTTTGTAGGCTGAGAATGCGATAGATTTCATGGGGGTTATTTATAGAATCCAGTCTCACTGATGCAGAGTTGGGAGAGTTTGGGACATATTTTCCTTGGCAAGCAAGTTTGGGTTTTTTTGCATAGAAAGACCACTAAGACTGAGAGCCTCAGAAGAGACTAATTAAATTGAGGGAGAAATGTCAAAGAAAGGGGAATTAAACTCATAATGAATTTCATCTTACTTGATTTGGTAATTACTTTTTCTTCCTTGTAGTCTCCCTTCTAGCAACGTCACCTGCTTTATAGTTTTATATGCCATCCCTTGAATAGTGACAATTTTGGGGAAAAAGCATGGGGGAAAAGACAAATTTAGCAAGTCTCCACATTAAATATTGGCTGCTTTATGGTTTGTTTTCCATTTGAAATTTAAAAGGCAAACAGCTGTTAGCAAGCTTTTCAGAGTAAGCCTGAAGAGACTTTTGTTACAGCTTAAGTCTGTAGCGGCCAACTTTCCTGATCGTCTTTGAGTTACTGAATGGTACCAAAAGAAAATATAATTGTCAATAATATGTACGTTATAGCAGAGAATCATGCTATCAGAGCAAAAGGAGTGTCCTTTAGCAATCAGTATTAATGTTTCCTTGTTACTGAGAGTACAAATAAATATTAATATTCTTTTAACAAAGAAGAGTTAGGAGGCCTAGTTACACTTTTATGTAAGGAGGTTTCAGTTGCTTGTTCTAATGGAAAATAAACAGTGACTTTTTTTTTTTTGAAGCCTTGTAGGAAAAAAACATATTTCATTACCCGTTCTGGATGATTGAGGGTACAAAGCATTAAGCTTGAATACACTGACTAAACAAGTTCAATACCAAAGTCTAGATCTTTATTCTTACGAAGTCAATTGCAGTTCCAGTTGACATACCAAAGATTATCACCTGTTGAACTGAGTAGGTAGGGTTTTTCAAAACTCTGGTTGTGATGGCAGTTCATAAACTCAGAGGAGCAGCAGTTTGTCTTTGTGTTCCCAGCCAAATTTTTACTCTGATTCATCTGATCCACCTCACATGGGTTGATGTTGGCTGGACTGAAATTCCACATTATCTTAGGGTCCAAACCTCTAAAATACTAGAGATTTTTTTTTAGTTGGATATTTGTTCCTGAAGAGCTGCTTTATACTTTTCTCATCAAAATACCAATTTAAAATCTATCAGAAAATAAATGTCTTCTATCTCATTCTCAGCGATAAAAATGGAAGGCTCCATGCACAGGTGGGTGCTACAGAGTTTCATAATGCAGTAATCTAATAATCCCTAGTTCAGTAGGTTACTCTAGAGTAAATAGAATGTATTAATCGGTGATGTTAATCTATAATCAATAGATCAGGTTGCCCAGAGAGGCAACAGAGTCTTCATCCTTAGAGATAGTAAAAACCTGACTGGATGCTGCCCTGAGCAACCTGCTGCAGGTGACCCTGCTTTGAGCAAGGGGTTGGACTAGGTGATCTCCAGAGGTGCTGTTCCACCTCAGTGATTCTCTGATTAATACATAACCCAAGAAAAGTTTCTCGGAGTTTCTCATAAATCAGAAGAACTGTCTCAGAGCAGAAAGTCCTGTGTGGAAAAAAAAACCAGGTCTAACTCAATGTTGGACATTGTTCTGAAGAGTTAATTATGGAAGCTGAAAACCAGTTACTGTGCAGTATGCAGTGATTATCACTTAGCTGTATTTTCTGTATGCAAATGAGATTATTAGAATTTAGGCCTGTATGAGACTAGTCTTCCAAAATGCTTCTGTCAATATACTGAGCAGGACTAGGCATTTAAGTTAGGCTAAGTCTTAACAAAAAAACTGTTCAAGGACATCTTCCTGAATGCCCAGAAAGCTATAGATCCACACTTATTCAGATGTGAACTGGTCAGAAAATATTCAGGTCAAAAGGAGATATGAAATCAGTGATACATGTATATTTCTAATAAGAATGTAAATGAAAGGAAAAAAGGGAAGGCATTGAATAAAAATGTCAAGTGAAATAGCAGGGAACTGATAAGGGCTAAAGAAACCAGGGCTAATGGAGCTAAACATATTAAATACACACTGAAAACTAAGAAAAAGAAAACCACTATAACTCAAAAAATTAGCAGGGTATTAGAAAAATCTGCTCTTTATCCAGTGCTCCTTCATGTATTTATCAGTAACTTGAATGAAGATATAAAACTTTTGTTCATAAAACTTGATCATGAAAGAAAACTGATCAGTGTTATAAAATTCATTTTAATCCATCAGTAAAGAACGTAATGAGCATGGAGACAAAAAGCACAGCCTATACCCATGCATTATGGAAGGACTCATTCTCAAAAGCTGTAGCTGACGGTGTAGTTCAGAGAATATACTTTGTTAGAAAAACTAGTTTGAAGTGCCTGTCTTGACCTCTTTTACCTAAAATAACCCCTTTCGTTGTGTCAGTGTGAGTGTTAGTCAGGTCACTCTGTAAAGCAGATCAGGGAGAAGATTAAAACCAAAATAGACTTTTTATCATTTTCTTCAACACAGTCATTTCCCTGATTCATTTTATGGCAATGCCTACCAGTTCTCTTGGGTGGGGGGGGGGGGGGGGAACAACAAAAAACAGCGGGAACATGTAAGTACTTACTGTGTCTGGCCTAGGACAGGAAAGGATGGGAAGACTCCTTGAGCTGTTGCGAAGTCTTTGGTTAATAGTGTACCTTTGCAATTATGTATTTCTTTCCTCTGATTTTTTACGTAAATCAAAAGCATTATGTTCAGGGGGAATATCATAGGATAGTAGAATTATTTAGGTTGGAAAAGACCCTTAAGATCATTGAGTCCAACCATTAACCTAACACTGCCAAGACCACCACTAAACCATGTCCCTAAGCACCACGTCTAGACATCTTTTAGATACCTCCAGGGATGGTGATTCAACCACTTCCCTGGGCAGCCTGTTCCAGTGCTTGACAACCCTTTCAGTGAAGAAATTTTTTCCTAATATCCAATCTAAACCTCCCCTGGCGCAACTTGAGGCCATTTCCTCTCGTCCTATCGCTAGTTACTTGGGAGAAGAGACCGACACCCACCTCACTACAACCTCCTTTCAGGTAGTTGTAGAGAGCGATGAGGTCTCCCCTCAGCCTCCTTTTCTCCAGGCTAAACAACCCCAGTTCCCTCAGCCGCTCCTCATAAGACTTGTTCTCTAGACCCCTCACCAGCTTCTTTGCCCTTCTCTGGACATGCTCCAGCACCTCAATGTCCTTCTTGTAGTGAGGGGCCCAAAACTGAACACAGTATTCGAGGTGCGGCCTCACCAGTGCCGAGTACAGGGGCACAATCACTTCCCTACTCCTGCTGGCCACACTGTTTCTGATACAGGCCAGGATGCCATTGGCCTTCTTGGCCGCCTGGGCACACTGCTGGCTGTCGACCAGCACCCCCAGGTCCTTTTCCGCCAGGCAGCTTTCCAGCCGCTCTTCCCCAAGCTTGTTGCATTGCATGGGGTTGTTGTGGCCCAAGTGCAGGACCCGGCACTTGGCCTTGTTGAACCTCATGCAATTGGCCTCGGCCCATCGATCCAGCCTGTCCAGGTCCCTCTGTAGACCCTTCCTACCCTCGAGCAGATCAACACTCCCGCCCAACTTGGTGGTGTCTGCAAACTTACTGAGGGTGCACTCAATCCCCTCATCCAGATCATCGATAAAGATATTGAACAAGACGGGCCCCAAAACTGAGCCCTGGGGAACACCACTTGTGACCGGCCGCCAACTGGATTTAACTCCATTCACCACAACTCTCTGGGCCTGGCCATCCAGCCAGTTTTTTATCCAGCAAAGAGTACCCCCGTCCAAGCCATGAGCAGCCAATTTCTCCAGGAAAATGCTGTGGGAAGCGGTGTCAAAGGCTTTACTGAAGTCCAGGTAGACCACATCCACAGCCTTTCCCTCGTCCACTAAGCGGGTCACCTTGTCATAGAAAGAGATCAGGTTGGTCAAGCAGTTCCTGCCTTTCATAAACCCGTGCTGATTGGGCCTGATCCCCTGGTTGTCCTGCTCATGCCTTGTGAGCGCCCTCAAGATGAACTGCTCCATAATCTTCCCCAGCACCGAGGTCAGGCTGACAGGCCTGTAGTTCCCCGGATCCTCCTTCCGGCCCTTCTTGTAGATGGGCATCACATTTGCTAACCTCCAGGCAACTGGGTCCTCCCTGGTTAGCCAGGACTGCTGATAAATGATTGAAAATGGCTTGGTGAGCACTTCTGCCAGCTCCCTCAGTACTCTTGGGTGGATCCCATCCGGCCCCATAGACTTGTGTGTGTTTAAGTGGTGTTGCAGGTCGCTAACCATTTCCCCTTGGATTATGGGGGCTTCATTCTGCTCCCCGTCCCTGTCTTCCAGCTCAGCGGGCTGGGTACCCTGAGAACAATTGGTCTTACTATTAAAGACTGAGACAAAGAAGGCATTAAGTACCTCAGCCTTTTCCTCATCCTTTGTCACTATGTTTCCCCCCCACATCCAATAGAGGATGGAGATTCTCCTTAGCCCTTCTTTAGTTGTTAAGGTATTTTATAGAAACATCTTTCATTGTCTTTTACCGCAGTAGCCAGATTAAGTTCTAGTCGGGCTTTGGCCCTTCTAATTTTCTCCCTGCATAACCTCACGACGTCTTTGTAGTCCTCCTGAGTTGCCTGCCCCTTCTTCCAAAGGTCATAAACTCTCTCTTTTTTTTTTTTTTTTTTTTTTTTCCTGAGTTCCGGCCAAAGCTCTCTGTTCAGCCAGGCCAGTCTTCTTCCCTGCAGGCTTGTCTTTTGGCACATGGGGATGGCCTGCTCCTGCGCCTTTAAGATTTCCTTCTTGAAGAATGTCCAGCCTTCCTGGACCCCTTTGCCCTTCAGGACTGCCTCCCAAGGGACTCTGTCAACCAGGCCCCTAAACAGGCCAAAGTCTGCCCTCTGGAAGGAAAAGCATCTATAATGTTTCTTTCTGACATCTTTTTTTCTGACCCTGGTCAGAAAACATGGAGGTCAAAAACAGATATGAAATCAGTGATTCATTTACATACTTATAATTAATTTACATGTAAGAAAAAAAAGAAGGGAAGGCATTGAATAAAAATGTCAAGTCAGATAGCTGGGAACTGATAAGGTCTAAAGAAACCAGGTTTGATATGATAGATGGGTATTTTCCTGATATCAGTCTCATTTGTAGATAGTTGCATCATCTGTAATTTTTGTCTTATCCTATTTTTTATGAACCACTTTTTTTTTTTCAGGACTTCAGGATCAGTCTTTCATTTCATTATTATCTTTGGCCTCCTTAGTCTTGGGAGTTTAGAATAATGTGATCCTGAGTTTCTTTGTGTATATATACAATAACACAGAAATTATTTATAAGTAGAACAATCACAAATGCAGCAATTTGTGTGAGTGGAAAGTGCAAGGGAGCCTCAGAATAGAAACATGATGCCACAGCCCTTTTCTAGGAGTATGTGAAAGTGCTGTCAATTAGGTCTAACAAGGGAATATTTGTAAATAACAGTAGGGAAAAATGATGAATGGAATTTACATGAGCTATACATTTTGCACAAAAAGGAGAAAACCCACAACTCCCCCCCCCCCCCCCCCCCCAACTGTTAATCTGAATGAATTCACTGTTTTGTCCGGAGCTACTGAGATGCACTTTTTCAGGCACAATGCAAGGATATGTATGGTTTGTACTCTTCTGGAAAGATTTCTTTATGTTCATGGACGCTTAGTTTGTATTTCAGTCTAGCCTCAAAGTGGAACCGGGCTACAGCTTCTCTAACGCTCTTGCCATTTAAATTTTTTACACTTTAGCTTTTTGTGCTTGTGTACAGCATGTTCTGCATCTCAGTGAAACTTCTTTCCCTGTAACACAGAGGAAGAATTCCTGGCACACTTTAACTTAGAATAAGAAATTAGAGCGTTATATGGAGCAGTAGGGTCTAAGGCTGCAGAAGCTCCTTTGCCGTTTTTGGAACTGTCCATTACGGCATGAATTCAGTGAACAGGAGCAGATCGATTTGCCATCACAGATACCTGGTTTTCTCCCCCATTCATTCACAATGCAGTTGCATCCAGCTTTTAACCGCTCCTTTAATGTGTCTTTGAGGTATAATACTTTTCGGAGTTCTTAATGTGAACCTCCAAATCAGAGTTATGGGGTCACAAGGCAACTTTTTTCTGCTGCTGCTTCTCTGTCACTGTCACCTACGTGACTTTCATCCCAAAACACCTCCATAAAAGAGCAGCAGTGTCCATGCTAGCTGCCAACTTGAAACAAAACAGCCTCACTCCTGAACCGTCTCCTTTTTCTCTGTTTACAAGGCTTGTTTATTGCAAGGGCATTAAGATTCAGTGAGCTTGTGATAAGGAAAATAAATGTTACAAAAAATTTGCTTCAACATATATATATATAAAATTGTCAAAAAGAGAAGGCACCATAATATTCATGTCTTATGGTCTGGGAGAAAGAAAGAATGTTGGTACAAGCATCTTCCTGATGTGAGGAGGAGAGAGGAGTGATGAAGGATACCTATCAAAGTCCCTGAAGAGCAAAGGCATATGCAGAGTGCTGCGATGCCCCCATTGCTGTAGTTTAGGAGTGGTCCTTTAGGAGCTAAAGGGAGTGGTTGGTAATTTCTGTGCTGAGAGAGTTTGTATTTACAAACTTACGTGTGAAAGTTCTTGCTGTGAGCTCATCACTAGCAGCTATTTTTGTACCCATCTCACCTATCCTGATTGCAAGGCTATCAAATTGCACAGAGTCATGTTGGAATTAGATTTGCTGAGGACAATGATACAGAGGTGTCTGAGTTGGCTTTTCCCCTGCATTCCATCATGTGTCCCATACCCCCTAGGCAGCCACCCCCCTCAGTCCAAAAGATACGGTAGTGTTGACTCAGCTTGATGGGCTTTATGCCTGGTCATGGAGACTGAGGCTCTTTTGGGGCAGCCCTGGGAGCAGCCTGGCAAGGTATTATTTGGGCTATTTAAAGAAAATCTGACATTTTCTGTGAAAAGATAAGGTTGTTCTTATTGCTGCTCTGTCTCTGAAATGGCACATAAAATTTATTTGTGTGTGGTCTCTAATTCCCCACAATTACAATGTTTAAAAATGAATTTCATGCCTCTTGTTCATGCAATTTATACCTTTTTTTTCCCTTGAACTTCTCTAGTTCTGTTGAAAAAAAGGAGCAAATTCCTTCCAGCTCAGCAAAGTGCATTTGCAACCTGCTGTCATTAAACAGCTAAAGCTGAAACATCATGGGGACTTTGCTGTCCCAGTCCCTGTCACTATTCTCTTATTCTGCAGCTACAAAGAACATGTTACATAACTAACATAATTTTTAGTGTCACAGCAGGCAGCTAGCGAAATGGAAACTGAAAACTGGGATTTTTTTTTTTTTTTTTAGTCAGGAAAGAAAACGAATATATGAGATTATTCAGATCCACTTTATTTACAAATATAAAAGTTCTGTATTTTGAAGAGCTCTGAAGAGAAGTTGTTCTCGGCAGCAAAATTCTCACCAACTCCATTTGGGCAATAGAAAGTGTCACAGCTCAGGTGTCTCTCTTTCACCTCTTGTGTTTCTGTGAGTTCATTTACAGATTACAGTCTTTATCTAAAAACTCTGTGGTAGAACTTTTGGCTATTGTTTTTAAACGCAGATTATTAAAGTGGTTCTGGTATATTCACATGCAGACACCTAAATAGAAATGGCCTGATTTGCAGAGGTGTGATCAATTCTAGGTCCTATTGAAATCAATGGGAACTGATGAGTGCTCAGTTCTTTTGAAAACCAGGCCATTTATATATAGGTGCCTAAATATGGTACCCAATTTTGAAAAGCCTGGCTTTAAGATCATATACCATCTTCCTCCTTTTGATATCTGGGTCCCTGCTGCAAGAAAGGGTAAGAAGGGTAATGAAGAAACAATTGTAATGAAAAGATAACTTACCAGAGCAACCAGGAATATTTCTGTGTAGTTAATACCCTGTGATTATAAAAATAATTTTTAAAATCACTAAAAGCAAGTTTCCACTGAGGTAAAATTTCCTCTCCTGTATTTCCTCTGCTTTGTACTGAGAAGACAAAGCAAAGCGAATGGCTACTCCTGTGCATCACTGTCTGGTAATTATATTCGTAACAAAATAAAATTCAGATGGAAGATATAAACACAAAAAAACCCTGATGCCAGAACAATCCCTCTGTACAGATTTATTTTTTGCTTCTCATTTCCAATAGAAAAATAGATGATGGAGATGCATTTGTGTACAACCATTCATTCACTGAGTCTCCTACTTTCCACAATATCATGAAAGCAACTTTCCTTAAAAAATAGTTCCATTTTCCACCAATTTTTACAGAATGTATAGTGGTTTTACATTTTTCACTCAATATGCTGCAAAACAGAAAAGAATTATGATCTGTTATCACAATAAAATCTCTGCCAGATAATATAGTTAGAGGCTTTTGTAAAGCTCACAGCATCCTGAGGAACTAATTTCAGCCCTGCCATTAGTGTCCTCCCAAGGAAAGCATTCATAGCCTTCACGCCAGATTTTACTCACGGTTACACAACTTTATGAAACTGCATATAACTGATTCAAGAAATTGAATACAAGCTGAAGCATTAGAAACAGTTATTTTTCATGTCGTGATCATAAGATTCCAAAAAGAATCCATTTGGGATTTATGTCAGGTTTATGAGCCCCCAGGGTTTGCGTTTCTAAGCTTGTCAGGGCAATCATGAGAGTGACTTGCGTTTTTCAGGTTGTAGTTTGGGAAATGGTGGTATTTATTAACCTGTTTTCCTGTAGCTTTGTTCTATGTATGTGTATATTTTCCTACATTTAATAAGGTGTGATCTCTGAACTTTTTTTGGGCTGAGGACTTCTCCTTTATGGATTTGCTAGTATCTAATAATGTTTGAGCTGACTTTGTGGCCTTCCTCTTGGATAAGGAAGAGAGATGGCAGAGAAAAGGTGAACTCTCGTCTCTTTCCAGCTGGCTATTTTCCTGAAAGTTGTAGGAAATGGATATACTAAAACCTGCCCTTTTGTTCCCTTCTGTTGGATTTAATTGAAAAGTTGTATTGGGTCTGGCTGGGATGGAGTTAACTTTCCCCATAGCAGCCCTTATAGTGCTGTGCTTTGTATTGGTAGCTAGAAAGGTGTTGATAACACACCAATGTTTTGGCTACTGCTGAGCAGCACAGCATCAAGACATAGCCAGGACAGCTGACCCAAACTGACCAAAGAGATATTCCATACCATATGACCTCGTGTTCAGCAATAAAGGCTAAGAGAAAGGAGGAGGGGAGGGGGGCATTCGTTATTAAGGCATTTGTTTTCCGGAGCAACCGCTATGCGTACCGAGGCCCTACTTCCCAGGAAGTGGCTGGACATCGCCTGCTGATGGGAAGTAGAGAATAATTTTGTTTTGTTTTCCTTTGCTTCCGCACGTGGCCTTTGCTTTTTCTTTATTAAACTGCCTTTATCTTGACCCATGAGTTTTTCATCTTATTTTCTCCCCCTGTCCTGCTGAGGAGGGGAAGTGATAGAGCGGCTTGGTGGGCATCTGGTGGCCAGCCAAGGTCAACCCACCACAAAAGTACAGTGACAAAGGGGCACTATAAGAGATTCACAGAAAAAATTACTCTTATCCCTCCTTAAGAAACCAAGCTAAAGTGAAATTTGATTATCATATTATCACATGATTCTAGAAGTTGATGTTTTGAGAAAAAATGTTACACTGGATGAAGTTTTGGAGAAAAGGATGGAGAATGTTCCTTTCAAAGGCAGAAGTATTTTTTTTCCCTTTATGGCAGGAGGCAAATTTTGAGACTGAATCACAAATCTTTCCTGGGCTGAATCAGTACTATCTATTTAAAGCTGAGCCTACCCGTAGGTCAGGTTAGGACGGGCTTAATTGTAACAGTGATGTTGGATCATTTAATTAATGTCTCTGAAGTGCATTCAGATTTAAAACAAAACCTTTTCTCAATTTAAACAGCCCTTTGAAGTAGGGTCTAGAAGACAGAAATGAGGTGACAAATGTTTTACTTCTGTCAGCAGTTGTCATGTTTAGTAATGTAAATGCATTTTAACCATTTCATCCCTTCTTTGACTGGTATAAATTTATTAACTTCAATGAAGTAAATGGAAATTCTCCAGTTTAGAAGAAGCAAAGACATGGTTTGTTGTCCTTCGATATACTTTGGAGGCCGGGAATATTCAGACACTATTTTAGGTATTTTTAATGGGTTACATGTTTTAACAGGTAAAATATGGAATACTTTCTGGAGAAAGTAAAGCCTAGAGGGATAATTAATGTAAATTATTCATAATGAAACAATTAGATAATAAATTTCACATAACCTACCTGGACTGTATTCAAAGACCTCAACAACTCTGAAGATTCTGGCGTTCCCAATACCTGAGAGCTGTTTGTGGAAGATGGGTTGTTACCCAATAAATTGAGTAGGTATGTAAACTCTTTGCTGTTTTGAGACACGTTTCCCCCTCCTCCTCCCCAGATCTTGTTCTGAGCAAATGCTCCTTTGCTTGTTCAGAGCAGGCTGGCCAGTAAGCGACCTTGTCATTTCTGTGACGAGAAGTACTGATCTCCGTACAGACCTGCTAAGCAGATCATGGTGAGCGGTGGGAGGCTGCCAACTAAGTCCCTGCTCTGGAGGGAGCAGCCTAGGGGACGCTGCCCCTGGAAAGGTGACAGTGGGCAGCCTGGGAAATTAAGTGAATGCCCTTGGGGAGTCCAGGTGGAGCTTAGAAATGCAGTTGATTCAAGAACCATCAGCCTCACCGCTTCCATAATAAGATCCTTTAGTTGGCTATTTTACTTATCTGTATGGAATTATCTTTTATTCACTAACGTCAAGCAGGAGATTCGTTGGCATAACAATAAATGGAATTGGGCACTTTTAATGTAGTCTTGCTTAACTGCTGTGAAACACCTTGGGATGTTAGTCATGTAAAAGCAAAGTTAAAATACTGGCATCCCAAATCTTTTTTTGTGGGGTTAACTGAGAGAAAGGGAAGTATCTGCACATTTGAGAGATCTTGGCAGTGTAGATTAATCTTAGGACACGTAACCATTTTTAGATTTAGAGATGGTTAATGGTGATTTATTGTCATTCCATAAAATCCTTCCAGACCACACAGATACTTGGTTCCCTTTGGCTTTCTAACAGAAAATCTGTTCTCTGTGCTTAGCCTCCCTAAGCCTCTTTGTTGCTGCCATTGTCTTCAGCTGTAATACTGGCCTCGGAATGCAATTAGTTTTGGTGTCACATTGACAGCTTTACACATTTATGGTATGTATTACTTGGAGAAACAGGTTCTCTGCGCAGATAATATTGTTCTTTTAAGAATTACAAAAATACATGGCAGGACTGCATGTACAAAAGCTTGTGCACCTTTCCAGCTGTATCAGCTAGTCTCCTTGTATTTCTTGTATCACTATATATTGTAGCACAGCTACAGCAACAGACATGTTAAGCTATTTTAATTCAGTTGGAGTAGTGCATAATACTATTTTGAGAATCCATATTTGTGTCAGTGATGTTCGTTAGAAGTTGCCAAATCTGGTAGCCCAAAAAAGTCAAGGCTGTTGCAGCTCTATGTACCCAGGTCCAGCCGGTAGTGAGGCTGAACATGTATTCCCAGTAGGTTACACATGCACACAATACTTAAACATATATAGTTACATACAGCCAGCCACACAGATCAACCCATGCAGGAAACAGTACTCACACAAACACAAACAGCCTGTTCCCATCTCTTGGAAAATATATATGTATATAAATATAACATATACAATGTTGATCCCTCCAGGAGCTGGGCTCAGACACTCACTATGCCTAGTAGCTGCCCTTGGGTCCTCGGTCTCCCCAGTTGCTGGCACCTGGACATGCAAACCCTGGGGCCCACAGCGCTACGCACACACAATGGTTCCCTGCAATAACTGGGCTTAGACAGTCTGCCCAGTAGCTGCCCCTGGATTTCCATCTCCCAGTTACCTTGCACACAGACACACAGATACATGCAGACATGTTTGCACAGTAGCTGGTCCAGGCATATGACCTTACCGCTAGCCAAAACCCAGACCCCATGGTCTCTCCAATAGATGGGTTGGACCCCTGGAACCGCAAGGAGCCAACTCACAGACCCTCCGGTCTCTCCAGTATCCAGCCCAAACTTACAGCCCCATTGATACTTGGCTCTCCAGCCTCTTATCCTGCTCACCAGCTAGTCCAGCTTGGTGTTTCCTAGCAATTACACACTGACATACACACCCATGTGATATGTACATGCACTGGCTCTCCAGTCGCTGGCACCATGGACACACCTGTGCTCCCACTCCAGTTGCTGGCACTTAGACCTCCATGCACACACATGCACACATGCCTCTGAAGCCACTTACAAAAATTAAACATGTAGTTTAAAGAAATGGGTAGCTGGTTAGCAGTGGTGAAAGATTTATTCTTTCATAAAACTGCCACTGTTTTCCAAAAAATAATTTGGAAGTCCCAATAGTAGTGGGAGAATCTTTACCTGCTTTCTCTGTTGGCCTCTTGAGAAGAGAGGACATTGTGAAATTGCAGGAGTGAAATGGATTTCTCTACCGTCTTCACCTACCCTGATGGTCACTAAACTGTGAGGATGCTGCTTCCTTTCTCTTGCTTTACCCTCACAGTTAAGTTTTCAACAAATACACAAATCCAAATGAAATATGCCTGCATACATCCTCATTGTCATGTTGTCCTCTGCAGCTTTCCCAAGGATGGTAATGAATGGGGTGTCAATACAATCTTATCCTCTGCTCTGATGACTGAAAAGAGGAAGCAGGAGGTTGAGGAACTGAAATGAAAAATGTCAAATAGTCACAGAAAAAAACCCCTTAGAATAATCAATAATAATGTAAATATATTCAAAATTGATTTTAGTAAATAATACTTAAAACGAATGATTGCAACATTATTCATATGGTTGTTCCTGAGAAATTGGACTCCATTAGTGAATATCTTAATGTCAAGCATGAATAAATTACAGTCAAATTTTAGTGCAAAATTCTCTCTCATGCACAGAAAGATGATTTGCAGTCATCAGTGGCATGAAATTTAACAAGAACAAAGGCCAGATTCTGCACCTGGGATGGAGTAACGCCAGGCACAAGTATAGATTGGGAGAGGAATGGCTGGAGAGCAGCCCTGCAGAAAGGGATCTGGGGGTGCTGGTTGACAGTAGGCTCGATATGACCCAGCAGTGTGCCCTGGCAGCCAAGAAGGCAAACCGCATTCTGAGGTGCATCAAACACAGCATAACCATCTGGTCAAAAGAGGTGATTATCCCGCCGTATTTAGCGTTGGTGCGGCCTCACCTTGAGTACTGTGTGCAGTTCTGGGCCCCACAATTTAAGAAGGATGTTAAGTTACTTGAATGCGTCCAGGGGAGGGCAACAAAGGTGGTGAAAGGGCTGGAAGGCATGTCCTGTGAGGAGTGGCTAAGGATTTTGGGTTTGTCTAGTTTGGAGAAAAGGAGGCCGAGGGGCGACCTCATTGCTCTCTACAGCTTCCTGAGGAGGGGAAGCGGAGAGGGAGGTGCTGATCTCTTCTCCCTGGTATCCAGTGATAGGATGTGTGGGAATGGTCCAAAGCTGCATCAGGGGAGGTTCAGACTTGACATTAGGAAGCATTTCTTCACCGAGAGGGTGGTCAAACACTGGAACAGGCTTCCTAGAGTGTTGGTTGATGCCCCGTGCCTGTCAGTGTTTAAGAGGCATTTGGACAATGCCCTTAATAACATGCTTTAACTTTTGGTCAGCCCTGAAGTGGTCAGGCAGTTGGACTAGATGATCGTTGTAGGTCCCTTCCAACTGAACTATTCTATTCTATATGATAGCAATGTAACCATTTTGGTACCTTAACATGAGCTCATTGTGAGTTCAGAATAATGAGACATCATTAAAAGTGTAATTTTCAAGTTTTGGAGGGGATTTAGAGCAAGACAGAACATAAAATATCAGGCGGTGATTGTTCAAGTGCGAGTAATGATGTATGTGATCTTGAATGCCATATAAGTATTAGCAAAATTTAATATATTTTACTATTTAAAAAAAAAAAATCTAAATTCCATTTTCCTGACAGTCTTAATTCTGTACATTGAAATGCATATTCTCCTATCCTAGAAATGAACTTTACCCTGTAACTACAACTTCTGATGTAGAAAATTAATAGAGTTCTAAAAAGTACAAGCATACATATAAGAATTTCTGTAGAATCCCATCTCAAATCAGTTTGCTCTGCTGTGTCAGATGCATATGAATTTGCTTAAAAGCCATTAGCTATTAGGCTATTTTATAGCATCACAGTTATGAGAGATAAGATATAGGTCCAAAGGTCATTCTGTGCATATCCCTGCCTGCAAAGCATTTTCTAGTGTCTCGCAGTCATAATACATCGTTTGGGAAGACACAGGCATGCACACATGCCCTGTGTTTTAAGCTCTTCTGTGTTTTAGGGCGTGTGTTGGTATAGCTGCACCCTATAGCTGGAGCATACATTGTGAGCACAAGTTACCTAATGTTTTATGTAGGTGTCTCTGCTGCCTCCCCCAATTTGCTGCTCTTCCCTCCTCCTTTTGGTTCATTTGCTTGCAGGAGAACAGTAAACAGCACTGCTGCCTGCATGATTTGACTGGGGATAGATTTGAGGGATTCTCTTGCTGTCACCTATTTCCTTGCACAATAAGAAAATTCCTATATTTATCTCTATTCTCCACTCTGAAGATATTATTTGTCCTGTCAAAGGGTAATCCTTCTGGATCAGGAATTTATTCTGATTAATATATCGCAGTGGGGTTCTGTGATAATACAGATTTATAATAGCATCCTGTTTCAATGAAACAGACTGGTGATGTCTTGTTTTCCATATTACCAAAGGGATAGTGAGGAGCGAATGAAGTATGTGATGAGCAACTTAGTAACGTAATTTAGAATCTTACTGTGTTCTGTGCAAAATTATATGTTTCCAAGCGCAAACTAAAAGTCTGTCTGAAAGATTTATGCTGGGGTTACAGTTGAGAAACATCCTTTTCTTTTTAGCTATGTGTCTTGCAGCTGGATTTTGAATTGCTTGGAGTCTACTAATTGGCTTTACTGGTAGACCTGCTGAGAAAGCATTGCAGTCGTCCAGGTGAGGCACAAGAAAGAAGTGTATGGATTAGATTTCTGAATAATTTTTGGACACAGGCAGTATGAATCTGCGAGGAACATTTTATAAGCATTGACAAGCCAATTTAACTTGTAGCAGTAATGAGCTAAGAACCAAAAGAAGCCAGTGATTTTTCTTTTCCTATTTATTCTGAGATTTGTACTTTTACTTTGTTAATTTTCTTAGACCTTGATAGGAGGAGCATTCAGTACCATCTTCTACCATCTGATATCAGGGGTCAATGTGTGAATTTAGCTGTTTTGTATCACTAGATAGGTTCATCTCTGAGTGTTCATGTAAGTGTGTATGAGACCGTTCCATTAAAACCCTCAGGTGACCTACAAGTCCAAATTCAAGCATCAAAGCTACGTTAGATACTTTATTCAAAATATAATTGATGCCAAAGCATTTGCCCTGGTTTTGAAAATGAAACTGAGAATTGCAGTTCGCTGCGTGTTTTGGATGCGCCAAGGGCTTCTGCATAGGAGCGTGGAGGTGAAGTGCTGGTGTGCAGTCCTGTTTCTCCTCCATCTGGGGCTGGGTGAACTGGTGGTGGGAAGAGGGGAGCTGGCTTCTGGTACCTGAGACTGTGCGAAAGGAGGGGACTCCTTATAGCTTGCCAAGGGTGTACGAAGTCTTTATTCTGCTTTGTGGCTGGCCAAGGGACAGCTTGGATCTCTAAAAGAGAGAAAAGCAATATTTGTCTGAAACTTGGTGCTAAAGCTGTTATTTCAGACAGAGAATCCTGAAATTGTTACAGCTGGTTCTACAAAATAGCAAAATAGGCCTTTAGCCACATATCAAACATCAAATATCTTTGTGTGCTCTGCCATTATGTCTCAGCAGATTACTAGGTATCTCTGGAGCAGTGAATCTAGATCTGGGACGTTGGCTGGTGCTCAGGTGGGACAGCTTGCTCACTAACTCTTCATGTGCTCTGCAGGAAGAATTAAGAAAACTTGTGTTTATTTCTATCCTCTGATATTCCCTTTCCCAATCAGAAAGTGTATCGATATTGCTATATGCCCCTGCCTACTACCACCAATCCTTGAAAATCTTATTTAGAGGGGCCTAGCTTGACTCCTCACATATTTTACCCCATCCTGTCTTACTGTACTGATGTTTTTACTAGGCTCTCCACGGTTGTTATTTATAGGCATTCATTGTTTAGTCCATGCTGATTTGCAAGATTCACATGCGAACTGTTGCATTGCCTTCTGTTGGTTCTCAGTTTGGTCTGAGTGTGGATCCCCTTGAGAGTGATAAGGAAGAGTTTATATATAAGAAAACCCACAAAGCTTATAACATTTTTTTTTCTGTTTTTATGCAGAAGGAGAAATTCCATTTTGAATTTCTGGTGTGATCAGTGCCATGGGATCTCAGAGTATAAGCACTGAAGAACTAAACAATAAATGCATAAAATGTTTCAAATAGTCAAAAGGGAAGGGGAGGTGGCTGAGCACTGCTTCAGAAACTGTTACTCAGTGTGATTACTGTGCTACATAGCCTTTACAGAGCAGAAGAAGGGACAAACAGCATACTAAGCAGATCTACCACAGATCATGGGATTTAACTGGGACCACTGTATAACTTTCTGGGCAGACTGAAAAATATAACAGGTTGGGAATGTGGTGGAGATAGGCTGGCCTAGATTGTCCCCAACTTGTAAAAATTTCACGTTGTGTAAATAAAGGCAGTAATTCATAAGGGAAAAAACCAACAACCTTTAAACAGTTTTTTTTGTAAGAAAGAGAAAGTTAATAAGCAATGTATCAAGGAGAGGTACTCTGTTTTGTATTTTTAGGCCTTTCTGTAACTCAATGAGGTCAGCTCAACAAATTCTTTGTTATTGAACATAATTTCAAATGTAGTTTTCCCTCTATCAGAGTAATTTTAATTGTCCTTAACTGTTCTCTTTCCATGCAGGAGAAAAGTAACCTAAGAGAATACAGCAGAGAGGGGTTATTTCCAAATAGATGATTAAACCATTCCACTAGAAAATCAAATTAGATTGGAATGAAATACAGCTATGGAAATGCTATTACTTTGGTGAATTGTATGCGGGGACCCTCATACAAGGGCATAATGGGATTTGCAGGATCTAGGTGCAGAAGTACTAACTTCAGAGAAGAGAAATAATGTAATTAAGGAGGCTCTCTGGACTGGTAGATGATGTAAAGCAAAGAGTCCTCCACTGGAATGTAACAGAGTGAGCTAAACCCAGGATGGATCTACGTTTTGACAGGTGACAAGATAACTTTCCACTGATGCGAACCTAACTATACAAATTTAAAATGATGGACAGACCCCTGTTTGGTTGATTGGATTTTTTTCCCACTGAGTCAAGACAACTGCTAATATGCTTAAAATAAGTACTTGCTAAGTGCTTTCCTGGATTGGGACCAGGGAACCCACCCAGCATTTTGCAGGACTGATCTCCCATATAGTCTGTGAAAAATCCAATATTTCCAGGGACTATCACTTTACTAGCCTCTTTTTTTTTTCTTTTTAGCAGTATCATGATTAATAGGATTTTATTGCATTAATGTTGTTGTATCATCTAAATGCTTAATAATATAATGTGAAGATTTCACAGTCCACGTTTGCATTGACATTAGTATTTTAAAGTAAGACTTAAATCCTCTCTCTCGTGCTTATGTTTCTAGTTCCTACAGATTTCTAAGGGAAACGTTGAACTTTATTGGAAAAATCCAATACACTGTTTCTGAACAGTGCTTTCTAAATAATCCATACAATTTCACAGATTCTTCAAACCTCACAGACATTCTGGTAACATCTTTGAATTACTTGAGCGTGGAGATGAGTGGGTGTGCTCGATAGAGAGGAGGAAGCTGAGAAAAAAAACCCTGCTATGTGGAACATGTTAAATATCTTGTCTGGTTTTCTTGTAGTTTGCACTGAATAGACTCTGCCACTTCTGCACTTAGATGGTTGGGTTTTTTTAAGGTTGTATCCAGTAGAACTGAATGATTACTATGATACTATGATCCAATATGACTGAAAAATCGGGTAGACTGAAAGTCTATGATAAAATCACTCAGAATCTTAAACACAGCCTTTCTCGCTCCTGTGGTATTTGTGAAAGTGTTATCAGGATATTTCATAGAGGCGGTGGCAGGTTGGACTGAGAGTGGCACTGTCCTGTTGGTGTCTGACAAAGGAGGCAGGGTCGAGAGAGAGACCAATAACTGCACATTTCCCAGTGATGCCAAACTAACTATACAAAGTTAAAATGATGGACAGGCCCCTGTTTGGTTGGTTGATTTTTTTTTTTTTTTCCACTGAGTCAAAACAACTGCTCATGTGCTTAAAAATAAGGTACTTGCTAAGTGCTTTCCTGGGTTAGGCAGAAAAACCTCATGCCACATCACCTGCAAATGCATATTTTGTTATTATACATTAACTTGTTCAAAGTTCTGGCTTGGTGAGGTGCTGGGGTACTATTGTGGGGTGGGTCCATACCATGTTCACAGAAGGTGGTGAGGCATTTCCATTGCTAAGGCAGCCTGATCAAAACGTTTTCATGAGTGTGGTCAGTTTGGTCATTCTGAGTTTGCAGTGAAAAACAACAGCAAGAATTATTCTTGTGCATATATTATATTTGCTGTAGAATTTTCTATACAAAATCTGCCTGAAAAATGAAGCAATCCTTATCTGTAATCTGTGATGTATGGTACATTCAAGGCTTCTTTTGGTAGCAGTGCACTTTTGATCAATTAACTGTGTTTGAAAGTAGCCTTAAATAGATTAATCCACCTTTCTATCCACAGTCTTTCCAGAATAATGCCAGTATATCCCTCATTGACAAAAGCTAACAAGCAAGGGGGAAAACAAAACAAAAGAAAACAAAGCAACCCAAGAATTAAAACAGAAGTGAGTAAGTACATGCTGTGGTTGACTTCCCCTTTGGCTTCACGCTGCTGCCAAGGAATCCTCCCACCTGGCCCATCTTTTGTTGGACTGGAGGAAATGAAATGCAAACTCAAGCGTGTGGGACTGGAGGAAATGAAATGCAAACTCAAGCGTGTGGGACTGGAGGAAATGAAATGCAAACTCAAGCGTGTGAAATGGAGTTTGACGCATCCGATACAGGCAATTAACTTGATTCTTAGTTTTCTACTGTTTTGGTAAGGTGGGAGTTTTGAGGCAGGAGGAGAAGGGTGTTTTTTCCCCCAATTATTTATTTCCTTCTAATATACATATTACTTATTTTGTAATTATCTGGGAGAGCCAGTTACTTTAGAGTTACTGGCTGAAACAGAGAAAGAACTTAATTTCATGGTGTTTCTGGAATTAGCATATGCCCTACTGTCAGGCTGGCAAAACTGAATTGCATTAACCTTCTTTAATACATATTTTTATTCCTAGGAATGCAGTTAGGAAAAATAAACCTAATTCAGAATATTTGAGCTGTCAAAAATTCAAATTCATAAGCTTATGAATACCCCTAGGTGGCACTACATGCTTTTTTTGTTCAAAAGTAAATCACATACTTTATATGTAAATAAAAGCAAAATCTTAACAGCTTAATACACATGATGATCTCTAAAATGTCAATTGTATAATAGATTCCATATTTTCTTTAATAAAGGTGGCTGACAATTTTTTTTTATAATTCATGGAATAAAACCGTTCTTGTGTGAGGATATCAGAGAAGTCTTCTCTGGTTCTTTCTCTTGGCTTTTTATACAGAGGTGTCCTCCATATGAATAGTCATTATCACTGCGCTCTAATTGGTAAATGATATATACAGGTATAGGTCTCATAAATATATATTTACATGTAGGCTTTACAGTGTGATCACAAATATCAACTATATTAATAAGCTTCAAAAGGTAAAGCATGACAGTTGAGCTGCTAGCGAAATCAAAGAGGAATCTCTGTGGTAGCATTTCTTAGCACTCAGTAGTAGTGGTGACACCCGGGCCATTGCCGAAGTAGCACTGGAGAAGGTGGCTTCAGTCCTGTTGGCTTGGGGATAATTGTTTATGTGACATCTGGTGTAGAAGAACTGAAGTAACCAAAGCTGAAAAACACAAAAAAACCTTTAACTGTGTCCTAATATGGTTAATATTAGTCACAAGGCACTTTTACAACTAACGCAGTGTTTTAAAATAGTGTATGTGGGACCTTTGTCACGCAAATGCAGTAATGGAAAAATAAGTCTGAAAGCTGAAGTGATTGGGGGGGGGGGGTGGAAGCACCCAAAAGCTTACTGGATTAAAATGAAATAGGCTATGTGTCAGAGGAGAACAAAATGTTCAGACATTCTGGGTGTTCATTTTGTGCATTAAGCTGCATGGTATTTTTTCTGAATCCTTAATTAGCCAGGTCTAGGTGATGTTGCAAGTTGCTTAGCAGGGCAGTTTTTGTACCATTTTCAAAGTTGGTGTAAAATAATTAATAATAATAATACAAGGAAAGTTTGCAATGGAGTTGTGCATGTTCTCTGTGCTGGTTTTCAGTACTTGATGTTTTAAGCTGTAATTTAACTCTAGATTTCTGTACACAAATTTAACAGACGGTAATGTCCCTTTCCTCTCACATTTTCCTGCTAAACACTGTTTAAGTCCACAGCACATATAAAACAGTATCAGTGTATTTTCTCTTAGGTCATCAGGTAAAGAAAGATACAAGAGTAGTAAATACCCACATGACAGTAGTCTTCAATTGGTTAGATAAGATCGAGTCTCCACATTAATCCTATGTAAACTGCAAAAGATGCAAAATCTAATAATTTGTCCCTAGTTTGCTTTTCAGAAAAGAGCATGTTCAGCAGCATGGCCAATTTTACTGCTACAGATAAAATAAAAGAAAGAAGAACATGTAATACAGACTGGTATACTGTTGCTGTCTGGTGATAAGAGACGTGCATGTTCTCAGTGCCAGGAGTAGACACACACAAATAAAACTTGAACTTACATTTATTTTGACGTAGAAGAATGGGTCCTTTTGCTATTTCAGGCATAAAACCAAAATGTGCAAAATTTGATAAAACAGGGAATAATACTTGAACTAAAATCCATATGAACCACACCTCTTATGTTTCTGCTATCTTTACCACACAGTTGTCTCTCCCTCTTGTCTGTCTGTTGGATTCATCCCTCCCAAATCCTTTCTTTTCTAATGGTTGGGACATACTAACTGCCATTTAATTTAATTCAGCCACAAGAGGACAGGGAAAATTAAGTGAAATCCTGGATCCACTGAAGGCAATGCCAAACTCCTACTGACTTCTGGGAGACAAGGATTTCCCTAGGATACCTAAAGGTATATACATCCTCTGAAGGAGCTCTATACATTCTTAAGGGCTTTTTGAAAGTGAAGAAAAATGGGGCGGGGGGGAAAGAATTGTGTGTTGAGCATGGAATCGGTTGGTGCTGTGTTTCTACACAGCATTTGGTGGTGAAACTGTTGAGAGTGTGGCTAAGGTAGAAGATGAGGTTTTGATGGCTTAAGAGCTTAAGGCATGTATCAAAAGTCCAATGTTACTTCTAGTAGGTCTGCACACATCATTGTCATATGTCATCTGTATATATTTATGTATGCATATATACATACACATACAGATGATATCACATATATGTTAGTACATTATATCCAGCATTAGAAAACAAATTGTACACTGTTTTCCCATTTTAACAGTTGTACTTGAATGAAGAGAAAAGATCTAACAGTACACTAATGGAATAACATTCTGCTTGTAGCTGACAGGGAAATACTGAGAGAGCAGATAATTGTTTTATAATTGTGCTTCTTCAGAAGGGAAGAATCAATAATCAATGAAATGTAAAGGGAAGACAAATCAATTGAGAGGAAAACTGAAAAGTTTGAAAGGAAGATGTTGGAGAGACCTGATTGTGATTTAAAGAGGATTTAGTCTGTGATTACAAAACCTTTTGAAAATAATGATGCACTTAGATGGTTAGTTATTTTGTTTTTACTTTCAGAGCTAACGTTCACTTTACCTGATGTAAAGTGAATGTTTCACCCTGATGCAATGAACTCCTTGGTTCTTGGGGGAAAAAAAAGCGTAATTAATTATTTATGCTCTTTTATATAAATAATATTTATCACTGTTTCTTAAGGCCTCTTTCAGTTCTCCGCATGATAACTGTAATGACACCGAGCGCTCACACTCCATAATCTCAGGGGAGTAAAGGGGATGAGCATTAAATGCAATAAATATACCACCTCCTTGTGCTAGGTGCACAGGAGAGGGTGTAGCAACCCCCAGAGGGGTCCTCTGTCTGCTGTGCAGCCACTCTTTGTTCAGACAGCTGGTAGGGAGCCAGGGACGAGCTGTGGTGTCTCTCTCCTGCTTCTTAACAATAAGCAATTCTGCAATTAGTATTGTAAAGATGCGTGAGCGAGCAGAATAAGCAGAGGTCTTGTGCAGAGCACAGTCTGAATATTTAACATGAGGCATGTTAAAAAAAAAATAAGACAACCTCTTTATTTTTTAATGCATTTATTCCAGAAATAGAAGTCAGACAGTAGCTGGTCAGACCATAAAGGATTTCCCAGAATGATTATGGGTTGTTTGGGTTTTTCTCTTCTTCTATTTAGCAGTGAAAATTATGACATTTTAATGTCTAGAAAACATGTGGGTGACCCAAGAATGACTATTATTTTTTCTGGGCATCAGACGGAAGAAAAAACTGTATTTGACAGGTTGATTTATAAAAAATGGCAGTTGTTTATTGCTGCTTCTGGGGCTGGGAATATTAGAGCAAGTTCCAGGCAGATGGACTAGCCAAGTGACAGGGTCATTTGGGCAGGTGATAAATTGTCCAGAGTAATTTCAAAATTGTACTTCAGGGAATACTGCCTGGTAGAGAATTGAGTAAATGCTACTCCACATTCATCAGTCTTTCAGAAAACTCCCTACAGCCTGTTTTCATTGCTTATGGCCTGTCTCTGCAGAGCAAGGACTGGGTAGGCAATTAGTTTTCACAGCTCTGTAAAACCACGGCTTCTCCTTCCTTCTCTCCTGCCCTTTTCCCTTCCTCAAGTGATGCCACACATGTGTACACCCCGTAGGCGCACAACAGTTATGTATCTGGAAAAGTATTCGGAGATAAAACCATATCTGGCTTGAGGGACAGGGTTGCTCGGGAGCTCCTCGTATTTTATTTTCACTGCCTCATTAGGAGTAAGAGGGGCTGGTAAACAAGGAGGTCTGCTGCTGTCCCCACACAGATGCTTCGAGATGCTGTAACACTCTCTGTGTAAAGGGCTCAGCTTACATACCCGATCACGGCACGTGGGCAAACCTAGTCAGCTGGAAAAAAATGGCAAATAACAAATGTCCTGACGTTATTACCATATTAGACAATGTCAGAAGAGGCGGATTGGGAACAGGCAGCCTGCAGCCCCAATGGTGGCAGGTCGGTGCTCCTCCCGGCACTCACCGCCTTTTTGCTTGGGGACGCGCTTCAGCGCTGTTGGTTTTTCCATCCTTGTTGACCACGTGTGAGATGCCGTCACTCAGTTATCTCATGATGGCACTACCCAAACGGCGTGCAGTCTCGCTGAGCTCATTTCTGCGCATGCTGAGTTGTTTTTTGCATATACTGGTTATAATTGCTCTCTTCCCTCCCACCACCTCTGCGTTTTTTATCATTCTCTTCCTGGGTTATTAGCTCTACCATGTGCAAACTAGGCCTTTTGAAACATTCAAAGCACCTAGTGCTTAGCTGGTTTTGCCAAACTCAACGATAAAAATAACTCTCCACTTCACCGTCACTCTGCAATTGCGTAAATACTGTTCTTCCTATTCAGTCTCCGTCACAGCACTGTCCCAGAGATGCGAACTGCAGCACTAAGAGGACACAGGATAAGCATTTCCAGGATTTGGCCTTCTGGAAACAAAGGATTTCTGTAATTTAGGACTAAGTAAAAGTAGGATGATTGAAATATCACTGCAAATTTGCAAACTCTTCCAATTTTATTGTAGGCCTTACAGTATTGCTTTTCTCTCTAAGTCCCAGTTCCTGGAGTTGTGTGACTTTGTAAACATCTCAGATTTATTACTATTTCCTTTTCTTACAGCTATTTTTAGCCTCCCACCAATTTCTGAGGGAAGTTTGATAGGCATGCAAATATGAACAACCCAAAGCATATTTTTAAATGAATCTCAAGTTTTATAGGGTCGCCTAAATCACAATTATATTTGCTTGGAGTTGGCAATATTGCCACGATGTGGTAGTTGAAATACTAACCTTTTAATGGCAGCCATTGGATACAATAACTCTGAAAAAGGATAGACAGTTACTTTCTCTAAATTTGAGAACCTTTTCTGGATGTTTTTTGGATGTAATGTTCATGTTCTCTGTTGGACTGTATGAAAAAAAAATAAAAAAGGATATGGCACAGGGACGGGGTATAGAAAAATTAGAACATTTGGAATGGATGGACTGAAAATGTAATGCAGGGATACTCTGGAGAACAAGAATAAGAGAAAGCACAGAAACTAGAGGGAAATTCTGGTCTACTTACTGAAAATAAATCCTTTTCCTCCAGATATTTAGTAACAGAAGAGTCTGCCTTTAAAAATGCAAGTGAGTCAAAATCTCAACACCAATTTGGAATTGCTTATAATCCACAAAGAGAAAGTAAGGATACATTTTTCTTCTCAAAACCCCCATGTGATTCTGCTTTAGCAGTCTGTCTTTTTTTTTTTAAAATGTGAGCTATATATAGAAAGCAGAAAAGGAAAACATCAGGAGGTTAGAGCTGTACAAAATAAGGGCTAGACAGAAACAGACTGACAGAGAAAGCAAGCAGTAGAGTGCAACCTGTATTGTAGAGGAACACATTCAAAGAACAAGAAAAATCTCTATCTTTTAACAGCAATGTAAAGCGAATGGAAGATAAAACTATTAAATGTCCCAAAGGAGATGTCCCAAAGTTTTCCTTCTGTTCAAGGAAGAATAAAAAAAACCAGGGGTACATGGGATAATTCAGGCTTTCAATGAAGAAGAATATGTTTGCTTCAAGTTCTTAGACTCAAGTTTTGCTTCACTATGTGTCCTCTTTAGTGGGTGCCAATTATTTGGCTGTCATATGAGTTATGCTTTTCCTCAATAGCCAGTTTGATTCCAGCTGGACTGTGGAGTCAGCTTCGGTGTCAGCAGACAGAGAAAGCAGAAACAGGAGACTGGAAAAAGGCTGTGTGGGGGCAAGCATGTACTAAATCCACTCAGAAGCCAACAGGTGAATGTGGCCTGTTCATAAGAAAATGTGAAACGAAAGATGTTTTTGCTTTGCACAGTTGACAAACATGAGTATTGCTCAGTGTTGCGCAGGTGGGAGGAACAGGCTGTACCCATGATCTCTGTACAACACTGAGCACCCTCAGTGGAGCAGTTCCTGTGGGGCCAGACATCTTGCAGATTAAAAGGATAGTATTTCATAGAGACAGACCCGCAAAGAGAAAGCAGAAGACAAAATGAAATCCCCATGTGCAGTCCTTGAGTCACAATAATCTTATGAAACTAAAAAGAAGAAATTATTAGGCTTGAAAAGAAGAGGCACTGTTATACATCTTGGAAAGAGCAAGGGTTATCATTATACAGGAGAGAAGAGACCAAGCTGCTGACCATGGCATTGAATCGTAGTCTGTGATGTCAAGGAAGAGGTAATGTTAGCACCAGCCTGCACTGACTACCGTGCTGTGGGAGTGCTTTAATTGCTGGTATGGTTGTAACAGGTACGGTCTGAAGATGGGATTCAGACAGTAGAAGGCAGCATGAAGTGCTCTTGAGAACAGACAAAATTCTGTCACTTTTGCTTTTGTGAATAATAAGCCATAAGAACGCATAATGAGAAGGTGACTAATGAATTAATCTATGTGACTGCAACCTAAATTACTGAGCCTTCAGCAAAGTGGTCTGAGAGTAGGATATCGCCCAAAAAAGCTCACTGATGGTTGCCAAACCTGTAAGTAAGGCCCTTTGAAGAACACAGCATGGATTAGCTCTGTGGAGCAACATGCAGTTGATTTTTTTGACATACATTTGCATCTGTAGCAAAAGGCTGCAGACAATCCAACAGACAAACCCCTGGCAGTAAATCACTGAAAGATTACAAGGAATGAGTGCACAGAAGGTTGTTCCTGGTACCAAGTGCAGGATGGAATGAAATACTGCTCTGAAGGAGATCTGGCAATAGTGTATAGCTAGCAGAAATGTTGATATACTAAATCAAAATACATGAGAGGACAGAAGTATTCCTGGGACAAATAAGGAGGTATATTGTCTACCACATGAATGGCCATTGAAGGCATCCACAGAAACAGCAGTAATTGTGCAAAAGGTGTTTACTTGTATAGTGTTCAACAACAGATCACTCAAGACCCATCAGCCTCATAAAATCTGAATGCAATGATAAAATGTTCAGGTCAAACTTCTGAGGATAGACAATAGATGGTCAACTGTGATGACTCCAATTTCAACAAGAGCTGCAGTAGGGAACCGAAGCCAGCCTTTGCAAAGTGGTGGATATTCTTTACTTAGAAAATGGGGCAAAATATTCTGCAGGAAAATTTAAGTGATTTATAGCCGAAGGGCAATTTGAGAACAAGACATCTTCATCAGATCATCTAGAAAACAATAGAAAGCCAGTGCTAAGACAGCCAAGAAAGTAAAGGCAGAGAGACAAGTACAGATCCATATCTGGAAATGCTGGGCCATCATGATACACCCTCAGCAGGAATAAACCTAACATGGTGATTGCTAGGCTGGGGGCAACCTTCCTAGGAGTGACAGTGTGCCGTGGCCCAACAGAGATGCTGGACAAGGCTGGTTAGGTAGGCAGCTCGCTGCACAAATGGATCAGGACAAAGAGCACGCAGGAGCACTTCTGTGTTCAGTGATTGAGTGGCGTGGAAAGCGCTGACAAAATTAACGTGCGGGAGAGTGTGAGGCAAGAGGAAGGGTGTCGTGTTGGGCTGGCCAGAGGCTCGGAGCACATCCTTCACTTCTCTTGTGCATGCTAGAAAAAGTGCAAGAATGATACAAAAGAAAAAAAAAATTGGGGGTAGTGGTGGTGGTGATGTAGGAATATTCATTTAGCATGAACAGAAATTACATAGTATCATTTTTCAGTGAAGTTGGAAAGCTTACCAGGCTTACCACATCTTTGTGTAGTTTATGATTTGCTGTTGATGACTTTTAGTAAATAATTATTCCAGTTATATTACTCACATTTAGTGTATGTTTCAAATTCATAGGCTGACATGTTGTGCCATTTATAAAGCAATCTGTCTTGTTCCATTATTCATATGGCAAACTATAGCTAGGCATTGTGTTTAATGAGGTACTAGTTAAAAAAATATATATTACTAAATGTAAACTCTTCTTGGAGAGACTATATAATAGTAAGTACTGTGAGAGATACCATGGCTTTACACATTAGGCTTCCTGTGCACTAACAATTTTCTTTTTCAAAATACCTTACCATAGTAAAATAACCATGTTAAAATATAACTAATTAATTAATATTAATTTATTTGTTCAAAAAATAATGTGGAAAACTCAGTCCAGGCACAATGTCCCCTCATCAGCTCTTCGTCGTTATGACTGATAGCATTAAAAACACAAAGTCCAAAACAATTGCGTATTGAATCCTGAAAAATTTTACCCATCAGAAGCAAGTATTATTTTAAATAATATTTTCGAAATGGGCAAAAAAAAAGAACCCAAATAGGAGCATAGAAGAACACTTCTTTCTTCTTACTGTAATTCCTCTTTTCTGATATAATTTGTATGCCTTTTTTGTCTTTTTTTCTTTTCATAGAATCATAGAATGGTTTGGGTTGGAAGGGACCTTTAAAGGTCATCTAGTCCAACCCCCCTGCAATGAGCAGGGACATCTTCAACTAGATCAGGTTGCTCAGAGCCCCGTCCAACCTGACCTTGAATGTTTCCAGGGATGGGGCATCCACCACCTCTCTGGGCAACCTGTGCCAGTGCTTCACCACCCTCAGCGTAAAAAATTTCTTCCTTCTATCTAGTCTAAATCTACCCCCCTTTAGTTTAAAGCCATTCCCCCTTGTCCTGTTGCAACAGGCCCTGCTAAAAAGTTTGCCGCCATCTTTTTTATAAGCCCCCTTTAAGTACTGATAGGCTGCAATAAGGTCTCCCCAAAGCCTTCTCTTCTCTAGGCTGAACAACCCCAACTCTCTCAGCCTTTCTTCATAGGAGAGCTGTTCCATCCCCCTGATCATTTTCGTGGCCCTCTTCTGGACCCGCTCCAACAGGTCCGTGTCTTTCTTATGCTGAGGGCTCCAGAGCTGGACGCAGTACTCCAGGTGGGGTCTCACCAGAGCAGTGTAGAGGGGCAGAATCACCTCCCTCGACCTGCTGGCCACGCTTCTTTTGATGCAGCCCAGGATACGATTGGCCTTTTCAATCTCTCACTTTTTCATAGACTATCAGTAGAGATCTGTAGAGACTTTTGAGTATTCAGAACTATGTGCAAATTATGTTTGTGGATATGCAAGCATACACTCACTTTTCATAATAATGATAGTCATGTATTTACCAAATGTTGAACACAGTTACAAAAATAGAATAATTTAGTATCTGAAATTTCTGCTCAAGGTAGTTTTATGTACTAAACCAAGTACACATAGTATTTTACAAGAGAGGGTATTGTATGCAAATCTCCAAAGTAATTTCTTTGAACTGGTAATATTTTTCTGACTACATGAAGTTTTTAGCAGGCATCTGAATTCTTAATTTCTGCTGGCAAACTTTGAGGTGATTATGAAGACTAGTATTCTGATGTGTTCTTTCTACCTGCTCAGGCATCAGTTCTTTTTTTGTATTTAACTTTTAAAACCCCAAAAGAGGTTCTTTATGTGATTTTGAGTGACAGTAAGATTTTAACTGTAGACTTCATTTGCACTTCCTGGAAAAAAAGTTTTTTATAATGCAGTTCAATTGGCTAATTGAAATATATATTGAAATATATATATATATAATAATATAATTTTAAAAATAATTTTTCAATATTGTGAAACATTGACTTAGACCTCAAATCATTGATATGTAATTAGCATAATAATTTATTCATATATATACTTTTAGATGCTGTTCCTTTGATTTTTTAAGTGTGTGTGTGATTATGTGGTTTTATCATGTTTGCTATTACCAAGATTACCAAGATTTTCATAGGAATAAATGAATTTTCTGTGTTTTGGGCTGATGAAGAGTTCTGACTTTCACACAGTATCGTGCACTAATCTTCTGCCTTGACTTGTACTGACAATCCTTGATATAACCAAAGTCTTATTTTTTTTTTATAAGGATTGGCCTATAAACTCTTCTTTTAGATTACTATAAAAAGCAAAATTTAGATTCTAATACAGTATGGAATTTTACATATTTTATTCATGGCTTATATTTAATCTTAAGAACCCAAATATATAAACATTAAAATGTAACAATTGTGCCTCATAGAACAACATATTGGGGCTTTTTAAAATGAAGGTATCACATGCTATTAAAAGAAAGCATTCTGAATCAATTTGGTTTCAGAACTTTTATTCCACAGGAAATTTAACATAACGACTTTTATTTTCAATTCCTTGCCCGTTACTTCCATATTTGGAAGAATAACCTCAACAGCTTCAGTAAGACACCAACTTTAATTGCCCAGGAGAAACATTCCTCATTATTTCAGTTGTTTGTTATTAGATCATTATGTTGCTGTATTATAATTAGGACAATTAGTTTGAAACTCAGATATGCAGCAGTATGACTTTGGGGGTGGGCATCATGTAAAAAGAACTGGTGATTTAAGAATGTTAATGAACCATCCCCTTAAATCTCAAACTGATTCTTTTGGGTGTTTAGGATGATGTAAGAGAAAATTTTCTTTTCCTTTTATTCACACACTTTCTTTTGCTTCCCGAGCCTGGTTCTGGCTGAGACAAGAGAAGCTCCTTGAAGTATTTGCAGCCTGTCATGACATATAGGAGATCTAGTGAAAAGAAAAAACACCGAGAGAATTGTTTTACAGAAACAATAGTTTCAGATACAATTTTTATAAACATGCAAACTTTCAAGTTTCTGTGTACATCCAATCTTCTGATGCTTCTCCTACTTTCAGAAAGTATCTGATTTCATTTCATATTCACAGTGTTTGGAAGTTAAAACATGACTACCCTAAAAAAACCCCAAACTAATGAAGTTTAGGAAAATACTGAGGTTGAAAGAAGTTGGTTACATGTGTCCCATTTGTACCATACTGATTGTAAAAATATATTGTTCTGGGATATGCTGTTACTTTGTATGTATTTATAAATACTTCCTGCAGTGTTTATTCATTTTTATTGAATTTGGGTAGAAGTCTGTCTTTTTCTTCAGTTATGGTTGTCCCAGTTAAACCTAAAAACATTTGATTCTTTAGATGCTTTATGTATCTGAGTCCATACTTTGAAACATCCTGGGATGCATTTAATATTCAAGGCACTCATAGACACAACAAACAGAACTAAGTCTGAAAGGGATCACAGGAAATGTTGTTCGTGATCTGTTTTACTGTTGGATCTGTGAATCCGGGAGTCCAGATTGTATCCTGCCTGTTTCGATGGCAGGTGCAGCCAAGGCACTGCCCCATTCCTCTCTTTTAAATATGTGGCTCAAAAGAGTGTTATAATCTCCAAAGTTATGTTTTAAAAATGGAAATCAAAAGGGTTCAAGGTTTGTGAGACTTGAGTGATCAAAAATGGTGTAAAACAATTATCAGATATGGCACTTTTTGTGAAGACTTCAGTATTTCCTAAGGATATCCCTAAATTGTCTCAGCGGTTTTGACACATTTTGTGGTAGACTTCTTTATAAATATATGTCTGATATTTATTGTTTTATTTCACATTTAATAAGGATGAAAACAGCTTGTGTAAGTATATTAAAACTGGGAAACTTAGGCTTCAGAAGCTCATATTAATTCCTAAAAATGCAATCAGGTATCTGACTTGATGCCCTTATATTTGAAATGTTGTAGGCAGTGATATTTTTTAGGATTCACATTGCTCACTCTGCTGCCCTTTTCAGTGGTGTGGGAGTCCCTGCCTTGGCCTTTCTGTGGGCAGATGAGTGATGGTGAATAACTTTTTTCTCTTGTTGCTACTTGTACATCTGCACATTAATATGAGAAACAGTTCCTCTCGCTCAGCTAGTAAGATAAATCATAGATAATATTTTGGGCTATTTAGAGACTGGCTGTATCTTCAAGCTGCCTTCTTTGTAAGATACAAATAATTATAAAAGATAATAAATGGAATGTTCCTTCTAGCTCAGCTCCATCCATAGAGGTCTCCAGTTCAGTGATGCTGTCACTTGAGATACTTGGCCCATCAAGAAGCTTGAGCTGAAGGTCAGGCGATGCTGATGCTTGAAATAATGTTGAAATGGAAACTGAGCTATACTTCAAGCTGACAAAACTCTCAATCTCTGTGCTCATGTACAGTTCAAGTATTATTTGCCATATGGTCACTCTCAATTTGGTGCTATAACTTAAGGAGAATAGCTTCAGCTAAATTTTGTCATGAAGACAGGCTCTTAGTATTGCATGTTTGTGTCTTTCTGACAGCTATGAACTGGGGGAGGTTTGTTTGTTTTTATTTTGCTTCAATTAATGAAGGTAAAGGCTTAGTCTAATAAGGTACATTCTGTCATCAAAATAAGTGATGAATGAGACCTCCACCTCTGTAAAAACACAGTGAAAATTAGCACTGTATTTTTTATTTCAGGATCCTGAGGTTTGTCAGTCTTGGCTTGTTTTCTTCATTGTAGAACTAAAGTGACTGCTCCTTCTCTATTTTGATGTCAAGACAGGTCACACACACATTAATCACAACAGGATAATAAAACCACACATTTTGGCAGTGAAGTCATGCCCTCTGTGTGAGAGGTAATATATTAGTATGGCACTGGCAAATTTACAGTAGAAAATATATATATTGCAGAATTTATATATAGTAAATAAATTTGGCTTCCTGGTTATATATGACCTTTCCAAGGCTTGCCTAATTCTTCCTTCAGCAAAGTAGTTTTATTAATGCTTTCAGGTTTAACCTGGATGTAGCGCACTGTCATGTTTATATGTTGTTGTGCTGTTCATTTTGCTCCACAGAAGCTAGCTTCCATTTGTACATGCCTTGAAGTGGAATAAATGGGACTTCTATTATAAAACCTAATGTCAGATTGACTCCATCTAGAAAATAACAATTTTTAAAGTTCGCATAAAATAGGGACATTCTCCGCTCTTTTTTTCGGATATGTTTGATTAAAATAGTTTGCTCTGTTTATTAAATCACTGGTGTCTTACCTTCAGGGGCAACTAAAGCAGAAGCAGATCTTCGCATTTGTCGTCAGCTTAAGGTCACAAATACAACTAGATTAAATAGAGCTATATACCTTTCCCCACCACTGAATTATCAGTGATGAATTATTTATAATAAAATTAAGCACACACATGAGGAGTAAGTTGAGTGTAAAATGTTACCCTGAGGGAATAGCCAAGCATTTCAGTCAATGGGTGTTTACATCTACCTGTGCAGATGATTTTTCAGTGTAGAGTGTAGTAAACTGCAAATCCCAAAGAAATTGGCTTTGGTAGGAGTTGGATCAGATCCATAGTGTCCCAAGTGATATTTACAAAAAGAGGCTTTGTGCTTGTCGTGGTTTAATCTCAGTCGGCAACTAAGCACCACGCAGCCGCTCGCTCACTCCCCCCTACCCGGTGGGATGGGGGAGAGAATTGGAAGAGCACAAGTTAGAAAAAAACTCGTGGGTTGAGATAAAAACAGTTTAATAATTGAAATAAAATGATGATAATAATAATAATACACAAAGCAAGTGATGCACAGTACAATTGCTCACCACCCGCCGACCGATGCCCAGCCAGTCCCCGAGCAGCGGCCCCCCTCGGCCAGCTTTCCCCAGTTTATGTACTGAGCATGACGTCACATGGTATGGAATGTCCCTTTGGCCAGTTTGGCTGTGCCCCCTCCCAGCTTCTTGTGCACCTCCAGCCTTCTCAGTCGGTAGAGCATGGGAAGCTGAAAAGTCCTTGGCTAGTGTAAGCATTACCTAGCAACAACTAAAACATCGGTGCTTTATCAACTTTGTTCTCATCCTAAATCCAAAACACTGTACCAGCTACTAGAAAAGAAATTAACTCTATCCCTGCCGAAACCAGGACAATATCCACCCCTTATTCTATACCATCTGCGTCATGCTCAAGTCTCATATTTTCCAGTACATTTTCATTAATCACCACCCCTTTATATATACACACACACACACACACACAGAGATAGCATTCCCTTCGTCTGTGGGCCATCCCTCTAAAATGTTCGGTGAGTTCATTTAGTCCATGACTTCGGGCTCCATCTGTCATAATAATCTTCCAGGGCAGGAAAAATGGAGATGGTATATGGTGTTGGATTGTTTCATGTTGAAGTCAGTTCTGGTACCATCATCACTGTGCTTTGCTTGGTTTCACTGAAGTTATTCTTCATTAGTCTGGGTGATTCTTATTGTAATAACATTAGTATGGCATATAATATAATTAGTATTATTAGTATATCTGTGTATTATTAGTATAACTATTATAACTATGATTAGTACTTAACATCACATAATTCAGATCATTGGCTATTCTCACCCAAAATCAAATCCCCTTGAGGCACACATCGGACTTCCCCATCCTTCCGCATTATCCACCAAGTGCACCCAGGTCCTTGAGCAAAAGCAATCCCATGGATGGGTCTGCCTCTGCCTGAGGCAGGAATAACCCAGACTGTCTTCCCCAGCATATTTTTTATGTGCACTACAGGAACTTTATTCCCATCTACAGTACGTAAAAGTTCTGACTGGGCAGGGCCTGCTCGATTGGCAGATCCCCTCGTGTTGACTAACCAGGTGGCCTTTGCTAAATGCATATCCCAACGTTTGAACGTCCCACCACCCATTGCTCTCAGTGTAGTCTTTAACAGTCCATTGTATCGTTCGATTTTCCCAGAGGCTGGTGCATGACAGGGGATGTGATACACCCACTCAATGCCGTGCTCTTTGGCCCAGGTGTCTATGAGGTTGTTTCGGAAATGAGTCCCGTTGTCTGACTCAATTCTTTCTGGGGTGCCATGTCGCCATAGGACTTGCTTTTCAAGGCCCAGGATAGTGTTCCGGGCAGTGGCATGGGGCACGGGATATGTTTCCAGCCATCCGGTGGTTGCCTCCACCATTGTAAGCACGTGGCGCTTGCCTTGGCGGGTTTGTGGGAGTGTGATATAATCGATCTGCCAGGCCTCCCCATATTTATATTTCAACCATCGTTCTCCATACCAAAAAGGCTTTAACTGCTTGGCTTGCTTGATTGCAGCGCATGTTTCACATTCATGGATAACCTGTGCTATAGTGTCCATGGCCAAGTCCAACCCTCGATCACGAGCCCATCTGTATGTTGCATCTCTTCCTTGGTGACCTGAGGTGTCATGGGCCCACTGAGCTAGAAATCATTCACCCTTCTGTTGCCAGTCCAGATCCACCTGAGCCCCTTCAATCTTAGCAGCCTGATCCACCTGCTGGTTGTTTTGATGTTCTTCAGTGGCCCGACTCTTGGGTACGTGAGCATCTACGTGACGGACTTTTACAACCAGGTTCTCCACCCGGGCAGCAATATCTTGCCACAATGCGGCAGCCCAGATGGGTTTGCCTCTGCGCTGCCAGTTGCTCTGCTTCCATTGCTGCAACCACCCCCACAGGGCATTTGCCACCATCCATGAGTCAGTCTAGAGATAGAGCACTGGCCACTTTTCTCGGTCAGCAATGTCTAAAGCCAGCTGGATGGCCTTTACTTCTGCAAATTGGCTCGATTCACCTTCTCCTTCAGCAGTTTCTACAACTTGTTGCATAGGACTCCATACAGCAGCTTTCCACCTCCGATGCTTTCCCACAAGATGACAGGACCCATCAGTGAACAGGGCATATTGCTTCTCATTTTCTGGTAGTTCATTATACCTTGGAGCCTCCTCAGCACGTGACACCTCCTCCTCTGGCAATATTCCAAAATCTTTGCCTTCTGGCCAATCCATGGTCACTTCCAGGATTCCTGGGCGACTGGGGTTTCCTATTCAAGGCCGTTGTGTGATCAGTGCGACCCACTTACTCCACGTAGCATCAGTTGCATGATGTGTACAGGGGACCCTCCCTCTGAACATCCAGCCCAGCACCGGCAGTCGGGGTGCCAGGAGGAGCTGTGCTTCAGTGCCGATCACTTCTGAAGCAGCTCGAACCCCTTCATATGCTGCTAATATCTCTTTTTCAGTTGGAGTATAGCGGGCCTCGGATCCTCTGTATCCCCGACTCCAAAACCCTAGGGGTCGACCTTGAGTCTCCCCTGGTGCTTTCTGCCAGAGGCTCCAGGTAGGGCCATTCTCCCCGGCTGCGGTGTAGAGCACATTTTTTACATCTTGCCCTGCCCGGACTGGCCCCAGGGCTACTGCATGAACTATCTCCCGTTTAATTTGTTCAAAAGCTTGTCGTTGCTCAGGGCCCCATTTGAAATCATTCTTCTTCCGGGTCACTTGATAGAGAGGGTTTACAATCAGACTGTAATGAAGGAGGAAACATTATAGAAGAAGTTAGTGACACTGCCATTCTGTATTTCCTCCGTAAAAAAACTCTCAGAAAAGTTACTGCAATTGCTAGTTGTCTCCACGAAATGGTCTCCGTGGTACAGTAATGGCTTCATTGCGAAGTTTACATACCACACTAACGTCAAGGTCAATGTTCTAAAAACAAACCTCACAAGCGAGACATTACTATTCACTGCAGACCACAGCAAACTGCAAAACCCAACACCAATCTTTAACATGTACAGCAGGAAAAAGAGCACGATGCAGATTATACAAATCAATATCAAGAACAGAGAAACCAACATTGTGACCCACAACTACTAACAGATATAAGTTCTTTAATACACTCCGGTTAACCTGTTATTATCTCAAACCCTTCGTGCCCCACGTTGGGCGCCAAAAAGGACTGTCGTGGTTTAATTTCAGTCGGCAACTAAGCACCACGCAGCCGCTCGCTCACTCCCCCCTTCCCCCGGTGGGATGGGGGAGAGAATTGGAAGAGCACAAGTTAGAAAAAAACTCGTGGGTTGAGATAAAAACAGTTTAATGATTGAAATAAAATGATAATAATAATATGATGATAATAATAATAATACACAAAGCAAGTGATGCACAATGCAATTGCTCACCACCCGCCGACCGATGCCCAGCCAGTCCCCGAGCAGCGGCCCCCCCCGGCCAGCTTTCCCCAGTTTATGTACTGAGCATGACGTCACATGGTATGGAATGTCCCTTTGGCCAGTTTGGCTGTGCGCCCTCCCAGCTTCTTGTGCACCTGCAGCCTTCTCAGTCGGTAAAGCATGGGAAGCTGAAAAGTCCTTGGCTAGTGTAAGCATTACCTAGCAACAACTAAAACATCGGTGCGTTATCAACTTTGTTCTCATCCTAAATCCAAAACACTGTACCAGCTACTAGAAAAGAAATTAACTCTATCCCTGCCGAAACCAGGACAGCCTGTGAAGGACTGAGGCAAAGAAGGCATTGAGTACCTCAGCCTTTTCTCCTCATCCTCAGTGACAATGTTCCCCCCCCCGCATCCAACAAGGGATGGAGATTCTCCTTGGCTCTCTTCTTGTCATTAATATATTTGTAAAAACATTTTTTGTTGTCTCTAACGACAGCGGCCAGATCGCGTTCTAGCTGGGCTTTTGCCTTTCTCATTTCCTCTCTGCACGACCTAATGAGATCCCTGTACTCTTCTTGAGTCGCCTGCCCCTTCTTCCACAAGTGGTAAACTCTCCTTTTTTTCCTGAGTCCCAGCAAGAGCTCCCCGTTCAGCCAGGCCGGTCGTCTTCCCCGCCCGTTCTTCTTACGGCGTACAGGGACAGCCTGCTCCTGTGCCTTTAAGACTTCCTTCTTGAAGATCGTCCAGCCTTCCTGGACCCCTTTGCCCTTCAGGACTGTCTCCCAAGGGACTCTCTCAACCAGTGTCCTGAACAGGCCAAAGTCTGCCCTCCAGAAGTCCATGGTTGCGGTTTTGCTGGCCCCCCTCCTTACTTCACCGAGAATCGAGAATTCGACCATTTCATGGTCGCTAAGCCCAAGACGGCCTCCGACCACCACATCTCCCACCAGTCCTTCTCTGTTTGTAAACAGCAGGTCAAGAGAGGCACCTCCCCTGGTAGGCTCACTTACCAGCTGTGTCAGGAAGTTGTCTTCCACACACTCCAGGAACCTCCTAGACTGCTTCCTCTCTGCCGTGTTGTATTTCCAGCAGACATCTGGGAAGTTGAAGTCCCCCACAAGAACAAGGGCTAGCGATTGAGAGACTTCTGCCAGCCGCTTATAGAACACTTCATCCGCCCCTTCATCCTGGTTGGGTGGTCTATAACAGACTCCCAGCAGGGTATCTGCCTCATTGGCCTTCCCCCTCATCCTTACCCATAAACACTCGACCATACCATCATCACAATCGTTGAGCTCTAGACAATCAAAACACTCCCTAACATACAGGGCCACCCCACCGCCCCTCCTTCCTCGCCTGTCCCTTCTGAAGAGTCTATAGCCATCCATTGCAGCACTCCAGTCGTGAGAGTCACCCCACCATGTTTCTGTGATGGCGACTAAGTCATATCTCTCCCGCTGCACAATGGCTTCCAGCTCCTCCTGCTTGCCGCCCATGCTGTGTGCATTGGTGTATATGCACTTGAGCTGGGCTATCGATTTCGCCCCTGGCATCGGCACGCCACCCCTAGGCTCATCTCTAGCGAGCCTGGTTTTATCCCCTTCCCCCTTCGAACCTAGTTTAAAGATGAGCGATAAAACACTACAATTAATTGGTGGTATGGTTGAAATGCTGATACAGTGTTAAGCAATGTTAAGCAATCCAGATAATATCCAGAATATGTTCATGCATTTTTAATAATACTGATCCTGAATGCTAAGCTGTACAGGAGCTGTTTCTGGAGTGAAAGGTTTCAGAAATGATGAAAGGTTGCAGTGTTGTATACTTACTGTTGCAGTCATTTCCTTTGCTGGATTTGGTTTCACATGAATTTTTCAACATGTTATTTTTCTTGCAGTATGTGACTGTTACTGCAGAGGCACACTACTAATGAAGAGGCTTTGAAGAAAAACAATAGTTACTCAGTTGTACCACTGTAACAAGATAGAATAGAGCCTAAACCCAATGACAGACCTCTTTGGTTAAGCAAGGCCCTTTAGTTGGAACACTGCTCCAGCTGTTTGGTTTGAATTTTAGTCTTCCTGTGTAATATCTCTTTGTACTGGTTCTACTGGCTCATTTGGGAAGCCTTACTGAGCCATCACACAGTCTCATGGGGTAGGCAGGAAGTGATACATCTGTAAGAGCTAGGCACAATCTCGGAAATGCTTAAATAAATACATTGGCAAATCCATCCACCTGCTTTTTTTGTTTTTCGGTGCACATTACCCAATTGAATAATGTGGAACTTTTAAAATTTGAAATGAAAATGTACCAGCACAAAATTATCTAAAGTCTTGGAAATTCTATATCAAGATACGAGTTTTGCAATTCAGAGCATCTCTGTAATCTGAATTGATGCCCCAAAATGGACTCCATCCAAGTGAAAGAGCCACAGAATGATCGTTTTTATGCAGCTCTGATCACAGGATACATGCACAATCTGTTGTGGTGCCTAGGCCTGTAGTTACAGGGGCAGGATAAGGATTCAGGAGCCTTGGGTCTATGCAAGTGCTGTTTTGTGGACTCTGGAGAGTTTTGGAGAACCAGATATTCCCCTGCTTATCACATACACCTAGGTGCATGTTTTCAGAAAAGTTCTCTTTCTAAGTTAGTATAGAAATGAAGATGTTTGTGCTCAGTTTGGCTCTGATTGTCATATTTGTGACCTGTTTTTTTAAAAAACATTCAGTATCCAATACAGTGAATTATTCTGAAAATCTGGTCTCTTACAGTAAAGCCTAATGGGAAGCTTGAGGCAATATGAAAACAGCATGGGTAGGAACTTTGATTTTTGTCCAGCCCTAGTGTAGAGATGTGATAACTTGCTTTTCTGGAGCAATAGAAAATTCCCGGGGAAGTTGTGATCTCTGTGTAAAATATGTATTATTTCTATCTGATCTTTTGCACTTTTTCAGACAAATATTCTAGGGGAAATCCTGCTTTCTCTGAAAAAACTTCTGCAACTTTTCATGTGATCAGGAATTCATCTGCACTTTGCGGGTGTAATAAAATAACCATGTGGATAAGGTGTAACCTGAATGAGTGCTAGTGTTCCAAAACGGTAGTAATCCTTGCTATTTTTTTCAGTTCTTTAAAAGAAAATTATTTCAGTTTCACATATCTACTCTCTCGATTCATATCACGCTACTGACACTGTAGCTATTGAAATAGCTATAACATAAATACATTTCTAAATAACACAAATGTGTAATGGTGACACTTTTCTGTTTATTCCCATTTACAGTATCTCCTAAATATCAGTGTCATCATCTCAATTTTGACAGGAGCTAGATGGTATTTGGATAAGACATGACATTTTGAATAATGTTACAAGCATCTATTTCCAATGTTTATCAAACTGGGATTTGGAATATATTCTCTTAAAATTCCCTAGCTTGAAAAAATGTTTTGCACATAAAATTAATGTCTGAGGTATGTTTCTACTATGTAGGTTTTGCGTTTTGGGTCTCAAAACATACGCCATCATTTTCAAACAAGGACAAACTCCCACTAACAGAAAATGATGTTGAAAGGCGCCTTAATGCGCTCTCCATATTTGCACTTGCACTCATTTACAGTGTGGGTACTTAATCTCCACTTTCAGTTTAGATATGTAAAAGTCAGGATACAAACATTCCCTCTTCTATGTGTGAATTCTTTTATTTACAGATGCAAAATGGCATGTGCCAATATGGCTGTATACCTCTAGCAATCTGATGTTTTCAGCACTAAAGCCTCTGATTTCTATGTCTATCTGTACAATTAAATAATATTTTCTATTTAAAATTCCATGAAATAATCAATTGGACATTCTTCATCTTCTAAACTGAACTCCTGGATAGTGATAATTATGTGTATTAAAATACAGCATATTTACCCTGAGTTGACTGAATTGTGTAATAAGTAAAGAATATGGCTGTATTTGTAGCTTGGAAGTGCTTTAAAAACGATATAGAAGAAAAGTGCTAAATAAAATGTTTTTCTCCATACTATTTGGCAACTGACTGCTGCTGTTCATGCTAATTCTGTCCAACAATCTTGCCCATGACAAACTTGAAAATGTCTATGTTGTTTTTAAGAGTATATATATGTGTTGCTGTAAGACTTTGCAAATGCAAACATTTTTTGTCTAAGAATGGAGCAATATATTGAAATCCAACTGATTATATTAGTTTGACATAAACTTAGCTACTACAGGTGTTTCAGGATTCTCAGTATTTTAGGAAAACTGCCAATGATTAAGAGCAATGAAATACTTCAGTGTCATTTTTCTTGGTGGACTGGTATGTGCAAATTGGATTAATAAATACACAGTGTAGAAACAGAAGTTCAAAAATATGTAAAATTATTTATATTGTTTCTTCACTCAGATTTTGGTGCTTTTAAGAAGGTAAGAAATGTGAAAGTGAATCTTTTCAGAATGGGTCATTGAATTTGTATCTCCCACAACTTTGTATTTAGACACCAAGTTCACAGACAAGTAATGGTCTCACTACCATTACCAAGCTTCCCAACTTTTTTTTTTTAATTTGTGAGACTTGCTTCAATTGAAAGAAGTTGTAGGCTTTAAGAAAATACTTCAGTTGGTGACTTTGGATCCAAAATAAGCCCTTTTCAGCAGCTTATATAACACTGGGGTGCAGCCAAGAGTCAGGTGTGTCAGCACAGCTCTCTGCCCAAATTAATGGGCCTTGCTGAGAACTCTCAGCTTTCTTAGAAGTTCAGGATTATACTTCTCTGTCTTAACCTGCCTGATGAGAAGTAAATGATTTGCATTTCTGATTTGCATCACATACATCATGTGTAACTTTTGCCTACAGATTTTCCACATGACATACGATCTGGCCAGTGCTGTGGTGAGAATCTTTAATCTGATCGGAATGATGCTGCTGCTGTGCCACTGGGATGGTTGTCTGCAGTTTTTAGTACCATTACTCCAGGATTTCCCACCAGATTGCTGGGTGTCCCTAAACGGTATGGTTGTAAGTATTGTTCATTTTTCATTGTGCTTTCTAAACATTATTTTTCTAAACAGCTTCAGACCTAAGTGTAAAAATACATGCCTAGTAATACACTGCCCTGCAATTTATTCAAGGTTACTTTTGGTTTTTGTTGGTTGGCTTGCTAATGAACGAAAGTTTTTTGTAGCCTTCATCACTGATAACATTATATTGACTCATTGTCAGTAAATGAGCCAGAAAATATTTTCAGTTTTAAGGCCATTTTAATTTATTAATCCTCATTCCCTCAAAAAAGCCACCAAAAGAAATTTGGAAACACTCAGTTCACCAGTGCTTTCAATGTAGACCCTAGTTTCAGAATGCTCCTGAAGGTATATTATTTGTGTTGGTTTCACCTAATGTTGTCCTCAGTTTGTTTTGTAAATAACTTCTGGGTCATCTCATGAAGCCCTTTACCAAGTTGTTCCCAACTTAACTGTCAATGTGAGTTTTTTCTAAGTAAAATATGGGAAATACAGATTTACTTCTGTGATACTTTTGTGTGCGTGAACGGACAGTTCAAGGGTGGAATTTGGCTGTGTCTTATTTATAAGGAAGTGTAATGATGTTCTGCTTGCTTGACATGTGCCTTAAAATCAATGGCTGTGAAGAATTAAATAGTTTTTATGAAGTCAGATAATGAGGTAATACATAGAACATTTTCATAGGAAATACACTGAAAAAGTTATTGAAATGTGCCTATACCAAAAAGAAAAACCCCCAAGCAACTGTCTCATTGGCCATCTGAAAATGTCTCTCCAGTTTTTACAATTTTAGAATCCATAAAATGACACCTTTACTGTAGATGGGCAACTTGCTCAGTCCCATGTATTTCTATTGTAGAAACATAACAGTATTTGTTCCTTTAGGAATGTGATACTGCACATTACTGTGGGAGCTCGTTGACTAAGATTGTCAGTCATACAGACAAGTATTTGCAGTCATCAAGCAACATCTTTAATGATAAGCAGCATGTTTGCTGACACCTCATTGTGCAGCTTTCCTAAAAAAAAATAGTGACGTATCTTCAAAAATGGGATTGCTACAATAAAAGTAGGTCACCTGGATGCTGACTGGCATGTCTTTGCATTCTGCTGCATTCTGGGTTCTGCTTTGTAACACCTTTCATTCACGTTTAGAAGGGGTACATTTTCTACCAGCTTGTTAAAGATCTGGATTAAAACCATGCTAGAGAGTGAAAGGAAGCCTTGGATTACACTTTTAGCATAAAAGTATTTAACTTTTAAAGAACACTGAACTATTAAATTCTCTCTCTTCCATAAGAGCTACATTTAATCTAAGAAGGCTGTGCACACTGTGCACATGCTCAGGGAGACCCTTCTTTCTGCCTGCCCACACAGTTTTTTTTATGGAAATAATACTCTGTCCTTACAGGCCACATACTCTTGGAAAGATCCTTTTTGAAAGTTGCACTTTTTTTTTTTCTCTGGCAACTGAATCTGTTGCTATTAATGAATGTTGTGGGGAAGTTTGAAAATTGAGCAAGATTATGTTCACAGCATAGGCAGTCTTTTAGTCCTACAGCAAGAGAGAGTTGTGGACTGACAGCCTGGAATCAGGAGCAAATCTAAGGCCACTGTTGGGGGAAACAACTAGACCTTTCTTCTGACCCTGTCATGATGTTATGAGACATTTCCTGATTGCTTTCCAGGCTCTGGAAGTGAATTCTTTAGCACTGAATACAGACAGAGAACCCATTACAGAATATCAGTTCTCTGAAATGATAGAGGGAATAGAAGGATGATGATGATGGTTATATGCTTTGTATTCAGAGTCTAACCAACTGCTAACTTTGGAATTTGGAAAGGCATCAGGTTTCTGATACTACAAGAGCTTTGGGAAGAGGGGTACCTTACTCCCCCTAGTATACTGTAGCATATAAAAATTTAATCTGCTCTGAATTTAAACACTTTTGTTACTGAAATGACTGCACCTAATACTGGGATTTAGACTCAAATGCTGTTGAGACATAAAGTCAGATAAGAATCTTTTTATTTCTTCTAGTCTTAAGTTCTTTATCTGTGAACTGGTAGTGATGGCCATGGTGAAAGGCCAATATTGTCAGGAAGAGGAGGTCTTTCCCTAGCCCCAGCTAATGCACCTTTCTGTCAAAGTATTCCCTTCTACTCAGATTTTAGTCAGAGATTTTAGTAGATTAGTAGGTAAAGATAACTCCTTGCACCTGCATACATTTGGAGTTTTGTTCAAATTTCTGAGTCAAAGAATTCTGAAATACAACTGCTCGAAGAAAGGCAAAATTGCCCCTCTTTGAATTTAAATCTTTTTTTGAGTAGGGGAGGGTTTGTGTGAGCATTTCCTGAGATTCACACTGTGGCTCTGTCCTGGTTTCTTCAGGGATAGAGTTAATTTCCTTCCTAGTAGCTGGTACAGTGCTGTGTTTTGGATTTAGGATGAGAACAATGTTGATAACGCACCGATGTTTTAGTTGTTGCTAGGTAATGCTTACACTAGCCAAGGACTTTTTAGTTTTCCATGCTCTACCGACTGAGAAGGCTGCAGGTGCACAAGAAGCTGGGAGGGGGCATAGCCAGGACAGCTGACCCAAACTGGCCAAAGGGATATTCCATACCATGTGATGTCATGCTCAGTATATAAAGCTGGGGGAAGAAGAAGGAAGTGGGGGGGACGTTCGGAATGATGGCATTTGTCTTCCCAAGTAACCATTACGCGTGATGAAGCCCTGCTTTCCTGGAGATGGCTGAACACCTGCCTGCTGATGGGAAGGAGTGAATGAATTCCTTGTTTTGCTTTGCTTGCGTGCGCAGCTTTTGCTTTACCTGTTAAACTGTCTTTATCTCAACCCACGAGTTTTCTCACTTTTACCCTTCCGATTCTCTCCCCCATCCCACCGGGGGGGGTGGGGGGGGTGGGGAGGAGTGAGCGAGCAGCTGTGTGGTACTCAGTTGCCGACTGAGGTTAAACCACAACAGGCTCCAATGTACATTCCTCAAAATGAAGTTACAAGGGCTAACCTCAGGCTAATACACCAACTTTGCTTTGAAGTAAAATTTTAACACTTATTCATGTTGATCATTGCCTTGAAGATTTATTCAAGCCAATGTATGCTCAGCCAGAAAAAGTTAGTTTTCCCAATATGCAGCACAGCCAGTGGTCAGTTGCAAGCCAGAGCATCTGCAGATAACTTGATGCTAAAGGAGGTAAGGATGCCATGAGGATGACATGCTGTCTCCTCAATTGACACAGCCCAGCGTACTCTTCCAGTCCATAGTTGTCTTCTGTCTTGCACATTAGTTGCTTCAGGCTGCAGAGTGCAAGAACTTCTTTTAGAAGCCTTCTCCTGAAAGCTGTTTCTTCTGTACGATCTGATATGTGAAAATACTCAAATTCCACAGGCATGCTCATGGTTAGGAAAAATAACATAGGTTAAATTTAATGTCATAAAGCAATAGGATAATGAAACCAAGCTGCAGTTTGCTTACTGCCTCTCTGAACAATGAGACTGAATGCAATTAAAGCAAAACAAATTGATTGGATTTTCGTCTTTGAAAGGATGATAAAAATGTCACAGTGGATCATGAAGTAGACTATGAAATGAAATGGAAAACCTCCTGTGTAAAAGGGAATAAGATCACCATTGGCTAATACTGCACCAACCTACAGCCTAAGTAGTTCAACAAAAATGTTCAGATCACGTTGGGATATTAATAATATTAATATTAAACCCAGATTGTATTTGTACTCTCAGATTGGCCTTCTTGGCTAGGTCCTAACATTGGCCTTCATGTTGCTATGAAATGAAAGCCAGAGCTGGTATCTTCCTTTAATTTTTCTAAATGTGATCCCACTTGCCCGCTTTTATATCTTTACTGCCATTTGATTGCAGTGTCTTTATTAATGCTGAGTTACTATTGACAAGCAGGATCCTGTGCTCTTCCAGAATATCAGTGCACTTACTCAAAATAAGAAAACCAGTAAATACAATATAAAAGTAAGCAGCAGCTGGTTCTTTTTCTGCTCACTTGAAGTCATGTTCCAACCAATCCATTACAGACAAAATAGCAGTCAATTACTTCTGCAAGGGTATATGGCTCTCTGATGCTGTTCCTAGTTTTTTTTAACACTAGGATTGTGAGTTTCATTCCTAAAAAAGGTCTTTTCTGAAGAAGTTTCACAGACTTTCCTAATGATACTGCCTAATTTCTCCTTGGCTCAGAAAGAGAAATCCACAGCTCCTTGTATGATTTATCCTCAGCTATCTGATCTGCATTGCTTCAGACTAGCGTATTTCCATAATGACTCATACACCAAACATCTTTATCATACCTCAGAGTTTGAGCCAATAGTTCTTTAGAAAATTAGGAGTAAAACTTTCAGCTGAAACCAGGGGAGGCACAAGAACAGAAAAACACAGTGATCCTCTCCTATAGTCAGTCTGTGCAAACCAAGATTCTGCATTTTGCATTCGGTTTCAGCTGCAGTGAATTACAAAAACACAGTGTGTAAGTCCCAACTGATGAACAGTTATAGCCAGGTCTTATATGGGACAGAGTTTCTAGGCAAGTAGAGATGAGAGATGACATTTTTGCCACTGATGCCATCTGGCCATCTAAGCATGACTGCCTGCAATAAAGCATCCCTTGCAGTAGTTTATTTTTTGTTGTATTTGAAGTTTGCTCTTGCTTTTCATATCACCTATGGCAAAGTCTCAAAGGCATGTTAGTCCTTGAAGTAACACTATCTGAAGAGCCCCAACCTCTGTTTTCCTGTATGTATGCAATAATTCGTTGGTTGGTTAGGAAATGTTCCTTTAATCAAGGTATTGACCTCAAATTTCCAGATTTTTCACGTACAATGTTCCCTTAGGGAGATAAAAATCTAGCAGAGAGGTATAGAATTTAACTTGAATGCTGAGGTTTTTAAAAGCCAAAAGAGACTATAAAGCTTTTGGAAAGGGGTTCTTTGGTGGCATTTCTCATGGCAGTCAGCCAATGTTTGCTCAGCAAGAACCCTTCAGGTACTCTGGTTTCTTTGTTTTGGCTTTTCCTTACTGTCCTTGCAGTTGGATTGTTTCCAGCTCCTGGGGGTTTTTAGGTTTTGGATTTAGTGAAGGGGGATTTTGCATTATATTAACTCCCCTTTGTGTCACATCATTTGCTCAGGGGCAAAGGAAATCAGATGTTAGACTTCAGATCCTCATCTCTGACAGTATCGCCATTGAAAAGAATTTGGAATTTCTGGTGTAGAGTCTGAAAGCCCTTCCCATTATAAAATGAATGGTTTGAATACTTGATAGGGAAATTCAGAAATGCAGGAGATGGTGAGGTTTTATAATGCTCTAAGAATTATGCGAACATATATATATAATATGTGCAAAAACTATTTAGTAATAACACAACTTTAATTTTAATTCTCAACATTTCTTAGTAATGAACACCATTTTCAAATACAGAATCACATGTAGATCTCTGCTTTACTCAGTGGAGATCAAGGAATGCATTATAGTCATTTGATGTGTTATTCAGCATTGGATTTTCTCCTTTTTGATAATGCATCGGCTTAGCACCTTCTTCCCTATAGTTGGCCATTAGGGCAGCTAATTTTTTCATGACATTTTTCTGCATTTGATCATTATGTGATAATTATCATTTAGTACTTCACAAATGTTTTTGAGTACCTTTTTATTATATAGCAAGATATTGTAGAGCCATGTTCAAAGCATAGATTCCTCTGACTTTGTTTGCAATGCCAAGCAATAAATGCTTATGTAAATCAAATCCCACAATCTTAAATTGGGTGCTTAGAAAATATGGAACATATGGGAATGATCTGATTACTAGAGGCACTGAGGATCTCATGAGGTATACTACTACTCTAACGTATTTTATACTCATATATTTATTTTTATGTATGTCTATTTAGTTATAGCAAATGCTTCTAGGAACAGATGAAAGATTGAAATTACCTGTCAGAGATGGACTGTGATCAAAATATTAGTTAAGTGGGAATTACCCAATTCAGATAAGTGCTCTATTTACAACACAATTTGGAAATATGGTAATACCAATAATGACAATATGTAATTGACATTCTTAGGACTAAGGTACCCATATTTTGGGAATCTACACTGAATAATAATATTCCTTCTAGTATGTGCAGTTGTTCATAATTCAGTTGTTGTGCTCTCTTGCACACAGCACTGACCCAGCCACTGAGGTCAGTCCATTTCCCGCTGCATCAAGATGATGAAGTAATGACCTGTTTCAGTGGGTTGGGATCAAGTGTTAGGCCTAAAAATATATTAGCTCATGTGATTTGACACTATAAGAAACTGCAGAGGAAAATTTTGTAGACGTGCAGTGCTAATTGACAAGGTATGCTTAATGTAGACTGAGGATTTGTGTTAACTGCAATACCAAAGTTTTATGCCAAGCTAGCAAGGACCAGAGGAATGGGGTAGCTGAGGACACTGTTGATTTAACTCAATGTGTCATGGTCAATGAAGAGGAAAACAAGTCAAGTTCTCATTTTTACAACAGTTGCTGAGGCTTTAGGAAGACCACATAGATTTTGGCTTATGCTTTTTTCTGTTCTCTGACAGGTTAGCAGGTCATCCGCTTTTACAGGGCTAGAACACCCGCAGAAAAGGAAGTAATAATAACTTTTCCTTCTTACCTTCTTGCTTTTGGTATAATATTGTATATAATTTTGCTGATGTCTCCTGTACTTTTGGACTTTGTATTTTAGACAGTAGATTTCTGATGTGCTTACATAAAAGCAGTTATTAGATTTCCTGTGCCTCATTTTTATTGAAAATATTTCATTATTTATACTTTTTTCTGTGTATTGATTTCTGCTGACAGGAAATTGATTCCAAATAATAAGTAAGTTCCTGTGATCCAACCCAGCATCTATACAGTATGCTTTAAAAGTTATTTCCATCATGGCCGCTGTTTCTTCTCCTAAAAACTGTATTCATTTGTTCCAAACTACTTTCTTATTGTTTCTTTTATGTCTTCTGGTTGAGATTGTATTATCTTTCTCTTTCAAGCCATGATAACTGGTGCAGGGCAGTGCTTTTTTTTTTTTTTTCTTTTCTTCTAATAATCTGAAATATAGCAGAAACTATTTTAGATTCTGTGAAAGTATGACCTCACTGGTTCACTAACCTAAAATGATGATAAATTTATTCATGTTCATGACTTACTACAATTGATGTGTTCTCAGGTTATCATTTTGAGCTCATTGTGTTAATACCATGAGCTAATTGAGACATAGAACCTTCAAAGTTGAAAAATAAAGGTGCAAAATCATTTACAGAGAGGTTTAAAACTTCCTAAAAGTTTAACATTAGTGAAAGTATTCATGTTATCCATTAATATTTGGATTACAACTGAGACAAAACTGAAAACAGTCCTTCAAAGGAGGTATTCCCAGTTGTAATTCCACAACTCCACCAACCTTGGAAATTGTTTAGCATTATGAACTCAAGTACTGTCATAAGCCCTGCTACCTTACTTTACTCTCACTAAAATACTTTAAACTCAATGTAGCAGTATTGATATAATTATTTAATGCTGATGGTGATTGTTATCTCAGTAGGTATTGGTGCTCAGTCCTGCAGACAAAGGATCTAAATTAGTTTTAGTGTTTTTAAGTGTTGATTGTAGCACCGTGTTACTGATGTGATAATAGGTGCTAAAGAGGATGACTTCTGTAATGAATTAGTTGACTGCCTTGCCTGCTTCTGTTTCTTTCAGACAGAAAGCTGGTTTTCCTTATATGGGATAAGAATAATGAAACAATTAGTTGGAGGAAGCATGCAAAAGCAAATTGATGTACCTAATAGATACTAACTTATTTCCACACTTTTTCTTCATTATCGTAAGAGCTAGTAGGAAATTATCAAGATGTGTATGCAAGGAGGGATTTGCCCATTTATCATCAAAAATTAATTTCCATTTCCCCCCCCCAACAATCAACCCAACTCATAAATTTTTATACTGCAGTATGTTGTGAAGGGATTTCTGGTAAACTGTAAATTACAAAATATTTTATGTAAGCCTTAAACTTGAAAGAATACAAGTAACTGCATGTAATATGGTTGTCTAATGTATTTGATAGACATTCTAGGGAAAAATAATAAGCATCATAATGCATGCCTTAAGCCATTTCTTTAATAAAAAAAGTGCACAAAAGCAGAAACATAAGTTGGACCTGTCATATTTTAGAACCTTGTATCCCCCGTTTGCCTTAGAATGAATATTCAGGGGGAGAGTTATATGCACCTCATGGCCAAATGCAGCTTCTCTGTTGTAAAAAAGCGTTCCCTTTGTTTCATGGGAGCTGAATCAGGCTACTTTGCTCTGTCTCTATAAATTTAACACTAAGTGTTTATCTGCATGTTGTGGTATTCCAGGTTGAACTGGGATATTGGTGTGGAACAATTATTCTGAAGTAGCTTTCCATGCGTGGCCTTTTCTCCTGTCATTGGAATATCCAAACACCAAACCCTTGGAATATTTATGCCAGAGTAGGTTTCCCAGAATAAATCCAGGTGTAGATAAATCCAGATGAATACCATTCATATACAGCTGCTCTTCAGCAAATCTTTCTCATTTTCATTGCAAACCGATATTAATATGCACAGTATAACTTCTTGGTCTGTATGCTTTAAGACTGTATAAAGATAATTGGCTTTGCATACGCTGTGTATTATTTCCAAGGGGTCATTATCAGCCATCTCACAATCAGGTTTTCTCAAGAGTTATTCCTCTGTCATTACAGCTCACTTATTCCCTCATGGTACTACTTCTCAAGTAGTATTTAATTTAGTTTTCACTTACCCTGTTACATATTTAGTATAAAGCCCTCCTTGTATTTTGTTTCTTCTTGCTTCTTCTCACTTCCGTTTTCTTATTCTTTCTTAAAGACAATGGTATTTTACTTAAAATTGTAATTCACAGACTTGGAAAGGATCTCAGTCGAGAAATAAAATCAACCAGCTTTTGGATTAACTCAAAGACTTTGATGTAAAAATATAATTTTATTGAAAGAATTTTAATTGAGATTTATCACACTAAGGATATGATAGAAAAGGTTCATAGACAAGATCAAGATCAGCTTTTATTTAATATTTATAATACTTATGCTAAAAAGTACAGTTTAGGAGTGAGATCCACTGTATGGAGTCCCGCAAGAACTGAGGTTTTGATCTTACAACCTCTGGAATACTATGACTTTAGTAACGCTACTTGTAGCCTTAAAGTTCAGATTTATTTTTTTTCCAGCAAGTAGTTTATTGTTTTCCCCAATGTAGTCTATATAAAGCTGCAACTGCCAAAGAATTTGGTATGGTTCTCTAACAATTCCCTTATTAATTATTTCCACCCAAAGGAGATCGATACAAGCTGGAAGGAAAGTCCTTCAAAATATACCGAACCTCGATTGATGTAAGTTGCTTTCCTGAGAGACAGGGAACTTGGATTAAAATACCTGCACTGACCCAAATGGCAAGGAGTTTCTGTGCTCCAGCTAGGTATTTGAATCCTGAACTGGAGATTTTTGAGGGAAGCTTCTTCATTTCTTTCATTTTCTGAGTATTTTTTTAAAGCCCCAAAACAAAAGGAAGCTTATTTCCTTGTTACTCAGTGAAACCCACCTGATTACCAGCAGTGTAAGTTTAATTAAATTTAATTCTTCTTTTTTTTAGTATAGACATTGAAAACCTATTCCTTAGCAGTATCTACAACAAAAAAGTTTAATTTGTGAAGACAGAAACAGCTCAGAAATCTGAAAAGCTTTAACTTAGAAAGTGAAACAAGTGTAAATACAGAGGAACCGTTAATTTGTAAATTATTATATTAGTGAATAAATATTAACTTTGTCATCTGCAATCCAAGAATTGCTAGCTTATTTTCTGTTACCAGTTATTTTAGCTGATAGGGTCTAGAAAAAGCATTTGAATAGATGAAAAGTGCAAGAGTAGTTTGTAACCTTGGTATTTAAATGGCAAGAGAGCAAGCCTGAAGCTCTTTGAGAAAAAAGAGCATTTGAGCAAAGCTTGTATGGGTGGAAGAGACACATAAACATTGATATTTGATATGCAAATTTTATATATAAATGCTACTGCTGGTTTGGAGATTTGTTTATGTTAACAGGATTATTATTTTTGGTCCTGTATATTAGACACTATACTGGATAACTGCTTAATCTTACTAATGTCATCCCAGTTCTTCCTTCTTCACTTCTTCATTTCTGAAATTATTCTCAGTTCCTTGTGGTAAATACTGTGTTTTCTCATGTACGCTGCATGCCTCCAAGCACAATTTGTTTTCCTGGGCACTGGATGATCAACAGCTATAAAACTGTTCTCGTTTCATTCCTTTGACAAGGAAAATAGAAAAATCTGACAAGGACTCCCAGGGCTTTTTGAAATGTGTTAAAGTGTCTGCTTTTCTCTGGGAACAACCCCTTTGACTATCTCTATGTAAAGCTAAAGGGAGGATGCTGACACCACCTTTGCAATTTTAAAAGCTTGTGAGTGAGCTGTTGGGTCCTAATCTCCCAGAAAGAATGGGAAGGGGTAGCTACATATCAGAAATGCAGGACCCAGGTATTCACCTTTTATTTTGAGCTGTGTTTCACAGATCGTGGCTATGAACATGGGTTTACTATAATTGCAGAATAAACAGACTTCTTTTGAATTGAGATGCTTCTGGTATAAACAATATTACAAGAAAAACAGGATAAGCATACATTGCAACAAATAACACTTTTTCTCTCCTTGAGAAGTGAAACAGATGATAAGATGAAATGTGGTTGTATGTTAAAATGGACAACTCTGAAAAGAAAGAAATGGGGCCATAGGAGTATGTTCATGCATATTAAAACAAAATACTACCTTCTTGTGCTTGATAAGTTTGCGTGCTCATCTCTTTACAGTCCATGGCAGACAGATTAGAAAATAAAATTGACTTTTAGTCTCCTTGTAATTAGGTTAACACCCATGTTTAAGAATACAATCATGTATTAAAAATAGTCAATTTTATTTCATCTCACTGTGCTAAGTACTGTCTGGCAGAATCTCTGACGCTTTATTTAACAATTAATTTAGAAGGAATATCTCTTCTCATGCACAGAGGATACATTACCAGACTGCTCTTTCAGAGCCAGTAATCTATGATCCCACTATACAGGTACAAACATATTTTTCCCTTCAGCTGCTTGCTGGCTCAGTCACTTGTCTCTTTTCTTGCAGAACGATTCCTGGGGAAAGCAGTACTCATACGCACTCTTCAAAGCCATGAGCCATATGCTCTGCATTGGTTATGGAGCCCGCGCCCCTGTCAGCATGTCCGACCTCTGGATAACCATGTTGAGTATGATTGTGGGGGCTACTTGTTATGCCATGTTTGTTGGTCATGCCACTGCCCTCATTCAGTCTCTGGATTCCTCACGGCGACAATATCAAGAAAAGGTAACTCATTTTAATGTAACTTCTTAAGTTTTGAAATAGATTAATGAGATGTTTTAAATGTGGAAAAGGCCTTACAAGTTTACATGAAATAATCTAGTAGCATCTGAATCCTGCAGCAAATTTCACTGAATTCAGAACATGCCATGAGCTAAATATATTCCTGCATGAACCCACATTCCTTAGGGTGCACATGGTTCTGTGTGTCACATGTATTGAATGAAATCTTGGATGTGAAACTTGCTTTAAACTCTGTAAAATCTTCTGTGAAAACTCCATCCCCTGGTTCAGACTGTGCTTTATACCCCCGTGCTATACTCCGTAGGTACTTGATCTAGGTAGCTTGAATGAGGGCCTTGAGCTCAGTACCTTGGGTATGTCTATACAATTTCCTGTTATTCCTTTGGATCGCAATTTAGGGAAAAACTTGAACATGTCAAAAGAATGGCCTTTAAATGAGGACCAGACCCAATCAATTAGTTTTGTTTGGAACTACCTCAGAGAAGTGCTCAGAAGAGGTCTTTGTTTGCTTTATAATGGTATTGTTTACACTATCCTCCATGACCTGTTAGGTTCTCTCCAAGGACAAAAGGAACAGTGGCCAAAGCATAGAAATGTAGAGAGAATTTAGTGGAAGAGAGAGTTCTTTATGAAACAGGAAGAAAAAGTTTGTTCGATTCTGTATTAGATTCCTTGTAGGTATGGTTGGAATTAAAAAGGTATAAATAGGTACAGGGTGGGAACTTTCTGAAATGAGCACAAAGATGCACTAATTAACACTGTCAGTTGTGTAATAAAAGACAGAGGCAAGTATGGGTGAAGCTATGAAACCAGGTGATGAGGCAAGGAATGGTGGCGTAAGGAAGAAAGGGTCAGAATGAACCTCAGCAAGGGACAATAAGGATATGCAGAGTTATTGAGGTGCTTAAAAGAAGCCAAAATTGGTTATTATAGTAAATGGGGAACTGGAGAGGCCATGCCAGGAGAGAGGTCAGCTGAGCAAGGTAGTGAAATCGGAGAGTTCAAACATGGCTTGAGCAATAGTATTTGGCATATGTCCATAAGAAAGCCCAGAAAGGCAAATTGGGCAGAAATCCCAGTGTGATGGAACACAAGCCTGGGGAAGAAACCTGGCAGAGAGTAAGTAGAGGAGAGGGTGACCCTGGCATGTGCTGAAGATGAAAAGGAATAGCCTGAGTTTGCTGGGCAAGAAAAAGGGAAAAGTAAAAAAAAGATCTGAGTAGGATGGATTGGAGTGTTTTCTTTGCAGGCAGGCAAAGAGAGAGGAAGACAAGAGTGTGTGGAAGAAAAAGAGTTTACATTCAGTTTTGTTAAGCTCAAGTTGCAACAAGACCATGGAGTCAATATACAAGACAGGGAGAGGTAAGGGATGAGCTATAAGTCCAGTAACAGAAAAATTAGCCAGTGGCTGACACATTAATCTCACAGCTGTTTAAAACAGAAGTTTGCAAGCAAAGAAAGCCCACACAATGTTATCTTAAAACTTTTCCTGCTTGACCAACCTGATCTCCTTCTATGACCAGGTGACCCGTCTAGTGGACGAGGGAAAGGCTGTGGATGTGGTCTACCTGGACTTCAGCAAGGCCTTTGACACTGTCTCCCACAGCATTCTCCTAGAGAAGCTGGCGGCTCACGGCTTAGACAGGTGGACTCTGCGCTGGGTCAAAAACTGGCTGGACAGCCGAGCCCAGAGAGTTGTGGTGAATGGAGTTACATCCAGTTGGCGACCGGTCACGAGCGGTGTTCCCCAGGGCTCAGTACTGGGGCCGGTCTTGTTTAATATCTTTATTGATGATCTGGATGAGGGGATCAAGTGCACCCTCAGTAAGTTTGCAGACGACACCAAGCTGGGCGGGAGTGTTGATCTGCTCAAGGGTAGGAAGGGTCTGCAGAGGGACCTGGACAGGCTGGATCGATGGGCCCAGGCCAACTGTATGAGGTTCAACAAGGCCAAGTGCCGGGTCCTGCACTTTGGTCACAACAACCCCATGCAGCGCTACAGGCTTGGGGAAGAGTGGCTGGAAAGCTGCCCAGCAGAGAAGGACCTGGGGGTGCTGGTCGACAGCCGGCTGAATATGAGCCGGCAGTGTGCCCAGGCGGCCAAGAAGGCCAATGGCATCCTGGCCTGTATCAGAAATAGTGTGGCCAGCAGGAGCAGGGAAGTGATCGTGCCCCTGTACTCGGCCCTGGTGAGGCCGCACCTCGAATACTGTGTTCAGTTTTGGGCCCCTCACTACAAGAAGGACATTGAGGTGCTGGAGCGTGTCCAGAGAAGGGCAACGAGGCTGGTGAGGGGTCTGGAGAACAAGTCTTATGAGGAGCGGCTGAGGGAACTGGGACTGTTTAGCCTGGAGAAAAGGAGGCTGAGGGGAGACCTCATCGCTCTCTACAACTACCTGAAAGGAGGTTGTAGCGAGGTGGGTGTTGGTCTTTTCTCCGAAGTAACAAGCGATAGGACAAGAGGAAATGGCCTCAAGTTGCGCCAGGGGAGGTTTAGATTGGATGTAAGGAAAAATTTCTTTACTGAAAGAGTGGTGAAACATTGGAACAGGCTGCCCAGGGAAGTGGTTGAGTCCCCATCCCTGGAGGTATTGAAAAGACGTGTAGATGAGGCGCTTAGGGACATGGTTTAGTGGGCATGGTGGTGTTGGGTTGACGGTTGGACTCGATGATCTTAGAGGTCTTTTCCAACCTCAATGATTCTATGATTCTATGATTCTAACATAAGTGAGGATGAGAGGTTTAGGAGGAGAGGATGAGTGAGCATTAAAATCTCTGAAAATTTGAGTTCTGTCAGTGACCATGTGAAACCACCTAATCCATCTCAGTATAAAGTCACAGGGCTAATCTTGGTAGGTGATTTAACCCAAACTAACCGGCTTGTTGGGTCTGTTCTGCCAGCTGAAAGGGGAGTAATTTTATCAAAATGGGACACTTGTGGGGAGCTGTGGGGCAGAAACATCTTAACCGTAGTCATAAAGGAAGGCATAGAGAAGGAAACCCTAAACCTAGTATAACTGCAGTTTCATTAGAGGTTAGGGTCAACATATATACACGCACATATACAGATGTATGAAATCAGCAGAAATGTCACCATCCACCTGAAATCTCATCTTAATCATTATCCTCAGACCTTCCTGGATGCAGCATGATATCGCAATATTTTGAGCATCAGAAATATAGTGCATAATATTCATATATTTTAAACTGTCTTAAGTAAAGCCAGTTTTATTTGCGTTTTTGGTGTAAATTAAAACCTGGCAGCAGTCAAGTGGTATTGCATTTCTCATGTTTTCACATAACAGCAAACAAAGCTTTTCTTGTTTTTTCCCCTGTTTTTTATGCACACACTTTATTAAACATTAGTATAGAAATATCTGGCATTTTTCACTTCCTGCAGTTCTGAACATTTTCATTCTTCCTTTTGTTTTTACTTCTTATTTATTTCCTGACATCAGAGGCAAAAGCATAACATGGCATTGACAATCAGGAATGAAAAAAATGAGCCAGAAATTGCATGTTTCTCTGTCTTTCTGGCAGCCATTTGTATGCCAGTTATTATGGGCTAGAGCTAAAGGATGTCTTAATTAAAGAATTTTTTCTACTGATTTCTGAGACCCTGAAATCCTATGTATCAGCTATAACAACTATACTGACATGTTTGTATATTCTTGTCCATTGCTTTATCATAGTTTAATCATATATTTTGAAATAAATCTTTGATTATAGCCTAAGAATTATAAACCATTACTATATACTGCTAATGAATAGCATATATTTTTCTTTACTCTGCAAACTAGATAAATGGGTATTTCAAAGACCAGTTTGTGCTATCCATTTTGTCAGCATATTTTCTAAATTATTGACAGATAAAAATAGCTTATATTTCACTTAACTGAGACTTGAGAAAAAAGTAAATCAAATCTTCAGCCACAGGTTTCAGAGTTTTAATATATATACTGCAATATCTATTTTTGCCTAGTGCATTGCTTTTTTTTCTCCTGGAATTCAAAAATTGGAAAAATCAGGAGACTGTGACTTGTTTAGATTTTTTGGGCTTAATTTTTTTTGATGCTAGGATTAACTTCTTTTTTTTAGTCTTACATATATAGGATTGTGTAGTTCTTGGCTCCATTGTTTTCTTTATAAGAGATACCGAAAATAATGGGATTAACATGAATTGCTAGGGAACATAGAATGATAGCGGAGATGAAGAAAGATGTTGTTCTTAGGTTCTTCTCTGAGTAACATCGTGCCAAAATCTTATCCTCCTTGTTTTCTAACTGGTTTTTCTGCTGTAGCTAAAATGATATTTCATAAATGTATCTGTGGAATGCAACTAATGGAAGGAGAGTTCTGGTCCTTCTCACACTGAAAGCAGCTAGAAGTGACATATTTGCTGAAATCACCATATCTTCCTCATTCAGATCCTTCCAAAGCTCAGGGTATGCAAAACTAGAACAGGCATAATTCAAAATGGAAGAAATAAACACAGGAAGACAAGAGAGAGCTTTCATTAAGCCAAATATGTCAAACACCATCTAAGAACTTGACCTGTGCCAAGCATTGCATGCTGAGAGAAATCAAAGTATGGTAAGAAAGAAAATATTGTTCCATGAGTTTACTGTTATGGGCCAAAGACATAATTTATCAGAGGAAATTAACAGTGATTATTAGCTGCCAAATGTAGAAGGTGGACAATGAAATCACATACCAAGAATTGCTACAAAAAAGAACACATTGGTACATTCTGGTCACTTTGAGGAACACTTCAGAGATTTTTCTGCTGAAGTGAATGGAACTGTTCTCAGAGAAAAAATACCTCTCAGAGTGAATACATACATCAGAACTTGGTTTCAATGAGTGAAGTGCCAATGCCTGACAGAGGAGAAAGTCATCAATGAATCAATGGCATCTTAGCACTCTCCCTCCCCAGTCTGGTATAAGTCCAAGATGAATGTATCAGTAAATAGAAGTCATATTTTAAGTGATAACTCCTTTGAAATTTTCTAATATCTAGGAAGTCACCGTATCTCAAAGACATTTGCCTTTGCTAAGGCAACATTTATTTGAAACAACCAGAAATGCATATGCAGAATCTGTTAACAAACTAGTGTGAAACAAAGCAGCCAAATGAACAGTCACTTGACAAGAAGCTAAAGATCATTAGTAAACTACTTCTTCCTTTAGATGTTGGCAGTTTTTAATAGGAAGATGTTCACCTAATGCTCTGGATATCATTGAATAATATTGATTGAAGACTGGTTAATATTTCCTCTGTTCCAGTCTGTTGTGGGCATAAAATATCCAGGAACAAAGTCACAACAAGCTAATAGAGGCAAGATTTGTGATAGCATACGTATTGTCTCATGTTCATAAAAATTTTAAAATTGGTTTGATAAAATGACAGCTATTAGATCCATTTTCATTATGCTATAATTTTGTATATTTTGATTTTTCTCTATTGGTAAGCAATTCAAACAACCACGCAAGGTTTCAAAATTAGAAAAAACAGACAAGGCAATTTTACCAGTTGCAAGTATGAGAGGCATAAAATATATTTAATTCAACCATATGCATATCATAGGAAATGGAAAAAATTACAACTATCTCCATATAGTGGATGCTGTCTTAGTCTTGGGAAGATATGTTAAATCAGTATTAAAGATATGAAAGAATTCTGGGCTTGACATTGACTTCAAATGTCCCAAAGGACATCTCCTCCTAGCCCTATACTCTGCTTTTATCTTATCTCTTAATTTATGGTCTTTTAGCATATTTTCAGTTAAATCAGTCTAGTTCAAAGGGAGAAAAGGATCTAAAAGAACTTTTCTACAGATAAAAAGCAATAATTGCATATAAAGATTATTTAAAAACAACTTACTAATTGGTGTTGGGTATTTTCACATAGACAGCATTGTGATTTGAAGTACAGATTGCTCATTTTTCATTTTCTTTTTAAGCATCCAAAGAAATGTTTACAAATGAATATAACGGGGTTAGGGCAGGAAGATGGCTTTAGATTTTGCAGCATGAGGCCTTGCACTGGCTTTTTTAAGTCTGCCTCTCACAGCTCCAGTTTGGATATCTAAATTGTCTGTGTAGTGCATGGGGAGACACTCAACATGCACTCGCAAGAGGCAGCAAGCTCTCAGGGTGCTTTGGGGCAGCAGTGGCTGAAGCATGTTTCCATTTCCCTTCCCCTCCACGAAGCTGTGGCACATACTCGACCACCTTGTGCAGTGAGACATCTGAGCTCCTTCCTTTGAAAACAGGGAAGAGGGACCACCTTTCTCTTTGGAGGTGGCCAGAAGAGCAGGTGGCAATGCCTCCCGTGCCCAAGATGCACCTGAGGCAGAGGACAGTCCTGGAAATGGCAGAGGCAGGTTTGGAGCAAACCTGCGCCCAAAGCAGGAGTATGTCCCTGCCGCTTGCTCTGGGCTCCTTGTGCTGGTGCGAGATGAAGCAGATGGAAAGGAAAGTGGAAAGGAGACTCCTCACCTCAGCAGCTCAAACCACATTACTTTGCTGAGAGGAATGGAAAATGCGCTGTGCCCAAGAGGGTTAAGGCAAATGACCATGACTCCCTGGGGGACAACACACTCCACTCCCCCACCTCTCCCCAGGGGCATTTATAACTGGTTCCTAGAAAACTCACAAGAGGTGCTGGCAGCAGGGACAAAACCTTTACTCAGACAAGTGTCTTAAATGCTGGGGTAGAAAGTCGTGCTTCTTTCTCTGAGCGGTTATTTTAGAGTGTAGTGGAGAGGCTTTGCCATAGAGTAAATCAAGACTTGGTAACCACTCATTCAGCCAGTGATGCCTCTGCATTTTTTAATGAGCAATAGAAGGCAGCTCTTCCATGTTTTCCTAAGTTTTAAGCACTTTGTGGTTAAACTCAAGGTGGAACAAGGCAGATACCCGGTTCTCAATATGCTCATTAGTAGAGCTTTGGTGCCTAGCAGACTTTTCTGGAAAATCTTAGACATCTGTAAGTATCTCATCTGTAAGTATCAGGGACTTGCAGATTTCCACAAGAGTCTAGGAAATGGCAATTCTGGTCATGATGCAAATGCATAGAAAAGGAAGAGCTACAGCAATCTCAGGACCACATCACTGTTTAACTAGGCTTGTACCAGCTTTTGGTATATTTTTTATTAAACTAAATATAAATATACATATATATGTAAATATAATTTTTGGTCAGCTTGCCCTTGCTGGAGACCAGTCAGATGAGATAGAGTGAAACAGATAAAGCAGAGTTTCTGATGCCTACATATTATGTCGTGGTTTAATCTCAGTCGGCAACTAAGCACCACGCAGCCGCTCGCTCACTCCCCCCCACCCCCCAGTGGGATGGGGGAGAGAATTGGAAGAGCACAAGTGAGAAGAACTCGTGGGTGGAGATAAAAACAGTTTAATAATTGAAATAAAATGATAATAATAATAATAATATGATAATAATAATAATACACAAAGCAAGTGATGCACAGTACAATTGCTCACCACCTGCCGACCGATGCCCAGCCAGTCCGCGAGCAGCGGCCCCCCCGGCCAGCTTTCCCCAGTTTATGTACTGAGCATGACGTCACATGGTATGGAATGTCCCTTTGGCCAGTTTGGCTGTGCCCCCTCCCAGCTTCTTGTGCACCTCCAGCCTTCTCAGTCGGTAGAGCATGGGAAGCTGAAAAGTCCTTGGCCAGTGTAAGCATTACCTAGCAACAACTAAAACATCCTTGCGTTATCAACTTTCTTCTCATCCTAAATCCAAAACACTGTACCAGCTACTAGAAAGGAAATTAACTCTATCCCTGCCGAAACCAGGACAATCATTCATAAGAATCTTTGCATTTCTAGTTGTTCTGGGATTTTTTGCTTAAACTGGACAGATGTACAGAATACAAAAAGCAGAACTTGAATTTCACACACCCAGCTGAACTTGCAACATGGAGTTTTAGCATGTAATTCCTGGATCTGATCTGATCAGCAAAGTTTCTCATGAAATATTGATTTGCAAGTTCAGTAGCTTTTCATAGTGTTCACTTTTTTTTTTTTTTAATGGATCTCCTACTTTTCTGATGCTGCTAGTGGTTTTTAGAAAGCCTGAGAACAGTGTAACACAAAAATGTTGTGATTGGTCTCAACTCCTTCTCTTTACTTAACAATAGCCCGTTTTCACTTATACAGCATAATTTTAACAATAGGTTATGTCATGTTCAGATTGCTGGAGCAGGTGAGCCATTTTGCAGATAAATCTTATCTTTTCTGTGCAGTTGTGCTACGGTATACATGCCACCCCAAAGGAATTACTTATTTTGGAGAATGAGGGATGGTTTACTTTATCCTGTGGTTATATCTACTTGCAAGAAAAAAAAAAAGGGAAATAAAGCAAAATCTGGTCACTGAATATCAGCCTGTAGTTTTGCAAGTTTTTATAAAAAAATCTCATCAGCTTGCACAGATTTATATCCTATTTAGCTTTGCCACAGTGCAGTATTTTAAATAGTAAACAATTTTTGAAGTGTGTTATGAGTGATCAGGTACAAGAACTGCTAAATTTTCATACAGTCTCAGACCTTCGGGACTGAGTATTGACTGTGCCAAAAGCATTATAGTCATCATAGCATTGAGAGGTAGAAAATTCATTATTTCCTAAATATTTTGGAATAACTGAGAGTCAATGCCTGAGCCAGTATCTATGGATTGTTTCTGGTAGTTATAATTCTTGGGTTTGTGATTTTATTTGGAAGTCCATGGGGTCTTCTAGTTAGAAAGGGTCTGGAAGTCTTGACTTTTGGATTATTTTTGAATCATTATATCATCTTATGCTGTTTTGGCAACCATCAGATGACAGGCTGCTAAATGGATAGATGTAGTATTCCTGTCTTCTGTGAGCCTTATTGATCCTTGTAGAAAGCGCTGAGGTTTCTTAGAATAAAGGAAGTTATTAAAAGATATTTGGTATAGCTGAATTATAAAACATTCAGAAAGGGAAAAAACACATAGTTGCAGCTCAGAAAAAACTTTTCAGATATTCTGTTTCAAAGGGTGCATACTGTTATTTAAAAGAACATGCTTGCACTTGTAGATATGCTAATTATTTTATTTATTCTTAAATATTCTTTAAATATTTTGATGCATAATAAAGACCATCCTGAACTCAACCCTCTGAAATATAACTGAATATGTAAATACAGCCACTAGAGCCAGTGTTGACTGCACAGAGACTGATTCATTGAACGTGAAAATGTTTGTTGTGTCAGGATAGGGCCTTTACTAGCATCATTTGCTTTCTCTTTCTGTCAGCTCATCTTATCAATTTTCATTTATTATAATTACCTGAATTTTTGCTGCACATAGTGGTGATATTTAATTTGACCTTGATCTTCCCAGGTTTTGAAATGGGAAAGAACAATAGATATTATTGCAACAAGTAAGGACAAAAACTATTCCCTCTCTCCCCCTAAACAAAAATCAGAAGTTACTCACCTTTAACAATACAGCAATAACAAAATAAATGTGTTTCTTCTCAAGTGGAACTGAATAGTATGCTGTGGTGGGTTGATTTTGGCTGGCTGCCAGGTGTCCACCAAGCTGTTCTATCACTTCCCCTCCTCAGCAGGACAGGGGGAGAAAATAAGATGAAAAACTTGTAGGTCGAAATAAAGGCAGTTTAATAAGGAAAAGCAAAGGCCACGTGTGGAAGCAAAGGAAAAAAAAAAATTTCTACTTTCCATCAGCAGGTGATGTCCAGCCACTTCCTGGGAAGTAGGGCCTCAGTACACGTAGTGGTTGCTCCAGGAGACAAATGCCTTAATAACGAATGCCCTCCTCCCCTCCTCCTTTCTCTTAGCTTTTATTGCTGAACACGAGGTCATATGGTATATATATCTCTTTGGTCAGTTTGGGTCAGTTGTCCTGGCTATGTCTTGATGCTGTGCTGCTCAGCAGTAGCCAAAACATTGGTGTGTTATCAACACCTTTCTAGCTACCAATACAAAGCACAGCACTATGAGGGCTGCTATGGGGAAAGTTAACTCCATCCCAGCCAGACCCAGTACATATGCTCAGTTTGAGGGTAAGACTTTAGGAGAGGAATATAAATCAGTCAGAATGTTCTCACTAGACTGCTCTCCTGTTTTGTCCTGGTACTTTATTATTGTATTTCAGCTTCTCGTTACAGTCAGTCTTGCTGGGGTAACTGGGATGGTTATTTTTGCCTTATATCTCTAAAAAGGTGATTGGTTCCTCCCAGTAGCAGGTACTGTGCAAGCCAAGTGCTATCCACCCGGCTGCATCATACCTGTGCCAAACTGTGCAAAACAAAAAATAAAAAAAATCCTTTAGAACACATTTTTCTAAACACTAAATATTTACTAAAAGCATAATGAAAGCAGATCTTTTCATAAAAATGCACAATGCTATGAGTTAGCATTGTATAGTTTGGGGTTAGGAAAATGTCATTTTCACATAAGCATCTATACAATCGCCTTCTAGAAAAAATATTTGTTCATCAGCTGCTTTTTATTATGGGTAGCACTGGATGCCTATATATATTCAGGCAGAGCTGGCTGAACATATTTCTGTACTGCAGAATTTGATGTAAATGTAAAAATAATTTTATAAAGTTTTGAAGAAAACGTTGAGCAATTCTTAAATGAAAAGCGAAGGCAAGTCTTTGGGTGTTTCTTATTACACGTTTGATAGGAGCTGGTAACCTGAGTTTAATGGAGTTAATTCCCCTAATTAAGATACCTCCCTATCCTTTTTCCTTTTTCAACATTTTTTCTGGCACAGGTCTTTCTTTTCTCCTGACTTTGTAGAGAATTTAAGCAAGTAAGAGGAGAGGGCGATCACCTGCCAGAAGAGTCTATCTCTCTTTGTTGCTGCTTCACTCCTGCACAGCATCAGGAGTTTTTCAGCCCTCGTTTGGGCAGTGTCAGGGCAGTATCAGAAGATGGACATGGGCCTCACCTCAGCCAGGAGTACACTGACACCAGAGGCAGCCCAAAAGGCTAACGCAAAGGAAAATTGAGGCAGAGAGCCCAAAGGGATGCTTGATCAGTGTAACAGAGGAAGGCACCTGTGACTTTTTCCTATGGTATGCCTGCGAGGAAAAAAGCAGTTGGAAGTAGCAGGAGCCAAAGGATATGTGAAGTAGGAGGTAGGGAGGGATGAAGAGGGGAAAGAACCGGGACTGCACTGGGGGGAGAGGCTGTCGGCTTCTTTTAAATAGAAGAACGGTGATAGACATAGGAGCTTATAATGGAGGATTTGTTGATGGCCCTTGAATTCATCTGCTGAGAAGAGCCTCTGATTGGGCAGTACATGACCTCATCTGGAAGAAATTCAGAAATGATTTGCCATGTCTAGACCACATATCTCTTGAAGACTGAAAAATGGCCTGGTGATCTATTATTTATCTATTGCATCCTTAAAATCAAGCCCCCTTCAAAACAACAAGAAAAAAAATTCTTTTAAACAAAAGCAACCACTTTGCGCTGCCCACCTGGAAGGACCCTCCTCAGCAGGGCTGTGCGGGTGCCAGCTTGGCTTCACCGGGGTTCCCGCACTGGAGCCTTTCGATAGGATGCCATTGTCATTGCTGGTAATGGTGTTTAGAGTACTAGTTCAAAATAAAAGTGGACTTAGATTATCAATTGCACATGTGAAACAATAGCTGTTGGAGGCTATCATATTTACAGCCAGTGGTACTATAGTGCAAATTGCTTCTCTTGCCATGGAAACAAAGGCTCCTTTATTCTACTCTAAACCTAAGGTAAATTTTGCTAAAATTTCAGATGCTGAACAGAGTTCTCCTAAAAATACATAAGATAGGAAGAAAGAGATATGTATTTCATAAATCTGATTTCTGTAAAGTCAAAGAAAATGTAAATAATCCTTAGGTCTTTTTAATTTAGAATTGTTTATAGAATTTTTTAAGAACCCTTTGCTAGCCTTTCACTACTTTCACATTTTTTCATAGCCTCTTACAGATGTTTTGCCCACTTCTCCAAAGCTCTCTATATTTCTCCTTCATGTTATGGAAGAAGGAAAAAAAAAAAAATAAAGGTATTATTTGACAGAAGTTCCATTATTTCTCTTTAGCAGTTACAGCTTTGTGACATTACCTTTGGATGAACCCAGCTATATTGAATAAAACACTTTCCCTGAGTGTTTCTGCTAAAATGATCAGCACAGAAACAGTGTCATCATTTGTTTGAGAGTTAAATCTCCACAGAGATGTTGGAAGTAATCCGCTATTACTAAGAACTTTTTCTCTGTCTTTTTGGAGACTTGAAAATAAGATTTACTCTGGTTGATGCATTGAACTATTTCTTCACAACCAGAAATAAAACAAGGATTTTTAGTTTATTTGTTTGAAGAAAGCTATGAATTGCCTTAAAATATGTTCTTTGCAGAATGCACCCCATTGGCTTTTCTATCTCTGATAGGCTCTCTAGCTCTCCTAATTCTCATTTTTATTCTAATTAAAGAATTATCTTTAAGTCTTATTAAAACTTATTAATTTTTTTCTGTACTTAGTGAATAAGTTCCATAATTCTGGAATACAAGGGGAAACATCCTGTCACTCACAGGCATTCCTCTGGAACCGTCAGGTCTATAATGACTGGTTTTCATTGGAGTACAAAAGGTTGCTTGGAGTATTGCCTTACTGCCGTGACTCTAGGGCCGTAGTTTATCAGAGAAGCCTCCAGGTACCATAAATTCATTTCCCTAAGGATGTCTCTGAAGTGTTTATATTTCAAGACTAGATAAAGACAAGGTAAGGAGAAAAAGAAGATAGGAAGATTATAGTTATTTTGTAAGAATGAATGAAACAAAATGCCTGGGAACACAAAGAAGAGGAGCAGTTTGTCAGACTGTTGGAGGCTGTTGCAGTTGTTGGTGCAGAAGGCTCAGAATCATGAATGCCAGGTGATATTGTGTGTTACCCTCAGTGATTCAGGTGAAGCTGGAGACTTGAACAGAGTCTGATAAACAATTTTAGATTATTTTAAAAACTTAATTATAATCTCCAAGTCACCTTTATAAGTGAAAGGGCTCATTGCATCATGCAGTGACAAGCTATATGCTCAAATAAAATATGCAAGGTTTCAGATTGTATATGTTAAGCAGTAGATCATATAGCAATAATAGTATTAATGAGGTTACCTGCTCAGAGCAGAGGTTTTCTGATCTCTAAGCTCCTGGGGTTCTTAAAAAAAAAAAAAAAAAAATCTTAGTACTGCAGCTGCCTGACACTGACTCAGGTGTTTACATGTTAAATGCCTGTGATGAGGTGGATTAATTGCAGCCAATGGCCCTGTGCAGACCCTTCTTTCCCACGAGTAGCATCTGCATGGGATGAGTCTTTCTCAGTGTTTCCCACCACCTTGATTCTGTGTAAGTGATTATACTTTATTGGAAAAACAAGGTGAAATGTGATCATCTACATTGCTATTTCTATCCTTGTGAAGAACAAGAGAACTTTTTTTCTCTCTCTCTCTAGCTTGATATAGAATCATAGAATCATTAAGGTTGGAAAAGACCTCTAAGATCATTGAGTCCAACCATCGACCCAACACCACCATGTCCCTAAGCACCCCATCTACACGTCTTTTAAATACTTCCAGGGATGGTGACTCAGCCACTTCCCTGGGCAGCCTGTTCCAATGTTTAACCACTCTTTCAGTAAAGAAATTTTTCCTTACGTCCAATCTAAACCTCCCCTGGCGCAACTTGAGGCCATTTCCTCTCGTCCTATCGCTAGTTACTTGGGAGAAGAGACCGACACCCACCTCGCTACAACCTCCTTTCAGGTAGTTGTAGAGAGCCATGAGGTCTCCCCTCAGCCTCCTTTTCTCCAGGCTAAACAGTCCCAGTTCCCTCAGCCGTTCCTCATAAGACTTGTTCTCCAGACCCTTCACCAGCTTCATTACTCTTCTCTGGACACACTCCAGCACCTCAATGTCCTTCTTGTAGTGAGGGGCCCAAAACTGAACACAGTATTCGAGGTGCGGCCTCACCAGGGCCGAGTACAGGGGCACAATCACTTCCCTACTCCTGCTGGCCACACTATTTCTGATACAGGCCAGGATGCCATTGGCCTTCTTGGCCACCTGGGCACACTGCCGGCTCATATTCAGCCGGCTGTCGACCAGCACCCCCAGGTCCTTTTCCGCCAGGCAGCTTTCCAGCCACTCTTCCCCAAGCCTGTAGCGCTGCATGGCGTTGTTGTGACCCAAGTGCAGGACCCGGCACTTGGCCTTGTTGAATCTCATACAGTTGGCCTCGGCCCATCGATCCAGCCTGTCCAGGTCCCTCTGCAGAGCCTTCCTACCCTCAAGCAGATCAACACTCCCGCCCAACTTGGTGTCGTCTGCACACTTACTGAGGATGCACTCGATCCCCTCATCCAGATCATCGATAAAGATATTGAACAAGACGGGCCCCAAAACTGAGCCCTGGGGAACACCGCTCGTGACCGGCTGCCAACTGGATGTAACTCCATTCACCACAACTCTCTGGGCCCGGCTGTCCAGCCAGTTTTTTACCCAGCGCAGAGTACACCTGTCTAAGCTGTGAGCCGCCAGCTTCTCTAGGAGAATGCTGTGGGAGACGGTGTCAAAGGCCTTACTGAAGTCCAGGTAGACCACATCCACAGCCTTTCCCTCGTCCACTAGGCGGGTCACCTGGTCATAGAAGGAGATCAGGTTGGTCAAGCAGGACCTGCCTCTCATGAACCCGTGATGGCTGGGCCTGATCCCCTGGTTGTCCCGCTCATGCCTTGTGAGCGCCCTCAAGATGAACCGCTCCATAATCTTCCCCAGCACCGAGGTCAGGCTGACAGGCCTGTAGTTCCCCGGATCCTCCTTCCGGCCCTTCTTGTAGATGGGCGTCATATTGGCAAGCCTCCAGTCGTCCGGGACCTCCCCCGTTAACCAGGACTGCTGATAAATGATGGAGAGCGGCTTGGCGAGCTCCTCCGCCAGCTCCCTCAGCACTCTCGGGTGGATCCCATCCGGCCCCATAGACTTGTGAGCGTCCAGGTGGCGTAGCAGGTTGTTGACTGCTTCCTCTTGGATTATGGGGGGTTCATCCTGCTCGCCATCCCTGTCTTCCAGCTCAGGGGGCTGAGTACCCTGAGGATAACTATTATATATTATGCAAAGCAGAAAAGACACTGAGAGATGCCCAGCCTAGAACAACCATTTCCTCATCATTAGGACACTGCTGTGAAATGAGGGAAGGCCAGTTTCAGGTCTCCGATCAGAAGTCAATAAAAGCAATACATCCAATAACTGAGCAACTAGACTATATTTGTTTACTGAAGAATCTTTGTCTCTCCCTTTGGCTTTGGACAGACCTTCCCGTGCATGATAAACTTATTGCCATGCAAGTTTCTCTGAAATGGATCAATTTAAAAAGCAAGTTCTTTTTGGTGAATTGGCATTTTCCACTAATTAATTAAAAAAAAAAAATGGCGAGCCATAATTAGGTCTTATCACAGCCAGAATTTCCAGGATCAGCAGCTGTATCGTACCAGTATTTCTATCTTACTCGTGCTGGTGCTGCTAGTAGCATAGATGTTGGCACAACACCAAGCAGATGTAACAATTATGGTGCTAATAAACCATTTTTTTTTCTTTTCATTACAACTTTTAAGCAATAGATATAAAGTTAAATAATTTCAACCTAATTATTCCTTTTTCTATATTCCTTTTCTAAATTACTACTTCAAATTGCTTCTTGAAATAACTGGATTTCCTGTGGGTGAGATCCTAACAATTAAGCATGCCAATTTAGCTAAAGGCATTGTAGCACATGCTGAATTTAGCATTATTCAATGTTTCTGTATTGCAGGATCAATGGGGTGAGGTGAAGCCAATGCCACAGGAAACCACTGCTCCTGATAGGCAGACCCAACATTAAAAAAAACATTTCATTCAAATGAAAACAGGCGATTGACACTTGTCACCCTGTGTTCAGAGTCAGCGTCAAAGGTAGCTGCAGCGTGTGTTCAGTGCCTAGAGACAGATGTCCCCATCACAGGTCCTTCAGCTGGCACAAACTGCTGCTTGTGCCCAGAACTGAACTGAAGGAGTGACCAAGCAGAGATGAGCTCCCTCACCCTCGCACTTCTCCCAGAGTGCACATGGGGGGAAAACTCCTTCTGCCTCCTCTCGCTTCACTCCAGGCACTTTTTATAATGTATATTCTTTTTTACTGGCACAGGCAAATTGAAAAGAAAAGAGAAAATCCAGAACATTCAAAAGATATGGAAAATTGTACAAGATGACTGGATAGGTATTAAATTTCATTTCGAAACTGGCAACTTTAAGGAGACCATTACAGCATATCTGATATTTTTAAATAAGCTGTCATCTGTGCGGTATTTTTCTCATTAAAAAAGAAAATCATCCTGCTTTAGACTTGATACAGTTTCACCTATAGTAGCATGGAGAAGAGATGATTTTTCTTCCTCGAGGCTTTGATAGTTGTTTCATTAAATCAGAGTTCTGTCATTGCCTCTGTGAAGAGAGGAACTGAGCTTGCTTTTCATGCTCCTTCCCTCCCCTCCCCTCCCCTTTTTAAAACAGTAAAAAGCAAAATATCTGTAAGCTAAGCAGAGTAACAGTGAAGAAAGCAGACTGTAGAAATATCTCTGGATTCGTAGTGAATTCAGCTATTCAGTGACTGTGGGATGGGCAGGTGAGCTTATTACTTTGCTAATACCAAAAGAAGATAACCAAATGGATGATTGGCAGGTTCACTGTCTGTTACCTTTTCTGAACACAACCAGATCTCTGGTCATTTGATAACTATTTGTGCTTACTCATTTTTGGTATGTACAGTTATCATCACAGGTAATCATCCTATGAGTAAATGCTAAGGTTAGTGCTAACTTCAAGTTTGACCAAGTATTCGGTTAGAAACTGTCCTTCGGTGCCTTGACAGCCAGATCTAAACTTCAGCTGGCTCATGAAATAACCTGCTATCGTAGTCCAGTGGATTACGCATAAATGAGAGGTGTCCGTAAAATGGAAGTAATTCCTTTTTCAAATGCGGTTGGGGGAAGTCATACAAGAGAGGGACAGGGATTTGAGTCTTGTCCCCATTTGAAACACGGAGGTATTTCAACATTCAAAACCTTTCTTTCTTTTCCTAATAATCCCGGTCAAGGCTAGGATGAAAAGGATTTTAAAAGGATGAACTGTACAAATACCAGACGTACAGTAACCCTTGCAAGGGGCACAGCAATGTTTCTTGATTCCTGGTTGAATTTCCAGTGGAGGACGAGAGTCCCCTTTGGCCAAGTGCATGGAAACTGGCTGCAGCCCTCTAGCGAATATGAAACAGGAGCCTACAGAGATTATTTTTAACATTAGGACAGAATCAATGAGTCCACTCCTATACAGAAGAAAAAAAATGTTGTCATATGGAAGAGAATAAGCATTGCAAATAGCAGATATGTAGTAGCAGCTACTGAAGATAATGCTTTTAAATGTTGGGTGAGTGAATAGAAGTTGAGCTTAAACACTTTAGGAATTTTTATCCAAAATTCTTTATAGCTTGGAAAGATGTTTTTGACTTTTTTCTCCTTTCTGTCCTCTGGTAATCTAAAAACCATTCAGGTGCTCAACTAAGGGCAGTAGGTAAATGCTTACACCTATGTTGTGTTTGCATAACATGAGGGCCTTGCAGTAACAAGGAATACTCATTAGCAAGGTAGGATTCCCTTACTGTAGAAGAGAGCTGATTGGTGATAATGTTCTCCACTTTATTCTAGCTGCCGGTAGCTGAAGCTCCAGGCTAGAGGCATCAGCACAGCTAATGCAGTGCAGCACACCCAGTATATTATTGTTTGATTCTGTAACTGTGAATTGAGGCATACAAACAGTTGATGAATGGATTGTATGACTGACAATGATTGCAGAGAGGAGATAATAACTTTGGAGACCTTATATCACCCAGCTGACAGGTTCATTACATAGCACTGTTTGCAGTCTGAGATGGAAAAGATGCATGTAACAGTATTCTGCAGTATCTACATGCCCTGCCCAGACTCCCACAATCAAAAATAGGGGTTCCTCATCTTTTGTGAGCAGGAATACTGTTTCTACCTCATTTACACCACTGTGTGTCAGGAGTAATGCTTGCAGTTGGTGATACGTTAAGGAGTTAAAGGAGAGAAGAATACCAGGTTCTCGGAATAAATGTGACAAGAAAATTGAATCGAAAATAGCCATTAATAAATATAAGCTATACAATTCTTCTCATTCCTTCCCCATTAATCTGTAACTTAATGTCTTTTATTATTATTTTAACATAGAACCCACTTATGAAGTTAGACTGGAAGTTCTTGCAAAAGGAAAAAAAGTGTAGCCTGCTGTCTATGATTATCTCATGTTATTCAAAGTTTTCCTAGGAGAATCAAGCCTCAGGGATTTTTCCAGACATTATTTTTATTTCTACAGATCAGATTATTCATTCAGCAAACAGAAGCAATATCATGTGATATTTAGACACACAACCATGCAGCTCAGCTAGTGAGTTGGAACTATTGAATACTGGGTTAAGAGATCATTTTAAAAGCTTGTAAACAATCTATTATCTAATTTCTCAAATGACTGAGTGAAAAAAGCAAATTAATTTATTATTTCCTATGATAGGGAGATAGCTATCATAAAAAGGGGGAAATGTGCCATATGAAATTACACATTGAGGGGGGCATGTAGTTTGTACATACCATCTTAATAGCAATGCATAATAGAACATATAGAATTTAACTGAAACAGCTTATGAAGTGTTTTAGCAAAGTGGGTGCTTTAAAATATACGTTTCCATTGAAAATAGTGTCTTTAAATGGAAGTAATGTATTTTCATAATCTGGTCTTTACACAGAATTTTGCTCTCTGCTAAAGAGCCTGGACGACTCTTCTTTCTCTCCTCAGTACCCTGGAATCGGAGGTAGTTTGCTGCTGCCTTTTGAGGCCTCTGACATCCCTTTAGATATGCACACGCGGAGTCCCTTACTAAATAGTCCTCCCTGAAAAATCTAGTGCTCCTTGGTGTCAGGCAGGAGCAAGGATGGAAAGGCAATTTGAGATTAAAAAAGAGAGTTTTAACACAGTTATTTATATTTTGAATGTAGTCTGGTGCTTCTCATGTGACATAAGAAAAGGCAAAGGAAAAAAATATAATTAAAGTCAGTTTTGAGGGAACTTGCGGTGGCTTGAAAATTTATTTCACACAGATGTAATAAAAGCACCTGAAGTGCTTTTGTGAATGTGGAATTAAGACATCTCATTTCTGAATAAACCAAAACAACCAAGCAAAAAACCCCACAAGTAAACCAAAGTTTTAAATCTAATTACTTCCTTCTTATTTAGGGAATGCATGTTGTACATGTGGCCTCATCTAATCTTTTGCCACTTTGCAAAGCAAAAACTAATTTCAGTTCCAAAGGATGGAGCAGCCTTCAATTATACAAGTTAAAGGATATGTGCTACAGTTCATAAGGAGTGCATGTACATTATAAATTCATTTAATTGCTCTACAGAGATGCTGATCCTAATTAAGACTTCATTGGCTTTTTTCATTGAAAACAGTTAAAATTGCCTAATTCAGCATGAAAAAGTGAAGAAAAAAATTAAATGAAGACTCTTTAAAGAAACCAAGTTTCTGCCAAGTTTTAACTCACCTATAAGCCTGGGAGGGGTTTTCTCCTTCTTTGTCTCAGTGCCTTATCCTCTTCAACTGAGACACAGATCATAGAATCATAGAATCATTGAGGTTGGAAAAGACCTCTAAGATCATCGAGTCCAACCGTCAACCCAACACCACCACCCACTAAACCATGTCCCTAAGTGCTTCATCTACTCGTCTTTTCAATACCTCCAGGGATGGGGACTCAACCACTTCCCTGGGCAGCCTGTTCCAATGCTTGACAACCCTTTCGCGAAAAAATTTTTCCTCATGTCCAGTCTAAACCTCCCCTGGCGCAACTTGAGGCCATTTCCTCTCGTCCTATCGCTAGTTACTTGGGAGAAGAGACCGACACCCACCTCGCTACAACCTCCTTTCAGGTAGTTGTAGAGAGCGATGAGGTCTCCCCTCAGCCTCCTCTTCTCCAGGCTAAACAACCCCAGTTCCCTCAGCCGCTCCTCATAAGACTTGTTCTCCAGACCCCTCACCAGCCTCGTTGCCCTTCTCTGGACACGCTCCAGCACCTCAACGTCCTTCTTGTAGTGAGGGGCCCAAAACTGAACACAGTATTCGAGGTGCGGCCTTACCAGTGCCGAGTACAGGGGCACAATCACTCCCCTACTCCTGCTGGCCACACTATTTCTGATACAGGCCAGGATGCCATTGGCCTTCTTGGCCGCCTGGGCACACTGCCGGCTCATGTTCAGCCGGCTGTCGACCAGCACCCCCAGGTCCTTTTCCGCCAGGCAGCTTTCCAGCCACTCTTCCCCAAGCCTGTAGCGTTGCATGAGGTTGTTGTGACCCAAGTGCAGGACCCGGCACTTGGCCTTGTTGAACCTCATACAATTGGTCTGGGCCCATCGATCCAGCCTGTCCAGGTCCCTCTGCAGAGCCTTCCTACCCTCAAGCAGATCAACACTCCCGCCCAACTTGGTGTCGTCTGCACACTTACTGAGGGTGCACTCGATCCCCTCATCCAGATCATTGATAAAGATATTGAACAAGACTGGCCCCAAAACTGAGCCCTGGGGAACACCGCTCGTGACCGGCCGCCAACTGGATTTAACTCCATTCACCACAACTCTCTGGGCCCGGCCATCCAGCCAGTTTTTTACCCAGCGCAGAGTACACCTGTCTAAGCCGTGAGCCGCCAGCTTCTCTAGGAGAATGCTGTGGGAGACGGTGTCAAAGGCCTTACTGAAGTCCAGGTAGACCACATCCACAGCCTTTCCCTCGTCCACTAGGTGGGTCACCTGGTCATAGAAGGAGATCAGGTTGGTCAAGCAGGACCTGCCTCTCATGAACCCGTGCTGGCTGGGCCTGATCCCCTGGTTGTCCCGCTCATGCCTTGTGAGCGCCCTCAAGATGAACCGCTCCATAATCTTCCCCAGCACCGAGGTCAGGCTGACAGGCCTGTAGTTCCCCGGATCCTCCTTCCGGCCCTTCTTGTAGATGGGCGTCACACTGGCAAGCCTCCAGTCGTCCGGGACCTCCCCCGTTAACCAGGACTGCTGATAAATGATGGAGAGTGGCTTGGCGAGCACCTCCGCCAGCTCCCTCAGCACTCTCGGGTGGATCCCATCCGGCCCCATAGACTTGTGAGCATCCAGGTGGCGTAGCAGGTTGTTGACTGCTTCCTCTTGGATTATGGGGGGTTCATCCTGCTCGCCATCCCTGTCTTCCAGCTCGGGGGGCCGAGTACCCTGAGGATAACTGGTCTGCCTGTTAAAGACTGAGGCAGAGAAGGCATTGAGTACCTCAGCCTTTTCCTCATCCTCAGTGCCAATGTTCCCCCCCACATCCAATAAAGGATGGAGATTCTCCTTGGCTCTCTTCTTGTCATTAATATATTTGTAAAAACATTTTTTGTTGTCTTTAATGACAGCGGCCAGATTGCGTTCTAGCTGGGCTTTTGCCTTTCTCATTTCTTCTCTGCACGACCTAACAAGATCCCTGTACTCTTCTTGAGTCGCCTGCCCCTTCTTCCACAAGCGGTAAACTCTCCTTTTTTTCCTGAGTCCCAGCAAGAGCTCCCCATTCAGCCAGGCCGGTCGTCTTCCCCGCCCGTTCTTCTTACGGCGTACAGGGACAGCCTGCTCCTGCACCTTTAAGACTTCCTTCTTGAAGATCGTCCAGCCTTCCTGGACCCCTTTGCCCTTCAGGACTGTCTCCCAAGGGACTCTCTCAACCAGCGTCCTGAACAGGCCAAAGTCCACCCTCCGGAAGTCCATGGTTGCGGTTTTGCTGGCCCCCCTCCTTACTTCACCAAGAATCGAGAATTCGACCATTTCATGGTCGCTAAGCCCAAGACGGCCTCCGACCACCACATCTCCCACCAGTCCTTCTCTGTTTGTAAACAGCACGTCAAGAGAGGCACCTCCCCTGGTAGGCTCACTTACCAGCTGTGTCAGGAAGTTGTCTTCCACACACTCCAGGAACCTCCTAGACTGCTTCCTCTCTGCCGTGTTGTATTTCCAGCAGACATCCGGGAAGTTGAAGTCCCCCATGAGAACAAGGGCTAGCGATTGAGAGACTTCTGCCAGCCGCTTGTAGAATGCTTCATCCGCCTCTTCATCCTGGTTGGGTGGTCTATAACAGACTCCCAGCAGGGTATCTGCCTTGTTGGCCTTCCCCCTCATCCTTACCCATAAACACTCGACCGTATCATCATCACAATCGTTGAGCTCTAGACAATCGAAACACTCCCTAACATACAGGGCCACCTCACCGCCTCTCCTTCCTCGCCTGTCCCTTCTGAAGAGTCTATAGCCATCCATTGCAGCACTCCAGTCATGAGAGTCACCCCACCATGTTTCTGTGAGGGCGACTAAGTCATATCTCTCCCGCTGCACAATGGCTTCCAGCTCCTCCTGCTTGCCGCCCATGCTGTGTGCATTGGTGTAGATGCACTTGAGCTGGGCTATTGATTTCACCCCCGGCATCGGCACGCCACCCCTAGGCTCATCTCTAGTGAGCCTGGTTTTATCCCCTTCCCCCTTCAAACCTAGTTTAAAGCCCTCTCAATGAGCCCTGCCAATTCATGAGCCATGATCCTCTTCCCCCTGTGAGACAGCTGAACTCCATCTGTCGCCAGCAGGCCCGGTGCCATGTAAACCTCCCCATGATCAAAAAAGCCAAAATTCCTCCGATGGCACCAGCCCCTGAGCCACGTGTTGATCAGGTGTGTTTTCCTGTTCCTTTCAGTATTCTTCCCTGCCACTGTAGGGATTGAGGAAAACACTACCTGTGCTCCTGATCCTTCAACCAGTCGCCCCAGCGCCCTGAAGTCCCTTTTGATCACTGCAGGACTTCTCTCTGCAACCTCATCACTGCCAGCCTGTATAACCAACAGTGGGTAGTAATTGGAAGACCGTACCAGACCAGGGAGCTTCCTAGTGATGTCTCTGACCCGGGCCCCAGGGAGGCAGCAGACTTCCCTGTGGGACGGGTCTGGTTGGCATATTGGGCCCTCTGTTCCCCTCAGAAGGGAATTGCCTACGACAATTACCCTCCTTTTTTTCTTAGCAGAGGCAGCCATAATGCTTGGGGCTGACTGCCTCACCCTAGGCAACCCCTTGGATGGACCTTCATCTACATCCTCATTTGCCTGGCCCTCAAGTTCCAGGGCCCCATATCTGTTGTGTAAAGGCAACCGGGAAGGTGAGGGAGGCTGGGCAGGGGTTCGCCTGGTACCCCGAGCAGGGACCTGTTTCCATTCCCCCCCCATCGCTTAGGTCCCCTCTTTCTACCAGGTGGCAAGAAGGCAGGGGATCCTCTGCTTCTTGTGGAGCCTCCATCTGCTGCCTTTGCCTCAGGGATGGTAGGGTGCAGCTCCACCAATCTATCTCCCTCTCACACTCCCTGATACTCCTTACCCTTTCCATTTCCTACTTCAGCTCTGCCACCAGGCTGAGCAGATCATCCACCTGGTCACACCGCACACAGGTGGTGTCTCTGCTGCCCTCTGGTACAGCCGACAGGCTCAGGCACTCCCTGCAGCCAGAGACCTGGACAGCTGTATGCTTGTGTGTGAGCTCCGTCTGGGTCGCCACATTCCTTCTGGCGATGGCTTTCGGCCAAGTGGAAACCATAGCGGGTCCTCTTCTAGGAGGGCAACGACTACTAGTTGAGTTGGCCTCTAGAGCCAGGAGGGGGACTGCGCCCTGCCCGCTCGCCTTCCCTGCACACCCTGCCTGCACGAACTGCCTGCGCAAACTGGCACACCACACCCTTCTGACATGCTATATCCTGTTTGCCCACCCTGTTTGCCCTGCTCCAGGTCACTCACACTCCCTGGGGGCTGCTCTTCTAAGTGAAGGGGTTTGGCCGCCGCCCCTCTTGTCCCCGCCCACGCTGAGTCAGAGCTGCCGCTCGTCAGGAGCTCCCTCCTCCGGCTGGGGGAATGGGGGGGCTGGGGCACCCTCTCACTCCCTGCGCTTTTGCTTTTGCTTTTCGCGGGTTTTGCCACTTCAGGAAGGGTCCCCCGGCACGATCCTCCGCTCCGGAGCCCTTCACCTCAGTGGCTTCCGAATGGTGGGTCGGAGAGGCAAAAGTCTTAGTCAGGTGGTACTTGTCCATTTGTGGTTTAGGCAACTTCTCCATTTTGTGGGTCTCAGATGTATCATACGGTTTAGTACAGTACAACTCTGAGTATGTTAGTTTGGGACGTTCTTTTCTGAAAATTATGCTATCCAAAATGGCTTCTGAAGAAGGGAAGCAAACAAAGCAGAAGACAGGGCAGGGGACTAGTAGAAACAAGGAAACCAAATGCACAAGGTAAATTGAGTGCGGTCCTCTGAGTCTCCTGGGTCCTGGCATCTATCTGTTTCCTGATGCCATGCCTATTTTTCCGGTTCACTTCTCTCTTCTCTTCATTCCTCCTGAGAAATGCTTTCTGCTTCATTATCTCCACAGATTTTAACTTTGTTCTTCAGTTGCCTTATAAGTGTACACAACATTAATATGTTGCGTATTAATACAGCATATCCAGTTTCTGAAATTTCACACCTTAAACTCTCTCCGAATGCAGCACTAGAGAAGTAGATATACACATTGTACAGTTTCCCTGTCTGCTGCATGGAATGAGCTAAAAATGGTGTTGGTGTAGTTTCACAACTTCTATATAGCTGGGAATTTAGGGAACACATGACAAGTCTGAGGGTTTGGCTTCTAAAACTTATAAATTAATGTGGATATTAGCATCACCACTAAAGGCAGTTTCCATAATTTTCAGTTGTTGTGCTGTCACGTGAGCAACAGTAATATGAAATTAACTAATATTTGTGTGAGGGTTCTCTGACATATGTATAAAATGTTATCTTTATAAAAGATACAAAGCTTAAGTGGATACATGAATGAATTTTCATTTTGTAGGTGCCTTTAGATAGTAAAAAAGTGGGTGGTTTTTTCCCTGATTCTTCCTTTTATTCTCCTGACAGTACAAACAAGTGGAACAGTACATGTCATTCCACAAGTTACCTGCTGAAATGCGCCAGAAGATCCATGATTACTATGAGCACCGCTACCAAGGCAAGATCTTTGATGAAGAAAATATTCTTAATGAGCTCAATGATCCCCTTAGGGAGGTAAGTGTTCAAGTGTTTCTTCATGGTATGGAAAACTTTAATGTCTTTGCTCTTTCTGTGTTGAAATGCTCTTTCTGATTCTATTCTGTAACATTTATCTCATTTATCTCAGTCAAATTAACAATCTCATTTGACCATCTACCTAGTCAATGAATGACCAGGTGAATTAATTTTGTATTAGATCAATACAAAGAAATAAGCAAGTTTACACTATTCTGAACCAGTCTGTCAGAGTCACTGCCACACAAGGATGTCAAAGAGTAAAATCCTGTCCTTAAGTGTCGAGAGAAACTCATGGTCTTCTGCCATTCTTTAAAATAGAGTGGCTAGACTAGAATGGTCCTGGGTGAAAGGTTTTTTCTGCTCTCCCTACTTGCTAACCAGGTATCTGTGCAGATGAAACCACTGAAAGCCACCAGTGAAGGGAGAGCTCCTCTATTTCATTCTGTGAAGTAGCATCCTTGGTTAAGATGGTCTTTACTTGAGGTGAGGAAGCTGGAATATGACATACAAGCCATTAAAAAAATCTCTTTTGTTAAAACTCTAGTTTGTATTCCAGTTTTGGTTTTTTTAAATGTTATGTTTGTGTGGAAGCAGTTGGAATTTTCTTTGGCAAGGTGCTTGTGTGGGAGGAAGGCAGCATTCATCTTGCTGTAACAGAATGCTGTTACATTCTGTAAGCTTGCTTACAGCTGCTTAATCGGAATAGAAATCTGACTGTCTTCTGTTGGGTGATGCTCATGCTTGATCTACTCAAGGATGTTTTGTTATCAGATGACTGGTATCTTCTACACAAAGGAGGAGAAAAAAACAGGAGAAGAAGGAAGTTGAAAAATTCAGAGAGAAGAAAGCATAAACAGGGAAAAGAGAAAAGAAACAAGAAAAGAGGAGAATAAAGGAGGAGTGGTCTGATGTGTATATGAAACCTGTGTAATTTTCAGTGATACCAAGTAATGCCTTTTAGTGTCCTCTGCTATGGGAGGAGTGGTGCTGAATACATGTATATATAACTCCCAACAGAGCACAGGATGACATCTGTACTTTTGGAAAGATATGTGAGGGTTTATTTTTTTAACAAGTTTTGTGGCATAAGAAGAACATAGGTCTGTGATGGATTGTCTGTATCATTGAATCCAGCTCTTTGTTGTGAAGGGAATACATGTCATACAATCCATTTCCAAAATCAGTCAAGTTCCATATTTAAAATAGTTGGCATATTCAAGTTATAAGAAACAATGCCATGCCCGTTCACGGGCTCTGAGGCCATGTCTGTGTTATTAAAGTCTGAAAGTGGGCTCCCTCCTTACAAAATACCAACTGGGAATGGTGAATGGTGCCCAAAATCGCTTGGTCATTGCTAGATGGTTCAAGTCAAAATCCGGCCAAACCATGATTGTTCTAACAATTTAACTGAATTCCAATGCCTGGACCCATTTAATACCCTAACATAGATGTAGCCTGAGTCCTTTCATTATACTGTGGATTTGTAAGTGTTTTGGAGGGCAGGTGGAGGGCTCTGGCTTCTGCACTGCCTCTGCCAATTTACCCTGCAGCTCCCCTTGGTATCTTTTGAAATGTCAAGAGGAGAATGCATTACAAAAATCTATCATATAGGACAGGAAAAGTGTGGAAATTATCCCTAGAGTACAGTGACAGTCAAAACACGAATCTTGGCCAGTATGGAGCTTTTGTTTTGTTAAAAAGCAGATGCATGTACAGACTAATCAGTCACAGACATCAGAAACAGTTTCATCCATTTCTGCTTTTAAGGAAAGCATTTCTCCATAAATGAAGCCTAATACCCTTCCACTGAAAAAATAAAAAAATCTGTCTTTTTCTCCGTCCTCCCTCCTTATTTCCTTCCTCCCTCCCCTCCCCTTCCTTTTTTCTCATTGCTTAAGAGCAGCAAGGCAAATTTGGTCAAGCATAAAAACCAAAAAGGACTTCTGGGGAGAGATCAAGCATGGAAAATTTAAAAAATTAATGAGCCACTAAAAACATGGAGTAGAACAGAATTTCACTGAAGGAGTGGCTTCTGGTTTTGCTATGATCATGCTGTACTTAGCATGTTTTCTTTGTTCTCTGTATTATTAAAAAAAAAAAAAAATATTTACTCAGTAGAGTGCATTCCTCAGGAGCTACAATCAGCCTGCACACTGCCCTGATGACAACATAGTAGTGGTCCTCTCAGTGTAGTTTTTAACAGTCCATTGTATCGTTCAACTTTCCCAGAGGCTGGTGCATGATAGGGGATGTGATATACCCAGTCAATGGCCCAGGTGTTTATGAGGTTGTTTCGGAAATGAGTCCCGTTGTCTGACTCAATTCTTTCTGGGGTGCCGTGTCGCCATAAAACTTGCTTTTCAAGGCCCAAGATATTATTCTGGGCAGTGGCATGGGGCACAGGGTATGTTTCCAACCATCCAGTAGTCGTTTCCACCATTGTAAGTACATGGTGCTTGTCATGGCGGGTTTGTGGTAGTGTGATATAATCAATCTGCCAGGCTTCACCATATTGATATTTCAGCCATCGTCCTCCATACCAAAGAGGCTTTAACCACTTGGCTTGCTTGATTATGGCGCACGTTTTACATTCATGGATAACCTGTGCAATGGCATCAATGGTCGGGTCCACACCTCGATCACGAGCCCATTTGTATGTTGCATCCCTTCCTAGATGTCCTGATGTGTCATGGGCCCATTGAGCTATAAATAATTCACCCTTCTGTTGCCAGTCCAGATCCACCTGAGCCACTTCAATCTTAGCAGCCTGATCCACCTGCTGGTTGTTTTGATGTTCTTCAGAGGCCTGACTCTTGGGTACGTGAGCATCTACGTGATGGACTTTTACAACCAGGTTCTCCACCCGGGCAGCAATATCTTGCCACAATGTGGCAGCCCAGATAGGTTTACCTCTGCGCTGCCAGTTGCTCTGCTTCCATTGCTGTAGCCACCCCCACAGAGCATTTGCCACCATCCATGAGTCAGTACAGAGATAAAGTACTGGCCATTTTTCTCTTTCAGCAATATTTAAAGCCAGCTGGATGGCTTTCACCTCTGCAAATTGACTCGATTCACCTTCTCCTTCAGCAGTTTCTGCCACTTGTCATATAGGACTCCATACAGCAGCTTTCCACCTCCGATGCTTTCCCACAAGATGACAGGACCCATCAGTGAACAGAGCATATTGCTTCTCATTTTCTGGCAGTTCATTATACATTGGGGCCTCCTCAGCACAAATCACCTCCTCTGCCGACACTCCGAAGTTTCGGCCCTCTGGCCAGTCCATGATCACTTCCAGAATTCCTGGGCAGTCGGGGCTTCCTATTCGAGCCCGTTGTGTGATCAGTGCGACCCACTTACTCCACGTAGCATCAGTTGCATGATGTGTACAGGGGACCCTCCCTTTGAATATCCAGCCCAGCACAGGCAATCAAGGTGCCAAAAGGAGCTGTGCTTCAGTACCAACTACTTCTGAAGCGGCTCGAACCCCTTCATATGCTGCTAATATTTCTTTTTCGGTTGGAGTGTAATGGGCTTCAGATCCTCTATATCCCTGGCTCCAAACCCCTAGAGGTTGACCTCAAGTCTCCCCAGGTGCTTTCTGTCAGAGGCTCCAGGTGGGGCCATGGTCCCTGGCTGCTCAGCAGTAACTAAATCATCCCTGTATTATCAACACTGTTTTCAGTACAAATCCAAAACATAGCCCCATACTAGCTACTATGAAGAAAATTAACTCTATCCCAGCCAAAACCAGCACAACCCCCCACACACACACTCTCTCACTGTAAAGAAAACCTAGCTGACTAGCTTAGAAAAAAGGCTGCATCTTCTAACATCAGTTGACATGTGAGATAAATTCTGCCTTTAATAACATTTGCAATTAACTATCTCTCTCCCTCATTTCTTGAGGTAGTAATTAGCAATTGGTAGCAATTAGCATGTTTCCCTTACATAAATATTGTTTCTGGTTCTTCAGCAGACAGAGATTCTTGTGAAGTTTTGTAGAGTTTACATTTTTTAATTCGAAGTTCTTGCCACCTACATGTTTGAACATCATCTGGCATCAGAAGGCCCTGGTCCCAAAAGTGGTCTTTGTAACTGTCATGACACGAAAAGGAGATGGTACAGACAACAAGAAAAATACCAAAACCAACGAACACAGCTAAGAGAAATCTCTTCCAAAAGGACACCTGAATTACAAAAGTTAAAAGACATATATGTAAGCAGTTTCATCTAAGAACGGAGTGTAAGAAATGTCAAACTGGCTCAGCTCTGGCATTTGTCTAAGCCACTAGCCTCCACAGCAGTGCCTGTGGGTGGACACTCAGAGAAGAAAGAGAACAGGGCAAGTATGGTATTTCCCTTGATGACTCTCCTAGACTCCAACTACTTTCAGTTCAAGGGATTCTCTGAGACTGATGTGATTTGCCTATTGAGTAATCCTTAATACATCTCTCTTCCAATTACTTATTTACACTCCTTTTGAATCTATGTAATCTCTCTGCAACCACAACATCCTTTGGCAAGGAGCACAGACCTGTACCCTGCTGCATGAGAAACCACCTTCTTGTCTTGGGCCTGAACCTGTTTCCCACTGTTTTTTGGTTTTGATGGCCATTAATTCTTGTAGCAAAAGTGATAGTACAGTCAATTCCTACCCACCCTTTGCATGCTGGTTATGATTTTATATACTTCTATGATAACATTCTTAAATTGTATTTTTTGAGGGTAAAGAGACCTATTCTACTTAATTCTTTCTTGCATGGAAGCCAGCTTGCCCCCATGATCATCCTTCTTGCCATTCTCAAAATTTTTTCCTGACTCTACTATAGCCTTTTAGAGATGAGAGCACCAGATCTGCACCCAGCATACTGATGTTATAATAATATGAATAATTCCCTTCCTAATAATTCCTAACATTAATTTGCTTTTTTAATCACTGCCAACCACTGAGCTTACTTTTTTTTTATTATAACTGTAAGAGCTAACTCCTAAGAGGTAATGGATACATTACTTTATTTGTATTTGCCTATGTGTATCACTTAACATTGCTCTCCATCAGTAATTTCCAACCAGCCCATAAGAAGTCCCTTTTAGTTTCTTTTTAACAAGCTGCTTCATCTTTACACAGTGCCATTTCTGAAATTGAGCAGAACTCTGTGAAGTTCTTGGCCTTTGTTGTTCCCATACCTATTACAGCCTAATGAGTCAGGTGTAAGATTCTGAAAAAGATCCTGCACAGTGCTTAGTGTTGCATCAAGAGTTGCATTTTGTGATGGTTCTTGTAAGGGAGGTACTCTGAAACAAAATAATGGAAAGCTTCTGTTACTGGATTTATAATTTGATAACAGTAATTGTATCTAAGTGAAAACAGGACTAAAACCAGATCAGTTTGGTACATGTAGACAAATTGAGTATATTTTTAGAGAAAGTATTTGGTCCTTTCAAAATCAATTTTAAAAATTATCAATTCGGTAACCTCACTATTCTTCCCAGTTGTTAACTTTCTCCTTTTCCCCATTAAAACTTAGTTCCTTTTGTAATATCTTTCCTTCTATTTCATATTTATCTTTAGAAATCGCAAAACATTAGGTTCTCATTTAGACTATGCTATAATCCTATGAGCAAAGGATGAAACATCTCCAGAGTTAATAGTATGAGGCCAAAATGTGGTGTGATTAGAGCATAGTAAGCTTCAATCCTTTTTAATAGTGTAATCATTATGATTTTTGGATACAGGCCATCAAACATTAAAATTATAGTAGAAAATCAAATGAGTTTATTAAAAAACAATAAAGTATCAGAGTCAATATTAAATTATTGGAGATTCCAAATATTTTGCTTCCATAACAACTTATGTCCATAAATTTAGGGTCATAAAAGACTGAGAGGTAATTGTTTCATTATAATCCACTGTGCATTTTTATATGCAGTGAACCTTGGTATGAAACTTAAAGAGCGGAACTAGGGAAAATGCATCAGAATTATAGATGTAGTCATGCAGGAACTCATTTAAGTATCTCTTTATATAGCTATATGGACAGAGTGAATAAGTCTTTATCTAGTGCATTAAAGGTTTTTTTCATACAGACACAGATAAAACATAACTTTAGTTCATACTCTGGAGTACTGAAGTCATGAATGAATTATGCAGCATGTCAGTCTTGCAGAATAAATGCTGATATACCGCAGCAGTATTTATTTGACAAATACTAAAAAAAAAAAAAGTATTGCTATTTTTCAAAGATCTGTGTAAGGTATGTCCAAATAATAGTCTAAGTATACAATCCTAAGCAAAGCCCTGAAAACCTCTTAGAAAGGACTATAATTAAGTTTTTAAAATTAAAAATAGCAATAAATGGGACATTTTAATGTTGGAAATGGGCAGACAATCACCAGGCGATTGGATTATTGTGTTTTAAGATGCTCAACCTCACCGGCTGTGTGACATGGTAACAAACTGTGCACACTCAAATCTGTTTCCCGGGGACCTAAGACAATTCAGTTTAATTTCCTGAACTATGGGGAGTGTGTTTGCTCCTCGATTTTTGAGACACAGCTTTTGAATTGCAGACCACTTTCATCACTGTTGCAGATATTTCAGAAACTTTTATCACAGTCCCTTCTGTGTTTCACATGCTTTGTTAGCAAATCCATCCCGAGCTGAGACATGCTTTGGCAAGTCCAAGATCTAACTGCTTCCAATAATACAGATAATAATACACCAGCAGTTCTTAGTAATTATGATTTTGAACAGTCTTGCACCTACAAGATTCCTTTGTCATAATTGTTTAATAAATATTTCAGACATGACAGTTCTTTCATGAGCTCTTCAAGTATACTAATCCAAATCAAATCCCCAAATCTCAGTGCAGTAGTTTTTTCATAAAATGGTAAGTTGTTTGAGAAAAGTACCAGACTATTTAGGTGCAAACTAAATGCTGTGAGAGATGTCAAAGCTTGTTATAGAAGAGTAAGTCCAGTCTGTGCCTGCTCCTGTCTGAACTGGTATTCAAGCATCTGAAGAGCAGAATCAGAAAGCTTTTCTTGGGCACCAGGTCTGGTGCATTGAGAGAATAGCAGCAGGAGTGTTGTCCCGCAGAGGAGAATTTCACACCATTGCCTCATTCAGTCCATTCAGACTATGCTTCCAAGTGTCTATCATGTCTCAATTCTTAATGGAGTGAAGGATTGTTCAGCTAGCTGATACCCAGGTAGTGTTAGGGGCAGCTGATGGAAAGAGGCAGGCATTTTTTTTTTTTCATGTATCTTCTGCTGAAAGCCAGGAAAAGTTACTACATATTAGACAGTGCTTACCACAGCATGTTCATTCCTATTAGGTATGAATATGCTATTGCAATTATAAATGGAGTTGCTGATTTTTTAGGAGGTTAAAAATAATAACAAATTACTTCAGATTACTTCTGAGTTAGTTTTCCTTATGTAAACACATTCTTTTAACACTGTGCTTGCTTTGGTTTGGCTAGTGTTCTCTCTAGTAGGATTTGGAAAGTTTTGGTTTATTCAGCTAAAACCAAATGATCTTTTGCACTTATCCCTGAATTATGAGTCCTTTACATTAAAACAGCAAAAGTTAACACATGTTCCTCTGAACCCTTTAGAGAATAATTAAAGATAAATGAAAAATAAATAAATGAAAATTCTTGATGCAGGGTTGGAAACTACATGGTCTGTTTTAATTTAAGATTAGGAGATGCAGGATCTGGCTACAGGAAAGCACTCTGGTACCTGTCAGGGTTCTCTGTTTTCCACTTGTGGGCTTCTGCAGTAAAAAGTCATGGCACTTGCATAAGGGAAGCGTGGGAAGGGGAAGAGGGGAAGCAGAGGGCAGGATGCAGTCCTGATCCCAGTAGAAACACCGGTACAGACAAGACAGGGATGCATGGTATGGATGTGCCCATGTCCCTTTCCTGTAAATCTCATCCTTGGAGGTGGTGAGAAGGAACTTCTTTTCCTTCAGTTTTCACTGTGGAATTTAAACTCTGGATCCAGAAGCAGGATAAAGTCTTTTGAAGCATATTTGCTTGGAATTGGTAAAAGTGCTTTGGGGGTCATGTAATACAAACATTTCTGTGTTGAGTGAGCACCCTTTAAACATGCCAATGTCCATGAAAGTCACCACAAATAAAGATTAGTGTTATGACTCACCACCAGCAAGAGGAGATAAATATGTTGTGAACTGTCTGATGCAGAAGCAAATGCATGTGCCTATTTTTATGCACTCAGTTGCATACTAGGAATAGTAGCAACAGCATACAGAAGGGTACACAGTATTTCCCATGCATAAATTTGGAGTTCCCTTTTAAAAGCATGTGATCCTAAAGGCAAGATAAGGAGGACGAAAAACAACAAAGCATAAAATGTGTTCTGAATGCACAGTTATGGACTTGACTTAATTTCCAGTTGGTACACTGGTGATTTAAGAAGGTAAATCTTGTTAAAGCTGTGGGAGATACCCAAGTTAAACTCTGCACATCATGGCAATGCTAGATCATTGTTTTGCTTTTTTCCTAGTGCCACCTGAACAAAAAAATTTGTACCTTTTTTTGAAAGCAGCACAAAAATCTGTCTAAACTAATTTTGGACTGTTGCTGTTATCTAGCAAATGCAGTAAGCAAATACTTATAATGTTTTCTACAAAAATTGTCTTGCAGGCAAGCCAAAGGTGGAATACTGATTTTTTTTCTGATGTCTTACTACCTGAAAAATTGGGGGTCTCCTCCTCAGTTGCAAAATAATCTTTTGAAAATGTAATGTCCATATAAAGCCCTCTTTTGATGAAGAGTCTTTATGTAAGAGATTAAATGGAAATGGGAATTGCAAAAAAAAAATTTTTGTTCATTCATAAGCTGTTCTTCTGATAGTGCATCTTTGCTTTTCAGTGGGCTTGTCTGTGTCCTATATTAGTGCTTGAAATGACTTATAAATGGAGAGATAATTAAATATAGTGTAGATATGGATGCACAAGGTGTTGAATTGCACTTGTTTAATTTAAAGATAAGTGTCTAACACTGAAGGAACTTAGTGTTTGATATTTTCAGTGATTAACAAGAGTCTTCACCTTGGGACTAAACTACTGTGATACAAGATTGTTAAAGATGAGTGGAGTTAAAAGCTAGTGCAAAATGTGGAGTATGACACTGTGAGTACAGGTACAGACTTCCCGGTAGCTCCTGGGCTGAGTTCAAGGTAATGGTTTTTATCTGTTGTCTCTGTCTCTTTCGTGATACCTTCACAGTCTTGCTCAGTGGTAGGACTGGATCCTCAGCCAGCCTCGACAGGAGTAGAGCACTGACTGGCAAGGAGTTTCCCTATGAGGATTTTCATCTCCCAGCTTGTTCTGTGGAGTCTATGTTTGTTAATTTTCTTGTGAATAAATCCATTTTTCTTTTCCCTCCTTTGTGAAAAGCAAAAACTCTGTGGTTGGTAGAGAGGATACTAATAAGGTGCCTAAAGCACATACAGTTGCAGGTTTTATGAGCTTGATCATTGCATGTTTGTGCAATGTAGTACATTTGAAGCAATGGATGGTGCCTTGCTAGAAGGCTAAACTATTTTGTAGATAAAATAAATACTTGTGTGATTATATATATTGTAAAGAAAAGCCACATTCTTTGTAATTAACAGTTTTCATTTTAGCCTGGATTGATTCAGCCAGTCATTAGCTAACTGCGCAACTGAAAACTATTTAATATATATTTCTGTGATCTTGTGAATGTCACTTACATGTATTAAAAATAAGTTTATTTCATAGTGAGGAATTTTTTCTTGTACTAAATTGAAAATCAGGAAGCAAAGATGGGTCTGTGTGTATTAAAAAAGTAAGAAAAGAGTAGAACTACTTAGAATCATTTGAAAAATATACCTGATTAGAGCATTATGCTATGGGAATTGGACAACAGATTTTTTGGGAAATACAGTGGCTAGTACAGGCATCCACAGTCCTTGAAACAAAAATCTAGCGACTCGATGTATCACTCATTGCTAGACATTGTATTAACACTTGGGTATTTATGAAAACACCAGTTTTCATAATCATCCACATTTCACCAAGAGTAGAAAGTCTCCCATCAGTAGGGGTTGGAAATAAAATAGTACATGCTTTTTTGGATCTGGCACAAAATAGATTCACTACAGAGAGGTAGAGAAATGCTGTCAATATTATGTGTGGACGGCTTAATATATAACAGACCTTGAAAGGAATTAAGAGGCAATGACATCTGTAGACCTGTTGAGCAGAACTGGAGGTGTATGTAGCTTGCTTTGCCATTCTCTAACACCAGATATGTTCTTCATAATACTGATACTTACAGCAATGTGACAAACATAGAATGTGAGAAAGAGGTTAATACCCTTCCTGAGCCATTATTTAAAGTTCATGGCTGGCCTATTTTTAGGCCACCATGTGAGAAGATGTTTGCTGAAAATAGATACAAATCATGTGTCCTTGCAGAATATAGAACATCAGGACATTTCATTTCCAAAGAACATAATTGGGACTGGGAGCAGAATCTTCTTTCCTCTCACCTTTTTGCTTGTAGATTATAACTTCACTTATACAAGCACACACTCTTACATGAGTTATATTAACCTCTAAATATTTAACTGAAATTAGTTTGAAATATAGTTATAATGGGGCACATTAATTAAACTTTTTTTTTTTTTTACATTAAATGTACAAATATGTACATTTGTACACATATAGGTATGTCCCTGTACACATATAAATATATGTGTGGGACTGCATATATATGCATATATATACACACATAAACAGACTTTCAGGCACATACATGCAAACATGTGTCCAAGATGTGTGTGTGAGAAAAATACTATATAATACTCTGTCGATACCTTTGCATAGTACTGTGTAAGTACATACATTGCATTATGTACTCCAATATGGTCTTTATGTTTCTCACTGTTACAGTATATCTCAACACATATTTCCTATGCCACCAGTCTATGTTTATAATATATTACCTTACAATGAACTGTAATGACAAGGGTTTTAAGGGATCTCCTATGATATAAAATCAATATAGATAAATTTATTCATAAAAGTAGAGATTAATATAGTCTTAAGATCATTTAAAAATCTTTCTGAATAAATTATAGGAACATATTTCTTATGGAAATAATCCTCAGCCTATATTTAATTCATAAAGTGAGTAATGTACTTATACTTAAATGCTATTAATGGTTAAATAAATGTAAAACTTTGGGCAAGCAGATGAACTGAAATTGTTTTGAAAAAGGATATTTAACTGATGTAAAGAATGTGGCACTGCATATGCACCTGCATCCTGTGGCTGCCGAGTCTCATACACAGATGCTAATGGCAGTTCTGAGAGCCCTGCTGTCATCAGACCCCTTGCTTTTAGCACATGTCTAGTCCTGGAAAGAAAGCACAGGCACAGATATTTAAGGCCTTAGTGATTGCATGCAGAGAGCAAGCACAGCATAATTACTAAATGTAGATGATAGAAAGCTACAGGTATCTCCCCTGGCTTCTTGGATGTATTATTTACATAGCCACTTCCTTTCCATGCTCCCTAGAACAAAACTTTTCAGGATCTACAAATGCTGAGGATGTCCCATGCGTCCTTGATCTGTCAAGTCTTGACCATGATTTGGCTCCTAGTTGTAATGTGACTTTCTTTGTTACTCTGATACCATGCACTCCCTTTTGTCTTGTTTACATTATACACTAATGGCTCAAATACTGGCCTAAAATTCCTTCAAGTTGTATTCCCTAAAGGCCTTATTTTTTTAACTTCTGATTTAGGGTATTTCACTATGGTACCTGTTCTTTCACTATGGTACCTGTTCTACAGCTAATGATATCCCCAAATTAAATATCTTTTTTTCAGGGCCAATTGGCCATCCCAACATCTGCCATTATGAAGCGTGTCTGCCTACTGGATGTTTAAAGAGTCTGATGCATTACTTTTACTCTAGCTGTTATTACTAATCCACATAGGCTTAGTCTACTCCTGCCAGTTTGCCTTCTCTTTCCTCCACATGATCTGCTATTGAGGCTGTTCTTGCTGTCACCATGCCTACTTGCACTCCTCAGAATTTCTTATACTCTTTACACCTCCCATGCCATTTATGCATCTCTTTCCCCTGCAGCTACCAATATTAGTCAAAGTGGCACTCTCAAGCAAATTCTATCTTTGGGGCTGTCTGGCTGTCACTCTAAGTTATTTCCAGGGACTTCAACTTCATTTTTACCATTTGATGATATCTCTTCTGGAGCCAGCTCTGAATGTCTCACCCTTTCATTTGTAACTGAGCAGCATCCTCATGTTTCACTGTAAAACTGGGCTCCAGAATCTGCACTTTCAGTATTTTTCTACGTCTACATGCTTGTGCTCCAACGCAGTGGCCTGAATGTGGGACATGAGTTCCTTACACTCATGTCGCAAGTTGCTACTCACAACATAACATCACTGAGCCCTTGCGCCTGATCCTACTCCAGCACCGTTTTCAGTAGTTTCATTTAGAAGGCAAATTCAAATGGTCTCATAATTAGCTTGTCCCAGTCAAATAGTAAAGCAGTGGCGAGGACTGATTCAGAATTAGAAAGGGATTGTGCATCCTCCTTATCTTTCTTTTTATATCCTTCTGTTATATATAGATGTGTACATATATAGCTGACATTGTAAATATTCTAATACACGCACAGGTTCTGTCACACATTTGTCTAAGAAATCTAAATAAATAAATATTTTCATTGTTTATAAATGCTCTTTTTCCCCACTTTAAGATGCTGAATATACATAATGCAGCAATGTTTAGATTTTGTGTGTTAGATTAAGTTAGGAGTTTGCTGTTTATGCTATATCATAATATAGAGTAGGCCTTCATTGAATAGTTACAAATCAAATTAGATGCAAACAGAAATGTAATTAAAAACTCTAAACATAACTTCAGTGTGGATATTTCAAGCTCAGCTAACTGGGATTTATCCAGTATAATCAGTAAGATTTAATTTAAGTCACTTAATAATTTTATAGAGAGAGGCTTTGAACCAATAAGAAGTGTTAACCTAGCAATTAACAAGATAACAGTATTTCTGATCCAGAGCTCTTGGAGAGTTTTAAAATAACTCAGTGAACAAATCACCACTGATTTTTAAATAATTTTTCCTGGTTGTTGTTGTTACTGTGTCAGCTAAACCAAACATAGGGTGTAGATAAAGCACGTTCTCTTGAGAACTACCTCCTTGCTGACTCAGTTGTTTTGGCCATATGGGTTGCAGTACACAGGGGACTGGAGAAGGGAGGAGGGGACAAAGAGGGAGGGATAAGATGGCAGAAGGAATTTCTTGCCTGTTGCAGAGCTCATAATAAACTCTCCGTAGAAGTATTCCTAGCTTCAAGTTCTGCTCTTGATCAAACAAGTGCAAATCAGAAATAAGTCAACACAAAAATTTATATCCAAGCCATAGCTTTCTATTTCTCCTAAGGCATGTTGATTTTTTCCTGCCACCTAGTTCTTTGCTTCAGTACTTTGTTTTAGCCCCTGGTCAGTCCCCTGCTAGCTTCAAACACAGATTTTTCCTCCCTGCCTTCATCCACAAGTTATAGCCTTCCCTTTTTTCAGTGAGACAAACTGTATTGTTCAGGCATCACATGCTGTTCTGCATTCTGACTGACATATTTTACACAACAAAGCACCCAAATCGATATATTTTACCTAATAAGTCACAGTAACTCAGGCTGCCTTTGTGAAAATCCACTCTCTTCCTCTTTTTCTTTGTGGCTTGCTTTCTCTCATACTCAACTACTCTTCCTTGCAATCAGGTGAATCAAGCACTGTCCTGAGAACAGCAGCACTCTTTCCTGCACTATTCTAAAAGAAAACCATTTTTTTCTGGCAATCAGGTGAAATTTCACTGACTTTGGTGAATATAAGAAGTACTCTTCATTCAGAAGAGCTATAAGTAGCATTTGAGCTTTTTTTTTAAGGATATAGTAGAAAAAAATAGTAGCTGCCACACAGATCACATACAAGGTCAACCACAGATTGATTGGTGTTAGCAAGTGGTATCACTGGAATTTCAGTACAAATGCACAAGAATGAATATAGTTCCCAGAATCATCAGATTACCAGATAGAGGAGGTGACTGGAAGCTCCAAAGACAGTGGAAAAGCAATGCTACAGTAGATATTAACCTGTGAGCAAGCAGACTATCAAAGTTTTGTAATTATTAGCAAAACCAACTTTCTCCCATTCCTTAATCAGTTTTAGAAAAACATGACTTGTGCTTCATTCATTTGTACAACAAACATGATGACTAATTCACGCCACTCTTCCATGTACTAACACAAGTTTCTGATATAGATACTAATAGGATTTTGTAAACTTCACATCTCTTAGGATTCACCTTTCTGCCACAATTTGACGTGTTTAAATCGGTAGTCTCATTGGCATAATGGGACAACTTCAATATTTAAAATGCCTTACTAAACCAAGACTTCAGTCTTAAGTGCCACCTGCCCAAGATAGTATTTAGTAAATAGAAGCATAGAATCATAGAATGGTTTGGGTTGGAGGGGACCTTAAAGATCATCTAGTTCCAACCCCCCTGCCATGGGCAGGGATACCTTCCACTAGATCAGGTTGCTCAAAGCCCCATCCAACCTGGCCTTGAACACTTCCAGGGAGGGAGCATCCACAACTTCTCAGGGCAACCTGTTCCAGTGTCTCACCACCCTCACAGTAAAGAATTTCTTCCTAATATCTAGTCTAAATCTACCCTCTATAATGCACTAATATTAGTGAGGATAACACACACACACAAATGGGAATAAAGATATTTGGTTACTCGGGGACAGAAAACTGAAATAGTGATTTTTAAACACATTTACAAATTGCAGTTTATTCAGTTAATAAAAGGGAACAGTCTCTATAGCAACTGCTGTATTGTACAGCACTAATTCCATATTACCTTCTGTAATAAACTGTGAGTGTGTTTTTTCTAAGAGCATTCAGGAAATTTCTTCAGCAGTACAGTTCAGAAGGGAAAACCTACAAGAAATAGAGGTTGGTCAACTGGCCCAAACTTTAAGTACTTATCTGAGTTATCAGGACTTCTCAGGCTTTTGAAATTAGACTGGCTATCTCACAATTAGAGACTGCCTTAAAACATTACCTGTATCTCTGTTCTCAATTTGATGCTTCTCATCCCTTTCCCAGCTGGAAACCAAAATTAAGAGGCGTAGAACATTTCAGAACATTAAAGAAGATTAAAGCTAAATTCCCTTAAAAAAATAGCCCAGTTTAGGCATGGATGGACAGTTGAGTGAATGAAAGGGTGAATAGATAGTGTCTATTTTCTTTCTTTCCTTCTTTCTTTTGCTCTTGTTTAATCTTCTATATATAATGGAAGATCCAGAGAAGAGAAGCATGAGAGGCACAGAACTGCTCTCCCTTAAGCTCAATTAAATCAATTAACAAGCTGGGAAAAGATGGATGTCCTTCATCAGACTGACTGTATTGGAGGTTTGGTTGAACTGTATACTCTTAAAAGGATTATCCTGTATGCATTTGAATTTAATGCAATAATAATTCTGAAGCCTAAAAAATGCATATAAGGAGTTGAATAGAAAATTCTAACCAACTAGGGAATGACAGAAAAGTATGCAGAAGGCCAACATTTAATCAACGAAGCCAAGAAAACATAATTCGTCAAGTCTATATCCCTTCTGCTTGCAAATGCATAAAAAAGATTGCTTTCTCTTAGGAGGCAGCAATACTAGCTAGCATATGCACTCTTTAAGACTGACTTGTCTTAAAATGATGTGAACAGAGCAAGACAGGAAAAAAAAAAAAAAAGCTCTGCTTCCAGTCAGTCCTGGCAGAATCCAAGCAGGGGATTTCATTCAACATTTGGCTGGAAAGCATATTTATTCCTCCCTTCCTTTTGCCTACTTCCTTTTGCCTGTCTCATCTCACAGCTGGCTGGAAAATTTTCTGCATCTGGGCAACCTCTATGCAGGTACGCTGGAGGTCTTGGGGACCTGAGGGCTTTGAAAGTGTAAATACACAGGCTGTCCATTGGTTTTCAAGGCAACTAAGATCATGTGCACTGTCAGATCAGAGTTTTTTTCAGGTTTTGTGCTTTGTCTGTAAGTCAAACATGTAGGTTACCTCAGCATTCTTGGGCTTTATAATATATAGCCACAGGGGCTAGAGAGAAAGGTTTTCTAAAGCCCGCACACCCGCAATATCCAGCTATGTTAACGGAATGGCAAAATATCAAAGTTCTGATGAAAAGAGAATTGTGTTTCCCAATGTAGCTCTAGACATAAATGATGGTATCCAAGAGTTACCCTATTTGTAAGTAAAATTTAATCAGGGTCTCTGTGTTAAATGTGGTCAATGTAATTGAAAAATGGAAAAATCATGGAAATCCCATTCAAAGAGAAAAATGTACATAGTCATTATTACTTATATGAAAGCCTCTGAGCAAAATTTATTTTTAAGTGATACACTCTGTATAGATGATTAAACACAATGTGTCAAAGCAATTTGAACAATTTCAAGTGCACCAGAAATAAAGAATATTGCATCCCGTTGCCGCATGTAGATTTTCTGGCATTAAACAAGTTGTGAGCTAATGATGTAGTCATTCCCTCAGTGGAGTACTAATCCTAGTCCTCCAGATTGCCTGCTGTCATAAAACCTGTGAGAACTTAATATCTGTGAGATGCCTCCTTTCTGCCAGTTGACTATAATTGACCAATGGGTTAAAAAATTACAGGATATTATGAACGCATACAGAATATGACTCCTTAAAACCCAGCTTAAATATATTTAACCTGCTCATATAACCCTAAATCCCTAAATATAATGCTTTTTCCTGTAGTTCTCTTTTAATCACCTGCTCAGTAATTTTCCTTTTGTGAGTTATTTCTAAGAGAAAAAATAGCTTTCTTAATAAGGTGATTTCTTCCTTTCAGTGGCCAGGAAATTAAGACTGATTTAGTTTCTCATCCTTTGAAAGCAGAGTGTAAAGGAGGGACACTCAGGAAAAAAAAATTGCATTGTTAAAGTTATGCACTACAGTTTTACAATAGTATGTAGAAGTGACCTAATGAAACTAAGCAATTCTTTGATGTAGCCATAAACAGACTTTGGTGGCCTACACATAAGAAGGACACAATTTATAGATGGAAGTAGTACCTTTTATTAGCTTAAATGGATTAGTGGGAAAAAGCAAACAGATCTTTCAAGAACTTTGTCTGCTTTTTTCTAGCAACAGCTTTTTCCAGTCAGTCTAACTAAAAGCACCACCTTTATCTAAAAATCTTCTCCTGGGGAAAAGGTCCTAAAAACTCTTATAGATGCCATCATAGAAGCAGCACACGGTGGGTCACCGTCGTGCCCCTGTCAACAGCTAGGACAGCCTTGCAGCTGCCTCTGTAAATGTGACATCTTGAGATGCATCGGAGCAGTCATCCAGAAATACTAAACCCATGCAAAATTATAATACCTGATGATTTAATATCAGCTTGAAAAAATAGCCAGGAAGGCCAAGATGAGTGATAAAACTGGTACAATATAAAGGAGCAGGAGCCAGTGTAATTACCTAACCAATCTCATATAAAGCAGACCACTGCATCTCTGACTTAGTTCTTGTGTAACAGAGATCAACACTTGAACTAGATCAACACTTGCTTCGTGAAGGTCTGAATCACTTATGCCCTTTAACCACTTTAGCTATATAATGCACTCCTAATCCTTTCCTAAGGCTTCACTTGGTATTTTCTTGGTGTAGAGGTGACACAAAATCATTATTATTTCTTCTAATTAAGATATATTAGGCAGCATAATCTGGTTCCAGTCTGGCTCCAAAGAATTAACTCAAAGAAAATATGAGTGAAAGATTTTTCTTTGCATGAAATGTCAACTTTTAATTTGTCGGTTTGTTCTTTTGTTACCTTTGTTTTAAAATACAGAACTATTTCTCCTAGTACTTTCTGAGTTACATAAAACAACAGGAAACACATTCATAATCTTTACTGTTTCTTTCTCCCCAAGATGATATTTAAAGTAATACACAAGAATCTTAAATTGCAGTGCTGCCTGTGATTAAGACTGAGAAATGGATTTTATTGCTCTGAATGATCTCATATTTAAATAAAAGAACACTTTAAAGAAAAACAAAGCACATTTATTTCTCTCTCAGTAATTTTCCACCTTCTAACATCTTAAATAAGGAAAGTTTGTACTTTAGCATAAACTTTCACAGAAAACAAATCAACAAAATGAGTGCATTACTAGGATATAACGGCTGAAATTACCACATGTATTTGGTTTACGTGGCAAGGTTTTGGTAGTGGGGGGGCTACAGGGATGGCTTCTGTGAGAAGATGCCAGAAGCTGCCCCCATGTCCAAAAGAGCCAGTGCCAGCCAGCTCCAAGATGAACCTGCCGCTGGCCAAAGCTGAGCCAATCAGTGATGGTATTAGCGCCTCTGTGATAACATATTTAAGAAGGGGTAAAAGCTGCTGTGGAACAGCAGCCAGAAGAGAGGAATGAGAATATGTGAGAGAAACAACTCTGCCGACACCAAGGTCAGTGAAGAAGGAGGGGGAGGAGGTGCTTCAGGCGCCAGAGCAGAGATTCCCCTGCAGCCTGTGGTGAAGACCATGGTGAAGCAGGCTGTCCCCCTGCAGCCCATGGAGGTTAACGGTGGAGCAGATATCCACCTGCAGCCCGTGGAGGACCCCACGCTGGAGCAGGTGGATGTACCTGAAGGAGGCTGTGACCCCATTGAGAGCCCGCGCTGGAGCAGGCTCCTGGCAGGACCTGTGACCCCATGGAGAGAGGAGCCCACGCTGGAGCAGGTTTTCTGGCAGGACTTGTGACCCCGTGGGGGACCCACGCTGGAGCAGTCTGTTCCTGAAGGACTGCACCCTGTGGAAAGGACCCATGCTGGAGCAGTTTGTGAAGAACTGCAGCCCGTGGGAGGGACCCCACGCTGGAGCAGGGGAAGAGTGTGAGGAGGAAGGAGCAGCAGAGACAACACATAATGAACTGACCGCAACCCCCATTCCCCATGCCCCTGTGCCGCTCAGGGAGAGGAGGTAGAGAAATCGGGAGTGAAGTTGAGCCCGGGAAGAAGGGATGGGTGGGAGGAAGGTGTTTTAAGATTTGTTCTTATTTCTCATTATCCTACTCTGGTGTTAACTGGCAATAAATTAAATTAATTTCCCCAAGTCGAGTCTGTTTTGCCCGTGACGGTAATTGCTGAGTGATCTCCCTGTCCTTATCTTGACCCATGAGCCTTTTGTTGTATTTTCTCTCCCCTGCCCTGTTGAGGAGGGGGAGCGATAGAGTGGCTTTGGTAGGCACCTGGCGGCCAGCCAAGGTCAACCCACCACACCACAGCAGGATGTTTTGTAGCTATGTTGGTACCTTCATTAGGCTATTCAGGCTGAGCAGGTAAGGTGTGTGTATACATGGGTATATCCAGATATAGATTATATATCGAGAGAGAAAGGCGAGCAGAAGATGGAGCCGTAAGAGGACATGAGGTTCCAAGGGTGAAAATCTTGCGACAAGGGTGTGATTTGTTGGGTTTCCCAAGACGAGATGAATTCCTTTCCAGTTGGGCTGGGCTGGCTCTGTGCAGAGGAGTCACGCAGGCCTGAATTCTCCCCTCTGTCTATATCATGCTTGCCTATGAAGTTATTAAGATACGTTACTGATCACTTGTCTTTTTTTTCCAGTTTCCTTTTTGTTTACTTCATCTGCCCCACTTCTCAGCTTTCACTCCAGACACCTTTTCTCCAGGTTCTGTGCTCCCGTGCTCTCACGTTTTTCAGGAATTTCAGTTTCTTGATCTGTTTTTGGAAGTCAGCCTTCCTGCCTCCTTTTTTCCCTTTCTTCTAGTTCCTTTGTGTTTCTTCTTTTTGTTTTCCTCCCATTCCCTTTCTTAATACTCCACCTAGGTCTATTTTTCTCTTCTTCCTGATCGTGACTGGAGTTGAACTTTTCACTCTCCCAGCCTTTTCTGTGCTTCCCCACCACCGTCTATATAATTTCCAGTCAATTTTTGCTTTCTTTAGTAATTTCCTTTCTCTGCCTTCTGGACATGCAAGACAAAGTTATTCACTTTCAGAAACAGAAAACAAGCAGCAAGTCTACTGAAAAGTCCCTGAGCAAGGCAAGACAAGTAATAGTTGTTGCCAGCTTTCCAGCATCAGCCGAGATTGCAGTAATGCAGTCTCATACGAGCTGAGAATGTAGTCTGGGACTCCTCGCGTGATGCCACCGTACTGCAAGTAGTGGGAGCAGAGAATAAATTTCCCTTGGAAGAAAAGCAGTGGCTGAAGCTTTACTGAGAAATTAAGTTCCTTGTTACCTATTTAGATGAGAAGGAAAACAGGCTTTTCCTCAGCCTTTAGAAAGACAGTCAGCTGGAATCTCTTTTTTAATATTTATTCTCTCATATAGAATGTACATGGGTAGCCTGGGATTACTCCTCTTGACTTAATGACTCAGCAGGTTTCCCTGATCTTGAATGCCAATGACACTTATCTGGTAGTTCACCCCTTGCAGTGCTGTTGCTTGAGATAATTTTTGGATTCAGGCAAACAGCACCACGTCTTGCATCAAATTTTCCATGTGTTTTTACAAGCAAGACTAGTTTGCGGGGGGGTTTTAAGCTCTGATTCTGATGTCGTGTGAGGAGATAGTATTGTCCCATAGTATTGCACCAGTAGCACCTATGTCTTTGCCTGCACTGGGTGGGAGTCATAGCCAAATCACTCCTCCTTTCTTTAAGTAGAAATCTCCCAGTCATTACAAATCTCAGTGCTCTTTTCCTCCCATCTTTTCTGGTTTCCATTCCTGCCATGTATTCCTGTACATTTCAAGTTTCATGCAACCATGAAGAAGTCTGCTCTTGATCTCAGATCAGTCTCCTCCTGTCTTAATCCAGCCCATTTATGCTTAGCCATGAAGTCCATACATGGTGCAGTGTTTCAGGCATGCTAAAACACTCATAAGAAGGGGAAGTATGGCAATCAGAGAAGGTGAGGGAGAGTGAGGCAGTACAGTGAAAAGCGATGGAAGGGGAGTGTTGTTCTACTTCCATCGCTTATAAATAATTCTCAGATAAAATGTTCTTGGTGGAATCATATCCCCACTGAATTCAATTGGAGTTTAGTGATTGAATTGGAGTTTAGTGATTGACTTCAAAGATGTAGCATCTTACTCTTCATTCACTCTAACCCAATAATTCTGAAATTAAATCTGCATTAAATTATAATTTTATAAAATTATATATTTTTTGTATCTCCTTGGTTCATTCCAGAGGAAAAAAGATATTATACTTATCTAAGTATAGAGATGTGATGCTATTGAGACCAAGGTTAAAGAGAATCACTGCACTGCTCTTTGTTGAGTCAATGTTCATTTCCGCTTACAGATACTTCTGTTTCCACCTTGCCATTATATAATGACACTTTCTTGTGGGATTGTCAGAAGATATCATAAGTCTATCCTAGGAGTAGCACAAGGAAGTAATTTTGCCCTGTTTGTTTTTTTTTTTTTTAATGGAAAATAAGACATTGCTGGAGATAACAGCTTTCTGCTTCCCAGGCGCCTGGTGAGACATTTTGCTTCACATTATTTTTCCAGGTTCCACTGGATTTATTTTGAAAGGATGTAATTTCTCTGGGAAAGGCAGTTGTTTCTTCACTTTCAGATCATGCTCATGCCTATTAATTGCCTCAGTAGCCAATGGCTTCCCTTCAAAGGGAGATTCCCACATCCTTCCCAGATGCAAGTGGACTGATTTCAAGAACCCATTATGGTTTTGATGCTTATACTGTGGAATTAGCTGAACTTTCCCATCATGTCTGCAAGCAGGATATCAGATGGTGGGGGTGGGAGGAGAAGGAAGGAATTTGTCTGAACAAGCATATCTGAACTTGCTGCCCAGAGAGCAGGCTGCATGGGATATATGAGATATGTAAGTATGAGACAGCAGATGCATGGAAAGTTGAAAGAGCAACATCCAGCAGGAGTGCAAGGGGCCTCAGTCAAGGAGGTGAGAGCACTGGTAGGTGGGATGTCTCCTTTACATCAATCACGAAGGGTTTTCTTGGTATAAGAAATGCTAGGGATGCTCCTCTGACACTGAAATAATATTTAGCTTTCCAAAGCAGTTAAGTGACTGCTGGTTGTATTTTTCTTTTATTTCTTCTCTGTGCACAGATGATCATATATGCTCTTCCTGTCATGTTTGGGTTGCTAACTCAGTAGATGTTGCCTGCCTGAGCCCCTCTTCATGTCTAATACTGATTAGTCCCAGTTCTTCAATACACTGTTAAATCTGTATGACAACTGACCATGTTCATTTTCCTAAGACAAAGTAAGGTCTGCAAGAATTAGCTTGAAACAATTTGAAATTCTTGAAATTCTTTCAGGAATTGTTCATTTTTTTATTTAAAGCAAATAGGACATTTATAGCTTTTTGGTACTAATACTTTCATGTAGATGTGCTCATAGTTGGCTCTGTAAACGTAAATATTCTTGGTGGGAGACGCCCTTAAGGCCTCTAGCAGTCTTAGGAAAATAGTAGTGCTTTCTGCATATAAAGGTTTACTGTATATGCATTTCTTTGAAGGGCAGGAATGTATGCCTCAGTGTCTATAAGATGAATTCAATTCTGGGAAGGAAATTTTCCTGTTGATTTCAGCTAGTCCTGCAGCTAACTATAATGTGCATTTATATTACCACTGCAGTTGTTCCAATCAGAAAGATGTTACTGGTGTAATGTTTCAAAAAACACAGGGCTAAACTTTCTGCTTGCATAACTTTTATCACTTAATATAGTTATTGCAGCAGCTAATCTTGTTGTCAACCAGTGTAATTCCTATTTTATTTTTATCTTTCTGTCATCTTTTTTCCCTTAAAAGCCAAGGGAAATAATAAATAATGTGAAAATCACCTGAAGAAGACAACCTTTGACCTCAGTAATACAAATCAGTATTGCACTCTTGTTTCAATCACTTCAGTAGAAACAGATTAAAATGTAATGAAAAGATTAAAAAATTAGGCACAGAAAGAAACACAGAAAAGTCCAATAAGAGCATAAAGAACTTATTTGTGAAGAAAGCAGAAAGTCTTTTCTCAATGCCCATCATAATGTATATATTTGCTGATCATTATTATCATTATGTTTCCTTCCCATTTAGGAGATTGTCAACTTCAATTGTCGGAAGCTGGTTGCTACAATGCCTCTTTTTGCTAATGCAGACCCAAATTTTGTGACTGCCATGCTAAGCAAACTGCGATTTGAGGTGTTCCAACCTGGTGATTATATTATCCGAGAAGGGGCTGTGGGTAAAAAGATGTATTTCATTCAGCATGGTGTTGCTGGTGTCATCACCAAATCCAACAAGGAGCTGAAGCTGACAGATGGCTCTTACTTTGGGGGTGAGTAGGAAAAAATTAATTATAACATTGGAGTGAATGCACTAGAATAAAACATGTTCAGATATCAGACACATAGAGACATCAGAATAAGTCTACTGCGTGTCTTTTGCCTAGATAATTCCAATTGCGGTGAAGAGTGCACAAAATATTTCTGAATAAGACATTCAGATTCTGCTTACTGTTGCAAGGATAGCTACTGAAGATACAGAATGACCTTCCTGAATTTTCAAGTTACTTTGAATTGAGCACTGTTATTTAACAGACAGTATTTCAATAAAAATGTAATAATTTCCATAGTAATTTTATAGCTATTTAAAGGTAAAAGAAGCAGGATTCATCTTCTTTAAAAAGGGATGCAAATTTTGAGTCATAAATGTAAAGTACTTCTAAAAGGTAAAAATCACTGTAAGAATCACAAAATTAGACTGTGGTTAAAAGACCATTATTTATATGGGATAGTTTGGTATTCTTCATGAATATTTCAGGCTGTTATTAGTGCTTTTTTACTGAATTTTAGCACACAGCAATGTTTATCCTTCCAGTATATACTATGAGAAACTGGAAACTATATGACTAGATAGCTCTCTAACAGATGTATATTAATAAAAAACAGACATGAATTTTAATCCAAATTAAATTCATCTGGTAATCCTAATGAAAAATAGGGTTTTATTTAGATGAAGACATCTGAATTTTTATATTTGGATTAAAACAATCTTTTTTTTTTACATATAATAATTGACTGGTATGAAAATGTTGTTCCTTGTGACTGTAAATTGTCTTTGTGCAATAGAATAGGTGTCTGCTTCTGTGAGCAGTAGCAAGGCTGGTTTCCAGAAGCTGATTGAACATTTGCATGTACCACTACTGCCAATGATGGTTACAGTTAGTTGGTTATTGTATTAATTTTCTGTTGAATCCCATGAATTATTCCATAACTGAGTCAAAAGCCTTTCAGAAAATGTTCAATTGAAAGCCTAATCAGTGGCATTTAGCTGGTATACAGAAGTGGGAAGCTTAGAAAACTGAATTGGACTCAGTGTTTGAATTGGGCTATAGAGTTACTTAACTAATCCCATTTTAGAATAATACGCTAAAGCAACTCCTACTGATCTGGCCAGCAGGCCTTGTCACTCTGCAGTAGCCTCTGCAAGGTGATTTGTAACAGTATTTGTAGAAGCACTTCAGTAAAGAAGTCTTGTGCTTATCCCACGGGCTTAAACTGTAGATGCTGAAGACAGGAGATTAAGGAGAAAGAAAAGGTAAATGCTGAGGATGAAGAAACAGAGCAACCTTGGTCCTGGTCTTCTCTATGCTTAGCAGTGCCCTAGTTTATGAAAATGAGTTTGCAAGAGCCTGTGTGCTGAATCTGGCCATAATACTCCTCTGAACCAGCAGAGGATCAGAGGAGATTGGACATGAAAGTATTTTACATAACTGTCAGCCTGTTGTTGCAGTGCAAACAACTACTTAGCTCATCCTGTTCATCTGATACCCTTCTTAGCAGGAATGCAGACAAAAAATAAGCTATTTGCAATATCCAGACACCACAAGAACTTATTACACTGCATACCAAAGCGGTTTTGTTAATCTAAACTGCAGCTGGGATGAGACAAGGAGTGCAAAAATAGGGGCAAATGCATCCAAACCCTAACAGCTGCTGGGGCAAATGGGAGATAATAGCTGCTGCTTGATGTAACGAGGAGAGGAGAGGGAGAGGGAGAGGGAGAGGACAGGACACAGGGAGAAAGAACCTGAGAAAGGAAGTGCCCTGAGATCCAAAGTGTTGTGATTCAGATCTGTTTTAACAGAATACCATATAGCATTGTGAATTCCCAGAAGAGGGTTTCAGACCCTGGAGAAGAAATACCTATTTGACTGCAGCTGAAAAGAGAGGAAACAAGCTGCACATCGGATAACTGTGAATTGAAAAGGTTTGGTTTGTCAAAGCAGAAAAAAAAATTCTAATATTCTCTTCTCTCTGGAGATGTTCTTTCCCTGAAATGTATATCAGAATCCGAGTAAAGCTTCCTGACCAAAGCAGACACAAGAAATGCTGCACAGTGGAATAATAACAAGCTGGAAGAATAAGCCTTTGTTCAAATCCTAAGACCAATAACCTCTTTTTTTGCCTAATGGAGACATGCAAAGTCTGAGGCTGAGATACCAATTAAGAAGCTGCAGCTTATAACTTCAACTTCAACTGTATAGCTCCCAGTTGTGACCCAATAAATCAATATCAACACCTGTGCTCTCACAAGCAAGGGAAGGACACACAGGTGGGAGAGGTATGCCATACCTAAATGGATCTTTTTTCAATTTTTAAATGTCTTATGAATTGGAAGTTCACAGTCCCAGCTCAGAGATAAACTGTTGGATGTCAGGTATGTCCCAGAGTTTGGGTTTCCCAGGGGCCCTGGCTCTGGGGAGATTCAGGAAGCGTCCCTGGAGACGCAGTCTTGTCTTGAGAACTCATGGAGGGTTTCACTGACATCCCACCTTGGATTTGGAAAATGTTTATCAAACTTACAATATTTAAAATGTTTGGGTATTGACAACATTGTATTAATAGAAAACTTCTGACACCCTGGAGTTGTTGGAGAACTGGAGGTTAGTGTGAAAGCCGTGATTTAACAAGAGCCAAAGCAGTATTTGGGAGAGGCTTGAATGGAGACTGTTGGGAGAGTGAGCCTGGAAAACTGAAAGTTGCAGTAATAAAGAGAGGAAACAGCTGGAGGTTTGAAGACTGAGATGCTGCCAAACATTTAAATTCTCTTGCCTGATCTTTGTTCTTAATTAAAAAACAGGCTTCCCTATGGATCTGGGTGTTATAAGTCACACATGAAACTAGATAAACCTTACAATTGCTTAGAAATTCTCAAAAAGAACGTGCCTGGATAACCATCAATGGAATTGATTAATTGGGCTACATTTCACCTCTGCTTTACGTTGATTTTTGAGGGAGGTGCAGAGTGGTGACTCTAGAGAGCCCTCCATAGATCTGGGCTTGATTACTGTCTGCCTCTTTCCTCATCTGTGCTCACTGGTTTCTCCTTTCTGGAGGGAAGGAGTAAGTACAAGACAGTAGCCACAGAGATACTGTGGTTTGTTCATTGGTATTCCTGTGGGAAGAGCATCCTATTCCTTAACCTTCATGTGTGTTCATAAATCTAATTTTCTTGAACTTTGTGTGCAGGAGCATTACTTAGTCCAGCAGTGTGTAGGATGCTAATTTTGATCCCAACAAGTTTTTTTGTCCTTCAATATCCTAATTGAAGGATATTATCATCCTACATATCTACTTCAAGTACTAGTATGAATTTGAAAGTAATTTCTGGTACTATCCTTTTCCCTAGGCCATGTACCCCCCTACCCTCACCCCCACTTCCCCTTCGACAGAATACACAAAACATGTAAGGGAGCAAGTGAGAAATACTGACTAGTCTACACTCCCTCAGATCTGCAGTCAACATACCAAAAAACAATGTCCCCCAATTATTGGAATAACAAAATAGATATATAAATATGTTCAGGAAAAAAGTGTGATTTGAGGTTGACTATGTTCTTTCAAACCTTTCAGTAATGACCACAGAGGAAATGTTTTAGAGTGCCATAAGTTATGTCTTGAACAGACATGGATCAGTGGAAGGATTGTTTCATAAAGATTCAGGACAATCCATTTTCCTTTTCTTTTTACTGACATTTAAAGAAAACAGTAACTTTTTATTGCCTTAACTTAGAATCCCTGTCCTTACATGGTGTGCTTGTGTGAGTTTTTACAGAAGGGAAAGGAATTAGGCAATGAAGAATACATGATGCTAATTTTCACTATATTGCTCAGTTATATATTCATTTCTGCATCAGTGAAATTATGTAAGCCACAATTGCCAGTGGAGAATTCCAGGATTTTAATACTCTATAGCTGCTTTCATAGGATTCTTCAGGACCATATCTTGTTATTTTTGAGGAAATACCGCAATACTCATTTTTCCTAAACATCTATGGATTTTTGATGTCTTCTTTCACTTTACCCTGTTTTCTAAAATATCTTCCACGTCCCCATTATTAGGAATGGGATTGCTGCTACTTTCAGCAAAGCAGTAAATATGTCTTTTCTCTTTACAAATAAAAGAGAATGGAACTTCTCCCACTGAGACTGACACGGTTTTCATACAAGGGGAAACAAGGTTGCCCTCAATGAAAATTATAACCTTCTCCTTCTAGCTGCTTCTGTAGGATGGGCAGGAAGAGTAAAATGTGAATGAAGAATGTCAGGAGAGAGTGGACAGTCAGGAGAAGGTAGACTATGTTAACACATAGAACAAAACCATAGGGGAGGTCAGAAGAGTGTGGCGAGCGAGATGGAGGTCAACAGAGAGAGGACTGTGTGGGTAGGAGTCAGGTTGTGTGTGGTGCAAAGAAATATGAGACAGAGGAACTGTGAGTGCAGGGGGACATCGTGGGCATGAGACTGATGGGAAAGGGAAGAAAATGCAAGGGGCAAGAGAATGTGTGAACAAGCGTAAAGCAACCTTCAGAAGCTGGAAAGGGAGCGGGAAGGTGCTTACACCTATCCCTTTTGAACAGCAAGTAGGGAAACCTGACTGCATGTGTGTTTGCAGCTAAGTTGAATTGTAAGCTTGATATGAACACACTTGAATTCAGCCTTCCTGGGACAGAGAAAAAGAATTGGGAGGCAGGTGAAAAATGTAAGCAAATGCATTTTGAGGATGTTGTGATGGCTAATTTTTTTTTTTTTTTTGTCATCTGGTCCATGGTTTTGAGTATTTTCAATTTACAATACTGAAAATGTAAAGTCTTTGTTAAGTACACACCAGTGGAGAATGAGACCTCCCCAATTTTTTTGTCTGTCTCAGTACATATTTGTGTTTCTCTTCTTTAATACATCGGTATTTCAAACTCATTTATGCTATAATCCCAGTAGTAAATGGTAGGGAGGAAATTGCCAGGTTTCAGTCCTACTGAACCTTTTCCTCTGAGTACCAGATGATTGTATTAGAAATTACTCCAAGGCTTCTTGTGATAGGAGGAATTAGTGAACAGATTGCGTATTTCTTCCTCACTAGACACATAAAATTGGTAAAAAGCAAAGATTTTGAAGTCTTTACAGATGAAGCACAAGAATATGAGTCTTTTGCTTATAGAGAAGCATATTTCATTTACTGAGGCTTTACAGAGCAGAAATAATAATGTATCTAATAAACCTAATACTAATCTAATTTACATTATACCAATATACGTTGGTATAAACTGGTGTAATACCACTGATATGAGGCAATTCTGATTTTTGCTGGAGTGAATGATATCAGAATCACTCCATAATAATATTATATATGTTGGTGATTCAAAATGTCTCATGATTAATAGCAACAACAAACATGCAGGAGTTTAATAAACTAAAGAGAAGTTGGTTTTAGTAAAAGAACTCCTTTCCAACAATTCCCTTCCTCTTACTCAATTGGTTCCACGTGTGGCTCTTAGGGCTCCTTTAGTCATCATAATAATGACTCCAATCCAGCACCACGCTGAAATACATAATTAATTATAAGTAGCCTCCCTGAAGTGTGATTATTCACATTCTTAATGGCAAGTACACAATTAAATGCTTTAAGGGAGCAGGATCTCCAGATCTCCTTACCAACTCATTCATAAAATACTTTTCAGGTGAACAGTATAAACCATTTTTCTAAAAGTATTGTCTGCAAGAGGTCCTAAAAATGAAATGTCTTTTTGGTACAGACTAGTCTGCCATTTTGAGGATACAGTTTCCTCATGGTATAGCATAATTCCTTGTTCTGCATTATGTTGTTCTTTTGACACCATATTTTATATAGAAAATACTATGCAGTCAGAAGAACATCTTGCTATTTATTCTTTTTAAAAGTCTAAGAGACTTTTAAAGAAGTTAGAAAGAAAATAACTTACTCTGCAATGCTAGAAGGTAGAAGTGGATTTGGTTTTAGGAGTTTTATTAATTAGCAAAACCTAAAATGTATATTTAACAATGTTAATAATAATGCTAATAATAATTCCTGGTATCTAAATAACATAGTCTTCAACCCAAAATATAATTATAATTCTGTGAATTCATGAATAATATAAATAATTTTAAATTTAGTCTTTATACCTAAGAGTGTCTATACTAGACACAAGCAAAATGTCACATCAGTATAGATTGGAAATCTGAAGTGACCAACACAGATAAACCAGAAGATGATTTTGCAAGTACCTTCACTTTTACACAGTAGAATTTAAACTAAATATTTGAGTTTAGATTAAATATTTAATCTAAATATTTAATTCAGAACTGACAGTCTCTGATCATTTGTTTAATAATTTAATGGAAAAAAATGAAGTGCAATATTTTTACAGTCCACTTAAATTCAAGTTGAATAGTCTAATTTGTAACTGTTATTGTTTGCCAAACTCAAGATGACAAGAGCATAACACTGAATACATAAGGAACTAAGTGGCTTTTTTCAAAAGGGAACAGGCATCCATCTGAACAAAAGTAGGCATAAATGAATGGAACAAAGTCACTTTTGGACTTTGACCCAGCCAGTATAAAAGCTGAATCTGTACTTAGGCACATTATCTTAGAATCTAAGCTTAATTTTTTTATATGAAAATTAAATTAATATAATCCAAATTATGAGTTTTTAAAAGATAATAAATAGACTATCTTAGTCTCTCTTGGTAGAAAGAACACTTCATTAAAATAGAATAAAAATATATGGATGCTCTGTTATAAATAGCATTGAAGATAAAATAAAGACTTGCATTTCTCTTATTATATAATGATTCTAAGCTTCTCTTCTATCTGTTCTCTTCTATCAGAGCTTTCTCAGGAGAATTTGAGTTAAGAAGAGAAAATAGGCAGGATGTAAGAAATGTTGCTGCCTCTGTTTGCTCTAGTCATGAAAACTTGGCCACAGCTATTTGCAGTACCTTCAGACAGAAAAAAAAAAAAGGCAGGTCAGGATGGAACATAAAATGTCTCTGGGCAGATAACATGCCACTTTTTATAAAGGCAATTGTATTCTAACCATGTATATTTGGCTGTCTTTCTTGATGTAAAAGTAATTATGACTAACAACCTTTCTGAAAAGAATTAACTTATACTGTCAATATATATAAAGCATATTACATTGAAATATGCTTAATAGTGTATCAGTATTAACTTTATGGGAAATATGAGGGCTTAAAAAAAGTCATTACATATCAGTCTTGTAAAAAACTACAAGTCATTAGAGAATGGCTAAAATGGATTGGCTTATTGCATCCAAACACGCCTTGAAAATCAATATATGCCTGAAATGTCTTTTTCTGTATCAACATTTACTTATATCACAGTAGATAATATTTTAAAGGCTCTGCCAAGGTGTTTTAATGAATTTCACATGGAAATAATGAGGCCTGTTCTGAGTAAGTCTCAAAACATCCAAATTAATAGCATGTTATCACACTGCTTTTCTCCGTGCTGCTATCAAGTAGTGTATTAAACCTTATTCAAGGAAATGGACTGATAAGAACACGAGTTGTTTCAAGAAATGGGCTTCTTATAGCTAGGTGGCATAAAAGACAAATTTGGGTCAAAGAAAGGCACATACTTTCAGGCTTGTTGACAAACCCTAAATAAATATGAAAAGTTGCTCACCTGTTAGCAGACTTTGTTTTTAAAAAATAAGTATTCCTCTATAAATCCTATCAAAGTTTGGGTCAATGAAAGTTAGGCAATTCTTTTCAAAGAATAATTTTTTCCCCAGGAAATTTGTGCTATCTCCAATGAAATAAATGTACCTCTGCCAATTAGAAATGCTATTAGAAAAAAATAAGAATAGAACCTCTCTAATTAGACCACTTACTCTACCAAACATTTGACATATATACACAAAGGTTAAGCAAATGAGGGCTTTGGAGGGAGACCTTTAGGGAAAAGAGTAATGGAAAGAAATATAGCAAAAGACCTAATCAGCTTTCACCTGTATTTTAGATCAGGAAAATGGTTATGAAATGCCTATCATGGATACCTGTCTCCAGCTGCTTCCAACTCGTCTGTTTTGAAAGTTCCTTCTTGTTTCAGAGAGGCTTTGGAGACAAAACCTCCTTTTTCCAAATGTGATTGTGTCCAAAGGATAACATTCTGAATGAAAGGGATCAGTATAATACTGTTTGTGGGGGGTGCTGATATCCCTTATTATCTATTTCTTTGTCCTACTGACCATTTCCTACCTCAGGAAGACTAAAAACCCTATTATTATTTATTGGCTATTACACTGTATCATTATGTCATCCTCAAACATAGAAGCAAATGTTCTCTTCAGTCCACATTTCATTCTCTTCCTATCTTCAGATATATGACATATCTTCATGATGGAGAAATTATCTCAGCCAGTAAGGGTGCTGGCAAGGAGAGACAGGTATTTGCAAACAAGAATCATGTTCCTAACTTGCAATGACACAAGTAAGTAAGCATGAGTCTCTAGCTTACTGAATGAGATAAACTTTTGCATTTTTAATTGCTATATTAATAGGGATGTAATTCACCTTTTTCTAATCTTTTTCTGTTTAAAAAGTTGACAATTTCAACCTTACTGGATAGGGCACATTTTCTATTTCTTTTATTTGCCCTGTTAAATTAAATAATTTAAAAAAAAAAAAAACACAATGAACATGCTGAGAGCTCGTGTCAGGGTCTTCAGAGCCAGAAATATCAAATTACTGAAAACAGGCAATAAAAATGTGAAAGAAACTGACCTGGTTTCTTTTTTTTTTTTAATAGGATGACTATATAAGGGCAACAGCTATCATAAATAGTTACATTTAAATTAGGTTTAGGTAAAGAGTTCAAAAGTGACAGGAGACTGAAACTGAGGCCTTAAGGAAGTTGTTTTGGACCCTTAATTGTAATTGGCCATTTTCAGTCCGTCTTCAAAATAGTAACTACTCAGCAGTCTATCTAGGCCTCCTTCATGAACCCTCTCTCCGGTTGATGAGCCCGGATATCTGAAAGCAACTTTACAGACAATTGTTGTTGGCAGGTTTTAAATGAAGAGGTCATACAGGCACTGTCTGCTATTGCTCACTTTGACAAACTCAAGCTGTCTTGTCTGCAATTCCATATTTAGTGTAAATAAGGTGGGAAAAGATGTAGGTTTTGCATACCTTTCTTTTGGACAGTCCAGATTACAAACCTGGCTGTAAAAGGCAGTAATTGTATCCATTTTCCTTCCTCCTTAAATTCACTCCTTTGCTGCGGTAATGTTCTTGTTGAGCAGTGACTATATTTTAAAGTTTTGTAAATATAGGACTGAATTCAGAGCTAAGTGTTACCTGAGCCTTTTCATTTAATCCACTCCATAGATATGGATTTGGGGGATATGAATTGCTTCCCCCCCCCCCCTCCACAGTCTTGACAGAATGTAAATACTGTTTTGCAAAACAAAATCCACACAGCTATCTGGCATAGCATTTAATTATTATTGTGGAGAAAATAAATTACTGAAACTCATTTAATTTGTGTAAGTTACATTCTGACTAATCATAAGACTTGGTGTTAGTCATTTCAGTGTCTATAACAAAAAGCGGCATATCCCTGGGTTTTCCATTTTGTGCACTAATGATAATATATTGAAAGATAAAAAGAATATGTTAAAAAGTTAGAAAAAATAGTTAAAGATAGATGTATTTGATGCTTTCCAGAGTTTAATAAAGAAAAAGGAGACAGACATAGAAAAGTATATGTTAAAGCAATCACATTTTTATCATATGAAACAGCTTCTCTCTGTATTCTGTATTAGAGATGGTTAAGTCAACATGGAACTGGGAAATCACTTCATTTCTGAAGGATTCTCCATTTCTCAAGAAGCTTATTGATTTTTTTTTAATTGCTTGAAGTTTATATAGTCCTTTGCTAAAGAAAAAAATATCACTCGCATTACCTGTTGTAAAGCTGGGAGCAGAGTTGAGTCATCCTATGGGTTGTGTCATTCACCTTCACTCATTCAGGTTTTCCCGAAATCAGTCTTCCTTAGTGCTGTCTTTTAGGTATGTAGAATTTCCTATCCAGAGTGTTTTGTCACATTAATGAAATAATAAAATACAATCTACATAACCTTCAACCAGGTTGAAGGTTACTGTCCCTTCCTGTGACTGGCACACCAAGAAGGTGCCTGTTAGCTAGTTTCTGGTCAGCGGACAACTTCAGTAGCTTGAAGGAAATCAAGAACTATTGATCTTAGCACCGTGCCAAAGAGTTGCTGTTATGAAGAGTTAGAGAGAATTACCTAAACCTGGTAGTTTTGGGAAACGTGCTCTGAAGACTTACAGGACTTGCTATAAAAAGGCACGCAAGCATGGGGGGATGCAAAGAGCTGTCATACATCTAAGTTCTGTCTATAATAGTTTAGTAACTCATTGCTCTCTATAAAATAAACAATATTCTAATCCACTGTCCCATTCTCATAAAACATTCCCAAATACATTAGACCAACTGACCCAAGCCTTTGAATTGCTTTGATTTTCCATCTTCTGCTGCTGAAAGTAACCAGATGGTCTGAATAGCTGCTTGCCCATTTGCACAGCAATGTATACACCTGCTACATGATAAAAAGTTTCCTGCTGAGGAACTAAAGCAATAGTCAGCTATCCTCAGCTGGAAGGACACTTCATTAGATCCTGTAATGTTGAATCTGACAGATGATAGGAAACCTGTTACAGCTTTGGAAGGGGACAGAGCACTTAATAAACTGCTGTAGTTCACGAATGCATAGAAATTGCTAGTTATTTTTACTTGATTTTAATATGGAGAGTACTACATGGCTAAAATACTAGTTAACTAACTTATTCATTACTACAAAAAATTAATTCCTGCACCTAGTAAAGTGAACTTTTGCTTTCATTCTGGTCTTTGTGTTCTTGCAAAACAAAGCTGTGCATACGATAATAATTCATTGTATTAATTTTCTACATATTACTATATACCATCCTAAGCTAAGAAATATGTTCCATGGAGACAGGACCAGTTTGATATCTTTTAATAAACCACCTGACTATTTGACTCATAACTGTTTCCTTTATCAGCACAGTTTATCTGTTTGTGGACACATTTTGTCTTCAAGGCAACTTTATATTGTTATTTTGATTTTTTAAGTTTCTCAATCTCTAGTCAAATGTTAATGTGACATAGAAAGTTGAGTAATTACATCTGGAGTATAATTTATATGGAAAATGAACTGGCAGTTAATGGATAGGTGCCACACTGTCAGCTAAGCTGTACTGCTTCCCAGAGGAAAAAAAGGTTTTTCATAGGTCTATATAAATTGGAAACAGGAAATTATTGCTAGGGTAGCCAGTCCATGTACCAATCCAGCAAAGACTAAGAAAGCAATGCAACATCACAAATGGTGCTAGAGGTGAACTGCTCCCACATCCCCAGTTATTTTCTTAAAGAAAAAAATGTTTAGGAATCACATAGCAACAGGGGAGGGGGAAAATTAGCACCTACAGTGGCATATTGATATAGTCCAGTGATCTCAGTTGGTACCAAAACTGTGCCCCTTACAAAAGGCCTACTAATCCTAATTCTTTAAGAGTCATCCTATGGGTTGTGTCATTCACCTTCACTCATTCAGGTTTTCCCGAAATCAGTCTTCCTTAGTGCTGTCTTTTAGGTATGTAGAATTTCCTATCCAGAGTGTTTTGTCACATTAATGAAATAATAAAATACAATCTACATGTCCCCTGTTTTACAAGATACAGATATGGTCAAGCTTCTTTAGAAATTCATGGTGTTCCAAAAACTGAACCTGATGCTCCTACTGAAATACTGCCATGTATGTGTGCAACTGATATATTGTTGATCAGTTTTGATTATTATAATTATAACCTTCAGAACAGGCTTTGCTTCAAACTTTTATTATTGTGGGTTTCAGTTCAATGTCTTGACAGCAAAAACTACATGGTATTTGAGCCCTTTTCTTTTTTTTTTTGCTTGCGTGCCTTTTTATAGCAAGTCCTGTAAGTCTTCAGAGCACGTTTCCCAAAACTACCAGGTTTAGGTAATTCTCTCTAACTCTTCATAACAGCAACTTTCTTTTCTTTTGAGAGCTGTATTGTTCTGTGGAAAAGATCTTATGCTAGCAGAACACAAATTGTGATTTTCACAGATAAATTAATTGCATTTGTATTAAATATGGACTGTAAGAACAAATTAATGTTTTTAGCATTGTTTAGTGCTTTCAAATAGTCATTTTTCATTAGTGCAGTGATTGACATTTGTTTCAGAATGTTCTAGGGAACAGTTGTCCAAAGGGATTAAATAATTAAAGTAAAACTTGCATTGAGTTGAATTACAGGTTCACTGTAGCCTAATACATAATTATTAATTGGAACTGAAGACATTCTTACATTTGGAAAGGAAAGATAAAGCTTTTGACACTTTGAAAGTGTCAGCATGAAGGCAGTGCACCATGCCAACCGCAGATGGGAATATTAGTGAGTAATATGCTGCCACCGCTTTCTTTCTATGCTAATAAAGAACCTTGTTTGTCCAAGCTCTTTGAAAATAGTCTGTGCCCTTTGTGTTTCACTGCACACTCCTGTGCTATTGTTTGTATTTCATAGTCCGTTTAAATCAATTGAACGTCAAGGAGAGCATAATTGTTGAGGGCACCTGGTGTACTTGATGCCACTAAGACTCATTTTAAATGTATCATGGATATTTTCATTACTTTGTTCTCTTCATGAAATCTATTGTTTATTTATTTATTTATTTTAAATTACTTTGATTTATTTAAAGGAACACAAGTGTTTGATGGGAACACATTTTGGCATTCTCTGTTCTTGCTCTCCGGTCCAAGTAAATGAGATTTCATATATTATGTCTTATTATGCTTGAGAGTTTGTTCCAAACAAATACCTAATAGATGAAATGCAGAACACATACAATTAACAAGCACATTAGTCTTGTGGCCAGAGTACAAATGATACTATTGATACGTATAACAAAGCAATATAGATGATGTATCAGCGACTATAATACAACTATAATCAGTCAAGAAACATTGCTGGAAATGCATTTTATGGGTGTTCATCACATGGTACTTTTTCTGTCAGAAGGATGTAGTTAATCTTTTGAATGAGACCATTCAACTGGAGCTGAGAACATGAAGCTTTCCCTGCTTCCTGAGCAGTCAGGCTCCACAGTGGCACTCCCTGATCAGTTTCTAAGCTCTGGGACAATTCTCATATCTTTTCTGACCCATCCTTTATTGTCATATCTAACTAGAAGACTATTATGGTTATTAATCTTCCAAAAAGATGCTCTTCAACCATAAGTTGTGGGCTGACAGGGTTTGCAGAATATGATGTATAGTTTACACAGTGATTCTTTCCATTCTCCTTACTTGACAAGAATAATGGAAGAGGAAAGAAGGGGAAAAAGTAATGATATTTATTGCAGTAACATCCATGAATTCCATGGTCCCATTGTCCTGTGATGAAATCTAGCATTATTTCTTATGGTTTCTTCCTATCCTTCTTATTGAAGTAATCTAAAATACAATGTTCTAGATTAATAAAGATGAAAACAGTACTTTCTCCATTTTTTTTTACACTCTTCAGACTGCTTGGGATCCATAGTCAATGTTTGTTTTGGCATGTGATGTTTTTAGACTCAAGTATATTTATTTATTGAGCACATCAGAAGACACCTCCTTATGTCTTCAGTATTGTTTGCAGCAATTTTAAGTGAAGAAAGTTGAAAATCAAGAGGTGATCATTAGTCACACAGATTTTCCAGCTAGTTAAGTTATCTATAAATTCAACCATGTATTGTAAAACTTAGGAAATGGAGCAGTCATTTGCTGCATTTAACTGTTCCCTTTGGGCAAAATGTCCTTCTCACTCTTGTAACCAAAATGCAGTGGGCTCAATCAAAGGAGAAGGGGTCAGGCTGAGCTAGGGGATGGAAGAGGAAAGGATTGACTTCTGTTTGACCTGGCTGGCTCTTTACAGTAAACTGTCATTATTTCATGGGCATCACATTTTGTGAGGGACATTATGTCAAGACTCTTACAATAGCCATTAGTCTCTAAATTCTCCCCAAAGCTGTTGGGGTTTAAATACATTCAATACTAGTACTGATCCCACATTAATGTACTTTGATTTATCCACTATTATTTAAGCATCTTAGCCCCTAAGCCTTCAGGGTTAGGTGGTATGTGGAAATTCTTCAACAAGAAGTATGAGACTGAAAAACATCCAGGTTCTTTACATTCTAGGTTAATACAAAATGTATTTTGTTAATGACATAGAAAACAAGAAAGAACTATGCTAGCACATTATACATCTGAAGTAAAGCCTGCAGAATCCTTTATTTTTGTTAATGAAGAATATTTGTATTTCCACACTTCATTGAGAATGATAGTTTGTGATAAACATACAAACAGGGTAGGAGACAGTTTCCTAGCCCACTGCTAGTATTTAAATATGGACAAATATGAACTCACTGCTCTTAACTGCTAGAACTGGGTAGGGAAATGATCTCCCACCCTGCCTGAGCCCAAGAATTGTTTCTATTTCTAAGTGTGTTCTTATTCCCAAACCTGAAAATGGGATCAACTCAAACACTTCTTTTTGCAACTGACTTTTTAATTTTTTGTATTTTAATATAAAATAACTTGAATGTTTTAATAAAACACCAGTTGTGATCTAAAAGAAAACATATTTTATTTTTACCTTTTAGGGAATATGGATAGATAGGTAAGAATGGATAGACAATTTGAAAGAAGCTTCCAAATTGTTTTTAATTTTCAAGTCTCCTGCAAAGAGCTTCACTTTTAGCTAACTGGAATATATAATGAAAAATAATTCTAACTGACTCTATGTAATACTGTGTTAAATATTCTTTTATTTTAAGTAATACTAAGCCTCACAAGCTTTTCTAATGTAAATCTTTATTGAAAAGAGGGGTGAAGATGCAGAACAGAATTATCATATATGCATTTAAAAAGTGGCATATCAGCAATATTTTGAGTTTGACAACTTTACAAACATATGAGGACTTATATAACATGTCTGAATATTGAAGACTTCTATTGGGAAACTTCCCTAAGATGAATTTATGCATCTCTTACTCTACTCCATATGTTTTGCTGTTATAAGCCTCGGGCATTGACTTTGGCCTTTATCCAGTAACCCTCTTCCTGCGGGTTCAGGAATCAGCAGTTGCAAGATTGGGGCTGTTTCTTGGGACTCTGCGTATGGCTTTGGTTTCCTCTGTTCCAGAATGATGAATTCCTGTTGGAGGCACTTGCAGAGAAAGTCTACTAGACTAATCAAATGGAGTAAGCAGATGTTAAAAGAGTTCTGTTGTTTAGCCCAATGAGGAAAAAAAGTCTAAAATCATAAGTTACTCTCCCAAAATACCTAGGACATAAAACCCAAGGAAACAGAAGGCATTTTCATGCTTGAAGCATTTTTTCTTAGAGCAGTTCTTATATTCAAATGTCATATCATGTATTAAATTAGTTTAGTAAATCTGGTGAATGATTATGTCAGCTGAATATTTCAAAAAAAATCAATAGAATCACTTGGGTTAATTGAGTCAGCAAGCTGTGTTTGACAGCGGATGGATCATTTCTTAAAACTTAAAGAAGATTTTTTTTTTAAAAAGGCCTGATAAAATCAGTGTCTAGGCTGAGAAAACCTATAAGCAGGGCTCTTAAAGGAGATTAGTTATTTTTTCAGAGTAGCAAAAATAGAATCAAACACCTTCAGAATTGCCCCTGCAAACTTGCGTAAACAGCAATAGAAAAATTGCTGCTGACTACTGTTAGCACTAAATCACTTCCTAGCTTTTAATTTTCACAGGGTTCACTAACTTCTTTGTTTCCTGTGTATGTTGAATTTTTCTCTCCCCAGAGATTTGCCTTTTGACCAAGGGCCGTCGAACTGCCAGTGTACGAGCAGACACGTACTGTCGCCTGTATTCCCTCTCAGTGGACAACTTCAATGAGGTTCTGGAAGAGTACCCCATGATGAGAAGGGCCTTTGAAACAGTGGCAATTGATAGACTTGACAGGATAGGTATTATTTTTTTTCCATATTTGGAATTCTTAAAACCTTTCTACCTTTTCTTTTCCTTGAGTTGAAGGATAAAATGCCCAGATTAAATCCTTCTTAAAAGTTTCATTTCTGTTACACTGCAGTAAATGTTCTGTTGATCTATGAATAAGACATGTCCAGACAAGAAATTCTGCAAGCTCACTTTTAAATAATAAAAACCTTTGAATTTTAGAAATCTCTCATAGTCCTCTGAGGATTATTTTGTATACTTTAATTATCATTAGTATTATTTATTAATCCCATATATTTCTTTTGCTGCCCTCAGCATTCATAGGGTTTATTGCAGTTTCATGAGCAGTGGATGACATTTTCCTACATAAATAGTTTACAGATGACATCTATAATGCTGGGAAGAGCTGAAGTCTCTCAGCACTCACAAAACCCATGTTTGTTGAAGTGAATTAATCCTTTGCAGCAGGGCTCTTGTTTTCCTCACAACATGAGCACTGCTAGCATTGATGGCTGCACACTGGCGTTACTGAGATCTGCTTGCAATCAGAAAAGCAGGCCAACGATATCCAAGTGAAAGGCAGAATGATATGGCAGATTATCAAAACAGGGTGTGTGAAGTCTGCTGTTGTGCATCCAGACATTCTGGACCTCTCTAATAGGACATACTAGATAAAATATATGGTCTTTGGTCGGGACAAGTGCACTCTGATCATCATTATTGACACTGATTTTAGAATGCAGCTATGCATAAAAAATTGTTTATCCTGATTTGGAAGAAAACTTGTTTTCTTTAATATAGCAAGAGTAAAGAAATTACATACATGTATACAGGTTTCAAATATTTAATAGACCTGTTTTAGTATTTTGCAGATTGTGAACACTCAGTGCATTAATTTATGTTTTCAAGTCTTTTTGAACTCTTATAATTTGTCTCTCAAGACTCTCTGGAAATGTAGTCCAACTCAAAGTAATATGTGCTTAAATAATAATAATAGTAAAGTCCAGTCTGCTCTTGGAGTAGTAATCCTGTCTGAAGTGCTGTGTTTACAATATGAAATCTACACAGGACAAAAGATAAAATATGAACTGTTTTACTGAAAAAAAGAAACAATCAAGTGCAATTGTGTTCCTATGCATCTGATGACACAGACTAGTGTCTACATCTTGCAGACACTGAGAGCCATCAAGCAAACATCAGGACACAGCGTACAGCAGTCTTTATTGTATAAGCAGGTGTCACATTAGCCATGAGATCATATTAATTCACAAATATTTAAAAAGATGATTTCTTGCAAGCTAGTGGTCACTGGTTACTAATGTCTAATAATTAGTTGCAGGGAATGTGCTAAATGGCAGATATATTTATAACTTATAGAATCATAGAATCATAGAATCATTGAGGTTGGAAAAGACCTCTAAGATCATCAAGTCCAACTGTCGACCCAACACCACCATGTCCACTAAACCATGTCCCTAAGTGCCTCATCTACTCGTCTTTTAAATACCTCCAGGGATGGGGACTCAACCACTTCCCTGGGCAGCCTGTTCCAATGCTTAACCACTCTTTCAGTAAAGAAATTTTTCCTCACGTCCAATCTAAACCTCCCCTGGCGCAACTTGAGGCCATTTCCTCTCGTCCTATCGCTAGTTACTTGGGAGAAGAGACCAACACCCACCTCGCTACAACCTCCTTTCAGGTAGTTGTAGAGAGCGATGAGGTCTCCCCTCAGCCTCCTTTTCTCCAGGCTAAACAGTCCCAGTTCCCTCAGCCGCTCCTCATAAGACTTGTTCTCCAGACCCCTCACCAGCCTCGTTGCCCTTCCCTGGACACGCTCCAGCACCTCAATGTCCTTCTTGTAGTGAGGGGCCCAAAACTGAACACAGTATTCGAGGTGCGGCCTCACCAGGGCCGAGTACAGGGGCACAATCACTTCCCTACTCCTGCTGGCCACACTGTTTCTGATACAGGCCAGGATGCCATTGGCCTTCTTGGCCACCTGGGCACACTGCCGGCTCATGTTCAGCCGGCTGTCAACCAGCACCCCCAGGTCCTTTTCCGCCAGGCAGCTTTCCAGCCACTCTTCCCCAAGCCTGTAGCGCTGCATGGGATTGTTGTGGCTGAAGTGCAGGACCCGGCACTTGGCCTTGTTGAACCTCATACAGTTGGCCTCGGCCCATTGATCCAGCCTGTCCAGGTCCCTCTGCAGAGCCTTCCTACCCTCGAGCAGATCAACACTCCCGCCCAACTTGGTGTCGTCTGCACACTTACTGAGGATGCACTCAATCCCCTCATCCAGATCATTGATAAAGATATTGAACAAGACCGGCGTCAAAACTGAGCCCTGGGGAACGCCGCTCGTGACCGGCCGCCAACTGGATTTAACTCCATTCACCACAACTCTCTGGGCCCGGCTGTCCAGCCAGTTTTTTACCCAGCGCAGAGTACACCTGTCTAAGCTGTGAGCCGCCAGCTTCTCTAGGAGAATGCTGTGGGAGACGGTGTCAAAGGCCTTACTGAAGTCCAGGTAGACCACATCCACAGCCTTTCCCTCATCCACTAGGCGGGTCACCTGGTCATGGTTATGTAACTGTTTAGTGGAAATTAGAACCATTTTGCAATGAGAGAGCAAGACGTTATACATGCAGAGCCTGGTGGCTTTTTCCACCCTGTTTTTCAGTAAATTACCATGGTTACATTTTCAGAATAATTGTAGTAATAGCAATGCACTACAAGTGAAGAGGCACAGAAAGTTCAGGTGTCTTTGAGCACAATGGTGTTATGAAAACCTGCCGTGCTGGTGCAGAGAGAGGGGGAACTGGATGTGCATGGAGGCCAGCTGTCAGGAGCTGCGTGCCAGCATGAGTTGCTGCAGCGGTGCCTGGAGAGGCTCAGCACCATTCCGCTGCAAGGTGCGAGATCTTCGGTCCCTGGCTCCTGGGGAGGTCGGTGTGGCGCAGCTTATCACAGTGGGCTCACTGCCGAGCTGTGGCCAGTGCTCAGCCTGATGTTTGCTCAGGCTTTTACAATGCCGATATAGCCCTCAGTGATGGGGGTTGAAATGCAAAGTCAGAGTGGGGATCTGCCCCTGCGTGTCAGGCTTGCTAACTCTTCTGCCTCTCTGTAAAGGGAAGAAGAACTCGATCCTCCTGCAGAAGTTCCAGAAGGACCTCAACACCGGGGTTTTCAACAACCAGGAGAATGAGATCTTGAAGCAGATTGTGAAGCACGACAGAGAGATGGTGCAGACCATCGCCCCAGTGAGCTTGCAGCAGATGCCTGCACTGAACTCCAGCACGTCCACCGCCACCTCATTGTCATGCATCAGGACGCAGTCCCCTCCCGTTTACACTGCGAGCAGCCTTTCTCACGGAAACCTGCACTCCACCTCGCCCAGCATGCAAATGCCCCAGCAAGCCATCATCCTCTCGCCCTGCTCCTACACCACCGCCACCTGCAGCCCACCCGTACAGAGCCCTCTGGCCAGCCGAACTTTCCAGTACATCTCGCCAACTGCCTCGCAGCTCTCCCTCATGCAGCAGCAGCTGCAGGCACGCCAGCAGCCGCCTGGTGCCACGCAGAAGAACGAGGTCCACAACACCAACCTGACCCAGGAGGTGCGGCCCCTCTCCGCCTCTCAGCCTTCCCTGCCCCACGAGGTCTCCACCCTGATCGCCAGGCCTCACCCCACTGTGGGGGAGTCCCTCGCCTCCCTCCCGCAGCCCACCCCCAGCCCCAGCATGCCCCTGGCCAGCCGGGCCACTGTCCCCCAGCATGTCTCACTCTTCCGACAGATGTCCTCAGGAGTCATCCCCCCGAACCGGGGGACCATGCCGCCCACAGCCCCTCTGCAAAGGGATTCTTCCACAGTCTTAAGCACAGAGCCCGAGGGAGACAAACCGCGGTTTGCGTCAAACTTATGATCTCTGGTAACTGTGAGCAACAGACTTCTAACGAACTGGGAACCATCCCCAGAACTGTTTTAGCCTATTTCCTAATGTACCCCAGCAGTCTACTATGAGAAAAATACTTTAGACAGCTTTGCCCTACATAATGACTGTAAAAATTATATATATATAAAAAAAATTATAAAAAAAAGGAATTAAAAAAACTTGTTTGAATTCATGTCTTCCTTTCTTGCAACCATTAGTCTAAATTCAGCTGTAATATTATTTATTTTTAACGTGTTGACTTTAAAATCGGTCTGACATTTCTCTGTTTATGAAGTTTGCTATTTTCATGGGAAAATTGTCAACACAATAACAAACTTCAAATAAGTATATTAAACCAATAAAAATCAATGTAACTAAAACTGAGTGATATTCTGAAACCTTCATTATTTCATTTATTACATACACATTGTTAATTTCTCGTGAAGAATTCAGTTGTTATTTCCCATTGCATTTCATATTTTAGCATTTTCCATTCAGAATTAGATTGGAAAACAAGTAAATTGCAAACACCTGCAGTCAAAAGGCTGGCACTAGCACTCCTCTGGATAGTTTGTAACCTCACGACATGTCAACCATTCTGTTGTTTCAGAAAACTGGGTGGACTTCAATCTTCACATTGCTAAAGACTTTTACAAAGACTATAAATATTGCCATTGTAAATAACTTTTTAGACCCAAACAAAAATAGCTGCTGTGTGGTGTACCATTGCAAGGTCTTTGTTTAGGAATTTAGGTTCAGCTCTTCACTTCAAAATTTACAGTTTTAAAATTTGTTAAAGCTAAGTGCAACACAACTGTTGAATTGTAATGCAACGGCTTAAAACCTACAATGTTACTTTTACATGCAATGTTTTATGCAAAATTGTATGCTTGATCCTGCAAACCGCTTGTACTTCACCAGTACCATCACTTTTCTTCTCCTTGCCCTCAATAGCATCTGAAAATATTCCATGCATGCTTTGGAAAAAAAAAAAGATGATAAAAATAGGTTCAGTCAGCCATTTTAGGAAAAGGCTTTACGGTATCTTAGAAAATAATAACCATTCATTAATTGTGTCTACCTTAAAATTCCTATAATGCTGACTTTGAATCCCTGGTTTAAGTCTAGAAGTGCAGTTTTTCATTTAAAGGATTATTTGTAAACCACAGCTTGATTTAAGCTTTCAGGTGCTTTCTGTGTCTTCACTGTAGTTTTGTAGTTGACTGTAGTGTTAATTAAAAAAATAAATATAATATAGCATCAAGTCTGTCTGGAAATGCACGATTTGCTCTGTGTATATTGTAATTAAATGGCTAGTATATCCTAAGGCATGTAGTGCCAAGCATAGCCCATAGGTACGAGGTTTATTATTTTTTATGTCTTCAAACCAGAAAGGAAATGGTGACAGAAAGCAGGGTTAAAGCATACTGTTCTGTGAACATTTTGTTTTGTTTGCTCAAACCTTCATATTATGTTATCCACAAAAAAAGTTCTTTCATAATCATTTGTGCCTGATTTGTCACATTAAATAGAGATTGAAATTAAATGTGTCGTAATTTAACTCATTGAAAAATCAGCATTATGGATATGATGCAAGCATATATTCTGTTACTTAAAACCCAGCTGACTCATGTGAAGGAAGTGAATGCAAAGGAGTTGTTCTTTTCCCATTAATGCTGAGTTTAACAATGCATGAAAAAATTAAATAACATCACAAACTACGTAATGCAGTGAATCCAGATGTACTTGAGAGCCAAGTAAATATTCTAAAGCTAACAGAGCTTGAACCCATGCTGCCTGTTATACCTTTTACTAAAGTGGTACATCAAATAAAAATTTTAAAAAAACTTCCAGTTTTTGCTGACTCCCACTCACCAGTAAAAATCAATGTAATTAACCCATTAACATGCTGCTGCCATTAATCCAAGTGGCCCAGAGTAGTATACGAAGAAGTGATTGTTTAAAAGTGTTTGGAACATTATGGATACACTGCAAGACCATTTATTTATCAGTACAATACCCCTTATATTATTTTAATACTAACAAATTCTGTCAGTTAATTAAGATCGTATACTGATCTTTCAAACTGTTTAAGGTTTACATTTGCTAGGAGAAATGGGGTTAGTAGTGAAATATTTTTATATATATTTTTATTTTATTTTAAGCACTATGAAGAAATATTAATTCACATGGTCTTTCAGTGAAACCATAAATAATTTTTAATGACTTTGTAATAGTGTGGACAATATCTAGGATTTGTATGTTAATTCAAAAAAATAGTACAGGGTATAAAATTATATACGTATATATATGTATGTATGAATGTATATATACTTAGATTAAGAAACAAATTACTCACATTCCTGTAATATAAAGGTCCATTGCTAGTTTCAGAAGTGACCTATTTTCTCTGTACATAAGTAAGCCCATAAGTATGAAATCTCACATCTGTACAGGATGAAATGTATTAATGAAAAAGGTTGGATCTTACTGATGCTGGGAAGGCTATAGATCTGATTCTTACAATGACTGTATGACCAGGGATGAGTTAGATTTTTTCTTTTGTCTTTGCTCAAAGCCATAAATAAATATATATAAAATATTATTAATAAATTGAAGAAAATATATAAAAATAAAACCATTAATATTTTTTGGTTCCAATATCTTTATAAGTGAGCAAGTTTTGCTTTACCATGAAAGAACTGTTTGCTTTTCTCTTTTCTTTGTTCTGAGCCCCAAAATGATATGCACTAAGTATGGGGAGGTGGGGAAAATAATGCCTGAGTAATTATGTGCAGGCTTAGAGGGCTTAGGAATTTGAGGATACTACCTGATTTATTCAAGCAATTCCTAAGAAATATTTCCTCTGTAGATTAGAGGAATTCATTGTACTAAAAAATATTTTCCCCACAAAACGCTCATTTAAGCCATTACCACTAACCTGTAATATTTCTTGAGTACAAATATTTCAAACTGAAGTTTACTTATATATAAAATTTTAAATATCCTGGGAGAGAATCCCAAGTAGTTGTTAGTGTAACTTAAGAAAACTATATTCTATCATATGTTCACTTTATCTTACTATGTGTGCCAATCCCAGATGATGTACCTCTGAACTTGTGTATAATAGTTCAGATTTCAAGGGAACATTGGTGTGGAAGTAGTGTTCATTAATTACATTTTAGGTCACTGTAAATCAAAAAGTGTAGTCCATTCAAACCAATAGTAGATTTTTTTTTGCATTAACTTCAGTAGGATATATAATCCTAGATTGATAAACTGTGATTTTAAGCAAGCATTGTGTTTTCAAATTGCATCCTAAAGTGTATTGTAATTTCTTTTAAGTGGCATTTAATTATTTTTTTATTTTGCATTACTAAGATATAACTCCAGTCCAATTGTAGTCAATGAAATGATTTCCAAAAGGACCAGCATTGTATTAGAAACTTCTTGTCTAGCAGCAAAATTCCATCCTCCTGTCTACATCTGACCATTGCACAGGGTATACTTTGCTGTTTTGGTCCAGTCTTATTTCATACATGTTTGTGTACAGAACCAAAAAAAACAAAGGGTTGTTTTTAAGTGATATTTCATATCACTATATATACCTATATGTACCTACACAACAATGTATATATTTTTAAAAGTCTGTCCATTTCTAATATCTATTTCTACACCAGTTTAATTTCTATCTTACCTTAATTTTAATTTAAAAAGCAGCAGCAGAACTGGAACCAAAGTAAATTTTATTTTAAACAGCAAACTTCCATGTCTTGATGCATGTCATTAAGATTTAAGCTTAATATTTTTATTTTCAAAATTTACTCACGTGAGTTCTCACACTGACTTTAGCATGTCTATCCATGTGATTTCTTTTCTACTTTATAGGTGACATTGTCCAGTGAAGAAAAATGTTTTGTTTTAAAAATAATATGTTGGATTTTTAAACAAACCTGCAATTCAACTGCTCTGGGAATACTCTGTGACATTAGTAATTTCTGCTGTTCCAAAGTCCTCTGTTCACACAAAAAATGTTACAAGACAGGAACAGAAAGTGTTTGTTTAGAAATCATGGGTCTGAGCTACAAGCATTATTTGGTACATTCTAGGACACATTATAAGAATTGGGTGTGCACAATTTATTTGTTTAGCAGATTTGGCCTTTCCCCTCCCATCTTTTTTTTGAGCAGGGAAGAGTAAGAGCATTAAAATTGCCCTAGACCATATCCTCTGAGAAATACATGTTGTGAATCTTGAATCTATACATTTTTACCAACAATTGGTACCCAGTGCTCCTTTGCATACTTAGCAATTTGAATCACCTACTTGAATGGTGTGATGGGTCATACAGCCAGATGGCATAATTTCTGGTCCATGATTACATTTCCCTCACCTCTGTGAACACATGCAATATCTTAACATGTAATATCTTAAGAACTTATGGCAGCACCGAATTTTTCAGGTCAAGATATGGGAACATTTAGAAAGAGAAACACAGTGATAGTAGACAAGCAGAGTATCCAGCTAAATTAATTGATTTTAAATCTATCTGTGTACCTTCCATATGTATTTTAAAATACTGCTATGTGTATGTGCACCCAGTTAAAAAAGATATATGTTGTGAGAATGAAAACCACATTTACCAACTACATTAGATGATTTAAGATGTACACCATGGCTAAGGTGATCCTTGGCCTATGAATTGAAAGACTCAAGCACACATTTGAACTGAAACTAAATTTTGCCCCATCCTTGAAACTGTTCCAGATATGTGATGTTATTTCACCTGCTTGCAGAAGATACCATATTTCTTACTATTCTCCAGTTTTACATGTCAGATTTGTAGTATGGTTCTCCCTACACTCTGCTTTGGAGACAATCTGCAGTGCTGAGTTAGTTCTTGCTGAAAGCTCAGTGACAAATTTGGATCGAGTAGAACCGCAGACCAAAAAAGAAGGGAAGATGCCAAATGCCAAGTCTACAACCAGCCCAAATTAGCCTGTGCACAAAAGGGAAGCAGGTACTTGACCCATTTCTCTGGAAAGTCTGCAGACACCTGCAGGGATTCTGATACTGAACCATGGGTCTCAACAAACCCAGAGTCCAATCTGAAAATGCATCTCCAATGTCAGCTACTTCTGGACTCCACAGTTACTGAAAAGTTTACATAGACACAGGCAATAGTTCCTATAGCATTATCAAAGCATCTTATCTGTCTTCTATTTAATGACTACTCTACTCTTTATAGGTTCCATATTGCACTTGGCATCACAAAATCTGAGATGTTCTCTGGGTGGTACACTGAGCATGACCATTGCTCATGGATTTACTTTCACCTTTTCATTAGGGAGCAAAATGTGTGCAGTCTGTGTCCTGTTTTGTCGCTGCAGTGTAGGAGTTTTAAACGGAGAGACCTGGGTTTGAAGTAAGAAAAGCTCCTGTTTATCAGAGGGCAATAACTGCAGATTTCAGTCTTTGTTGTGGACAGTTAGGCATTTTGGGGTTCTGGACCAGGCTCTGTTTGAATTGGATTTTTTATTTCTCTGCAAAGTCAACATAAACAATGGGTTTTCTGGGCTTGTTACACCACAGGTGTAGTCTGCATTGTTGAGGAGATGCCTGCAGAGTTTTATATTAGTTAGCTTTTTCTACGTGCTGGAGGATTTACATCCAATTATATTGGTTCCTCTAGTCCAGCCAAGAGGCGGTGTGAGCAATAACTGATGTCAGGTCATCGTCCACTGCAACAGGCAATCTTCTAAGTAAGGAGAGAAGATGGACAACAATATTAGAGGTGGTCTTACAAAGAACTGTAAGTATTCCTAAATATGACCTGGACTGATCAATTCACATCTGAATCCTTTATGAAAGTAGATTATACTGTCATTGCAAATTTTGCTTTTTTTTATTTAATCAGCCAGTTGATACCCTTTCTGCCTATGATTTGTCTTCATCCTGTGCTAAGTCATCTTGGCAACAGAAATGTGTACCGATATTTGGAGGCAGTGCTGTATCTCAACTGTATTTCAGTTTAGCTGATACCTGTATGTTGATATTCAAAAAAGATTAAGAAATATTTTTTTAAACCCTATAAAGGAAGTGTATTGTGCGCATTTTACCAACTGGTATAATGCTAATGCCTTCCTCCAGGAAGGGCTCAAGTAATTTTAATGATTCACTTGGACCTTTGGTATTATCTCACAGATAATGGTGCCCTGGGCAGAAATGGTGAATGCTGTGGAAAAATCCAAGAGAATGGTTTGGATGGTTTGGACATCTCCTTTCTTTTCTCCAGTAGCAAGAAGTTTTTCATCAGATCCATTAGACAAATCAGATTCTAGATGGGATAGCTCAAGGCTTTTGCTTTTGTTCGTGTCTGCTTTGCAAGACAAAAAGATGTGGACGCAGTTCAGAACTCTTAGTCAAACTCTTGACTGAACTAATGATTAGCACATAGAGAAATAAACTTCCTTTCTAGAGCATATGATAATCTTATGTCATCTGGCACATAACATCAGAAAGCAAGCTTTTAGACAGTGGAAAAAAATTCATTTGTCACCACTGTATACATGACTGAAGATGGTATGTGCCCCTAAACACTGTGTAATCTACTGTGTGGGTTAGATCAAAGATAACCTCTGAGCCAGAAAGTGAGAAGCTGTGTCTTTGGGCTTTTAAGCTCCTCATTTATTTGTATACATTTAAATCTCCCAGAATAACAAATCCAAATACAAAAAAAAGGATCTGTGACTTTATGAATCCCTTAGGTTTTTGATCCTCTGTAAGTAAGCATTACAATTGTGTTTCTGGTTTCTATGAGAGCTGAATTAATCTGAATGAAAATGTCTCACATAAGACATCTCTCAGATTTGGAGTTTGAGAAGATGAATACTTTATAGCCTTTATTTTCTTGCTAGGGTCTATGATGGTCAAGTGTTCTGTGAAAGAGGACACGTTTTTAATTTGTCTTTTGCCATTTTTTGGACAGCTTGCTAAGAAAAGGAGAGTTGGCATTGTTAATAGCTGGCAAAAACTGACGTATCTGCGGTGAACTTCTATAGCGTAGGCAGTGTTATTACAGAAGATAGCACTGAGCACAGAGCACCATATGTCATGGTCCCAGTTATGCTGGCTATTTCAGGTCCATGGTTGTCAATGAGGTCACGTATTGTTTATTGCTGCACTCTTCTGGCTCACTTCTTGCTTTCTTATCCTGTCCCTAACAGTCCTGTGCAAGACAGACATACTGGATATCTGGAACATACAGAAATTCTTCTGTCTTCTAGAACAGCTTTTTCATAATTTCAGCTGTGATAGCCGATAAAATACATTGTGCTATGTGGAATGATTGTTCTCTGTTTTTTTTTCTTTTTTTCTCAGTTGTTTGTGGGGGACTTCTCAATAGTAATGGGACATACTGATGTCATTGCCAAAGAGCAGTGAAAAGAGCAAAAGTGACAATAACAATGAGTAGAAGAAAGGCAGAGAGAAGTGCCAGAGGCAGAAAAAATTTATTTCCTTGAAATAAGGCAGTTGCATTGAGATTCCCTGAAGGACATGAAAGAGATAGAAGAGGAAAGATGACAACATGTCATGGCCTATTTAAGACTGCCAAGCAGCTTTGTCATGAGGGTAGTGATAAAGCAGGAGAAGCAGGAGAAATCAGTCTCTCTTGTGTTTCCATCACAAATACATGACTTCTTTTAGGTAATTTATTTCATTTCTTTTGAGAACTGAAAGCAGATAGACCCACGTTGCTGGTTGCTTCTGCTGATATCAGAGCTGAGCCTGCTAGAAGGGTGTAAGAGAGAACGTCTGGAAAATCACAAAACTGGTGGGTATTCTGGGCACTTTTTGTCCCTGATCCCATGCATCCTTTTAGCACTTGTATATTGAAAAACGCTGTAGTAAATTTTTTGTCATGTTATAATAGCATTGCACTGTGTCTAACAATTACTTTTATGAATTTGGAAAATATGTACAAACTTTGTCAACAGAGTTAATTAAACTTCATGGTAGGCTGAAGTGAGCTGACTGTGAGTGGGTCCAAATACCTTAGATGGAAACCACAAAAAATACTGCTGATCAGGACTTGGTGGAGGCTGCGACACAGAATAGCCAGCATGTAAGATTTCCAAAGATGTTTCTTCCAAAGATTTGTTCTAACTTAGACCAAATCTTACCCTTCCACACATTTCCTATCGTTCTTATTTGTTGTGGCCAGCTTATCTCCCATTTCTTTTTTTGCTTCTGGGAGTGAAGCCAGAACATCACTGTACTGGTGGTGAAAGACAACAAATCATGACAGTACCCCACAAAACTATGATAAACCCGTCTTTGGCAGCCAGAGACTATAATCAGAAAAGGTTACTTGTTTGCTTCATAGTATGTCCTGCAAACATTAGGGGTAAACAGAGGCATGCATTATTTTGAAATCCATCTAGAAGAAAATATCCAGAATATGATTGAATTCTATCTATTTGTACATTGTTTTGTTTTAACACTACAGTTGGGGGAAGAGGAATTCATTATAGATAGTAACAGCAAGTCTAGGATAAATAAATATAATATCTAGTGACAATACTTACTTACCACTCTAGAACAAATGAGTATTGGGAGGAAAAGAGGTGTAACTCATTTAACCATTAATATCTAAGAACACTCATACAAATTGCATTTTGTGATGGAACATCTTATCCCAATAAACATCATGTACATTTGTTAAAAGTTTATTGGCACTAGCACTTTGAAGCTATGCCTGTACAACAAAATGATGGAAAGCTATTCAGTAATGTATAAAGAAAAAAATTAAACTAAAAGATAATGAATATAACAAAACTGAAACATATTCAGTTATCTACATATATCTAAATCTCCTGCATGGGCTTTTATGCAGACAGCAGTGCAGCCCAGCCTTCTACACCTTGAATGCAAAGAACATACATTGGATGTTAACTTTGTTACAACCATCTGTGATCTCCAGCCATTGCTAAGTGGATGCAATACCATTCTCAGTGGCTAAGACGACAGTTTTTCAGCCAGCAGAAGAATGTTGGGAATCAAAACTATTGCTTCCAAACTTTAGGTGCAGGGAAATGTTTTAGCCAAAAGTATTTGCTAATCTTAAGCTGTTAGCAGGTATTAAAATGTTAAATATAATACTTTAGACATTTTATTTTAGATTTTTTCAGCAAGTGGTATCTAGAACCCTCATTTATACTAAGCTTAAAATTCTATCAGTATGGGTAAGTTTTGATTATTACCTTTATTTCTTATATTTCCTGTTGGCATAGAGAATGGTCTTTAAATGCAACAAAACCCCCTGACCCAATAGAACTGAACAGAGGGCTTTCTTTAAGGGCCGGATTAAAGAAATCTCACACTCTACCAGGCACTATGAATAAAAATTCTTCAGCTCTGCTCCCACAGTCTCACTGTAGTACCAGCCCTTAGCTTTGGTGCATCTGTTCTGCACAGGATTATTCATTTAGTAGTTTATCCACTAGCCTTTTTTCTAGTCTTCCCAAGTCCAGCTTGAATTTTCACTCTCCTCTCCAGGACAAACACAGGCCATTTACAGTGATTACCTGCCTTTTAAGGCTGTTTAAATGGTGCATACACTCATTGCATGGGTTGTGGGACTGGTGCAAAGTCCAGCTAGTGGTCAGTAACTAGCATCCTCTGGGATCACTACTCAGGCCGATACCATTTAACGTCTTCATTAACAATGGTGATTGTGGGACAGAGTACAAGTTTTCCAACAGCCCCAATTGACAGGGGAGGGTGGGGGAGTGGGAGCGATCAATATGCTGGAGGACAAGTGTCTTCAATGAGCCCTCAACAGGCTGGAGAAATGGGCTGACATTGACCTTATGAAGGTCAACAAAAGCAAGTGCAAAGTCTCGGATCTGGCATGTAATAACCCTATTCAGCATTACAGGCTGGGGGATGGCTGTGTAGGAAACAGTTTTGCAGAAAAGCTGGGGGACCTGGGGGTCCTGTGAACTACAAGGTGCACATGAGCCAGGGTTGTGCCCTAGCAGTAAAGGTGGCAAACAGCATGCCAGGATGTATTAGCAAGGCAGCAGCCAGAGGGCTGAGGGAAGTGATCCTTCCCCTCAATTCAGTACTTGTGGGACTGAATCAGGAGTATTGTGTCCAGTTTTGGGCCCCCCAATACAAGGAAGACATTGACCAACTGGAGCAAGTCCAGCAAAGGATCAGCAAGATATCCAGGGGGCTGGAGCAAGTGTGGTACAAGGAGAGGCTGAGAGAGCTGGACTTGTTTAGCCTTAAGCTGGAGTGCGGGGGGGCTTGGAGAGACCTTATTGCTGTCTATGAATACCTGATTGGAGGATACAGATGAGGTGGAGTCAGACTCTTCTTGCTGGTGCACAGCAATAGGTCGAGAAGTGATGAACATAAGTTGGAACATACAAAATTCCAATTAGATATAAAGGAAAAATGTTTTTCAGTAATAGGGTAGACAAACACTGGAACAGGAGCTCAGTGAGGCTGTAGGATCTCCATCCTTGAAGGTGTTCAAGACTCAACTGGGCACGGCCCTGAGCAACCTGACCTAATCAGACCTGTTTTGAGCAGGGTGTTTTAATGCATGGGCCTCAGAGGTCACTTCCAACCTAAATTATTCTATGATTGTATGATTGCAATGTCACCATCTGTGCCCACCCCTCCTGCTGGCCCAGCTCCAGCCACTTTGTCTGAACAAGCTTGGATCCAATGGCCTATGTCACAAGTTGCAGCCACCGCTTCTTTGTTGTTAATATAGAGCCTTATCCTGGCATGGAGGTTGTAGAGCAGCCCTTGTACAAGGAGCTTTAGGAGAAGTGAAGTTTCATGAAATCGCTCCTCTAGATAAAAGAAAGGGATAAAGAGAAGGATGCAAAGGAGCGGAGAAAAGGAAAAGGCAATAAAATGTCTCAGGTAATACAGTGTCCTTCATGCTAGAAAATGTTTAAGTAAAACTGCCAATTCTTTTGTCAGGCAGTGTTATTTCTGCATGCACGCGAGCCTCTTCCATTCACTCTACTGACAAGTATCTTTACTATCTCTCGCACTTAACACTACGGTGCCAGCAGACTGGGCTGCACTCCCTTCTGTCTCCTGCTATAAACCAGCACAAAAACTGTCAGCAAACTTGTGGTTATATAGCTGAAACTCAGTCTTCATTCGTGGCAGCAATGCAACAGGCAAAATTAAAGCTGATATAAGCATCTTTCTTATAATTCTGTGTGGATTATAGCCCAGCATCCTCATCTGTAATGCAGAAACCAGGGTATACTTATTTTGTATGCACTGTCACTGTTTGCACACAAGTGGAATGTGGCCCTGCATGTTCACTGTACTGAAAGGAATTAACTATTTTGTTCAGCTACAAATAAAATTGATTTTGTGCGTGTGCAATGGTTGTTTGTGGCCCAATAATACTGAAAAATTAAAAGTAAGAAGGAGAGCTAATACCTGTAAACACTGCTATTTGAGGAGACAAGTCTTCAGCTGGTTGTGTGCTTCTTCCAGACACGCCTGGATTGTGTTACAGCCATTATTCTTCATTCAGGCAGTGACTTCAATTAGGCTTCAGAAAATCTGGTTATCAACTTTGTTTCATTTTTGAGGATAAAAGGTGTTTTCTGGTTGAAATTTGAGCAGTACACAGTCTAGTAGTTTTAGTTACTGAGATTGTTTTCTCATTTCAGAGGATGGACTCATGGCAGTTTGAAACGTTTCCTTCCAGTCCTCAGATCTTGCAGCCAGAAGCATGTGGTAGTTAACATCTGAGCTGGCTAAAAAGAACCCCAGAGAGGAACCGCTGCCTGATGCAATTGCAGATTGCTCTTGGTAGTATCTCATTTAATTAGGAGATTAAATATTCATTGGTTATTAACATGAAGCAGTGATATACTTCATACTGCTGCAAGTTTATTATGTATCTGAAATTTGGTGGTAGATTCTCTACATCAAAGGAGGCTTTAGTCATTTTTGGATATATGCCACACAATTCAAGGCACTACTGTTCAGAGTCAGCTCTGAGTCATTGAGCCATATCTAAAGATTTCTGCAAGTAGTCAGTATTACAAAAACTTCTGCTACTTTCCTTTTGGCTCACATATCATACTCAGAAATATGGATTCAAATGAATCATCTTTCTGAGGATGATGCACAAGCCAAAACAGCAGAAGTTTCTTATCCCAAGGGAAGCCTTCTGGCCATGTTTTTGGAAGAAATAGAAACAACTTGTGCTTTGAACAAATGTGATTTACAGCCATTGAGACACATAAGATGGAAAGCCTTACACAGCTGAGTTTTTACAGCCACTTTTTTAGAGTGGAACTACTTTTCCAAGAATGAACTACTTTTCCAAGAATGATGGTTTTGCCCAGTTAGTTACATCTTGGACTGTGTGGAACCTGTGTTTATTATAGGATATACATAATTGCAAAACGCTGCGTTACACTCTCTGGCCCCAGGTAGGAATTCTTCATTTCATAGAACCCATAGTGGTCAGCTTGCTTTATTGTGAGAAATAAAAAAAATTAAGATAATCTGAAAATTAAAATACTAACATATGTGTCTGCTACTCTCTTATTTAAGATTTCTTTTTCCATACTCCCCTGGCCTGTCATCCTTACATTAATTTCTTTCTCCATTGTGTTAGTAATAATGCCCCCTTTTATTGCCTTTAATTGCTTTATTTTGTTGTAAACTTGTGCTATTGGTTATTCAGTTTTCTTTTTCTTAACAGCTAATGAATGATTTACTTTATTTAAGGCTAGCCTTACATCTGTAAAGATAATTTGCAAGCCCTTGTAATTAATGAAAGTGTCAGGTCAATCTGGCAATTTTGTTCATTGCCATCAAGTTTACTGATTCTACTTAGCCTTAAATACATTGCCAGAGCCCTGATGCTGAAATAGAGACATCTTAATAGCTCTATTGGCCCATGTGCAGGCAATCAGAGTCTACACCCAAGTTCAAGAAGAAAAGACAATTGCATTAACTCATGATGTGCAGGAAGTAATTTGTGCTGTGTGACCTACTTTGCACCTTTTGCTTCTTTAGTTTCTATTATATGTAATGTGCTGAAGGAAGGTCCTATGGATTACACTGGTACTGATGGAGAGACAAAGAATTTTTGGTTTTCCTATGGCAAGACTATGAGATCACCATTAGTTTCTAAAACTGAAAGAGGCAATAGGAAATGTATGACTAATGCCACTTTTTTTCTAACACAAATATGAGTGCATGCTGTCTATGTCTGTAGTGAAATGTAAATGTGTTTTCGCAGATAAGTGCTCTAAGTGGGAAAGATACAGTTTCAGTCTATACAGTCTGTGGAGTGTTCATCCTATGAATGAAATGAACAACTCTGCTAACAGTAGAGTTTTGCTGATCAATTTTTTGTCCAGGAGGGATCCTGCAGCTTAGGGACTCCATGTATCCCTGTTGCAGCTGCATCAACAGAATCCTGTAGTGCAAGCTCAGGAAACAAATGGTATATGCAACTTTAGCGACTGCATTTGAATTCGCAGAGTCAACCATTTAAACAAACTTCCTAGCAGAAAATATTTCCTGAGCTAATCTGTGCTCTGAAGATGTGTATAGTCTGTAGTCTGTTTCCAAAAAAGAGTCAAACTTGATTTTTCTCTGGCCTGGAAATCTTTGTTGTAAGAATCGTATACAGCTTTGTGAAGAAAGGAAAATTGTGATATAAAAAAAACTTACGGTGTTTGTGATAGTGGTTGTGTTCATTCTAGGTGAAATAGAAGTCAAGCAGTGAATTAATTACATATCAGGCACAGTTCATATCGGTGAAAGAATAGTTCAGTGTTGAAAAGGTGGTGTCAGCGAAGACCTGTTAGTGTAATGGTGTGGCAGTGTGCTCCCCCCTCCCCTGAGTGAGCAACGACCACCAGTGGGGGTCATGATGGCTGCATCCAGCTTATGCTGGACTTTGGGGATGGTTGGCAACATAGTAGCCAAGCACTGTCTGGAGCAGTGACCCAAACGATTTGCTGATATGCAAATATGACTATAAGTCAATCATCATACTCTATAAATAGTGGACAGCCCAGGGCCCGTTGAGCTCTCCTGCACGGCAGCGGGCTGCATGGCGGGATCTCCCCTTGAGTAGGGACGCCTCTCAAGGTTACTCCTCGAGGTTGAGAGATTCCTTGCCGCAACAGATCCTCGGTAAGTGACTAATAGCATGCTCAACTTTGAAATCTTAGCTAAGTAAGTGATATAAAGGATTGATTGCGCATATATAATCCTTTAGACATAAACCGTTGACCAAGTCTGGGACTAGGATTGGATCCAGCTGCACCTAGACTCCTCTCTGAGAAGGAGTTTAGAAAGCAAGGGGGTCCTTTCTGAACCTCACGACTCAACGGGAGGGTCTCCCTGACAGTTTTGTCTGACCCTGTCCTCTATGCAGTAAATAATCAAGTGTACCTTGCCATCGAATCTTGTTAAACCACATTTACCATTGAACTTTGTTAACTCACTGTTTTCTATCAATAAAGTGTATTGTTCCTTCTCTCTTACAAGTGAGGTGCAGTCTCACTCCATCCGCAACAAATGGAAAGTGAGAAGTTGGGTGTGATTAGCTCAGAAAAGATTGCTTTCCTTTCTCTTAATTGCCCTCTCTGTAAATTGTAGATGGATCGTATCTTCAAAGTTTTTTGTAACATCATTAAAGTCTCATTACAGGAGCAAGTATGGGCACTGGCTTTAGTGCCAATATGACAGACAGTATTTAGACTTGGGGTTTCTAAAACTGAAAAGAGCTGAGTTGAAATGAGATACTTTAATTTCTTTTCAGTTCTTAGTAAATTTTTACTTTGTAAAATAGTAACAGAAGAACGAAGTTGATTAAGAACCCTGTATGACTAAAACACATATCTTCTGATATAATTTCCAGTTTGCCTCACCCAAGAAAACTCCAGGAAGTGGTACAAATTTTATTTTATTCATATTAGATTCACTCCTTTTTCACAACACATGTAACTGCTGCTTTAGGGAGCTTACAGTGGTGCCAAAAGCATGCACTGTGGCTTCTATAAGACAATTCCTTATGTTGAGAAAATATTTTATTAGCTAATTAGCTTAAAATTAATCAGGGTTCTTTTCAGGGATATATAGTCAGCTGTCTTGAATTAGTGGTGTGGGGTTTTTTGTTTGTTTTTTTTTTTTTTAAATGCACAAAAAAGTAGATATGTATTACACAGCCCCAGAAATTTGAGGGGGAAGAGGGCTGATGAGATACTTGCATTTTTTTACATACTAAGAAGGAGTTGAAAGGGATCTTCCTTACCCATCAGATCTGTTTCCTGCTGGATCCCTTTACTAGTTAGAGGATTTTACCCTTAACTCATCTTATTGAAAGAACATTGTAGAGCATCACATATGTGATGATTAAAAAACCAGAACAAAGCAAACAAAGAAACCCAAACCCAAACCCTCCATCTAACCTTCATCCCACAGTTCTTTCTAGACAGTTTGTATTTTGTAAATGTTCTCTCTGTCTACTATGAAGAAATTTAACTCTATTCCAGCCAAAACCAGTACAGTCTTACAGATAACATTTAATATTTTCCTAGCTAGTCAACATAAGTAACAAAGATATTAATGATCTCAGTTCTCAGAATAATCTGGGAGACAAGGAAACATCATTATCCTCAATTTACAGACAGGGAACAGAGTAACAGGACTAGAAATTATTGCCAGTCAGGAGTCAAACCATATCTTTGCTTTTAAGAGAGCCCCAAGTTCATGCTGCCTCAGACAGTTCATGTGGCTTTTACTGTAAGTCTTTCTAACCCTTATCACACACCTCCCCTGAACTCAGGCTGTTGTCCAAAACAAAGTCCAAGTGGTGTAAATCCTGAAGATTAAGGGCTGGAAGGCATGTCCTATGAGGAGCGGATAAGGACTTTGGGCTTGTCTAGTTTGGAGAAAAGGAGGCTGAGGGGCGACCTCATTGCTCTCTACAGCTTCCTGAGGAGGGGAAGCGGAGAGGGAGGTGCTGATCTCTTCTCCCGGGTATCCAGTGACAGGACGCGTGGGAATGGTTCAAAGCTGCATCAGGGGAGGTTCAGACTTGACATTTCTTTACCGAGAGGGTGGTCAAACACTGGAACAGGTTTCCTAGAGAGGTGGTCCATGCCCCATGCCTGTCAGTGTTTAAGAGGCATTTGGACAATGCCCTTAATAACATGCTTTAACTTTTGGTCAGCCCTGAATTGGTCAGGCAGTTGGACTAGATGATCGTTGTAGGTCCCTTCCAACTGAAATAGTCTAGTCTAGTCTATTCTATTCTATTCTATTCTATTCTATTCTATTCTATTCTATTCTATTCTATTCTATTTTTCTACCTATTGCAATGGTGATATATGAAGCCTCAGAGATGCAAAATAAGAATAAAGTTGGATTCTCAATTAATTCATTTGAGGAACAAAGAAACGGCTTTGTGAGCCACTTGAATTTGAAGTCACCAGGCTCCAATATAACTCGGTACAAGGAAGAATAACTCAGTGAACGTGTGTACATTATGAACAGCAATAAAGAAATAAATTTCCAGTGCCTGTTAAGAGCACATCTGCTTAAATGCAACCAGAACTATCTTCATGGATGTGGCTGTATGACCCTAATCAAACTGAGGTTCATGTAACTAGACTGTTTATGTTAGAAAATTCAGAGTCTGATATCAGTTGGGTACATGTGCCCTGTATTTCATGGAGTAATGCTAAGTGGAAGGAATAGCTTTTAATGTTTCTCCTAAAATACATGTGCCTGCTCGAAACAGTAAAACAAACTCCTCGGGCCCAGGTGCCCCTCAGGATTCAGATATGGGACTCTGGTCAAAATCAGCTCAAGAGGCAAAAGGCGAAGAAAAGAAAGCTAGGAGGTAGCGTTTTATTTTCTATGAAATTAATTTGGATGCTTGAAGACCAAGATCCCTTTTACAGGTATTCCTTGTTAACCAGAGAATATATCAACCACATTTGAGATCTAGCAACATGAAAGGAAAGCGCACAAGCAAAGCATAGGGAAAACATCTCATTGCCTTTCAGCTGCTTGTGTCACTTCACACCAGTGCTCTGCTGTGTCACTTGTCAGTTCTGTGCCTCTGCTGTGGTGTTAGGCTACCTACTGAGAGTGTGCAGACAAAAGAATCACTTGTAGGCTTAAACTGATATGTCAAAACTATCAGCAGCATCCAGGCATATTTTGCTTCCCTTCTGCATCTTGGTTTTACCGTTCCCGTTTTAGGTCACACTCTGCAAGACTTTTTGGCAAAGAGGAAGGTGAAAAGCAATATTTCAACAAGAGAATAAGTAGCTGCTCAGAAAATTTTTAAGCAATGATTTTAAAAAACAAAACAAAACAAAACAAAACTTTTATGCTTAGTCCAAACCTTTTTCTATCTTGAATCTTCCTAAAGAATTAGTGCCAACTGAATATGCCTTCTTTTTATACCTATATGGATTCCATTTTAATTCAAACAATCTAAAAGGATACAAAGCACATTGTTAATGGAAGTTCTTATAAAATTTTTATACAAACAACATTGTCCAGTAGTGTTTGTTATAGTCATCTTATGATACAATGTTACCAGTCCTCACTAGTTTACTATGAGTCTTCTGATATTTCATACTTTTTTTAACAGCCCCAAAACTACATTGATGAACATACTGGTATGTCAGCTTCACTGAAAGAAAAACAAACTAACTCTTATTGCTCTAGAGCCAAGCTGAAAATATGTGCAGGATGTGAGGTAAACAAACAAAAAAAGAGCCCTGAATGTGTTACAGGCAGAGTCTCACTATTATTTAGCTTCTAATGCATGATTTTTAAAAGCCTAAGTTTGGCACTGTCACTCTTCTTTGAATGCAACAAAGGTAAAGCCTGATAGAGGCCCCAGCGCCCAGTCGTTCCCTGGCTGCACTGCAACCCGCGCAATCATGGATGGAGGGTCAAAAGCCATTTTGGCTTTCACCTTGCCACCTGATTGCTTCATTTCGGGCAGCAGCCTGTCCTCAACATGGTGCATCCTGAGAACTATTCTCAGTGGGCTGTTTTGAAGTACTTGAGAGTGCTAGTACTCTCTGATTCATTATACACCGGCTACGGTCAGATAAAAGGTTGGTTATATTTTTATATTATCTTGGGCTCAGTACTCAACCAGTTGCTACTTTTGCACTAATTTGATTAAATGTGCATTGCTGCAGTGAGAGAAAATTCAGCATTATTGATGGATGACAGAGAAACTCCTTAATTGCTTACTGTAGCAAATCTGCAGCTGATAAGGATGCAAATATCTATCACATTTTAAATTCAAATGATTTTAATAGTCTAAAGAAGCAACATTTGTGAAATGTAAAAATGACTTTTAATGATATTCAATGCATTAATTTGATTTGTATTTACTTTTCAATGAGGTAAATTGGATCTTTATTACCACTGGATAAATAATAGGGGTTTTTAATAGAAACCTAGTTTACAGAGTTTTTATATACACGTTGTACACATTATCAAACAATGAAAGTTTGTAAACCATGATTTATTATTTTGAAATTATTTCCTTGATTTTTTTCAAGAAAAAATCAATAACTTACAAGGCAGTATTGAATATTTATTGATAGCTGTGTTCTAGGTTATTCATGCAAGGTAGCCCAGGCCTCCAAATGCTGTACTCTGTTCTAATATATGGGTCTCATCAAGTGTTGACTGAACTGATGAGGCTAACTCTCAATTAATTCAGTGAATGCTGAACTGAGTCTACAAAAAGCAAGATGTGTTTCTTTACAATATGGAAGCAAAAAGGATTTACATGACCTGCATTTTATGAGCTTTGGGAAAAGACCAAAATTATGCATTTGCACATATACACACATATATGTACACATACATATAAAGGTAGCCACTCCTTGCCTATTTCTCTAGACCGTTATTCCTCTGGTCCCCCTCAGAAACTACTTCTTTATTCCTAGAGATAAGTGAGGTAAAGATGTTAAGGACAAACAGATTTGTTCCCTCAGAGGTTTCAGACTAATTTTTTTACTGCATCTTCTGGAAAGGTACAACCATTTCTGTCTCTGCTGTCTGTGGTTTAGTCTGTGACTATGTTAGTATTTTGGTTCAGAGCAGTTGTGGTTTTCAAGCAAATCCCCTGATCATTCCCTGTGTTGGTTCTGATTGCAGAAGGGTTTAGTTGCCTTTGCAAACTGAGTTCTGGGTCTCAGCACCAGCTGTTTCAATCTACTGATCTGCTCCTATCATAGCAAATTACTTGTTGGTGTAGATACAACCTTTGGGGTGAAAAAGGGTTGGGTGGCCTTTTTTGCCTTTTCAGTCTTTTATCCTTGGACGTATTATATTTGGTCATACTGGGATGAATACCCCTGTTCTTTGGTCTTGGAAGCTAAATAGTTCAAGACTGTCTAATGCATGTTTAGGATTCTACCTAAGAGTACGAAGGCTTGTAGGAGTAAGTCAAAGTCACAGAACACCAGACCACAGAAATTGAAACTTGTGTTGAAAGACTCCGTTTGTCCCCACCAACCAGCTGTATTGATGGATGTGTATAAAGAAGATTTATATAGTAGAGGACCTGATCAAAGGCTAGATTTTTACCACTTTGCTTTATTCATTTAATCTTTACCCTTCCTTGAACATGAGATACAGCCTCACTCTAATACTGGAACCAATCCTGTTTAACATCTTCATTAATGACCTGGATGATGAGGCAGAGTGCACCCTCAGCAAGTTCGCAGATGATACAAAATTGGGAGAAGTGAGTGATACACCAGTTGGTTGTATTCAAAGGGATCTTAACAGGCTGGAGATAGGGGCCAACAGGAAACTCATTTTTCTTTACTGAAAGAGTGGTTAAACATTGGAACAGGCTGCCCAGGGAAGTGGTTGAGTCCCCATCCCTGGAGGTATTTAAAAGATGTGTAGATGAGGCGCTTAGGGACATGGTTTAGTGGACATGGTGGTGTTGGGTCGACAGTTGGACTCGATGATCTTAGAGGTCTTTTCCAACCTCAATGATTCTATGATTCATGGACTTCAACAAGAGGAAATGCAAAATCCTGCACCTGGGGAGGAATAACCCCAGGCACCAGTAAATGCTGGGGGTCAACTGGCTAGAAAGCAGCTTTGCAGAGAAGGATCCTGGGGGTCCTGGTAGACAACGAGGTGACCATGAGCCAGCAATAGGCCCTTGTGGCAAAGAAGGCCAATAACACAGCTGCATTAGGAGGAGTGTTGCCAGCAGGTCGAGTGAGGTGATCCTTCCCCTCTACTCAGCACTGGTGAGAGACATCTGGAGTGCTGGGCCCAGTGCTGGACATACTTGGATAGAGTCCAGCAAAGAGCCACTAAGATGACTGAGGGCTTGAAGCATCAGAGGTACCAGGAGAGACTGAGAGCTGACATTGTTTATCCTGGAGAAGAGAAAGCTCAGGGGAAATCTTATCAATGTGTAAATGCCTGATGATGAGAGGGAGTAAAGATGATGAAGCCACACCTTTCTCAGTGGTGCCCAGTGACAGGTCAAGAAGCAATGAATTCCACTTGAACAGATTTTTTTTTTTTGCTGTGATGGTGATCAAACATTGCACCAGGTTGCCCAGAGAGGGATGTGGTCTTTCCATCCTTGGTGATATTCAAAACCTGACTCAACACAGCTCTGAGCAATCTGCTGTAGGTGACCCTGCTCTGAGCAGGGGGGTTGGACTAGGTGATCTCCAGAGGTGCTGTCCAATTTCAGCTATTCTGCGAGTCTGCAATCTTGGCATGGAAAAGGTACTTCAGACTTCCTCTTCTGGTTCTGGGATGGAGATGCCATCTTCTTATGCTCAAGGGTGCTGATACTTTAATGACTATTTCATCATGAGCAGACATATCAAATCTATCTTCACTTTCAGGTGCCGTTCTAGTATTGCAGCCATGGGAAAAAATATATCTCTGCTCATAGCTCACTCACGATAAATTGAAATTGTTCATCAACTTTTAATTCCAAAATTGGCCCCGGTAACAGCCATTTTCTGGCTCAGAGCATCACTTTTTAGTTACAAGCTGTGGGAACCTCTTTTGCTCTGGGTTACATCGCTGTATAATTTACATTCTCCCTGTGATCTGGCGAGACTCTCAAATTTGCAGTGTCAGCAGCTCTGTGCTAACTTAATCTCACCCTTTGGTGAAGTCAAAGGAATGCCCTCCTCCATGAAAAATGGGAGACTATCTCTCACCATAGGGTAGGAGCGTACCCAAAGACATCACTGAGACAGTGTCAGTTCACATCTGGTGCCCATTCATGACATGTTTGCGTGCTTGTTTCCCACATTGCTGCTTGCACTGCAGAGGCACACAGCCCAGAGTGTCCTGCTTGTTTCCCTCATCTGATCCATTTGTATGAGTGCATGTGGGCATGGTGTACCAGTTTAACCAAAGAAGCACTTTCTAATATTTTAGTTACATACAGCTTCACATGAAAATACTCTGTGCTAGCTTAAACCAGGTCTTTGCCACTAGCATGCCTCAGTAACGTATGGAGTCACAGGAAAGTATATAAAAAGGAATTGGGGGTAGGCATATCAGTGTCTCTGCTTCTGTAATTGATATTTAAATGCATATATGGTGTTGCTATAAAATAATTAATATCGAGGCAAATTTAATCGTCGTTACAGATTAATGAGTAGTTATGGAACTGTTACCTGTTGCACACTTACTTAGTACCATTTTCTAAAAAGCTCAGCATGCTGAGCTCTGAATTACTGAAAAAAATGTAGTCAAGTACATCAAAACCAGAGGTGGCTGCTTAAAAAATAAAAATAGAGAAAAAAAAAAAAGGTCTTTCTTGGGTATTGCAGTAAATTTATTTGAAAATCTAGCCAGGAACACTCTGAAAATCAGACTCTTACTATAAAGAGGGCTGCGTGATCTTATTCTAGTATGGTGAATTTATGTATTTAAGTTAGAACAATAAAGGATATATGTCTACACTGGGATCCTAAGTGAGACTCTGGTGACTTTGACACATATTAGTTTTTATAATATATTACTCAGGTCTACATTTTTTACAATACAGGTTCATTTTTCACTGTAGTAACAATGGCTGTTTGATATCACTGGTTTTCAACATCGATGTGCTTTATGAGAAAAGAAATTTATGCTGGTGGGAGCAGTATTGATTTAATGGAGGAAAGTTGATTAAAGGACAAGCAATGACTCAAAGTGTTGGCAGTAGGTAGACCTGTGGGATCCAGTGGGGAGTTTTCTGGGCAAAAATGAATTGCTGAAGAATATTTTGAAATGTGGCTGCTTTACAGTTGGTGAAATCATAAATAAACCAACAAAATAGAATGGCCTTTAATACTAAGATTGCAAAACTGTAGCAGGCAACACGCAGGAGATTGCTTTCAGGCCAGTACTGGAGGGAGGCAGTTGGAAGATAGTGAGTTATCAGCATTCCTGGTGGCTGAGATGCTGCTTCCCTTGGGCTTGGTCCACAGTCAAAGGGAAATTTCCACTGACTTCAATAGACTGCACATCTGGTCCCCTTTTAACAAGCTATTGGGTTTTTTAATTCACCATATAATAACCAGATATCTACTAATAAAGCTCATAAATTAATTATATTAGGAATTCAACCATGAAATTAGATGCAACCAGCTAAGTCAGAAGTAGAACAACAATTAACAAAATATTGGTAAATGTAAATCACGGAGAATCTTGTAATACCTTTATACACTGCCGAGCACAAGATTTTAATTTCTTTTTATTAAATGCCTCTTGTGCTAAACCATTAAACAGCACCAGCAATTCCTTTACTCCAGCTGTCATTCTGATGATATGAATGCTTGGGCAACTGACATCTATTTTCAGTGCCATCCAACTGTAAATAAATTGTGAAGCCTTTGTGCCTGTGCAGTAATATATAGTCATCTCTATGCAAGCACATATGCAGATTGTGTGAGTCTCGCCCCTTTAAAACTAATATGGTTTCAGCCAGACAAAGAGCGTGGGGAAAAAATAGCTTGCAAGAAACTTGAAATGATTTTTCAGTGTTTCTTTTGGGGGCAGTAATAACAGCTTAGAGTTCCGAGTGTCAGAGTGAGAATAGTAAAGCTGATTCCCAGCATTCGGGCTTTTTGTTTGCTGACTCTTTTTTTCCCCATTTCACTCAGCTTGAACAAGGAAAACAGACTGAGCAGCTTTGTCATGTACAAATGTGACACTACAGGTACAAGTAAAAATTTTCTTTAGTAATTTCTAATGTCCATTCAAGGTTGCCTATTAATTTTGCGTGAGGAATTGTTGAAACTTTCATTGCCTTTGTTCCTTACTCAACAAATGTTTGATTTCTGTCACACGTGATTGTTACACAGCTAGTAGTAGTCTCTTCTGGTCTCCAATTTTCAAATAGTTGCCTACTTAAGAGATTCTGGTATTTTTGGAATTACCTTCTCCAAGCAGTCTAAAAGTCATATTTAAAAACCCAAATAAATAAAAGTCTAAGTAATGAAAGTCTATTTACATGAGGTGAATTGGTCAAGTTCAGATTCTGTGTCCCTATTAGAAATATTTCATGTGCATTTTTTAATATTCATTATCCTTATATACACTTGGAAACCATGCCTTGGATAGGCTGAGAAAGTGTGATTTTCATTAGCATTCATTTCATTAGCAATTTAAATCACTTTAGATAACATATTTTGGCAGCGTCTCTTGAAAAATGCTTCTGATTAACTGAGAAAGAAGCAAGAACTGTAGACTTACTGTAGACTACCAAATTTTTAGGCTGTTATTCACAGAATTCACCTTGACGGGGCTCCCTGGCACAATACATGTGACGAGTTAGGTGCCTACGAATAGGCTCATGACTGATCAGGGGGAGGCCTGACCTAGAAAATAAAATTCAAGGAGAAAAGAGAGCCAAAGCTCTCCTCGGAGGAAGCAATGCTGAGCCACGTACTTCTTTCTAGGACAAAGACAGGCATTTTCCTCCATCCCGGATTCAGAGCTGAGAACTCTCATCTGGTGCCTAAACAAAGCCAGACTTTCATTTCTGGCTGAAAGCTAGGGTTTTTTGCCAGATAAGTAAATAAAATAAATCATCTGGGATAGAAAGGACTGCAGCTCAAATACCCACTCTCTAACTGGGCAGTGATGTGACAGAGATGTCCTGAGCATCTCCATCACCAGGGTATTGCATGGGGAGATTTTTCTTAACACTTCCAATTGAAACTGGTCCAGTGTGTTTATCTCGCAGCCTGCTGGATAAGGCATTTTCCAAGGAGGTGCAGAGTCTGGATTAAAATTCCTGTTCAAAGCAAGTGCAGAGCCTTGACTCCCCCACATCCCAGGTTGGTGGCTGTGCTCAGTGTGTAGGTGAATATGTGCGCAGGGAGCATAAGCTTCCCTCTCTTGTGGGAGGAATAGGTGTGGTGGTCACCCACTTTTTTGGACAGGGCCTTGCAACTACGTTGCAGGTCTCTCAGGGCTTTAGTGTGAATTAGATGCACAGCCCAGCTGTTCGGTCACAGTTCATGTTAGGTGTTGGCTTTCCCATCACCAGGAATTCATTCATGAGGGAAGTACGTAGGTGAAGCATAAGGGTCTAGAAACAGTAGGCACCTGTTTAATAGCAGATGGGCTAATGGTTTAATAGCAGGGCTGCTGGGAATACCATCAACTTCTGTGTGTAGGACCTGGGCACCTATATTCCCCTGGGGGATCCAACTGCATCATCTTCAGATACAGCTCAGGTGTCAGAATGAATTTTAACCCATTGCTTTCCTTCTGCATAAATCGTTATCAGTTCATTACATTTTATCCCTGTACTTTGTATGGTCTCTGATCAGCCATTGTCCATCTATATGTGCAGCAATATCTCTTAGTGGATGTCAGGCTCTTCAATACTGCTTCTTCTTTAGTTTTCCATTTTACATGTCCCATTTTCTGTGGCAAAAATGCATTTTAATGTGCTGACACTGCAAAATACATGATCCAAAGTGCCTTTTGTCAAAAACCAGGCAATTTTTCTGGTTTGAAGGCTTCAATTAAGTGCATTAAAGGTAAATTATTACTTCATCAGGCATTCAAAGATGTTGCCATCCTTGGATATGTAACATAATATGCTTGAACAAGACCTGCACTCTATTTTTTTTTATTATCACATAGCTGAGCCAACCATTGCTGGTTGCTTTTGATTTGGGACAATTTACAGATTTCAGTGATGGAAAAGCTATATCCTCACTGTTTCTTTTTTTTTTTTTTTTCTATTTTTTACTAGTCCATGATAATATCCTGCTGGTTTATGATTTGTTGGATTTTTACATTGCCCATTTTTTTTAATTATTTATTTTTTGTCAGGTTTAGTGTATTCTGCATGAACAGGTGTCCTGGTTTATGCAGGGATAGAGTTAATTTCCTTCCTAGTAGCTGGTACAATGCTGTGTTTTGGATTTAGGATGAGAACAAAGTTGATAACACACCAATGTTTTAGTTGTTGCTAGGTAATGCTTACACTAGCCAAGGACTTTTTAGTTTCCCATGCTCTGCCAACTGAGAAGGCTGCAGGTGCACAAGAAGCTGGGAGGGGGGCTCAGCCAGGACAGCTGACCTCAACTGGCCAAAGGGATATTCCATACCATGTGACGTCATCCTCAGCATATAAAGCTGGGGGAAGAAGAAGGAAGTGGGGGGGATGTTCGGAGTGATGGCGTTTGTCTTCCCAAGTAACCATTATGCGTGATGGAGCCCTGCTTTCCTGGAGATGGCTGAACACCTGCCTGCCGATGGGAAGGAGTGAAGGAATTCCTTGTTTTGCTTTGCTTGTGTGTGCGGCTTTTGCTTTACCTACTAAACTGTCTTTATCTCAACCCACGAGTTTTCTCACTTTTACCCTTCCAATTCTCTCCCCCATCCCACTGTGGGGGAGTGAGCGAGTGGCTGTGTGGTGCTTAGTTGCCGGCTGAGGTTAAATCACAACAACAGGCTTCGCATGGAAAGTTTTCCAGGTTTTAATAGCTCTAAATATCCAGTGTTAATGCTTGTTTGCTTTGTGTTATCACATTATTTACAGCTGATACTCCTGAAACTATAAAAAACAACATCTCTTTAAGATGTATATATTTCAAATTCATATACAGAAAAATAGCTTGTCTCCCTTTAGTTGTTATTTTCCTGAATGCTGCTGGGTGAAACTGTTTCTTTCAATTGCACTCATTTAACTAGTGCTCAAAATAAGGCAAGCTGCAGGAGAGAAGAGCGAGCATACCTTTCATTTCTTTCCTTGACTGGTTTGGTGGTTTCTTTTCACCATAGTCAAACCTATTTAAAGCACACATTTCAATCTTATGGCTGCTAATAAGCCGTTGAAATTGAAAAAGTTGAATCGGTGAAATGATTCTTTATAATAGGGAATGTTGCTGTTTGTTACAATAAAAGCATACCGACAGAGTAGTGCTTCTCGCAAGGCATTTCACGCAGGAAGATTTCTAGCTGAAACATAGGCAATGCCTATTACTGAATCAGATTTGGAGACTTGCTGCAGATGAGCATCTAAGAATATGGTGCATAATGCCTTCATCAGTCTGAAGCACCAGTTCCCAAGCAGTGAGACACACTTCACTAATAATGTGTCCCAAAATAAGGTACAGTTCAGTTAGGCTTATTAGCTTGGGCTTTATAACAATGCTGAAGCAGCTGAGGTTGGAGTGAGGGTGGCCCTGCTTGCTTGAGGCAGCTTTGGGAGTGTGAGGACATGACTGCAATGCTACAGAAGACTGTCCAGCACCAAGAAGCCCTGAATGAATGACCTTTGTGTAGGCTTGCATAAATAGCACTGCACAGAGAGGCAGAAGCATGCACGCTGCCTTGGCACCCCAGGCTGGCCAGGACCCAGAGTGCAGTGGACGAATGTCAGCTGTACTGACAGGGTGCATGGGCTTGGGCTGGGAAATCTGTGTGTTAGCCAGTAGTGGTAAGTTGCACAGTGCAATTAGCGAGTGTATGGCCCTCATGAGTTTGCAGTGCTCAGTTTATCAGCCTCCACTTCCCAGAGTTTCTGGTGACCGTAGCCCACGGGCTGGGCTAAGTGTCAGTAACAAGACCCCAAATTCGTTAGGGACAAGCTCTGTTGCAGATGAAATAGTGATCTGACACTCTCTGTTTTTCTTGCTCCCTTATGCATGCAAGCAGTATCTATATATCTTTCAGGGACATTTTCTAAGTTTAGAGGAAAACTTAGCACTTATACAATACTTAATGGTGTTGTTTTTTAAAACATGTTCTAATTCATATCTATTTTCTGCAGCCCTGATTTTGTCTTACACATTTTTCATCCTTCCTGCATAAATGTATATCAACTTTTCACTCTCGGATATCTGAAGCTATTTTCCTTAAGATTTTTTTTCCACCATCTTGATAGAACAATTTGTTCAGTAAGAGAAAGAACATACTGTCATATATACACACAATTCATTTGAATAAAACAACACATTCTTCCTGATAGTATTTATGACTCATTTTATCCAGTTCTTCCTGATGTTTTATAAAAAGCTCTTCTATTCATTACATGTCCACAGAAAATGGGCATGTACTCTTTCTAATGTGTATGCATAAAGCTTTGCAATATTTTCTTGAAATGTCTATTTCCTCATCTTATAAAATCTTCCATCGTTATATCAGAGAAAAAACAAAACAGATTTAGATGGCAAGTATTTACTAGAAAATAAAAGTAGCCAAAAAAGTTACTTTTTTTTTAGATAAAGTTTCCTTTGAATTTCATTGATCTTTCCTTTATTAATTTTCCAGAATTTTTCCTGATTTACTACCAGCAGAACTGATGTGACCAAGGGTAGCTTACATATCTTTAACTCTCTAACAGTTGGTGTCTGTTCTAAGTCCATATGAACTTAATGAACAGACCGCTGTAGGTCCTAACACAATTTTTAAGTTGACCGAAGAAGTGATGACCACATGAAAAGTCAATGAGCTACACTTATGCATTTCCTTTCCTCAGATGTAATCTTAGAAATATAACTCCTTTGTTTACACAATTTTGAATTAAATGAGAATTGTGTCTACCTGAAACAGCACAGATTCCAAATACTTCTAATTGAGGGAGTTGTCATGGGAATATTAAAAAAAAAAAAGTCATAATCCTTATTTTCTTATGCAGTAACACTCTACTCATGTCATTAAACTGTTCACAATTAATGACAACATGATTAATTGGAATGGTGAAAGGAGGAAAAGCAAATGTCACTCCTACCTTCAAACAGGGCAAGAAGGTGGATCCAGGGAACTACAGGCCCCTTGGCCTCACCTCGATTCCTGGGAAGGTGATGGAGCAGCTAATCCTGGAAACCATTTCCAGGCACATGAAGGACAATAAAGTTATCATCAGGAGTAATCAACATGGATTCATAAAGGGGAAGTCATGCTTGACCAACCTGAAAATCTTCTACAATGAAATGACTGATTTTTGTAGATATGGGGAGAGCAGTGGATATTGTCTACCTGGACTCCCAGAGTGCCATCACAGGATGAACACATACTTTTTCACAGTGTTTTATAACTCTTAACAGTAGTTTCAACTACATTTATAAAACCAAGTTACAGTTCATTAGATTCAGATGAAAAGTAAGAATAAAATTTGGTTGTCTTTTCAATAGGAAAAAGACCCTTAGCTTTTAAATTACATTGCTGAACACGTGATGGTTCATATACAGTCCTAAAGATTAGTAGTTTTCAGAAAAGTTCCAAGTCAAGAAAATACCACAATCTATTTTTGAACTTTATTTCAATATATTCACTAGGATTTTAATTATCCACTATTGGTTATGTCAGTAAAAATCGTATCTCTGTCCTAGCCGACAAGAGGCCCAAGATAAAATTGCACATTAAGTAGGATCTAAGTGAAGTTAAAACATAATTTTAGCATAAAAAATGAAAGGCCTGAGAATGATCTGAAAAGTTCCTCTTTCCTTACCTGGATTAATGAAGAATTATGGTAGAGACAATGTGCGGTATTACATGTAGTCAACTCCTTCTTCTAAGAAAAATGAGGAAAGACCAGGAAATGGGGAAACTATGCCTCTACTCAAGCTTTTGTGAGTCTTTGCCATTAATAGGTTTGTTTTTTTTTCTCAGGAGTGTTCTTTACTAAACATGAACTATGTGTTTCACAGGTTCTGCATTTTTTGTGTATTATTTGTATATAACATTTAGGCTACTGCAATCTATCACACTCTGACAGAAACGGCATAAGATAGGTTTTCTTCAATGTGCTAAGTAGTTTTTCTTTTGTTCATGAACAAATTCCTCGTCTGTCAACCAAGCTACAGTAAAATCATATACAAAGTAGTTAACAGAATAGAAAGGTTTTATTTCTTCTGCAGGAATCTTCTGCCTGTTGAAATGTCTACTCCTGTTTAGGAATATACACAATAAAGAGAAAACTCTTGTCAGTACAATCTGAAAATAGAATTTGGTTTTAGTGATTAAATTGTTTTAATGATATAAATAATATTTTATCTATGTCTGTTTACCTAGTGTTGAATCCAGTTAACAGATTCCAAAACTTATAAGCATTGAAAAAACATATTTTTATACTTTAATTATACAATATTTCATTTCCTATATCTGTCCCAATATTTCTAAATATTTCCAAGTTCTCTATTTCCAAAGATGCATCTTTTGATCTTGACATTCTTGGCTTCCAGTTGCATCTTCTCTTCACTTCTTTGAGTGTAATTTACCCCTGTACCTATTCAGGCAAGGTAAATTTTAGCATTTGTGCATATCCCTTGATTTAATAGCACAGAACTGGACAAACTGCTCGTTGCAGTAGAATCTGTATTTTCTATATTGTTTAGTGTGCTGTCGCTGCAGAGCACAGGCATCCTGTAGTGCAGGGCAATGCAGACTGAAACTGATGTCTACAGCACTGCGCAGTGGGTGTGGTATGCCAGTGCCCAGGACCTGCTGTCTCCAGGCACGCACAAATCTTGAAGAAAACACAATACAGGGCAACTCCTGAGCACATCGGTACAGGAGGGATTTTACATGGAGGCATGACCGATATATGCACACAAATCTTTCTCACTAGGTAAATCAACATAGGGGCAGGCTAATGGGATCGTGGGTTTTTCCCTGTTTGTCTACTGTGTTTACTAGATTTGTGTGTGTTTCCCCCTATTTGCTCTATTAGTCTGCTGCTTACTGTGAAGCTAATTTTTACCTCCAGACATGCCGTGGGGAGAGGTGAGCAGCCTGACGAACCCCTCCTCAGGAAGGTGTTTACAACTGTTCAGCAGCAGTGGAAGCCATTTGATGACAGTTATTCTAAGTCCTAATGACCTCCTCTCCCCTCTGCTGTTTTTATTACTTCCAACTGCTTCGAGAAACTTTAGGAATTAAGCATATAAGAGAATTAGGACAAACCCGAGCCAAGCATGTGTGTGTGGGAGAGGAGAGGTGGGGAATGGAAAGTTACTCCAAGGGCTGCTATAAGCAGTAAAGATTCCTTCAATTTGTTCTCATTCTTACAAAGACAAGATTTTTTAATGACCAAGGAGTTTGTAGGAGAATGATGCCTAAAAGGCTATATCAAAAATCTGTTCTTTGTCTTTTCGGTTCAGTATTGCTAAATACATTTTAAATAGACAGACTTAAAAACTGCCTATGGTGAAAGACAAAAACAGCTCAGCTGATCTTCAGCTTCACTGAAGACATTCCTGTGACATCTGATTTAACCACACTCAAGTTTTTCTGCTTAAAATAGGACACAAATGTAATAAGTTAATAACTAGATGTCCTTATCCAGGAAGCACTCAGAAACATGAACAATTTCAGTGCAAGTACTTAAAGAGATTGGGGCTAAAGCCACAATTTTCACACATCAGATGATCTGGCTCAAGAAAGAAGATGAGCTAAAATAGTAACAGTACTGAGGACTAGGTCTGGCTTAGTAATTGCTTCTATCTTTCTATAAGAATTTACAAGGCATGTATCCTCCCCCATCCCCTACAGTGATGGGCATTAATAATAAAGCTCCAGAGAGCATGTGGCAGCTTTCACAATACAATCCAACCCTCAAATCAGCCACCCAAATAGTCTTTTCCTGAGCATCTGGTTCATCCATAAGATTAGCAAAATAGTTAAATTTGTTTGAACAAATGACTTCATGGAATTTTATTAAAACAACTCCAATTATATATATCTTAAAGAGATTTTGAGCCTTTGCATTTTTCAGCCCTGCAGCCTAGGAAGTATTGAAAATGTTTGTATACTTATGTCCTGGTTTTGGCTGGGATAGAGTTAATTTTCTTCCTAGTAGCTGGTACAGTGCTGTGTTTTGGATTTAGGATGAGAATAATGTTGATAACACACTGATGTTTTAGTTGTTGCTAAGTAGTGCTTACACCAGTCAAGGACTTTTCATGCCCTGCCAGCGAGAAGCTGGGAGGGGGCACAGCCAGGACAGCTGACCCAAACTGGCCAAAGGGATATTCCATACCATATGACATCATGCTCAGTGGGGGGAGTTGGGATGGAGGCAGCGATCGCTGCTCGGGGACAGGCTGGGCATCGGTCGGTGGGTGGTGAGCAATTGCATTGTACATCACTTATTTCCTATATTCTTTTATCATTATGATTATTATTATTTTCTCTTCCTTTTCTGTCCTATTAAGCTGTCTTTATCTCAACCAACAGGTTTTACTTTTCTTTCCTGATTCTCTCCCCTGTTCCACCGGGGGGGGAGGGTGAGCAAGCAGCTGTGTGGTACTTAGTTGCCGACTGGGGTTAAACCACGACAACTTACAAAAAAAATTATTGATGATAAGAAAAGTTATAGAGTAGTTAACAATTTTTTTATCCAACTTTTGCATGCACCTGCCTTTGATATTGTACTGAGTCAGCAGAAAAAATCCTTCAACACTGCAAATATATTTTAGCACGTAGAATGACACATCTGGGACAGTGTGCACCAGTGTAAAGTATCAAATGCTGTGAGACTCCCAAACAGCAGTACTTGCAAAACTAGAAATAGACATAGGCTAAGATCATCAAACAGCAAAATTCTCCTAAAATAGTTACACAGGTAGGGAAACATTATTTTCTGGCTCACTGGGCACTTATTCATTAGTTTATTATGCTTTTTTAAGTACATTCATTAACTTTTCACTAGCGTTTCTGGGAATGAGTTGTGGTTTTTGTCTCTAAACTGAAGATTGTACTCATTAGGAAAAAAAATTAATCAAAATATGGGTTGGGGTTTTTTTGCAATTTGTAAGTCTAAATCATTCCTCTTAAATCTTACTGAGTGCTTTGGCCTATGACCCTGTGCTGGTCACACATACATCCTAGAGGAAATACTCAGTTATTAGGTGGTGCAACATGGCATTGAAAAACATCAAGCCTTCTTACTAGAGGTTGTACTACGTATTTAATCCATGCATAATCCATCTAGCATTAGCACTATTTCTAATTAATTGAAATTAAATGCACAGATGTAAGAAAAGAAAGATTCATGGTGCTTAAACACATGGTAATACAAATACATTCATAGACTGAGAAAAGCATACAGATTAATGAATGCCTTCAATTTTAGAAGGTCGTGGTAGACTGTGCCCTCCTCCTCTGTGAATGTCCAAACTAACAAGGAGGCAGAATGGGTGCGTTTTCACTTCCCTGAATTTGAAGTGCCATACAGAGAATACAAGTCCCCTGGCTGGTGCAGCATTCTGCTTTGAAGTAAATCCCCGTTAAACACAGAGACAAGAGATGACCAGCTGTACAATCCCTTTTCTTGGAGAGTGCTCATTGTAACCACTGGGACTACAGCAGCAGTAACAGCAGCAAGTTTGTTCATCCTGCAGTCATTTCAGAGGACTAAAAGAAAAATTGTATGTTTGTGCTTCCCCTTATTTTCTGGTAGCTACACTGGGACCATTCTGCCCTCCAAGTGGAGAACCTGCATGCTTGACCCTCATCCAATTTCCAGAAATCTTTTCAGTAGGCTGTTAATACCATATCATCATATACAAGCAAAGACACCCAGCATGCAAAACTCATAAGTCAAAAATGCCTGGCTTAAAATAAGAGACAGTATAATTATGAGGTTTACAATAGTAAATAACTCCTCTGCCCAGAATCCATGAGCAGTTCTGCAAATTCTCATGAAGGATTAGTTAGTTGTGCTGCAATGTGCTTGGGGTTGCTGGTATTTCAAGTGTCCTGTTCCACTTGGCCCGAGACTTACTAGCCTACCTGCTTGTGGAATATATTTCCTTGAGCTCCACTAGATGGATTAATCAATTCACTTGGTTAACCTCCCCAATGAAAATTTTACAAAAGCATTTAAGTGCCACAAGAAATCCCTTGTAGAGAAGTTCAGCTAATACCTCGTCCTTGTGAAGGGGCATAAGCATTGAAGCGGACAGCTTGAATTGAATGAACTATGATACTCCCACTGACTTGGACTACCAACATGTAGTACATATAATGGCTCATCCCCAGGTTATGTCTAGACCAGGAAACACATTATCCATTTGTTACGACCCAGACTGGGTGACTCAGGGGGTTGTAGTGGTTTCGTGATTCCCTTGGGCTAAATTAAGGTGAAACGACACCAGGCAATCAATTAAACGCTTTATTTATGGAACATGCAACTTAAACTTGGAAAGCGTAATAATAGGCGGCGTGGATTCTATTGAGGCATTTATAAGAAGAAAAGGAAAGAGAAGAAAAGGAAAAAGAGAGAGAGAGAGATCACCACCCTTTGATCCTGCGATGACAATGACGGACGTGGCAATCCTCTGGTGATGGGCGCGCGCATGGCTCCTTGGAGTTGTGCCTTTTATAGTCTAGTCCCTACCTCTCGGGGAGTTATGTAGCTCCTGATCCTTTGTGCAGGCGCCATTGGGGGAGGGGTGGTCGTGAGCCCCTTCCTCAAATAAACTCTGTATGACCTCTGGCCATATATGGTGCGTTGTCATGCCGGGCCTATCAGAACATGGAACTGCGTACCCTCTGGCATGCCCTCTGCATCCTGTGTTATCTGACCTCTTGTTTAAGGTTTATCGCTGCTATGCAGACCGTGACTTGTTTTACCACAATGTTTGAGACATTAACTCTTTCAGTCTCTCATACCACCCCGTGGCTCAAACATTGTCTATATAATCTTCATCCAGGGTGGTGATTTTCACATAACGGATAGAGGATAGAGAAGATAAAAGTCGTGAAATCATACATTTTACAATAGCAAGGCCAATCATTAAAAAAAAGAACCCACAGCCCAACATCATAGCAATATTTAAAAGCCATTTTCCCCAACCTGTAAGTCCCAGTGAATTCAGGAGAGATTTGAACCAAGATCCAGGGCTCCAGACGTTAAACCAATCCTTCGGCTGCATTGCCTGGAAAAGCTCTCCAGTCTGCTCCGACACCTCTCTCATCTTCTTTCGTGCTTCCTCTATGGTGGTAGTTGCGTTGTGAATGGTGAGACAGCATTCTCCATCGGTGAGATTTAACATTCCACATACCCCCTGCTCTTTTAACAATAACATATCTAAAGCTAATCTGTTTTGTAAAGTCATTTTAGATGCCTGTTGAATCTGTAAATTCATTTCCTTGAAGGCATGATTGGTCCAATTGCTTAGCATGTGTATTTGCCAGGTCAGATTTTCTAAGACAAACTGGTGTCTTTTAAGGGTCACATATGGGGTAAATATATTTTCTAACATCAGAGATGTTGTCATGCTCCAGGTATAATAATTGGATACTTGGATTCCATGCACCGCTGTCGTGGTTTAATTTCAGTCAGCAACTAAGCACCACGCAGCCGCTCGCTCACTCCCCCCTCCCCCGGTGGGATGGGGGAGAGAATTGGAAGAGCACAAGTGAGAAAAACTCGTGGGTTGAGATAAAAACAGTTTAATAATTGAAATAAAATTATAATAATAATATGATAATAATAATAATACACAAAGCAAGTGATGCACAGTACAATTGCTCACCACCCGCCGACCGATGCCCAGACAGTCCCCGAGCAGCGGCCCCCCCCGGCCAGCTTTCCCCAGTTTATGGACTGAGCATGACGTCACATGGTATGGGATGTCCCTTTGGCCAGTTTGGCTGTGCCCCCTCCCAGCTTCTTGTGCACCTCCAGCCTTCTCAGTCAGTAGAGCATGGGAAGCTGAAAAGTCCTTGGCTAGTGTAAGCATTACTTAGCAACAACTAAAACATCGGTGCCTTATCAACTTTGTTCTCATCCTAAATCCAAAACACTGTACCAGCTACTAGGAAGGAAATTAACTCTATCCCTGCCGAAACCAGGACAATATCCACCCCTTATTCTATACCATCTGCGTCATGCTCAAGTCTCATATTTTCCAGTACATTTTCATTAATCACCACCCCCTTTTTTATATATATATATATATATATACACACACAGAGATATCATTCCCTTCGTCTGTGGGCCATCCCTCTAAAATGTTCAGTGAGTTCATTTAGTCCATGACTTCGGGCTCCATCTGTCATAATAATCTTTCAGGGCAGGAAAAATGGAGATGGTATGTGGTGTTGGATTGTTTCATGTTGAAGTCAGTTCTGGTACCATCATCACTGTGCTTTGCTTGGTTTCACTGAAGTTATTCTTCATTAATCTGGGTGATTCTTATTGTAATAACATTAGTATGGCATATAATATTATTAGTATGATTAGTATATCTGTGTATTATTAGTATAACTATTATAACTATAATTAGTACTTAACATCACATAATTCAGATCATTGGCTATTCTCACCCAAAATCAAATCCCCTTGAGGTACACATCGGACTTCCCCATCCTCCCGCATTATCCACCAAGTGCACCCAGGTCCTTGAGCAAAAGCAATCCCACGGATGGGTTTGCCTTTGCCCGAGGCAGGAATAACCCAGACTGTCTTCCCCAGCATATTTTTTATGTGCCCTACAGGGACTTTATTCCCATCTACAGTACGTAAAAGTTCTGACTGGGCAGGGCCACCTCGATTGGCAGATCCCCTCGTGTTGACTAACCAGGTGGCCTTTGCTAAATGTGTGTCCCAATGTTTGAATGTCCCGCCACCCATTGCTCTCAGTGTAGCCTTTAACAGTCCATTGTATCATTCAATTTTCCCAGAAGCTGGTGCATGATAGGGGATGTGATACACCCACTCAATGCCGTGCTCGTTGGCCCAGGTGTCTATGAGGTTGTTTCGGAAATGAGTCCCATTGTCTGACTCAATTCTTTCTGGGGTGCCATGTCGCCATAGGACTTGCTTTTCAAGGCCCAGGATAGTGTTCCGGGCAGTGGCATGGGGCACGGGATATGTTTCCAGCCATCCGGTGGTTGCCTCCACCATTGTAAGCACGTGGCGCTTGCCTTGGCGGGTTTGTGGGAGTGTGATATAATCGATCTGCCAGGCCTCCCCATATTTATATTTCAGCCATCGTCCTCCATACCAAAGAGGCTTTAACCGCTTGGCTTGCTTGATTGCAGCGCATGTTTCGCATTCATGGATAACCTGCGCAATAGTGTCCATGGTCAAGTCCGCCCCTCGATCACGAGCCCATCTGTATGTTGCATCTCTTCCTTGGTCACCTGAGGTGTCATGGGCCCACCGAGCTAGAAATAATTCACCCTTCTGTTGCCAGTCCAGATCCACCTGAGCCCCTTCAATCTTAGCAGCCTGATCCACCTGCTGGTTGTTTTGATGTTCTTCAGTGGCCCGACTCTTGGGTACGTGAGCATCTACGTGACGGACTTTTACAGCCAGGTTCTCCACATGGGCAGCAATATCTTGCCACAATGTGGCAGCCCAGATGGGTTGGCCTCTGCGCTGCCAGTTGCTCTGCTTCCATTGCTGCAACCACCCCCACAGGGCATTTGCCACCATCCATGAGTCAGTCTAGAGATAGAGCACTGGCCACTTTTCTCGGTCAGCAATGTCTAAAGCCAGCTGGATGGCCTTTACTTCTGCACATTGGCTCGATTCACCTTCTCCTTCAGTCGTTTCTACAACTTGTCGCATAGGACTCCATACAGCAGCTTTCCACCTCCGATGCTTTCCCACAAGACGACAGGACCCATCAGTAACCAGGGCATATTGCTTCTCATTTTCTGGTAGTTCATTATACATTGGGGCCTCCTCAGCACGCGTTACCTCCTCCTCTGGCGATATTCCAAAATCTTTGCCCTCTGGCCAATCCATGGTCACTTCCAGGATTCCTGGGCGACTGGGGTTTCCTATTCGAGCCCGTTGGGTGATCAGTGCGACCCACTTACTCCACGTAGCATCAGTTGCATGATGTGTACAGGGGACCCTCCCTCTGAACATCTAGCCCAGCACCGGCAGTCGGGGTGCCAGGAGGAGCTGTGCTTCAGTGCCGATCACTTCCGAAGCAGCTTGAACCCCTTCATTTGCTGCCAGTATCATTTTTTCAGTTGGAGTATAGCGGGCCTCGGATCCTCTGTATCCCCGACTCCAAAACCCTAGGGGTCGACCTCGAGTCTCCCCTGGTGCTTTCTGCCAGAGGCTCCAGGTAGGGCCATTCTCCCCGGCTGCGGTGTAGAGCACATTTTTTACATCTTGCCCTGCCCGGACTGGCCCCAGGGCTACTGCATGAACTATCTCCCATTTAATTTTTTCAAAAGCTTGTCGTTGCTCAGGGCCCCATTTGAAATCGTTCTTCTTTCGGGTCACTTGATAGAGAGGGTTTACAATCAGACTGTAATTTGGAATGTGCATTCTCCAAAAACCCACGACGCCTAAGAAAGCTTGTGTTTCCTTTTTGCTAGTTGGTGGAGACATGGCTGTTATTTTGTTGATCACATCCATTGGGATCTGACGACGTCCATCTTGCCATTTTATTCCTAAAAACTGGATCTCCTGTGCAGGTCCCTTGACCTTACTTTGTTTTATGGCAAAACCGGCCTTCAGCAGGATTTAGACTATTTTCTTCCCTTTCTCAAAAACTTCTCCTGCTGTGTTACCCCACACGATGATGTCATCAATGTATTGCAGGTGTTCCGGAGCCTCACCCTGTTCCACTGCAGTCGGGATCAGTCCATGGCAAATGGTAGGGCTGTGTTTCCACCCCTGGGGCAGTCGGTTCCAGGTGTACTGGACGCCCCTCCAAGTGAAAGCAAATTGTGGCCTGCACTCCGCTGCCAAAGGGATTGAGAAAAATGCATTAGCAATATCAACTGTGGCATACCACTTGGCTGCCTTTGATTCCAATTCGTATTGAAGTTCTAGCATGTCTGGCACAGCAGCACTCTGCGGTGGCGTGACTTCATTCAGGCCACGATAGTCTGCTGTTAGTCTCCACTCTCCATTAGACTTCCGCACTGGCCATATGGGACTGTTAAAGGGTGAACGAGTCTTGCTGATCACTCCTTGGCTCTCCAGTCGACGAATCAGCTCATGAATGGGAATCAAGGAGTCTCGGTTGGTGCGATATTGCTGCCGGTGCACCGTGGTGGTAGCGATTGGCACTTGTTGGTCTTCGACCTTCAGCAACCCCACAACAGAGGGGTCCTCCGAGAGACCAGGCAAGGTGGACAGCTGTTTAATTTCCTCCGTCTCCAAGGCAGCTATACCAAAAGCCCACCGGTACCCTTTTGGGTCCTTGAAATACCCTCTCCTGAGGTAGTCTATGCCAAGGATGCACGGAGCCTCTGGGCCAGTCACAATGGGGTGCTTCTGCCACCCATTCCCAGTTAGACTCACTTCGGCTTCCAATACAGTTAGCTGTTGGGATCCCCCCGTCACCCTAGAAATACAGATGGGTTCTGCCCCCATATAGCTTGATGGCATTAGGGTACACTGTGCACCGGTGTCTACCAGAGCCTTATACTTCTGTGGGTCTGATGGGCCAGGCCACCGAATCCACACAGTCCAGTAAACCCGGTTGTCCCTTTCCTCCCCCTGGCTGGAGGCAGGGCCCCTCTAGTCCTCATCACAGTACTCATTTCTCATTTCTTGTACGTACGACTCAGAAGTTTCTTCATTAAGAACAGGAGTAAGATCAGCCCTTCTACTCTCTCTGGGGAACTGCCCGCTGGAAACTGGAGCAGCAATGTTCCTGGAAGAACCTCTTTCTGTGATTGTTTTCCCTTGTAATTCATGTACCCGTGCCCCTAGGGCTGCAGTAGGTTTCCCATCCCACTTCCTCATGTCCTCTCCGTGGTCACGCAGGTAAAACCATAGGGTGCCCCGTGGTGTGTACCCTTTATATTCTCTCTCTCGAGCAGAAGAACGCTGACTCCTAATAGCCGAGATACTGGTCCGTACAGGTGAGGAGTAGGACCTATCCTCTCTGAGTTGCTGGATCTCCCGGGAAAGTTTTTCGGACAATTTCTCCACAGCCGAGACGAGGGAGGAAGAAAGACTTTCCTCATATTGCCGGAGTTGACTAGCCAATTCATCCACTGTTTGTTCCTCTCCATCTTTCCAGGTTATCACTGCCAATGAATTGGCGTATGACGATGGTGAGCTCCTTATAAACTTCCGCCACATGGGTCGTGTGCACTTGACTTCGTCTGGATCTTTGGATAGTTGTTCATTGTTCAGGTCATCATAAATCACCTCCAGCACAGCTAATTCTCTCAGAAACTGGATACCCTTCTCCATGGTGGCCCACTTGCTTGGGCGACATATGACATCTTCCTTGAAGGGATACCTTTCCTTCACGCTTGACAAGAGTCGCCTCCAAAGGCTGAGGATACGTGTCCCTTTTCCAATTGCTTTATCAATGCCCCCTTCCCTAGAAAGGGATCCCAGCTGCTTGGCTTCCCTACCCTCTAATTCTAGGCTACTGGCCCCATTATCCCAGCATCGGAGCAGCCAGGTGACAATATGCTCACCTGGATGGCGGCTGAAATCTTTTCGTATATCTCGCAGCTCACTCAGGGATAGAGATCGGGTGGTCACTGCCTCGTTTATGAGTTCTTCCTCTTCCTCCTCCCCAATCAGCGGCCGGCTTTCCTCCTCCCGTTCTCGTGATGGCCCTTCTCTAGGGTCATCTGTCTCGTATACTTCTTCCTCCGGTTCCCTTTTAGAAGAAGCTTCTTCCTCCCTTACTAAATGAGCTGACTTCCGCTTCCAAAATTTCTTCTTGTGTAGAGGGTCGACTGATACCGGCACAGGCTGGTTCTTTGGTTCAGCCACAGGGCGTGTTGCCGGGGTTGGAGTGGCCGCAGTGCATGTCGCCGGGGTTGGAGTGGCTGCAGTGCATGTCGCCGGGGTTGGAGTGGCCGCAGGGCCTGTTGCCGGCATCTGAGTAGCTGCAGTGCATATTGCTGGGGTCGGAGTGTCTGCAGGGCCTGTTGCCGGGGTCTGAGTAGCTGCACGGCGTGTCGCTGGGGTCGGAGTGGCCGCAGGGCGCGTTGCCCGGGTCTGAGTGGCCGCAGGGCGTGTCGTTTTACTGTCAGAGCCAGAGACCTTCTCTTCCCTTTGAGGGTACTGAATGGTGTTGAACAGGGCTCGGTAGGCATGGGCCAGGCCTCAGCACGTTGCAATGATCTGCATCTCTCTGGAGTTGCCAGGGTGACAGCATACTTTGTCCAAATATTCTACTAACTTTTCAGGATTCTGCACTTGCTCTGGGGTGAAGTTCCAAAACACTGGGGGTGCCCATTGGCCTAGGTACTTGCCCATCTTGTCCCACACACCCTGCCACTCATAACTATTCAGCCTTGGGGCAGATCTCTGGATGATATTCTTAAATTGCTTACCAACTTTAGACAAAACCAAAACAATATTCCCAAGAAGTATTAATAGAAGTATCTTAACTGCCCAAGGATGCTCAAAATACTGAAAAGTTACTGTAATGAAGGAGGAACATCATAGAAGAAGGTAGTGACATTGCCATTCTGAATTTCCTCCGTAAAAAAACTCTCAGAAAAGTTACTGCAATTGCTAGTTGTCTCCATGAAATGGTCTCCGTGGTACAGTAATGGCTTCATTGCGAAATTTACATACCACACTAACGTCAAGGTCAATGTTCTAAAAACAAACCTCACAAGCGAGACATTACTATTCACTGCAGACCGCAGCAAACTGCAAAACCCAACACCAATCTTTAACATGTACAGCAGGAAAAAGAGCACGATGCAGATTATACAAATTAATATCGAGAACAGAGAAACCAACATTGTGACCCACAACTACTAACAGATATAAGTTCCTTAATACACTCTGGTTAATCTGTTATTATCTCAAACCCTTCGAGCCCCACGTTGGGCACCAAAAAGGACTGTCGTGGTTTAATTTCCGTCGGCAACTAAGCACCACGCAGCCGCTCGCTCACTCCCCTCCCCCCGGTGGGATGGGGAGAGAATTGGAAGAGCACAAGTGAGAAAAACTCGTGGGTTGAGATAAAAACAGTTTAATAATTGAAATAAAATGATGATAATAATAATATGATAATAATAATAATACACAAAGCAAGTGATGCACAGTACAATTGCTCACCACCCACCGACCGATGCCCAGACAGTCCCCGAGCAGCGGCCCCCCCGGCCAGCTTTCCCCAGTTTATGTACTGAGCATGACATCACATGGTATGGAATGTCCCTTTGGCCAGTTTGGCTGTGCCCCCTCCCAGCTTCTTGTGCACCTCCAGCCTTCTCAGTCAGTAGAGCATGGGAAGCTGAAAAGTCCTTGGCTAGTGTAAGCATTACCTAGCAACAACTAAAACATTGGTGCCTTATCAACTTTGTTCTCATCCTAAATCCAAAACACTGTACCAGCTACTAGGAAGGAAATTAACTCTATCCCTGCCTAAACCAGGACAACCGCCCACTCGGGTCGTGCCTGAGACCCATCACTTTCCCGGCGCCTTCTGTTTTGATGAGGCACTAAGAAATTGAACACTCTAGAAGGACACATTGTAGGAACTCCTATTCCACACTGTAATCCGGCATGTTGTCTCACATTAAGATGGGAATATAATTTTCCATTCGAGCATCCCCATAATGTTCCTTGTGGAGCAGGGTACCATGTTGTACTACATTGGTAACCATCATCTCTGGGTACCTAAGTACCCTGTAGGTCCCTATCCCACACCTTTCGGTGTTCCGGACCATGGCTTGTGGGAATACCACACCTATTGTCCAAATTTCGGAAACCCTGGGAAGGGTATCCCCAACAAGTACACATATCCCGTATAAAGGTTCGAAGTTCAGGGATATACCATGTCTCAATGGGGTCTCCTGCACCTGTGGTACAATTTAGGGTGGTGGTACAGTTCGTTAACTGAGAGTATCCTGGGGAGGGGACTTCAGCATATTTCTCATCAACTGGATGATCGGGATTGGTGTCTCCGTACAACATATGTTTGATGGACCAAGCCCACTCATATCTGGTTCTATTAATTTTACCATATTCCTGACCTGGGTGATCCAGAATCTGTATACACCATGTAGGAGACCACTTAACCATATAGAGGTGCTCAAAAGGTTCCATTTCAGGAGGTGGAGGCCAAAAGGGGATTTGGGTACATGATATTCTGTGGGGATTCGCACAGTGAGTTTGGCTCCACCATTTACCTGACGCGTTATGTATGTTCATCAAATCTTCAGGACAAGGAGATATTGGCAATCTAAATGGAGCTTCCAACGTGGGAGTTACCGCATCACTCATATTCCATCTATTACATGTTTTGTTCCAAAGATCAGTCCAATTTTCCAGAGAAATTTGATAAAACACATCCTGGTTCACTCTCCAGGCCCCACCAAAGGTATTAGGTTGATTCTCGAATGGAGCTTTCACTCTGCCCCAAGTGCAATTGGCAATACAGTTATTAACGACTGTACGTAATTTACTTTCCAGCAACTTGGAGAGGTTAAGATTAACTATAGACAAGCCAATACCTTCTCCTGAAGACTTGGGAATTGGGACACAAATTCCTTGGTTAGCATGGTTCCAGATGCGCGCGAACCCTTGAATTAGTTGCCAGGCAAGGTTCGGAGACTCATCTCCTCTTCCCTCACCAAGGATGGCGAAGGCAAGGAAGAGGGTTTTCCAAAGCATCGTGTTTTGCTATAACATACAAAAACAATAAAGAAAACTACACAGATGATGCAAATAATCACTAGGGGTAATAATGTACGCATATGGTCCGTAAAAACTTCTGTGATGACCTGCAAATACATAGAACAAGAACAGAGCAGGTTCAAAAGGATGGCACAATCCATCTAGTATTAATTCGATGATCCCTTCCGTGGGCATTGGTGGCTATCCAGGCATAGAGGTTAAGCAGAGTTTTCAGAGTTAAGGGTACTTCTCCTACCCTTGGGTTGTCCTGGGTAGTGGAGTGGTTTTACCAGGTCCTTCATTTCCCTCTTCCCCGGGAGCAGGGAGGGGGGTTTGGGGCAAAATGCGGTGAGCCTGGGACATCCATTGACCTCCCAGCAACTGTTCACTTTCGCTACGGCATCGGGGAGTTGTGCAGGCCATCCGGAATTGTGGGGGCTAAGTACACGTTTCAGCAATCCGTTTGTCCTTTCCACTATCCCATTAGCTTGAGGATAGTAGGGGGTGTGAAATATCCATTGTATTCCCTCGCCTTTTGCCCATTCCTGAACCACCCTGGCAGTAAAGTGACTACCGTTATCTGATTGGATCGACTGTGGTTTAGGTAGATAACTAAACCATAGCTTCAACCCTTTCACCGTGTTGTTCCCAGTTGCTCTCGCAACAGCCTCAGCCTGGGTAAGTCCCGACACCACTTCCACCCCGACAAGAACATACTGCTTCCCATCTGACTTTTTAAAAGGTCCTATGTAATCAACTTGCCAGGTCTCCCAGAGGCCCTTCTCATCCTGTAAGCGGAGAGGGGGTTCTTGCAAGGGATGCCTCTAACCTGGTATGGCACTGACTACAAGCAGAAATGATCGTGTTACACAGTTCCCGAGTAACAGGCCAGCCCCTGCCACTGGCTTCTTTGAAAAGGTCTTTAACCCCTGAATGACTGCGTTTCACGTGTAACCACTCTAACAGATATTCCCACTTTTCTTCTTCAGCTTCTGCTGCCATTCTAGCTAAACGGGTTAGCGAATCTACCTGATTATTCCAAACGTGGGCTGGGTGATTCCCCCTTTGGTGTGCAGCTACCCATCCCACCAAGAAAGTCCCCTGTTTAGCAGCATTTAAGTTTTCCTCCCATTTTTCCCTTTGCCACACGGGTACCTGGTTAACTTCCCGCTGATTTTGTTCCCAGAAGGGGAGCCACTCAGTACATCCTTTAAATACAGCATATGAATCCGTATAAATAAATGTTGGTTCTTTGCTCTCAGCCTCTCTTTTTATCACACTCCAAACTGCTAGCAACTCCCCTACCTGAGCACTTCCCTCCCCCTCCATTACAATTTGCTCCCCCAAATCAACATGTAAGGCTACTGCCCAGTATTTCCATACCTTTCCTTCTCTTTTTGAAGATGCATCAGTAAAGCATACATTCTTCAAGTGAGGTTCGAACGGGGGAGCTGGTTTTATAAGGGAAGGGGGGGGTGTCCTGGTTGGATTGGTTATCGGGTGACTCTTGTATCTGAAGTACCTTAGGTGCTCCTTCTGCTATCTTACGTGCATGGCAATAGTGATCCAGTTGTACATACCATTTTCTGACTGTTTCCCGCTGTGCAACCCCTGCGGGGGGTGGGGTCCCAGCCAATACTGGTTTCAGGACCTTAAAGGGCCCTCTCAAAATAATTGATTATTGCCTTATGATTTTTTTGGCTTCCTGCAGGGCTAGATTAACTATAAAAAGGCCCTTTTCCCAAACTGAATATCGTTTTTCTGCATCTTTGAAACTGTGTGAATAAAACCCGATGAAACGAGTCGGACCCTCAGGTCCACGTTGCCACATGTGTATTGATAGCTCGTGAATGGCAAAACCTCATTTGATATGGAGGGGATCAGTCAGGTGTATCGTCCCTAAGGCCTGATATACCCCAGCCTCAAAAATCAGCAGCTTTAAGGCTTCTTCATGGATGGGGGTCCAATCCCAAGAGGCCCTTTTGCGTGTCAGATCGTATAGGGGTCGGGCTATGATGGAAAAATCTGGAATGTGTTTCCTCCAAAATTACCAACAGGCCTAAGGCATGTTGGAGTTCCCTTTTGTTTCTGGGCATTCCCACTTGTTCAAGGGTAGTCGAGGTTTCGGGGGGAATACACACTGTCCCACCCCTCCACCAGATATCCAGGAACTTTACCTCTGAGGATGGGAGCTGTACCTTCTCTGTCAGGATCTGGAGTTCTAAACTCTCCAGGTGAGTGATTATTTTTTTCTGGGTCTGTCCCACTACGCTGGTATCAGGGCTGCCAATCAATATATCATCAATATATTGGTATATCCTAACTCCCTTCTCAGGGGTAACCTGGGCAAGCTCCTGTGCCAGTGCATACTGGGCGATGGTCAGTGAGTGGCGGTATCCCTGAGGAAGACATGTAAAAGTAAACTGCACCCCTTCCCAGGTAAAAGCAAAATGATCTCTATCTGCTTCCTGCAAGGGAACCATAAAAAACGTCTTTCACATCAATAGTTGCCAAGATCTGGTGGGCTTGTTCCTGTATAGTTGCAATCAGCTCGGCCATGTTAGGCACTGCAGCTGTTAAGGGACCTGTATTGGCATTCAGGTGCCGATAATCGATTGTTAATCGCCACTTTCCATTTGGTTTACGAACTGGCCACACAGGGGAGTTATAAGGGGAGTGAGTTGGGATAATTATCCCCTGTTCCCGCAACTCAGTTATTACAGGGGTAATTCCCTCCCTTGCCCCTAATGGCAAGGCATAGGGTTTCACATTGACTATCTGAAGGAGGGACTGTAGGTGCCGACTGTAACAGTCTCACTGAGACCACAGGGAGTCCGAACTTCCATTCCTTTCCCTTTGCGTCTACCCACGCTCTCCCCTTTAATAAATCCAATCCTAAAATGTTTGTGGGCAATGAGCCTAATATCATTGTGACTTCAACAGGGGATGGATCTCCCGGCAGCCAGCACCTGACTCGGGCGGTTGGCTGTGACTTAGAATTTCCAAAAACATCTGTGACCTGAATTTGTTTTTTGTCAGCAACTATTCTGTGGCGGTTAGCAACATCCGTCTGGAGAGCTGACATCTGAGCCCCTGTGTCTACTAAAAAGGTGACTGGAGTCTTGAAGGGGCCTAGGGGAAAGGTAATCAACAAGTCCCCTTTGTCACTTTCTGTGAGCCTTCTTAAATAGATCCATTGGCCATCCCCTGGCTCACTGATTGGGGATGGCGGAGGGGGTTTCCTGATTCGGGGATGCTCAAATCAATCAACTCAGTCTCCCAGGGGCTCGACGGGGTTATTATTCCGGGTTCCCGGAATAGGAGAGGAAGATCCTTGGGGTCCGAGGGAGATGGGGTTCCCTTTATTTTGTCCCAGCCTTTCACCAAACTTTCCAGGTTGGGAGTGGGCAACCCGTTTATCACCTCCCTGGGAATCCCTTTTGAAATGCTCTCTGCCCATAGTGTATATCTTCTATTATCAGGGGGTTGCGTCGGCCTCGCCGGGGTGGGTCGAGGATTGCGCGAGGGCGTAGCTTTTATTCCCCCATTCCCTTCCATCCTTCTAAGGTCCGCCTCGGATTTTGTCTCTCCCAGACCGGTAAATCCCATTCATCTCCCGTAATTAATCAATTCCTATGCTACTTCTCCCCATGTCATCTCCGGGGGACCTCCCCTTCTCCGGGGTCGGGGTGCCCTCAACCGATCTTGTAGTTGCACCGCATATAATTTCAAGGCATCGGGTAGTCCCCTTATAAGAGGGTGCAACCTGTCGGGGTCTGCCACATATTGCATGGGAGAGGGCTGTTGCGGAACCAGTAATTGGTCATGCATCAACTGGAGACATGCAGTTTTCTATATGCTCTCTAAAATGTGACCCGCCGTAGGCGTTTTAATTGAGAAGGGGTCTCCCCTTTCCATAGGATCCAATCCACCTGCCCAATATGCTACCCTTTGGGTCAGGGACCAGGGTTCTCTATTGTCATTTGTGATTATAAAAACCCCCGGTCCCCAATACCCTCTTGCCTCGTCCTTGCTCAGCAAGATACGGTCACCCCCGGTAAGAGATACTCTCCATACATATTCAGTTTCTGTTTCTCGGGGTCCCTGGGAATATTTTTCCTGAATTTTAGCCAAATCAGTAGGGGAATAGGGAACGATGCGGGTAGTAACTTGTTGGGCTCCTCCTTGACCACCATCTACAGTCTCGGTCTTAAAGGTCGCATTATAGCTTCCTCCCTTCCAAGGGAAAATATTTCTCTTACATGTTCTAGATCTTTACGAGGGTATAACAATTTTGATTCTTTTCCCTCGTCAGAATCTGCATCCGTATTTCCTACACTGATTTGGGAGCAGGTTTCATCTAATTGCTCCCGTAATATTCTCTCCTGTTCCAAAGCCTCCGTCAAAGCGGTATGTAGCCTTTGGTTAGTCACCCGCTCAGCGGCAAGCTGATTGGAGAGACTTTTTGTCTCGTTTTCTAGTTGTTCCTGCAGAGCCTCCACTAGATCTTGAAGGGATTTTATTCCCTCCTATTCTGCTTGTTGGACCATGCATTTATCCCGTTGTGCTGCCACCAGGGCAGCTCCTAAAACCACACAGACCAACGCTTTCTGCTTTCCTAGCTTCAACCTTCGCTCCTTAGCTAAAGTGGAGATTCTGTCCACTACCGCTTGTGGATTGTGCCAATTACTATGGGCCCAAGTCATACCAGGGGGAGAAGGTTGGGCATTATAGCCCTCTAATTTCTCCAGGAGAGGGCTACAATCTACAGTCGGACCTCCCAGGGAGGCCATAATGAGTATACAATTATAGGGATCAGATCCCTTATTAGTCCTCTGAGGACTGTCTCCCCTGGTGTATGACTCCTCTCAGAGAAGGGCTGCGGTAAAGGCCTGGTCCCAACGATCGCTTTAGCACCAACAAGGGAATCCCATCCTCGTCGCCAATAAAAATGTTACGACCCAGACTGGGTGACTCAGGGGGGTCATCGCGGTTTCGTGATTCCCTTGGGCTAAATTAAGGTGAAATGATACCAGGCAATCAATTAAACGCTTTATTTATGGAACATGCAACTTAAACTTGGAAAGCGTAATAATAGACGGCGTGGATTCTATTGAGGCATTTATAAGAAGAAAAGGAAAGAGAAGAAAAGGAAAAAGAGAGAGAGAGAGATATCACCACCCTTGGATCCCGCGATGACGATGACGGATGTGGCAATCCTCTGGTGATGGGCACGCGCATGGCTCCTTGGAGTTGTGCCTTTTATAGTCTAGTCCCTACCTCTCGGGGAGTTATGTAGCTCCTGATCCTTTGTGCAGGCGCCATTGGGGGAGGGGTGGTCGTGAGCCCCTTCCTCAAATAAACTCTGTATGACCTCTGGCCATATATGGTGCGTTGTCATGCCGGGCCTATCAGAACATGGAACCGTGCACCCTCCGGCACGTCCTCTGCATCCTGTGTTATCTGACCTCTTGTTTAAGGTTTATCGCTGCTATGCAGACCGTGACTTGTTTTACCACAATGTTTGAGACATTAACTCTTTCAGTCTCTCACACCATTAAAGTATGTTAGCTCACACATTTCACAAAATGCATTTTTCAAAAGGATTTTATACTGAGTGTGTTTAAGACAACCTATGTAGCTTTTATAATAAGCTACATTCAGAGACATTCCTCTCTTACTTGTTGAATAGTATCTGCCTTGCTTGTAGTGCCTTGTTCCCGATTTCATTCTCTCTTACTCAGCTAGAACTTAATTGGTACAGTTGCACTATGGTCCTGCATTGAGGCAAACCTACCAGCAAGTTTATAAAGCGATAAATGGTTATAAGTGATAAGGTTATGCTACTGGCATCCTTCCAAATACATTTGTAGTTACTATAGGCAGAAAAGCAAAATTTATTACATTTCGTTTGAGCAGAGGTCATTGCAACATTGGTCTTATGTATTTGGGAAGTCTTTTAAGCTCTTTGAATACTAAATGGAGTTTCAGTGAGCTGGAACCACATGCTAAATCTTATTACAATTTAGTATTGCTTCTAGCTTTTACATATCTAGCAGGATCAAAAGTACATACTGAATGTGAACACAATTGTTTCTTTAAATTATTTTCCAAATTAAACTTTCATTTCCATTTTCCATGCCTAAAGCAGAAATATTCTTGCAAACAGTCCACACCGTTTGTACTGAGCATGGATATTATGTACTGTAGCATGAATGCCGCACTTCATGCAAAGTTCTCTTTAGCACGTGAGTTGCAGCCCCAGGGCAGTACAGAGAACACAGACTGCAGCTTTCTAACTGGCCAAAGAGGGTGACCAATTGTCAAAGAGAGTGTGAAATAAATTGCTTCTTCCCCTGGAATCAATGAGTCTTCAAGCCACTGTTCATTTTTTGGTCTGCTGAGGACATTGAATTACAAAAGCACTGACTGCAGTGATATTGTCTGCTTCTGAAGAGATCTGCTCATACTTCCATGCTAGTGCCTTGTACAGATTTGTAAGAACTTTCAGTAGGATAATGTCTCTCTGATTTTGCTTCTGGAGAGAGTAGCACAGTCTTTTTTGAGCAATTGTACTGAAATTTGTAATGCTATGGATTCAAGACCTGTGTTAAATTTTGCCTTTGTCATTTTAATGATTTCATTTTTTTATTTATTTGGAGATATTTAGCCACAACTGATCTTTGAATTAAACTGAGAAGCTGAGCTTCAGATGCAGCTTATTTCACTGCATCTTATTAATTTATTTAATTTACCACTTCCTTCTCCCTTTTGCTAACATGCCACGAAGGTGGCATCTGTTTTCTACTGAGTGCTCATTCTTTCCAGGGGAACTAGAGATGAAAAATATACATGAGAGAAACGTTTTAATTGGGTTTATATAAAGAAAAAGATCACTCCTGTTTAGTTTCTAGCATTTTCTCCAGTTTCTTAGTGCACAGTAGTAGTCAGAAAAGTGTGTGCAAAATGCTGCCATCATGTGGCTTTGTATTTATGGTCTCATCATTTTTCATTTGTCTCACTAAGTTTCACGCATGTTTTCTCTCCCTCTCTCCCGCCTCCAACTCATTTTTTGGAGCAGTAGCTCCCAATGTGAGTGAGTGTTGTTACAAGTTAGGTCAGCAATCTCATGACCTTCTTGAAAGATGTGACAGTTGTTGCATGCTAAATAAGGACATGAATTGCCCTATATCTAGCCATGAAGAAACTATGAATATGCAGACTTCAAAAACTAGACTATGCAAACACGGGCAGTGCCCAAGCCTTCCTTCTAAGCTCAAGAGCTCTGATTTTAAAAAAAAAAAAAAAAATTAATGCAAAGAGTAAGGGATTGATTTGCTCACAGCTCTATGTCTGATTGCCCGGAGGGAAAAGTGGCAAATCACCACAGAAAAAGTATTACAAAAAGGCAGCCAAGAAAATGCGAAGCAAAGGATTAGAAACATGGCTCTGAGAGAAAGCAGAGAGGTAGAGCTTTTGTCTGAGTGCTAGCTGGAAGGCCTTTTGGATCATTTAGCAAAGCAGTGGCTTCCCACTGCATAATCCCTGCCATTTTCTAAGATCCGTAGAGCTGGGAAAACAGCATGGGACAGAGCTACAGGTGTCTTGGTCCGGTCCCCTACACCAAGTCAAGATCAGCTATTCCTAAAGCAATTCTCACGGAGGTTTATTTTAACTGGGCCTTAAAAAACATCCAGAGATAGCATTTCCCCAGCCTCTCTCTGCCAAGCAGTCAGTTTCCAGTGCTACTCTCCCTGCTCTTTTGTAATTTCCAACCTAAACTTCCCTTGGTGTAGTTTAAAACTATTGCCTCTTGTCCTGTTCTCAAGGGATGTAGAATATTTATTCCCTTAGTTTCATTCTCACCTTTGTTTGATCATTTCTTCTCTTCCAAAACTACTCCAGCATCTTTAGTCTTTTCTTGTAGGTCATGTTTAAACTCTTTTACTCTCCTTCTGCAGAATTATGGTCCCTTTGCAGGCAGGGCATTGAGTATAGTCAGTGTAAATAGACAGTTTTGTGTTAATATCTGATGTCCACATCAATATTTACTCCGAACATACCTGCAAGACCAAATATTGCTACTCTATTTTCCCTTAGCCAACATTTTCTAGAGGGTGTAGTTTGTGGCGAATTTAGTATTGTTCACAACAGATGCTGAAATGTATGCTACAAAAGACTGAGTATACATTCATGGCTCAAAGGACCACCTAATCTCCAATGAAAGTCAATGTGCAGATCAGATAGTTTTTCACTCATACTGGACGAGCTGGAGGAACTGAAAAATAGCAATAATGTATTGAATTTCCAGTTCAGTTATACAATAGACAACGTATTATCTAGTTCAGATAAATTTTTATGTCACTTAATCTTTAGCTGTTTTTTATTTTTTATAAAAGCTCAACCTTTGTTTTTTTCATCTGACTCTCAGCGTAAGACTCCCCTGTGAATATCAGTGGGTTGATACTGGGGAAACCTTGATTAGAAAAAGAAAGAAAAAAAAAAAGGTCCTCTTCTATATTTTCCTCAAAATCTTAAGCGTAATCAAGAATATGATGTATTGCTTTATCTTATCCATTTTATAGGTATATATGCATGAAAATATTACTGCAAAGTAAGCTGTGGTGTGAGTTTTTAGTCAGCTATTCCACATTACTGGGCTACATCCAGTCTCTTCCCTCTGTCAAATATAAGATCTCCTCCTACTCAATAGATGAGAACTAGGGTACTTAGTGAAGCTGTGTGCGCATGTATGCTTACTGGGTGCCGCATGGATTTAATGCTGTACCTTTGCCAGTAATTTATAATTCTGTATTGAATTTGCATTCAGCACTTGATTCATCATCCTTTCGAGTAAATGGATGTACCCCATTGGGTATTTGTTGGAGTTTCCCTTTGTTCAGTGTCGACGGCGGAGCGGGAGTTGCGATTCCGGAGTAATGACGGATCTCAATATGAGTATGGTCATTCTCCTTTATTTACACTTATAACAAGGCTTATATAGTTATCTACTATGGACACGCGCTACCTGCAGCTTGCAGATAGGTTACAACCTTGTGTTCACGCGCATCTATGCTCTAGCAGATTGGCCCGTTCTTTCTGATCATGCGAAATGCCTTCATGGTCTTTATCTTGTTTTTCTCCTTCCAGCTGCACATTCCTTTCTCCATTGTTTTCTGCTTAAGTGCCTTGTCATGCCAGGTGGTGCAGTGTTTGCTCATTAAAATCAAACTCAGGAATGTCCGTTAGTGAGATTCCCATTCCCACATCTCCCCCTTTTTGTTTTACTAGAAACACTGCTGAAACCGATCTTTCAACCATTTTTCGTATACATTGCAACAAACAGGGTACACAAAACAAAAATGCATATAAATACTATTACACATATCCCTCCTAGCTTGGCTAGTCCTTTTAACCAGCCACGAGGAGGAGCTGTCTGATACCCGCAAGTCTGCAAACGCAGCAGCCAGGGGGTCTTTCTCCCCGGCCACTCCCCCATCATTCACCGGAACGGATGGGGTGGCTGGGCACGCGCTCACACCTTCGGACACGCGCTTCATAACAACCTATAATTGGTTAATCACAGCTGTCCACGCATTCACAACACCCTTCTCATCGGTAGCCGCCGGCTGGTCTCGCCGATCTCTGCCTCCTCCTTATCCCGGGTGTTGTTCCGCTTTTGTTGTTCATCACGTGGCGAGGTTCCTTCTTCTGCTCAGGGAAGGATGGTCAAGGTCACCAGCCGTCTTTGTCAGCATATCCCTGCTACTGTTAAAAACATGGGTTGCTCACGGATCCTAGATCGTGCCCCTGCTGTACCAGCCACTCCTCCACAATTCCCCCTTCTTGTTTTTGAGCAACCCAGACTTGATTAACAATTTTCATAATTGCTTTCTTCACACAGCTAAAAATTATACAAGAGCATATACTTATTACTAATATAACAATTAAAATGCGTAAGCTTTCTTTTATTAAACTTATTATCCAAGATGGCAGTTCCCCAAATATATTCTTAAGCCAGGTATCGAATAACCCCTGATCTTGTTGAATATTCTTGGCGTGGTCCTTTAACCATTGTAGCTGTTTGTGGATTGACTCCCCATGGTCAGACAGATTCATACAACACATACCTTCAAAATCCTCACACCCATGCCCTTGTGCTAATAACAGAAAGTCAATAGCAGCTCTATTCTGTAAAATCGCATGACGGAAGCTATCCTGATCTGCAAGTAATTTTTCAATAACCTCTGTTGTCACATTAGTACAGCTGCCATTACTGAACCCGGCAAAGTCACCCTCCTTATATCCAGGCATACCTAACAAACAAGTCCTAAACGGCTCAGTTGCTGAGGCGAGGGAAAGGCAAAACGCGGGCTACCCTGTTTTATTTGCCCAGGTTACCCACATATTTTCCCTTGGGTTAATGCGATGTATAGTTGCCGACCCTGGGATTATTAAGATTAGCCCAATTACGATCACATCTGCCCGGCTCACCGTTTTCCCTTCTAGGCGAATCGCCTTTGACATTAGATCTTCGCTGTTTCCCATCATTCTGCAAGCACGTCCCACAACTTTTTTACATTCAATCCCACAAACAATAATCAATTTGGCAGTTTCGTGGACTGTATTTCGTGTCCAGTGGTTATTAATATTCTATACAGCACTATTTCTTTCAGATAGCAAGTTGGTTATTAATATTCTATACAGCATTATTTCTTTCAGATAGTAAGTTGGTTATTAATATTCTATACAGCACTATTTCTTTCAGATAGCAAGTTTCACACCACCTTTGTGCACGCGTGCACCGGGCCCACCACGTCTTATCACAATGGTAACACTGACACAATACTCACGGTACACACCGTAGGCACTCTAAACAACTTATCTTATTTATTTTTTTCTTTTTTTTTTCCTTTTTCTTTTTCTTTTTTTTTCTTTTTCTTTTTTTTTCTTTTTCTTTTTTTTTCTTTTTCTTTTTTTTCTTTTTCTTTTTTTTTTTTTCCTTTTTTTTTTTTTCTTTTTTTTTTTTTTTCTTACCACCGTTTTTGGAAAGCTCATCGCATGAGCTAAGTTCTGCGGTTACGGGTCCTCTGATTCTCTTTGTCCTGATGATAACGCAGGCTTCACAGATCTGCTGGGCACCCAGACCGGTCCATTACCTCCTTAATGGCGGTTTGTAGTGTGGCAGCCATCACTTCAGTCTGTTTCTTAATTTGAGCACGCTCTACTCGCATGAGCATGTCTTCTACCCCTGCATCTTTGGGTAGCGTGGCCAAAATGTTTTTAGTGGCATTATTGGCATTGTCAAAGGCCAAAATGCGAAACATTTGTTGTTTATTATCCTCCCCCAAATCTGGATGATCACGTATCGCCCCCCACAAGCGATCGACAAAATGACTATACGCTTCAGTGGCACCTTGCTGTACAGAACTAAAGGATGGAGTGGACGAACCGGGTAAGGCTAAAAAGGCGTCTAGCGCCAGTTTGGCAGACAACTGCAACAAAGCAATAGGAAAGACCAACTGAGCATTAATATCGTTAAACCTTCCCGTCCCCGTTATCATTTCCGCGGTAATCCCATAGAGGGGATCCCTCTGCGTTTGATGCTGTGCCGCAGCACCCGCCGCCCGCCGTGACCACTCCGACCCCCACAACAAATACTGCGTAGGTGACAATAAAAGCCTCATAAGGTTTTGGCAGTCAGCAGGGCACATCAGGTCAGCCGAAAAGATCCAGATTACAATTTGACGTGAAGCTTCTGATTTTATCCCATACTGGGACACAGTGTTTTTTGCTTGCTGTAGGATTTTCCAATCATGAGGCGCCCACTTATTGCCGTTATTCTCTTGCAGCACAGGAAAAGCACTCGCCCCCAAGCTGGATGCCGCTTGCCACTGCCCGTCCAGCATAGCGTCTCTAGCCACTTCGCTCCAGCGTCTGGGCTGAACCATCGCTGGTGGTCCAGAGAGGCAAGGGGGTAGGGATTCCCCTGACGCCCCGGACAGGTGCTCCATACCTCCCCTCTGGGCTGTAATTGTTAAGTCCTGTAACTGTTGCACTACCTTCTTCAGGAGCTCATTAGTCTCAGCCATACTCTGTTCTTTGCTGTCACCCTGTGGCGGAGTAGACGCACCTGAAGAGACTCCTAGAGGCGGGACTGTTGGCCAGGGAGGGGTTAACGGAACCAGCCGCTCCTCCTCCCCGGGCCGTCGCTCTTCCGCGACCGCCTCAGTTGCCTGGTGAGCCTCCCCACCGGCAACTTCCGGACTCTTAGAACAATGGGTCATAGCCGGGAGACCCGGGGGACATGTTTTAGCCGGGTCGGACAAACCGGAGCGACACTCAACACTGTCCTTGAGCTCCTGTACAGTTTTAAATGGACTTCCCGACATTCCTCTTACCACCGACAGCCCAAAAAACCGTGAGAGTCTAGACTCTGTGCTCTTTGGCTTTTCAGGCGGAGGCTGCAGGGCCAGCATCTGAGCGGCAGCACACGCCACCTCCCTCTCCGCCTTCATGGCTTTCAGAGTCTCTAAAACAGATCTCCACAGTTCTCGCACTGTTTTAATTTCTTTTTCCGTTTTTTCGTTCCCTTCGATAGTCTGTTCCCACATAGTATTTCCTAAATCTCGCCATTCGAGCACAGAAAAGATCGTATGGCTGTCCTTAAAATGTCCCCAACGTTGTCCTAATTTAATCAACGTACATAATTGCTTTACCGTTGTCTCGATCCCTCTCTTTGAGAGGATGCTTACGAGCAACGCCGCTGCCGCCTCTATTTCCATGATAGCGGTCGCTCACTGGGAGGCAGTTGGCCAGACTGCTCCGTTATCTTATCCCCCTCCGATCATCGGGATAGTACAACTCCCAGCCGCTTTTCTCCCGCTCCCCTTCTCTCGCTGCTCTTACCGCAGTCTCGAAGAGGCGCGCCGAACCATCCTCTGCTACCAGATGTCGGAGTTTCCCTTTGTTCAGTGTCGACGGCGGAGCGGGAGTTGCGATTCCGGAGTAATGACGGATCTCAATATGAGTATGGTCATTCTCCTTTATTTACACTTATAACAAGGCTTATATAGTTATCTACTATGGACACGCGCTACCTGCAGCTTGCAGATAGGTTACAACCTTGTGTTCACGCGCATCTATGCTCTAGCAGATTGGCCCGTTCTTTCTGATCATGCGAAATGCTTTCATGGTCTTTATCTTGTTTTTCTCCTTCCAGCTGCACATTCCTTTCTCCATTGTTTTCTGCTTAAGTGCCTTGTCATGCCAGGTGGTGCAGTGTTTGCTCATTAAAATCAAACTCAGGAATGTCCGTTAGTGAGATTCCCATTCCCACAGGTATTGGCCTTGACCTTGAGTGCACTGCAGTTATACATCTTTCTTCTTGTGACTCTCTCAAACCAGCCTGGACGATAGCCAGACAGTTTTAAAACTATATACATGTTTTCCTTTAGAGCCTTACATGTAATCTCTGATGAAACTTTTCAGTTTTCTATTTAGATTCTATCATAATAAATTGATATGTATGAGACTGCTATGGGAGGCTGTAGAATTTCCATCACTGGAGGATTTTAAGGACAAGTTAGAGAAACATCTGTCAGGACTGGTTAGGTATAGTTGATGTAACCTGGAGGTAAAATAGGTGATCTTAGTCCATTTTTCCTTTTTTTTTCTTTGATTTTATAATTGGCCACTGAGAATACACTTGGAAAGTCAGTGACTTTATTTTTCAATATGAACTCTTCTTCCTAAAGTAAACTAAAATGCCATTGTTCATTTGTTTTTTTTCCATATGGGTAATTCAGAGTGTCAGGATATTTTGTTCCAGCAGTTTTCACTAAAAACTTCATCTGGGATTTTTTTGGCACAGACAACCTTTTCCAAGGTGGTTTTCAGCCCTCATGTAATATGGGCAGAGCCAGTTTCCACGTATTATTCCTTTGCAAACACTGCAAAAAAGGAAGCCATTTCCTTTGCTTCTACATTACCCTGCTGGATGTCTTCTACATTACAAAAGTGAAAATAAAATTAGAAGAAAAAAGCAATTAAAGCAAACTGAACTCTAGCTCAGCAAAGGCTTAATACCAAAGCAGAAAGTACATGCAAATAACCTAAAGTAAAAATTACTGCTGCCTTCAATGCACCAAAGAGAGTTTATTTTTATGCATGCAAACTTGAGTTGCTGTGTGCACACCAGCTTTAGGGTTATCTGAGATCAAACTAGCACGTAATTTAAGGAGACTTCACTGTCTTTGCCTCAAACCTAGGTTTTCATAAAATAACACATAGAACAAGGAAGAAGACTACCCCTTGGTAAGGATTTCATTAAGTAAGTGTGCATTAAGTATTTGACTGGGATATTATGAAGGATCTTTTAAATTAAGAACAGGCTATTGCTTGTTTTATTCATGCGATGAAAATATTCAGGAAGATTCAGTGGGTTTCTTCCCAGATAACACACAAATGCTCTGATCAGTCCAACCGATATCTTAAAAATATCTTCAGCTACCATTTATAAAGTAGTTCTTATATAAAGACCAGGCACCTTTCTACATCTTTTTTTAGCATCTTGTTACTACAAACAAGTTAAGTTAACGTCACTATAACTGAGGATTTTAGGAAAAGTTTTGCTCTTTGTGATGAGTCCCTAATTTAGACAGAGCACTGAAGTAGATTTGCCTACAATTTTACTTTTAACTGAGGGCATTGAAACCACCAATTGCTTTCAGTCTCTTGAAGTCAGACTTTCCTAGTATAGTTATACTAGAAAAAAGGTCACTTTATAAAATGGAGAAAGCTGAGTCTTCCTGGTGAAAAGCTTTATATCAAAAGTTTCAAAGCAAATCTCCTCTGCCTGCTGCCTGTTCCTTTTCCCTTGATCTCACCCCAGTACCTTTCCCTGGTTTCCTTGATTACCTGAAACTCTTCACAGTTCCCTTTGGATCACTAAGGAAAGGTGGGTTTTGGGGTGGTTTTGTGTTTTGGTTTTGTTTTTTTCTTCCCCTCCTCTCCTGAGCTTGCGGGCATACCTGTTCCTGCAGCTCAGGCAGGCTCAAGGTGGGCTCAGCTCTTCCCAGCACCAAACTCCTTCCCACCAGCTCCCATGCTCCTGCCCCGCCTGCAGCCCTCAGGAGCAGCTGAATAGGCACCCTTGTGCCCCCCTAATAACTAATAAAACAGATGTGATACATTATGTTGGTTTTTTTTTTTTTTTTTTTTCCAGGCAGCTTCACTTCTATTCCCATTTATGTGGCTTCTCATATTACAGAACAGAAGGTAAGAAAGATGCTTCTCCTTAAAGGAGAATCAATAACTATTTGCAGTGTCCGCTTTGCGATTCAACACCTTTCTAGTTTAAAGAGAAACATAAATTCAAATCAGAAAAGTCTTTTTAAAGGGTCATTTGCTTGTCATAGGAAATTATAAAGTGTAGGAAATGTTTCAGGTGTCATATAAAAGAGCACATCAAGTACGGAATTAGAAATCAGAAGACAATCTCAACACTGGAAGTTTTTGTGTTCTGTTCTTACCAGATCAAGTAATCATTCATTCCAGTGTAATTCAAAGAAATCTATTCAATAATCTGCCAGAATTTCATACCAGTTTATCTTACTTTATGTAGTTTACTTCATGCCAATTAAAAATGGAACTCCTGATGACCTTGATAATCTTTAATTTAACAGAACTAAGAAATCTCTCTTAACCAAGAAAAATAAGCATCTCCAGAGACTCACTAAAATAAGTGCCTAAAATAGATAGGATGAATCACTGCTTGGACATGACTTTCTCTGTTGATGAGGGAGGGAGCTTAAATCAATTGCATGGGTTTAGGCATCTTTAGACATTTCACATTAGTTGAGATGAATCCTATCCTAGATGTTCCCATCAAACAAAGATACACTTTCAGGTTTGATTTTTCTGGGTGGAAAAGAATGTCCTTAATGTCCTTCTTAACATAAGGATGTCTGAGGTGGAGGGCTGAAAGTCCACACCAGAACTGACGCTAATACAGTGTAAGCACAAAGCAAATTTATTTTTTGTTTGCAGAACCATGTTTTTCAGATTGAAACAAAACTGTGAAAGTGTGAAACAAAGGAGAGAAAGCACAAGCAGATATACTAAATTAATGCATTTCCTCTCCAGCTTGATACCGAAATACTAAGGAGACATACGGTTTTCTTTGTCGAAGCGAAGTAGCTAAATGTTCTGCAGACTGGACATTCCATAGATAAAAGGAATCCTTGAAGCTGTGTGTACAGGGGTGGAATGGATAAGGAAGTTATGCTGAAATCAGCTACTGCGACTAGGTGAAAAGACTGAGTTCAATTGGCGGACACAGTGAGGAAGACTATCGACGACCACCAGAGGACCCTGAGAGACCACCAATGAACATAAGAGCACATGCGTTAAAGACTTCTGCATATGTTAATGAGTTCCAAGAAATAACATGAATATGCTAATCATTTCTCAGAAATCTAATGAATATGTATATTCTGATTGTACATAACTCCCATAGTTGAGCAGCCCAGTGCGCACACTAGGTGGAGCGATCCCCTGTGCGCCCGGCGCCACAATAAAGAATGCCTGCTTTCTAAAACTCCAAATTGAGTCTTAGAGAGTTTTTCATCTGCCTACTTACGGTAACAAGCTTGCCATGATTCATTTTATGTATGAGTCTTCCGTGAGTTGAAGGAGACATCAGAAAAAGCCAGACAAACAAATAAAACCACCTTTGAACAAAATATGAGAGAATCCCGGAGACAACAATATGCTGCCACAGGACACAGTACAAGAGACTTGAAGTTTGTGGCTTCAAGTTTTGAGCAGGAAAATTTAGCAATTACTAAAAATATTCTGGGATTCTGGGATCAAATCTTAATAACTTATCCTGTCTATTTTGGTTGCTGGGATTTTTTTTATCATTCATAGGTCAAGTACTCAGAGTTTAGCCCAGTGTGCTTGCTATTGATCTTAGAAAAATCTGACCAATTCGACAGAATCTTTGTGGAAGCATATTTTAATACATTTTCAACATTAGCATCCATGCCCCTGGGCAGGAAGGCAGATATAAGAACCACCAGAGGCAAGGGTAGATCAAGGTCAGCATTTATAACTTCTGTAATGAATTCTGGACCTTGTACCCAGAAATCTTTAATGAAGGGGCAATCATAAATTAAGGGAGCCAAAACTTGAACATAACTTATGTCCGACAGAAAGGCTCTTTATAACTTGATTCATCTTTAGGGAACACAGAGACTGTTACATAACAGTAGACTAAGATGTTAAAAGAAACCAATTTTTCTATAGTCCAGCAATCTGATAGCTGTGATTCCAATCATCAGTCTAACACTCCACTTATAAACTGGTATAATTCATAGGCCTTTGAGGAGTTATGTGAATACAGAACTTGGACAAAATTATATGAATCAAGTGTTGCATTTCCTTTTTACTCCGGGCAAAAAAACCCAAACAAACATTTTAGATGTATGCTTATTGAGAGAGTAGAAGAAGAATGTAAAAATTGAGAGTTTCTGACCAAGGGAACACATTATTCCAGCATTTGAGGCAGAACATTCAGAAAGATCCAGAAATTGCCTTTGACAAAGTAATTAAATCTGGCAAGCAAGGGAATTTGCTTCATCCGGTCTGATGTTTATAGGGACAGATAGTGGTTTTGCAGTTTGGACATGAGAGAGAATATAAAATGAGAAAGAAAAGAGACCTGGGGGAGAAAGTTGTGTACTGTTCAAACTCAGAGTTGACAAAACCAGTACAAGGCGTTGTTCATGCTGTAGCATAAAATGCAAGATAAAATGATGCCCAGAAGCACTACTGTACAACGGTTTATCTACCACAGTACTTGCTAAAACAGTCACAATATATTCAAATGGAGAACTAGGCTTTGGTCCTCGGGCACTGGCATAAATAATTTTCATGTCTTTGCATGTAGGAGGTCAATATTAGCTAAATAAGAAACACTTATCCCCATAGCTAAGAGAGGCTTAACCAAGAAAGAAAACCCTCCAAGGAATTTAATGCTTGTTTGTTTTCAGATGCAATTATATGATTTGCAGATTGGGTACAAACCTGGGAAAGATTTGCTTGATCTTGATGCACTTTCTGGAGCAGCTGGCAAAAACAAAGCGAGACAAAGCCAATAGTTTGCATGTGTGGTGGGGAAGTGATTCATGTTTGTTCTCATTTTTTTTCTCTGTCACCATGTGTGCTGGTTGGGTGACATGGCTGAGCAGCAAGGAAGAGAGCTACCTGCTTGCTGTGCCCAGGCTGCTGCACATGGTGTCAGACCGGCCCCTCTGGGGTGGTGGGGCTTGTGGGGCTGCCAGGTGGGGCAGGCAGAGAGTGAGAGGCCCTGTGAGCCACAGCTCAGCCATTCGGTCAAAGGCTGGGAGGGTTCCCAGCAAGACACAGAGCAGTTGCATAGCCAAGTGTCAGACAAGATGGAAAGGAGAAATCTCAAGGGGCCCATAGGGGACTGTACAGATTTTTCTGAACTACCAGTTGCTCTGAAGGAAGGGAGCTATCCCTGCAATAAATCCTTTAATTTTCATCTATTTAACCCTGATCTTTTCTGTTTAAGAAGTTAGTTATTCTAGAGTGAGATCTGAAAAATCTCTAGATTTATTGATTCAAAAGTCTTGGGAGGTTTTAGGTGTATTCCCTTAGGGAAAATGATGCAGGCAGTTCTACTTCACAGCTCCGCACAACTCAGAGTCCCATCACAGCATGCCAATCAGTTTAAAAAAGAAAAAAACAAAACCTGCCTTTCCAATACTGAAGGGAAAGCAGATTATGATTGCCCAAACTGCTGTTGAGAATAAGACACAGAAAAAAATTAAGAGTATTTGGACAGTGTAATCATAGCCTTTACTGTCTCTCTGAGAGACAGCTGCCAGGCCTAGCTGGGATTTTGCTTAAACACATCTGTGTGGTGCTTTCTGAAGTGTAACAAAGAGATATTTAATGAACTCACACAGAGGTTATTTTGGAGCAGAAAAATATGAAAGATGGTTTATGCAGGCCTCAAATATGTTGGGATATTGAGGAATCCTCATAAAACCAAACCCTACTAATAAATCAGTGATGAATTCATGCACGAGACTGGGTTATATAATTTCCCTGATTTATATTGACTAGGTAGTACTCTACTTAATAGCTTACTGTGGCTATTATACCTAGTTTCATAAGGTAAGCATTCAAGAGTGCTCGAATGACTTCATTTGGAAGCCTGTTTTTCTTATTTGTGTTGCATACCTACTTAGTGGTCGCTTAGAACTTGGCATTTGGCAACATCAGGGAGAAGAAGATCTTAGGATCTGATCTCTGTCTTCTTTGCTTTCCTCTTCTCCTCTGGTCAGTAGTTTTCTCTCCTAGGACAGCTGGAACAATGAGCATGGAAAGTATGGCATTGGTAGTAGAGAGCAAACTATAATAAATAGAATTTAGAGTGAAGTGATTTTTGCTTAGAAAATTACCCTGAAGTGTCTGGCCTGTACTGGGTGCAGCTAACTAAGTGACAGTAAGGCAGCTCCCAGTTCCCTGATCCTAAACCTCTACATTTGCCTCAGTGGAAATTACAGCAACCTAGAACTGCTCTGAATTGATGATTAACTTGGCTCTGGTCCTATAGAAGCCATCTGGGTAGACCTAAAGCATAATGGCTCCTGGCTGGCAGGAGCCTGTGAGGGAAAAGACATGGGAGAGAGCTGTGTAAGTAGACAGTGACCTTCTGGGATTTGGAGGATTCCCTAACAGGGCATTTCTGGTTGACCAGTGGAGACTATGGTGGTATGTAAGGAACACTAATGTTAGGTTACTTGCTTGATTTAAAAATCTGACTACTCTCTGTTGTGATCTTATGAATTTTTCAGTACTCTAGTCATGTAATTTCTCTTTTGGTTTTAGCAGGTGAGCTATGTCCCAGCATTATTTGGCTTTTTCTTTGTGGGGAGGATGGGCAAAGGGATTTTTATTCTTCCTTGCAAAGTGTATGTATTCCTTACTTTGAAGAACAACAGGAGCAGTGAGGCCTGGCTGACATACAAATATACCATGGAGAAAAACCTCATTTATTGTGGAAATAGATAATTGCATAGGGAAGTTCCATAAAAATTATTCTTTTTAAGCCTTTGGGCTGTTTTAGACCAAGATGTTGGATGAAGAAAGCAATTTAAAAGTTAAATGACATTTTCACAATGTTTGAAAAAATATTTGAAAAATTAGCATTATATATAAATGAAATAAAAATATTTGATGCAGCGGTGCCAGTAGCAGATTAGAGAAAAAAAAGAGATGCACTCTTAAGGGAAAAAAAAAAAAAATCTTCTTTGTGCTTTAAGTATGCATCATAACCTGATCCTAGAAAAACAGTTGAGTTGTCCTGAAAAGCTGTGGTCCTTTCTGTAGGTAGTTTTAATTATTTGTTTTTACTCTGTTGGTAATGTCTAACTTTCTAATTCCCCTGGGTAACACTTAAGGCACTTCAGGAAGCTGAACGGTAATCTCAGTATTTAAGTTTGCTATTAATTATGTGTGGTAATGTTTGAAGCTTTCATGACATTGATGTCAGAAAAATCATAATAATGCTAAACTTTTCTGACAAGAAATCAGTGATGTTTTATGTGGCTAGAAGCAGCTGTCCCCTGCCTGCCCTCCCAGCTTCCAATCAACGTCTTTCCCAGGATATCTTCACTAGCTCTTCCCTCTGCTACAGTTTTGCTCCAAATAATGATGTGAGGCAAGTTCACGGCCCCTTGTTTAAAGAGGTATAGTGAGATAAGAGCGCTTTCCATCCTCCAGAAACCCTGCTTTGGGATGGGTACTGGCAGAACCTTCCCAGATGTTATATTTAGACATGCTATGAGAAGGCAACTGTTCCTGATGCAGTGGGAATGAGACTGATTGCTGTTCAGAAGATGCCCCAAAGGCTTGCAGGGTGGTTGAGGACAGCCACCTTTGATGTTGTGCTCTTTGTGAGCCATCTAACAAAGCAGCGCAAGAGCAGTCTCACAGGGTGACTTACTTGGAAAATAGAAACTGTCTGCTTAGGTCCACCAACTTGCCCATCCTCGTTACAAAGACTTTAATGAAAAGCAGATTGTGCTCTTATTCACCCACAAGCATTTAAGTCTTTATGTCCCTGGAACCACAAGTCCTTATGTCCTTGGATCAAGTCTTCAACCAGCTGATTAAAGCCAGATGCTGCAAATGTGTGAAAATGTAAGTGTTGGGTCCCAGTAAATATGATGAGATATTCTCGAAGGAAAAATACTGCTTATTGTTTCCTGAACTATTTTTTCAAGCCACATCCTTTAATTAAGGCAATGAAGTGCAAACCATTAATACTGAGCTGTTATCAAGGCTTACCCCTTAAATTTCCTACCCCATGTAATATACTTGACTGGAAATGAACCAGGACTCTCAAAAGCACTGGTTAAGAGTTGGGACTCCCCATTCATTCAGAAGCTTAAGTTATCAAAAAATCAAATCCAGAGGAAAAAATAAAGGGAATAGGTGCCTCTGAGCCAGGAAGTTACTCTTGCTGCATGAGCTTTGTCAGAGTGGTGGATATTTGGATAAGCAAAGGATGCACATGTATTTTTTTCTCTTGCTGGAATTTATGTCTGTAACATAACATGTTTTGATCAGATCCTCCTGATTTAAACAAAAGGCAGATGAAGACATGGAGCAAAAGCATTTAAAACATTTCATAAAAATACTTCATGAACATCTCATAAAGCATTTCATATTATAAATGCCTTTTTTTGAACTTTCTATCTCAAGAAAACTATCTAAATTTGAATGTGTCTGATAACTTCTTTGTGAGTAATGAAGCAAGAATGCTTAATGTCTTTACCAGGTACCTGCAAAAATGGCTTTCCATGAGCTTCGTTGGTCATGATGGAAAAACTGTATCAGCTAAATATTCATCTTATCAGACACATGCACAATGAAGCACTGAGATCTTTAACTTATATTTTTATTAGATGATGTGTCTACAAAGTATCATGCTTTCAATTCCAGATGCCAAGCTGTTTTAGTACACTGCAGTAGATGTACTAATTAGCAGCCATCACACAGTTGAACAAGCATAGTTTTTTCAGACTAATTAGCAGGCAAAGTCCATTTTAGGTTGCTTCTGTTCCCCATCCTGGCTCAGGCACTATCCCTCCCTGCCTGGCCCTACTCTGTGAGTACAGACAAGGCACATGAGCATAAACACTCAAGAGTACATTGAGTCCCAAAGAAATAGGAACCTAGATCTTCATAGTTATCACTTTTTTAGCACCAAATGTGCCATGTCCAGTCAGCCTTCCTGGAAGAGAAATGGGACACATTATGTGATTGTTCTGTGAAATATAAAATGGGATCTTTTATGCATAATTCTGAACTTTCCAACATATGTTAGCAAACTGAAAGTGCTCTGAAAGGCACTCATTAAGTGTAGGGTAAATATATGGAATTTGGGGAAAAAATAAGCTGCAGCCTATAAATCTGCTTTTTTGTTTCCTCTCCTCTGCAACTTTTAAGAGAACAACCAGCAAGCTTTCAGAAAGTGCTGACAGCTTTTGAAAGGAAAGATCCTTCTGGATGTGGCATGATGAATTGCACAAAAACATATGACAGGAATAAAGGATCCTTGGTTTCAATGTGAGTGGAAAGGTTCTGGGATTTAAAAGTCAGATCCTTAGCCGGTGCACGTCAGCCTAAGTCCAATGGCTTCAACACAGCTGTAGTAATTAATGCCAGCTTCTTATCAGCAATTAATGTTAATCTTCTTATTATTTTACAAATACAAACCACAAAAGATTAAAAAACTGTCCTGGTTTCGGCAGGGATAGAGTTAATTTCCTTCCTAGTAGCTGGTACAGTGTTTTGGATTTAGGATGAGAACAAAGTTGATAACGCACCGATGTTTTAGTTGTTGCTAGGTAATGCTTACACTAGCCAAGGACTTTTTAGTTTCCCATGCTCTGCCGACTGAGAAGGCTGGAGGTGCACAAGAAGCTGGGAGGGGGCACAGCCAAACTGGCCAAAGGGACATTCCATACCATGTGACGTCATGCGCAGTACATAAACTGGGGAAAGCTGGCCAGGGGGGCCGCTGCTCGGGGACTGTCTGGGCATCGGTCGGCGGGTGGTGAGCAATTGTACTGTGCATCACTTGCTTTGTGTATTATTATTATTATCATATTATTATTATTATTATCATTTTATTTCAATTATTAAACTGTTTTTATCTCAACCCACGAGTTTTACTCACTTGTGCTCTTCCGATTCTCTCCCCCATCCCACCGGGGGCAGGGGGGAGTGAGCGAGCGGCTGCGTGGTGCTTAGTTGCCGACTGAGATTAAATCACGACAGTCCTTTTTGGCACCCAACGTGGGGCTCGAAGGGTTTGAGATAATAACAGATTAACCGGAGTGTATTAAGGAACTTATATCTGTTAATAGTTGTGGGTCACAATGTTGGTTTCTCTGTTCTCGATATTGATTTGTATAATCTGCATTGTGCTCTTTTTCCTGCTGTACATGTTAAAGATTGGTGTTGGGTTTTGCAGTTTGCTGTGGTCTGCAGTGATGTCTCGCTTGTGAGGTTTGTTTTTAGAACATTGACCTTGACGTTAGTGTGGTATGTAAATTTCGCAATGAAGCCGTTACTGTACCACGGAGACCATTTCATGGAGACAACTAGCAATTGCAGTAACTTTTCTGAGAGTTTTTTTACGGAGGAAATACAGAATGGCAGTGTCACTACCTTCTTCTATGATGTTTCCTCCTTCATTACAGTAACTTTTCCGTATTTTGAACAGCCTTGGGTAGTTAAGAAACTTCTATTAATACTTCTTGGGAATTTTGTTTCGGTTTTGTCTAAAGTTGGTAAGCAATTTAAGAATATCATCCAGAGATCTGCCCCAAGGCTGAATAGTTATGAGTGGCAGGGTGTGTGGGACAAGATGGGCAACTACCTAGGCCAATGGTAATATAAATCACTTCTGTGAAAAGCCTTTCTTATCTGTCCCTCTCTAGATAGAAGTGCGGCTGGTTTACTGTCTAAAATATACTTTCTGTTCTTGGCAATCTGTGATGGATTGCAATGTCCTTTTCTCCAGACATACACTGATGAACAGTGAATAATGTTCTTCTTTTATAAAAGAGGTCTTCAAAAAAATACTTCTTAAACTATCAGTATATTAGTTGTCGTTTGAGACTGAAGCATCTGATAAATTCATCTCTAGGTATATTCTACCAAGGACTCCTGTTATGTATTCTTGTCGTGGTTTAATCTCAGTCGGCAACTAAGCACCACGCAGCCGCTCGCTCACTCCCCCCTACCCGGTGGGATGGGGGAGAGAATTGGAAGAGCACAACTTTTTATATATTTTGTGTATTATTAGTATAATTATTATAACTATAATTAGTACTTAACATCACATAATTCAGATCATTGGCTATTCTCACCCAAAATCAAATCCCCTTGAGGTACACATCGGACTTCCCCATCCTCCCGCATTATCCACCAAGTGCACCCAGGTCCTTGAGCAAAAGCAATCCCACGGATGGGTTTGCCTCTGCCCGAGGCAGGAATAACCCAGACTGTTTTCCCCAGCATATTTTTTATGTGCACTACAGGGACTTTATTCCCATCTACGGTACGTAAAAGTTCTGACTGGGCAGGGCCTACTCGATTGGCAGATCCCCTCGTGTTGACTAACCAGGTGGCCTTTGCTAAATGCATATCCCAATGTTTGAATGTCCCACCACCCATTGCTCTCAGTGTAGTCTTTAACAGTCCATTGTATCGTTCCATTTTCCCAGAGGCTGGTGCATGACAGGGGATGTGATACACCCACTCAATGCCGTGCTCTTTGGCCCAGGTGTCTATGAGGTTGTTTCGGAAATGAGTCCCGTTGTCTGACTCAATTCTTTCTGGGGTGCCATGTCGCCATAGGACTTGCTTTTCAAGGCCCAGGATAGTGTTCCGGGCAGTGGCATGGGGCACGGGATATGTTTCCAGCCATCCGGTGGTTGCCTCCACCATTGTAAGCACGTGGCGCTTGCCTTGGTGGGTTTGTGGGAGTGTGATATAATCGATCTGCCAGGCCTCCCCATATTTATATTTCAGCCATCGTCCTCCATACCAGAGGGGCTTTAACCGCTTGGCTTGCTTGATTGCAGCGCGTGTTTCGCATTCATGGATAACCTGTGCAATAGTGTCCATGGTCAAGTCCACCCCTCGATCACGAGCCCATCTGTATGTTGCATCTCTTCCTTGGTGACCTGAGGTGTCATGGGCCCACCGAGCTAGAAATAATTCACCCTTCTGTTGCCAGTCCAGATCCACCTGAGCCCCTTCAATCTTAGCAGCCTGATCCACCTGCTGGTTGTTTTGATGTTCTTCAGTGGCCCGACTCTTAGGTACGTGAGCATCTACGTGACGGACTTTTACAACTAGGTTCTCCACCCGGGCAGCAATATCTTGCCACAATGCGGCAGCCCAGATGGGTTGGCCTCTGCGCTGCCAGTTGCTCTGCTTCCATTGCTGCAACCACCCCCACAGGGCATTTGCCACCATCCATGAGTCAGTCTAGAGATAGAGCACTGGCCACTTTTCTCGGTCAGCAATGTCTAAAGCCAGCTGGATGGCCTTTACTTCTGCAAATTGGCTCGATTCACCTTCTCCTTCAGCAGTTTCTACAACTTGTCGTATAGGACTCCATACAGCAGCTTTCCACCTCCGATGCTTTCCCACAAGACGACAGGACCCATCAGTGAACAGGGCATATTGCTTCTCATTTTCTGGTAGTTCATTATACCTTGGAGCCTCCTCTGCACGTGTTACCTCCTCCTCTGGCGATATTCCAAAATCTTTGCCCTCTGGCCAATCCATGGTCACTTCCAGGATTCCTGGGCGACTGGGGTTTCCTATTCGAGCCCGTTGTGTGATCAGTGCGACCCACTTACTCCACGTAGCATCATAGAATCATAGAATCATTGAGGTTGGAAAAGACCTCTAAGATCATCGAGTCCAACCATCAACCCAACACCACCATGCCCACTAAACAGTTCAGTTTAAATTAGTTAAAGCCTACTAAACTAATCAGTTGCATGATGTGTACAGGGGACTCTGCCTCTGAACATCCAGCCCAGCACCGGCAGTCGGGGTGCCAGGAGGAGCTGTGCTTCAGTGCCGATCACTTCCGAAGCAGCTCGAACCCCTTCATATGCTGCCAATATCTCTTTTTCAGTTGGAGTATAGCGGGCCTCGGATCCTCTGTATCCCCGACTCCAAAACCCTAGGGGTCGACCTCGAGTCTCCCCTGGTGCTTTCTGCCAGAGGCTCCAGGTAGGGCCGTTCTCCCCGGCTGCGGTGTAGAGCACGTTTTAACATCTTGCCCTGCCCGGACTGGCCCCAGGGCTACTGCATGAACTGTCTCCTCTTTAATTTGTTCAAAAGCTTGTCGTTGCTCAGGGCCCCGTTTGAAATCGTTCTTCTTTTGGGTCACTTGATAGAGAGGGTTTACAATCAGACTGTAATTTGGAATAGGCATTCTCCAAAAACCCACGATACCTAAGAAAGCTTGTGTTTCCTTTTTGCTAGTTGGTGGAGACATGGCTGTTATTTTGTTGATCACATCCATTGGGATCTGACGACGTCCATCTTGCCATTTTATTCCTAAAAACTGGATCTCCTGTGCAGGTCCCTTGACCTTACTTTGTTTTATGGCAAAACCGGCCTTCAGCAGGATTTGGACTATTTCCTTCCCTTTCTCAAAAACTTCTCCTGCTGTGTTGCCCCACACGATGATGTCATCAATGTTTTGCAGGTGTTCTGGAGCTCCAGCCTGTTCCAGTGCAGTCTGGATCAGTCCATGGCAAATGGTAGGGCTGTGTTTCCACACCTGGGGCAGTTGGTTCCAGGTATACTGGACGCCCCTCCAAGTGAAAGCAAACTGTGGCCTGCACTCTGCTGCCAAAGGGATTGAGAAAAACGCATTAGCAATATCAACTGTGGCATACCACTTGGCTGCCTTTGACTCCAGTTCGTATTGAAGTTCTAGCATGTCTGGCACAGCAGCACTCAGCGGTGGCGTGACTTCATTTAGGCCACGATAGTCTGCTGTTAGTCTCCACTCTCCATTAGACTTCCACACTGGCCATATGGGACTGTTAAAGGGTGAACGAGTCTTGCTGATCACTCCTTGGCTCTCCAGTCGACGAATCAGCTCATGAATGGGAATCAAGGAGTCTCGATTGGTGCGATATTGCTGCCGGTGCACCGTGGTGGTAGCGATTGGCACTTGTTGGTCTTCGACCTTCAGCAACCCCACAACAGAGGGGTCCTCCGAGAGACCAGGCAAGGTGGACAGCTGTTTAATTTCCTCCGTCTCCAAGGCAGCTATACCAAAAGCCCACCGGTACCCTTTTGGGTCCTTGAAATACCCTCTCCTGAGGTAGTCTATGCCAAGGATGCACGGAGCATCTGGGCCAGTCACAATGGGGTGCTTCTGCCACCCATTCCCAGTTAGACTCACTTCGGCTTCCAATACAGTTAGCTGTTGGGATCCCCCCGTCACCCCAGAAATACAGATGGGTTCTGCCCCCATATAGCTTGATGGCATTAGGGTACACTGTGCACCGGTGTCCACTAGAGCCTTATACTCCTGTGGGTCTGATGGGCCAGGCCACCGAATCCACACAGTCCAGTAAACCCGGCTGTCCCTTTCCTCCCCCTGGCTGGAGGCAGGGCCCCTCTAATCCTCATCACAGTACTCATTTCTCATTTCTTGTACGTACGAGTCAGAAGTTTCTTCATTAAGAACAGGAGTAAGATCAGCCCTTCTACTCTCTCTGGGGAACTGCCCGCTGGAAACTGGAGCAGCAATGTTCCTGGAAGAACCTCTTTCTGTGATTGTTTTCCCTTGCAGTTCACGTACCCATGCCCCTAGGGCTGCAGTAGGTTTCCCATCCCACTTCCTCATGTCCTCTCCGTGGTCACGCAGGTAAAACCATAGGGTGCCCCGTGGTGTGTACCCTTTATATTCTCTCTCTTGAGCAAAAGAACGCTTACTTCTAATAGCCGAGATACTGGTCCGTACAGGTGAGGAGTAGGACCTATCCTCTCTGAGTTGCTGGACCTTCCGGGATAGTTTCTCCACAGCCGAGACGAGGGAGGAAGAAAGACTTTCCTCGTATTGCCGGAGTTGGCCAGCCAATTCATCCACTGTTTGTTCCTCTCCATCTTTCCAGGTTATCACTGCCAATGAATTGGCGTATGACGATGGTGAGCTCCTTATAAACTTCCGCCACATGGGTCGTGTGCACTTGACTTCGTCTGGATCTTTGGATAGTTGTTCATTGTTCAGGTCATCATAAATCACCTCCAGCACAGCTAATTCTCTCAGAAACTGGATACCCTTCTCCATGGTGGCCCACTTGCTTGGGCGACATATGACATCTTCCTTGAAGGGATACCTTTCCTTCACGCTTGACAAGAGTCGCCTCCAAAGGCTGAGGACTCGTGTCCCTTTTCCAATTGCTTTGTCAATGCCCCCTTCCCTAGAAAGGGATCCCAGCTGCTTGGCTTCCCTACCCTCTAATTCTAGGCTACTGGCCCCATTATCCCAGCATCGGAGCAGCCAGGTGACAATATGCTCGCCTGGACGGCGGCTGAAATCTTTTCGTATATCTCGCAGCTCACTCAGGGATAGAGATCGGGTGGTCACTGCCTCGTTTATGAGTTCTTCCTCTTCCTCCTCCCCAATCAGCGGCCGGCTTTCCTCCTCCCGTTCTCGTGATGGCCCTTCTCTAGGGTCATCTGTCTCTTACACTTCTTCCTCCAGCCCCCTTTTAGAAGAAGCTTCTTCCTCCCTTACTAAACTAGCCGACTTCCGCTTCCAAAATTTCTTCTTGTGTAGAGGGGCAACTGATACCGGCACAGGCTGGTTCTTTGGTTCAGCCGCAGGGCCTGTCGCCGGGGTTGGAGTGGCCGCAGGGCCTGTCGCCGGTGTCTGAGTGGCCGCAGGGCCTGTCGCCGGGTTTGGAGTGGCCGCAGTGCATGTCGCCAGGGTCGGAGTGGCTGCAGGGCCTGTTGCCGGGGTCTGAGTGGCTGCACGGCGTGTCGCTGGGGTCGGAGTGGCCGCAGGGCGCGTTGCCCGGGTCTGAGTGGCCGCAGGGCGTGTCGTTTTACTGTCAGAGCCAGAGACCTTCTCTTCCCTTTGAGGGTACTGAATGGTGTTGAACAGGGCTCGGTAGGCATGGGCCAGGCCCCAGCACGTTGCAATGATCTGCATCTCTCTGGAGTTGCCAGGGTGACAGCATACTTTTTCCAAATATTCTACTAACTTTTCAGGATTCTGCACTTGCTCTGGGGTGAAGTTCCAAAACACTGGGGGTGCCCATTGGCCTAGGTACTTGCCCATCTTGTCCCACACACCCTGCCACTCATAATTATTCAGCCTTGGGGCAGATCTCTGGATGATATTCTTAAATTGCTTACCAACTTTAGACAAAACCGAAACAAAATTCCAAGAAGTATTAATAGAAGTATCTTAACTACCCAAGGCTGTTCAAAATACGGAAAAGTTACTGTAATGAAGGAGGAAACATCATAGAAGAAGGTAGTGACACTGCCATTCTGTATTTCCTCCGTAAAAAAACTCTCAGAAAAGTTACTGCAATTGCTAGTTGTCTCCACGAAATGGTCTCCGTGGTACAGTAACGGCTTCATTGCGAAATTTACATACCACACTAACGTCAAGGTCAATGTTCTAAAAACAAACCTCACAAGCGAGACATCACTGCAGACCACAGCAAACTGCAAAACCCAACACCAATCTTTAACATGTACAGCAGGAAAAAGAGCACGATGCAGATTATACAAATCAATATCGAGAACAGAGAAACCAACATTGTGACCCACAACTATTAACAGATATAAGTTCCTTAATACACTCCGGTTAATCTGTTATTATCTCAAACCCTTCGAGCCCCACGTTGGGTGCCAAAAAGGACTGTTGTGATTTAATCTCAGTCGGCAACTGAGCACCACACAGCCGCTCGCTCACTCCCCCTGCCCCCGGTGGGATGGGGGAGAGAATTGGAAGAGCACAAGTGAGTAAAACTCGTGGGTTGAGATGAAAACAGTTTAATAATTGAAATAAAATGATAATAATAATAATATTATGATAATAATAATAATACACAAAGCAAGTGATGCACAGTACAATTGCTCACCACCCGCCGACCGATGCCCAGACAGGGCATCTCAATGAGATCAAAGAAAGCTGAAAGTAGGTTTGATCTCCACTCTCTGTATGGCAGGACTGGTAATGGAAGCTAAAGGAGTAAATGGATTAAGATACTGGAAATGGGATGATATCATTTTCTGAACTCAGTAGCCTGGCTCCACTTGCACTATCCAGGTGAATGTCTGCTGAGCCTTCATTCAGTTCACTGTGGAGTGTTCAGGATACAAATCTCACCTCATTCTCCTACAGCTGGCTTGAACGTTTAAATGAACTTTAATGCAAAAAGGCATTTCAGACAATTTGCAAAATGGCAAAAATAAAGCCCCTGACAATCATAACAATGGAACAAATTCTGCTAAGTTAATTTGAAGCCAAATGATCTAAACATGCACAAAACTGTATTTTATGTTTTGTTTCAATTTTGTTTTTCCAGGCTCAAAAATAGATAAAAAACTTGTATATTAACAACTATAAAGTGCTTTGAGTAATGTCAATATGATAGGTCTCAGCTAAGCTTTATTGTATAAATTCGAATACAGATACTGTAGGGAATTAAATGTGTCTCTGATTTCTTTTGATCACGCTGATAGAAATTCATCTTGTTGTTTGCTAAAATAAAGTTAACTAAAATGTATAACTGAAAAGTGACAGCACACATACCCTAACTGTATGTTGATCTTTTCTAATGTTGGTTCCAACCACCTTAGCTACAAGGTACCCTGGTAGGGCCTCTCATAGTCTGATCCATACAAACTGACTAATGGTTACCTACACATAAAGGTTACCAAGACTAACTAGACATTCATTGCAGCAGAGATTTAACAATGTCTGCCAACTCTGAGAGAAGTGTGTTGTCTCGAGGATATATCCTTAGTCCCTCTCCTTGGTCAAATTGATTTTTAATTACTTGTGAGCAGTTATTTACGCACACATGGTGTTTCACTGATGAAAGAGCTGAGAGACTTAAGCCCTTAAGAGTTGTGTAATAGCTGAAAAATAGTGAATACAAGTGGTGCCTAAATGGCAGACTTTGGTCCCTAATGTAGCAGTGATTTGTGAAAGTCCTCTTTGTCAGTCTAATCTTTGGTACCAAGGCACCTTTGAAAAATCTCATTTACCTAATTGCTTCTTAGGTACTTAAATGCCTTAATAAAGGCTCACATCACAAGCAAAAATCCATCAGCAGGTGGGCACATAATTGCTACTGTTGCTTAGCCTCAGTTTTTGTTATAAGAAACCTTCTTAAATGTCTAAAATTGAGAATAAATTTGACTTTCATGGATATCCTATGGAATTTGGATAAATCTGATCTTCTTAGCCATCTGACTCTTGGTTGTTCATAGTCACATACTTCAGATACTGCTACTGTGTTTGATGGACATGAATTTGAAGTTTCAGCAAGATCTTATTTCATACATGAATAAAAAGAGTAGATTCACTTAAGACTCACTTTCTCTCTCTAGTAGAGTTACTAATAGATTACTGTGTGATAAGGAGAGTGAGTTCAGTGTTGAATATTTTAACAGTTTTAATAACACTGAATAAAGCACACATTACTATATGCAAAAGAGTGAAATGGAAACTAGTCTAAAATAAAAGGAATTGAATCATGAAGTTAAAGGAACTAAATGGATAAGCAGTTGAAGGAACATAATAATAATACATTTTTAATCAATAAATGAAAGTGAAAAATAAATGCTACATTCTTATTGAGTGAGAACTTCACTCAGAAATTCACTTTTCTCAGTAAATTACCAAAGTACTGGAAAATTTGTGTACAAGCTTACATTTAGCAATTAACCACAAAAGAAATACTGTGACTGAACATCTACTATAAAGTAAATTTAAAAAAAAAAAAATCAGGAAAACAGCATTGGTACAAAAACTGCATGCTATTCTCTGAATAACCTTGTAAAATTAGTCCACCGATTTGAGGTGGTTCCCAAGCGTGTTAAAACACCTTGTGTCTGTACAAGCCAGGACTAGTTTGACCAATTCCAAGTCACTGCCTCTGTCTACTCCTGACCCTTCCTGAGCAAGGAGTCTCCGCTCTGAGCAACATGAGCTCTCATCCAGGCTATTATCATGCCCACATGCCCATTACGTAGCCACACCATGTGTGTACAAGACCCTCATTCTGCTTTGAATTCCTAATAAGACTTTATATCTAAACAACTGTAGTGGTGCCTCCAGGTTGTCCAAACCCTCCATCTGTGCATCAAATATATGTTCCCAGCATCAAGGAATTCCTGTCTCCCCCACACCCCAACATATTAAATTTATGATGCCATCACTTGGAAGGCACCCAATTTCCATTGCAGATATTCACTGATCTTTGTGTTACAGTCTTCTCCTTTTCCATAATTAACTTTTCTGACTTTAGATCCTAAATTCCCAAATTAGGAAGCCTATTATCCCATATGGTAAATATCTTGACTAAAACATCAGACTGTGATTTTACAAAGCTGTCATGGTTTTCATGTCACTCAAACAACAGCTTAGTACTTTGCAGCACTCAAGATTCATCCACCATGAAAATCAAATCTGCTAACATACACTCACGTTTTAACTCAAGACTGAACCAAGAATGAACTCCTGCTGTGCAAAGATCAGATCTGTGTCCCTGGTGGCCAATCACAAGTCGATATGCTTAGGATATAACCTGATTTTCCATTTGGTTACTTCAGAAAATCCAAGTTAACCTGCTCAGATTGTGACAGCTCAGTATGCAATGCCACATCAAATCATGTATAAATTCTTCTAGCCTATTTTATAAGTTGTATTGTGGGATTGTTAAGGGCAAACGGGAAACATACCTAATAGGTAAAGCCAGGAATTTATTGCTAATATAAATGAAATCTTAACAGTGTAATCAACAAGCTATTATTAGTAAAGATACAATTTTTTAATGCAAAAAGAAAATAAAGAAAAAACCGCTACAGAAAATAAGTTTCAAAATCATACAATTAAAATGATTATACCCAATATACTTAACTACTTCCTGGTGTCTATGCCTTTCTTTCGTGTTATGCATGCCCTTTCATTGCCTCTTGGGGTCCTAATGTTGATAGCATCCATTTGGTGGTGGTGGTGGAGTGTACAACCGGTCATCAGTATCCCATGTCCTCTGCCAGGAAGTGTGTGCTGTTGATATTGATGGTTCCCTCTTCCTCAGTCTATGATCTACCTGGGGTAATTCTTATCTTTGCTAACGTGTTTTTTACAACTTGCTCTTTCTTCATTGGTCTGCGAGTCCATGCTACTTCCAATTTATTATATATGGTGGGTTTTATGTATTTTAGCTGCTCGTGCTCATTCTCTGTTTCTCCTAACCCTATTCTGCCCAACTCCAGGGCTGCGTTTCTTTAACTGAATGTGACAGCCAAGAGGTCTCCAGTGACAGCCTGTGCCCCATGCATGTATGTTGCGTCCTCTGCCCCCACTTCTCAAAGCCTCAGCTACCATACCATACCATACCATACCATACCATACCATACCATACCATACCATACCAGTGTTCCTCCACAGCATATCATTATACCAGATTCATAAATATCTTATTCTACGCAGAATATATTGTTTTCTACTATCTGTATAAAAACATGGCTACACCATATGAAGAAAAGTAAAATAAATTAGACGTAGCCATTAGACAAATTGCTATTACAGCTAAATCAAGTATAAATAAAGCTCCAGGCAGGTGAAGACAAGTTCAGATGAAGCAAGCGTGACAAGCCTCAGTGTTGAGGCCTTGCAGACTCAATACAAAGCTTATGGTCTGTTACCAGCAGCGCCACTACTGCAGTTACTGTGCTATAAACCTTAGCACTGTACATATATATATTTATATATAAAGTGCTACTATCTCTGTTTCAGAACCTTGTAGAGTATGGGATTATATTTGCTCTATTTTCTGCATGGCTAAAGTCTTTGCTATAAACACAAATCCAGCACCTTGATACCTACAGCCAGCTTTACTCTAACTTTTGGTCTTTGTACAATGCCAATGAAGCTATAAAAGATATCATGCTGCAGTTTATGAGCTGGGAAAGTAATATCCTACTACAGCATAGGATCACACCTTGCTTACCTGACTAGGATGCCATTTGTGAAATACTTATTAGAGGAGGCCATGTAGAGTAAAACTGAAACAATATTTGATAATGAGTTCCAGTAGGATATCACAGCCAGTATCAAAGCTAGTTCATATTTAGTAGGGACAATTACACATCCAACACTTGGCAATAGGTCATTCCTTTAAGTCTGTTTATGCATGGTCACTCAGGAAAATTGTATAGATTGGTTCAACATCACTAAATTTCTGTCTGGTCACTTCCTCACAGTGAGAGGGGCCTCAGACTGGTTCCACTTGATTTATTCTGGAAATAAACTAAAACCGCTTCATATATGGATGAGAATGTTACACAGGTGACTTAATGTCACTTTATCTTTTTTCCCCACATCTTTTGTAAATTGTAACTGGCTTTCTCACATATTTCAGTGTTGACTACCTATAGGTCAGGTGACTTAAAACTTCAAATTTGACAGAATGTCACCAAAACATTACAGCATTCCTGACTTCTATTGAACTCAGAAGCTGTTATAAATATGCTAGTGACTCAGCAAGAACTTCATTATTTTCACCTTCATGGGTCATCACAAGTTGTTTACACATTAAGTACAAAAATAATGGAATATACAACTAATCCAAATTTTCCCAGCATAAATGTTAATAACCCATTGTCTAATCGTAACCCACATTTTGTCAAGATATTGTTTCTGCTGAGTTATTCAGCAATCAAACATTAGGTATAATTAAATACCTAATGTCATATGTCATAATGTCATATTAAATACCTAATGCCAATGTCATAAGTAAAACATAGCTTTACAGAGCTAACAGGTGGTAATTTGGGGCTGTGGATTCCAGATGTTTTTTTAGGACTGAGGGCCTAATAACATATTGCTGTTTATTTTTTTGGCACATAAAAATATATTTTTCTCCTTTTTTTTTTTCCTGACTGCATGCCCATTGCAGTAATAAATGACACAATAATTTCTTGATGGTGCTAGTGGAAACTGTATATATGCAAGTGTGAATCAAGTACTATGTAGCTAATCTCTTTTACATTTACACCTGAATTTATTTAGATGGGCTGGCTATTCTGAATGAATACTAACCCTTTCATCAGGGTACTTATGTCATTAGCTACATTTATAAGGATAGCAACAAACAGTAAAAGTAGTCAATTAAGACATTCAAACCATAGTCAGTGACTAGATAGATCTGAAATAGCCATAAGTGCTCAATTTGAAAAATAATCTGAGTTAAATACTATACTGCCATAAATAGCAGCTCTTAAACAGCCATTTATCTTGGCCAATTAAATGATTCACTGGGGACTAGGGAGGCACTGATGAATGAAATATCCATAGTGGAATACAGTAGAGACTTGATACAGTAAACTGTGTAGCTCAGCAGATTAGGGCTTACATACTTACCTACATTTTCTGTGATGCTTCCACCAAAATCACCTTAGACATCAATGCTATACAATAATGGGACCTCTATCATATTAGTGCAGATTGTGTTAAAAAGTCAAGAAAGACGTTTACAAGCACATGAGATTTGATTTAAATCAAGAGTCTTCTGCCAAGCTATCTCAGCAATTACAGTTATTACTACACCAGTGGCTTGGTTTAACCATTGATAATGAAAGGGTACAGGTTATGAATACTTTACACAAGCAGCAGAAAAATAATTATTAGAAACAAACATTAGTTTGCTGCAGTCCACAAGGGAATGTGCTACTGCTCATGGGCATGCAGTACTTCCCTCTAATGAAAATTCAACTGCAAAAAGGGCTATTTAAGGGATAGTATTCATGCTGACTAATATTAAAGAACTGTGGAGACTAGTCCTGAGTCACAGGTATATGGGCAAGATGTTAGTATAAGCACTCTGAAACCCTCTCTGAACAAGTTTTCTTTTTCCTGGGGAGCTTAATAAGAGCAACCTCCCTCCTTTAATGCCAAAAGATAGGCAGGGAATTCCCACAATATTGCACAGTATATTTAGGATCTCTACACTCTTCATTTTAGTTCTGCAGTGTCTCTCCTTTCCCTTTTCATATGGAATCTTGCATCTATGAAGAAATGAAATTTTCCATAGTGTGTCCAGCATTGCAAAGCTTTGCAGAGTAGTCAGATAACTTTTTCAGGTAGTTCCTTATTTTGGTTACCCATCCTCCTATAGTGCAGAAGTCCAGGATCTCTGGACCAGACAAGGTCTCATTTCAGCAAGCTGGGGTTATCAACAATGCGATAGCAGCAGATGTAAAACACCTTGCATTAGTCTAACAAAGTGATAATAGCCAGATCAAATAAGCATAAGCAAATCTGCCTCCGTAAGGTCTTATGAGAACACTTTATACCATAAAATATCAGCAGAGACTGCACTCATGGTGAGTTGTAATCATGCAGGCCTGAGCCAAATTTTATCATTTTCCTCCTGCTGGCCATACATAAATATGTTCTGAAAGAGAAAGAAGTTGGAAACAGCTGCCTCAACTGTGCAGACTGCAGACAACTTGTTAGGAATACCATGAGATAATGCTCACACATGGTCTATTAAATGCTCAGGAAGAACAGATCCAAGCCACATTTTTGAACTACAGTTTAAAGATACTGTACTAATATTTCTTCTAAAGTAATAACTCAAGTAAAAACACCTGCTAGTTTTCCCTAAGAATCTTTAATGTAGTAGAAGTGGATCTAAACTGGAGGAAGGAGAGGGAGACAAAAAAAAAGCAGAACTACTTTTTCAGTAGAATTGGGGCTTAAAATGAAGAAATTCCTGGAAAGCGTTTGTGCTCAACAGTCAAGAACATAGAAAATGACCCTTGTATCATAGTGATTCTTTTTTTGTGATCTGTCACTTCATTCTAGTCACCCATTTATATTATGTTTATAACCATATTTAATAATATTGATTCACAGATGCAAAATCTCTACCTACCATATAGTGCCCTCCTGTAAGATAATTTTGTCTGCAAAGTACAAGTTATGTAACATCATCAAACATGCTGACACATAGACCATTGTCTATAGTGACTATTTGTTAAGAAAATGGACTCATCTCCTCACTAGGATGTTACCAGGTACATGATTTTATTCAGAGGAAAGAAAATTTCAGATGGTAATTGTTACAGATAACCTCTGCCCCATCCTGTAATGTGCCAAGTTGTAAAAAGCATCCCACAGATATGAGATGAAGTGCTATCTTCTTTAGAGATCAAAAGGGCCCTATAATAAAAAGGGATCTGAATGTCAAGGGACAGAGACTTCACAGCAGACTGTGCAGTGAGGAAGACCAGCTGAGCCTGCCTGGCCTGGCCTGGCCTGAACGTCAGACTATTCTGTTCATCTCTGCCATTTCCTTGCCCCTGAGCAGTGGTTTCAGGTAGTCAAATCATGGAAAGACAGGGAAGGGAAAGGGGGAGAGATGACAGATGTGTCACAAGGAAGGATGAAGAGAGGTCTTTGGGGAAGATAATGTACACAGAGGAGTAGTCAGTTCTAGGCATGTTCAACACTATTTTCTGTTTTCCGGAATTTAAAAAGAAAAATGAAATTTTCAAAGTTCTAATTTTGTTTAATATTCAAAAGCATCTTCATTGTATGTATTCTGTCTCATGCATGTATACTGTGACATTTAATGCCTTTTCCAAACATGCCTTTTCCTTGTGTTCTTAGATTTTGCAAATATTTATACTCAGATTTTTACAACACACCTGAGTAGCAAGTGTGTGAGCAGTGCTTTGGAGTGCAGCTGCTGTCTTTACCTGCCATATCTCTCCTTAGTGACTGAGAACTTTCATCTACAAAAATAAATCTTATTTAAAAGAGATGGTTAGATTAAAAGAAACACCAAGTACAACAAACACCATGTGAATACTTTACAAAACCAGTGAAGGCGGCTCCCTCAGATCAGTTCTGGATAAAAAAGCCATCTTCAGATCTTTCTTATCTAAAGAAAAAGTCTCATCACTGATCCTCCTGGGCAGATATGCAGGTTCTGGAGGTACCAAGCCCAGTGAGCACTACCTTCTCTTTCTCCCAGATTCCCTTATTATTTCTTTCTCTGATCCCAGATACCTTCTATCTCTGCTTTTCTTTTTTTTTTTTCTGGCTATGTGTGTGCCTGGAGAACAGATGCATTTGCTGAGAGATGTAACACTGTAAATGAGAACATGCTTTAATGATGCTTAATCTGCATCTTTCAAAAAATAACTATTCAGCAAAAGCACAGAACTTCATATTGTAGTTGATTAAAACTATCTCAAATTTTTCCAGGCAAGATTTAAAACTCTTTGATTTTTATCCATGAAACATAAATTATTGGAACAGCATGTTGCTCTGTTATATAATGTATCTATAGAATATTAAAATTTTGAAGTTATAGAAAATGTACATTAAAAATGTTATACTCTTAATAAATATTACCAGTTGTGATTGCCATAAAAAAGAGGCTTCAAGATAGTAAAAATAAAATAATTTAGATTAATTTTTTAAAAACATTCAAAGGAGAGATATATTTCTTCTCTGTCATTAGGAAAAGAATAAAAATGGAGGGATTAAAGTCCTTTATTTAGCAATCTCTTAAATTCCCTATAGAGTGCAATTGAGGCAAAAGGTATCACCTGCCAATGTGCAGTTAAACGACCATTTATATCAAGTAAAGTGCATTTTTAACAAAAATAAGGGAAAGGAAAATGACCTGATTCAATTTTATTTCACATGGAGCCAAAATTCACTCTAAATCACAAGCCTTAGCATTCAACGTTCAATTTCCTTCTATTAAAATGTGTATTTTAAAGAGATTGATCTTACATGGGTTTCATATATAATTTACACTATTTTATTATTACAAACACATTAAATATAAGTTGTCCAAAGAAATATATTTAAGTGAAATGGAAATGGAAACAAATGGAAATGTGAAGTGAAATGAAAATGCTACTTGAATATATTTAAGTGAAGTCTGCAAGTCCATCCCTATGGAATCTATAAAAAATGCAGTGAAAATTGACACATCAGGGAGTTGAAGATTCATCTCTTGAGTCAAATAAATCAGAAGGCAAATGAACATCTCCTGTGGGAAGGAGCTGGGCTCTTTTTAAAAACATGATCCACCAGTAAGTGACAGATACTTTCAAAAAGTCTGAGACCAGAAAGATTTATGTGGTAAGGTTCTAAAACCAGAGGTACACAGATTCAGCCCCAGCAAATTCAAACCATTCAGCCAGCTTTTCACATGATTTTATTCTGCAGACTTACAGAAGTGGCTAAAAATATTCAGGATTACACTAGCCAAGAATTGGTGCCTTACATGTATGCAACATTTCTAATAGGTTTCCTGCTGTTAGAGAGCAGAGTGCCATCCTGAATGGGAATTGTGTATAGCTGTTGGCAAGATGATTAGTGGTACTGTTAGCACCTTTAATATATTCAGACTCATACATGCAAGTTAAATTCTCCTCAGAATTTATGTCACAACAGAAAAGCTAAACTGAATCAAGCATTTAAACTTTATTTTTGCATCTGCCTCATTACACCACCTGAGATGGGAACATGCTGATCTGCTCTGATCTGCACTGACCCCCCCCATCAGTTACTGTCTCTGCAGCTCAGAGCACAGCTCTGGCCTCGCACAGAGGTGCTGTCACTTGTACAGGAGCTCTGCACAGGTACTGGGATCTTCACTGTCATGCCTGCTGCTGGTGGCAAATTGAATTAACTTGCTCCTGAGCACATCCAAAATGCCAACACGCACCCTGATCCTAGTGACTTGTACATTGCACAGTTTCTAAATCTCAGGGAGGGGAGACGTCTCCTCATTTCTCACCAGATTTGTTATCTAAAACTATGCCAGTTTTCACAACTATATTTAACAAAATTCACATTTTCTTTGTGCAGCTTATGGCTCATAGCTGAACCAGAATCAATAACCAGGATACGATAAATAATTGCTGTAATCTCATTGTTTAAAACTAGTAGTAGCTTTCTCTGTTCTGGATAGGACCTTAATGCCCTAGCAGAACTTGATCCCGATGGAAGGCTGGACCATCTGTTCCCTCTTAGATTCACTTTGCAGAAGTAGTTTCATGGCTCATTATGGTTCGTGTCCTTTGGAAGGACTGATTCAAGCCACTGTAGACACCTTCTGTGAACCCAACACTGGGATTACATGGCATCAGTAGGACATGCCAATAACATTCACACAAGTGGGAAATGAATTAAGGAAAACTATAATTATGATCCATCACTCTGGTGATGTATTATTTATGAACACTATCTGGGTAATGTTACAAACTGACCCAGTAAGTACTCTCTGGGAATTTCTCAGATAGTGTTTGCTCCTACATGACTCTAATCCTGGATCTGGGATCCTAGCTGAATCTAGACTGGACATCTTGTGGTATTGTCCAAAGCCCTTCCTCGGTGCAGGGCACTCTCTGCCAGCCTCTTCAGACTCTTTTGAGCTTCTGTGTGATCCCACAGAGCTCATCTACAAGGTGATATTGTGACTTACACCCTCTGGAGAAATACAGCAGGAAATTCAGGAATAAAGTTTAGCAACAGATTTTAGTCTGTGCATACATTTACTCTAAAGAAAAAAAGTCAAGAGTTACAAAGTATTGCAAATATTCTGCAATGCTCTTGTCTCTCGTCTAGTCTCATCCTGCTCTGTGGTGGGATATTTTTTGGCATTTCAGTCTAGATGGAGTCCCACTGCTGCCTTTCTTTCCATCCTCTCTCAGTGTGGCCCTTCTGAAATACAATACCCTTTTGAATGGATGCTCAGATGTCAAACCTGTTCCTCATCTTCCCTAGGCTACTGAATGGAGAGACTGTTGCTTCATAGGAACTTTTAAGAACTTGAGAGTCAATCAGAGTCAATGTTCCTGCTTTTATCTCGAAAAAGGTTTTAAAGATCAACATTCAATAATCACAGAAGTGGTCTCAAGAGAGTCACAAGAATAGCAGTGTCACGGATGGAGTGAGACTGCACTTCACTCGTAAGAGAGAAGGAACAATACACTTTATTGATAGAAAACAGTGAGTTAACAAAGTTCAATGGTAAATGTGACAGTGATTTAACAAGATTCGATGGCAAGGTGCACTTGATTATTTACTGCATAGAGGACAGGGTCAGACAAAACTGTCAGGGAGACTCTCCCGTTGAGTCGTGAGGTTCAGAAAGGACCCCCTTGCTTTCTAAACTCTTTCTCAGAGAGGAGTCTAGGTGCAGCTGGATCCAATCCTAGTCCCAGACTTGGTCAACGGTTTATGTCTAAAGGATTATATATGCGCAATCAATCCTTTATATCACTTACTTAGCTAAGATTTCAAAGTTGAGCATGCTATTAGTCACTTACCGAGGATCTGTTGCGGCAAGGAATCTCTCAACCTCGAGGAGTAACCTTGAGAGGCGTCCCTACTCAAGGGGAGATCCCGCCATGCAGCCCGCTGCCGTGCAGGAGAGCTCAACGGGCCCTGGGCTGTCCACTATTTATAGAGTATGATGATTGACTTATAGTCATATTTGCATATCAGCAAGACGTTTGGGTCACTGCTCCAGGCAGCGCTTGGCTACTATGTTGCCAACCATCCCCAAAGCCCAGCATAAGCTGGATGCAGCCACAACGACCCCCACTGGTGGTCACTGCTTACGCAGGGCGGGGGGGAGCACACTGCCACAAGCAGTTTTAGAATCAATACATCATTTCTGACAGATAGTTGCTGATTTTTTTCATAAAAATTTCCAACCTTCTCAAGATTGCTCCCTTCCTCATTTCAACAGCCTCTTACAGAAAAATAGTAAAGTGTAAGTACCTTCCACCCTTGATCTTGATGTCCTTACTCTTAACAGTCCTAACCCACTCAGTCTTTGCTCATACTTTCCAGAGTGCCCGTTTTCCTCCATGCCCTCCCCTGGGCAGACCTTGATGGCAGCCACAGCACAGGATGTGGCATGTCCTGAGCCACGGATCCCTCTCTGCAGGAACTGTATTGTATTTCCCATATATCTTGGACATATATTTTAAGATTGCATGAATCATCCTCTGGGGTGCTGATCACTCCCCACTGGCTTGTAGATGGCTACAGTTAGGTGAAACATGTCCTTCACTCTTAACTACCTCACTGAGCTCTTCCCCCTGCCACTTGCAAATGAAAACTTTAAGTTTATAACAGAAATTCTGTTAATTCCTAAATCCTTTTACTTTGTATTTTAAAAATGAATCCTATTTCTATTACTAAAATCTGCAAAGTGTTTCAGGGACTTTTTTAAAAAATTATATTCACATTTTATTTCTTTTTTTTTTCTTTCTTCCTTTTTTTTTTTTAGGAGAAGAATCCTCCTAAATCTCTGTAAATCTCTCTAATTTTCATTTGCACATTGCTACTTTTTAAGCAGTTCAAAAATGGAAATGGCTCAGTCCCATGAACCATTCTCATGTTTCACTAGTAACCTCTTTCCTTCGCTTTCAGCACAATCAGTGCTCTCTGCTCTAGCCCATCCCTTATCTTCCTTACAATTCATGCACTAATCCCTATCTTTTCCCTTTTAAATAATGATTGTCACATCAAATATCTTATTGAAATCCAGATAGATTACATCTACTTCATTTCCCTTGTCTAACATGATCTTATTTTATCAAAGAAAGTTATCAGATGTGTCTAGTGTTATCTCTCTCTGATAAGTACAACATGGAGTACACAGACTGATCCAGACATACTCTGCTCATATGCACTATCAATTTACATTTCTTTCCCAACTGGACCCCACCACTATAAGATCATTTCACCCCTACAAAATTCACATGTTCTTACAGCAATCCACATGCTTGAGATTTCTTTTAGGGAGACAGAATTCCAAGTGAATTATAATTTTATTCTTAGGTTCTTGTGATCCAAAGCACTTTGAAGACCCCATGTAAAGCCAAAGATGGGACTAATCCCTGCAACAGAAAATGTCAGTGATATATTCTCTGGGAAAACTGACTTAAAAGGAGCTATACTTATGATCATCACACCAGATATATTTTATTCATAATAGTTATTTTGGTAGAGGCATCTTTCTGCTAAATGGTCTTTTCCCTTCCATACAAATATTAGCTTTTACAGTTCCTGCGGGGAAAACTGACGTGCAATTATTCCAGTGATGTCTTCTCTAGTCCCGCTCTTATACAACTCAGTCAGCACCAGTAGCAAAAGAGAAATGCTCCAAGAAAAAGATAAATGAAATGTCACCTTTGAAGGGATATAGGATTTGTCATACCAAATCAGTATATTCATTCTCTACAGTAAATGCAGGATCCCATTTTCAGGTAACAGAGTATTCCTGATGCTTCAGAGTAGGGAGAAAGATAAAAAAAGTAAAACAGCTAATATACCTAACAGCTTAAGAAAATTCTTTCCTGACGTTCACAGTGAGCATCGTGAAGCACTCATGAAATATGCTTACATCAAGTTCAATGGAACTGGTGCCTAAGTGCATGCAGGATTAAGGTCACACTAAATATAGCTGTACTAAGAACATTGTCTCTGGGAACCAACACATTCATATTGGAGAAGATAAAATCAGCCAGATTCATGGCTCAGATATGAGAGAAAGGGATTAAAACCACTTTACAAATTTTCATCAGTTCATATGCCCAAGATCAGAGACTTGGTCATTGTCCCACAAGTGTCCACTGTGAAAAATTACAAAGATTTTAAAAAGCTGCAGCTTCATTGAACTCTCCATCCTCCTCTAGCTCTCCTCTCTCTATTCTCTTTCTCTTTATGGTTTTCCTCTCTCTTATGTCACACCTGCTTCACTAATCATAGGGAATGTTTTTTTATCCATCTGTCAGAGTAGTCCATTTGGGTCTGGATAATGCCTTTCCTTTCCTTTTCCATGACCAGATTGGGAAAGTAGTTTGGAACTTAAAATAGAGATGAGAAAGAAAATGAGTTAGGAAAAAATTATGACTGTAGTGCAGTCATCATGCATATTATGACATTAAAGCGACCCCTGTGATGACAGAGATGATGATCATGATGATGATACTTTAAGATTCTGATATTGTATTAAATTGTTTCTTTTCACTTTTAGCTGGCTAAAAAAATTTCTTTTATTCATTTAGCTGAGAGAAGGGGAGTATTACTAGCAAGGAATAAGTAGGCAATCATGTCACAGAAACTTGAAGTGACTTGTTGAAATTTACACAAAAAAATGTGAAAAGTAGATCAAGATCATCACACCCCAGGTGTCTTAAGTAACACCTAAGTCTCTTAATGATATGAACTTATCAGAAGTTGTGACTGTATATGCATTTTAGAAGGGCAGTATTTGTCCCATCATGTTGTCTGGAGAAAAGTATGAAATCCTGCAATGTGCTTTAATTTATTCTTCTGTGTGCAAATTCATTGTGTATGCAGAAACAGACACTGTGGTGATTAGATTTAATAGGATTAGGACTCCCTGATACCTTGCTTGTACAGTCATTGTTCAAATTCTTATAGAAGGAGCATTTTAATTTCATTTCATTGTAAAACTCAAACTTCATTACCTCTTCAGGTAATTTATAATTTAATTAATTACATGTTATTTATTTTCTCTTCTAATAGTTACACCTCTACTTCACCTTCCTAACACATGATCTCTCTTACTGTACAGTATTCTCTGTAACAGACTTGGTACTATTTGTGGGTTGCTGATTTTCTGATTCCAATTCTCTCTTTAGTCCTAGTCACTATGTGACCCATGTTCCTTGTAACAGAAATGCATCTGTGTATACAGATGCTTTTCTTAAGCCATTCCCCGCAGTGCAAAATTCAATCTCCCCTTTTGTTCAAGCATAACTTTACTAGAGAGAATAAACAGACAAAAGAGAACAACTGTCAGATAGCAAAGACCCATTTTCTTCTAGGTATCCTTGCTGCTCATTTTTTTGCCCCCTTCCCTTCCCTTCCCTTCCCTTCCCTTCCCTTCCCTTCCCTTCCCTTCCCTTCCCTTCCCTTCCCTTCCCTTCCCTTCCCTTCCCTTCCCTTCCCTTCCCTTCCCTTCCCTTTTCCTATTCTATACACAAGGTGATGATTTAACTGCTCCAATGACCAAATAGAGGTCACTGAATCATTTGTTAGTGGCATGAGCATGCAAATATTTCTGACACATGCTGCCAGACTGTTGCAATCTTTAAGTTTTTGTTGTGTTAACTGGGGTTGGGCAAGAGGGGTATCACCATGCTGGAGCCATTCTAGCTGCTGGTGTTGCTGTTGTTACTGGTATTGCTCAGAAAGAAGGGCTGCATATCCACAGAGGTAACTGGAAGGAGACGGGGGCAGGGAGATGTTGGGGAGGAAAGGGGGAAGGTTGCTGCAGCATGTTTGGGAGGCAGGGATCACAGTCGTGTCCCGTCCCCGTCCCCCTCCCTGACTACAGGGGTATAACTACAACTCTCCTCATGTGATTTGCTTTTGCAAATCATAATGCTTGCAATTGCTGGCAAGAAGATTGCACATTTTTCAGAGCAGAGCCCATTCTTACTTCATATCCCGTGAAAGTTCTGTTGGTGTTGAATAAATAATATATTAGGCATGGTAGAAAAGGATCACACGCATCACAGCATACACTACATTCAAGTTTTTATGCATAAAATAATAATAATATTTTTTTATTCAAGTTTTAATACGTTTTACAACTGTTCTCATGGTGATGACACTATATTAAAATATCTTAGTAATATGAGATCTCACTGCTACTCTATCCTACTTTTAATAGGAACTGTGAGATCTGTTGTTAGCATATGTACATCTTCTGTAACATGCAGCACAGGTAAGTATTTTTCAATATCCTGAGCCCCTTCTTCCCCCTAATAATTGTCCACATAGCTCCTATATATGTGGTTTATAAGCAAGGCAAGGCAAAAGCTAGTTCATCTATTCTAAAAAGAATAGATGTCACTCAGCTCAGAGTGCTCTAATAAGAAATCAAAGCTAAAGTGATTTTAGACACAATCCAGCCATTCTAGAATGGATTGTAAGAAAGAACTAAATTAAGTCACATTCAGATGACAATCTACTCTGCATATGGGCCAGGGAGTTAAATACAGCGTGCTGATGAATAAACTAATATAGTCACAGTGGTCTTTTCTTCTTAAATATGCCCTATGAAGTTAAAAAAAAAAAAAAAAAAGATAGATGTGTTCTTTTACACCTTCTCAATGCTAAAGCAATGGCTAAGAAGTTTAATTTGCTGAGTTAACATGGTCTTTTGGGTTGGGTGCAACTCCAGTCTATCATCACCCAAAGCACTAGAGATAAAAACTTGTATTTCAGAAAAATAAAAGCCATTATTTTCTCCCCTAAAGATCAAGGCGGAGACTAACAGTCAGGGGGTCACAGTCGTCACTGCAGTTTCATCTTACCCAACGTTAAAGATAAGTTGATAATGATAGGTAAAAGATAAGAAATACTGTCACTCTGCCTGGCTTGCAATACCTGATCTTTCACATGGTGAAGGTAATACATTTTCTCTATGTCATTTACACACTCTCCTTTACAGAGTCAGTCAGTCAGTTATTAAAATCTTCAAAGCAACTGTAAGAATGAGAAATGTATGTTGTACATTGCCAAGGAACTCTGTGGCCACTTCTGTGTGAATCAGTTTACAGAATGTGTCAATTTTAGTAATATTTTAGTAATAAAATAGTGTTCCAGTTAGAATGGGATATTGGTGCAGGTACATTTTTTTATGTTGCATACAGCATGGACTGTAAATGATCAGCTACAGTGTAGAAACACATTTCTCCTGCTTCTTAAGCCTCACAGGTGACTAAACAATGCAGCTGAGTATAAGTTGTTTGGAATTACTTACTTTAGTATAAATAACTCTTTTTGTAACTCTAGTTTAATGATTCATTATGTATGTTATAGTAATGTTCAAGTAACTATGTAAAAGTAAGAGCTTCTATATTGGTATAATTATCAGTAGTAAAATGACAAAAATGCCTCTAATAGAAGGAAATGAGAAGTGTGTAAAAATACAATACTATAAAATGCTTCCATGAAGGCAGGGGAAGTAGCAAAATATATCTTGGACAGCAGCTTCATGGACAGCAGCAAATATTAGTCATTGAAGGAGTAGAAAAATCACCACATACTATCTGAAATCACTTCATGGACTTTCTAATCATACTATAAAACTTGTTACATTGCTTTGTAGAGCATCTCAGTCTTCATTTTTCACATACTTGAAACTATCTCTAATCACTTCAGTTACAGGTTTCTAAAGGGCAGGAATCATATGAAGTATGCTTATCACCTCTTTAATATTTCAGATCAAGTATTGCTGCTGCATTTCCTGCTTAGAATTATGTAAATTAATAATCTTATGAAACTATTATAGGGATTATATAGGGCTAATTTGTATAAACTGTACCTTGGTTCTTTCATAGAACTTTGAAGATTACTATTCTATTAAAGATTAAAGTGTTTGAGGATACATTATAATGCTGGAGTGATAAGTAGATATGAGTTATTTGTGATTTCCTGTAGGTGAATATTCTGATTACAACTTTGAATCACTAGCTGCTATGGCATTAGAAGCCCTTGATGGATAATATATCTATTCCTTCATATTTTTTATGCATTTTAAAATGCTGTTTAGTTCACAGAGTTAAACTTAGCACTTGTGTTAAGTAGAAGTTTGATAACTAATTTTCTTTCTTGGGTTCTTTTGTCTGAATCCAGAGGATGCAATAAAGAATACTTTGATTTATACCTACAGCTTTGAACTTTGGAGGGAACCTAATTTGGGAATAACCAAATCTGTGTTTTATTCCTGGTATTGCAGTCAGTGACAAGCTGGGTACCCTTTTGACTAGTCACTGTTTCAGTGATTAGCTTTTGGTCTAAGATTATATAATTAATAGCAAATGACAGAGTTACAAATCTTTTAAGCTCAATTAAGATAAAAGGACTGTGGGAGAGGAAGAGTCAGTGGGCCCATGGTAACACAGGACACTAATATAGGGAAAAGTGATTTTTAAGTCATAGAGGTCATTTGGAAAGCTATTTGCACCATCCAGTCAAGTAAATTGCTAGTTCTTTGCTTTGTTAATTCACCTCACCTTCTCTTATTTTGACATCTTCACCTTTCAATGCTAGTATTTTGGTCAACCAAAAAATATGGATGAGATACATGTTTCTCCGTGTTTTTTTGGTGAAGACTGGTGCAAATAAATGAGTTAGAATAGAACAGTTTATTTGAAAACAGAAAAGACTAAACCCATTTATATAGCCTGTCCTTCACAGAATCAGCAAAGGACACTGTGCTGTAATTTCTTTGTGAAACCTGTAAATTCCATGTGAGTAATTGCATACTTAAAATAAAAATTAGCCAATCTTTATTTAAAGACCTTGAATGACTGAAAATCCAGCATTCCTAGAGAGGCTATTTTAATTATTCATTATCCTCATTGTTAAAAAAAAATTGCACCCTATTTCTATTATGAATTAATCTAACTTCAGTTTCCATTAAGCCTTTTCTTTTGAAAAGAAATTATTTTCCACATAGAAATGATAAGATCACCTGATTGGTTTCCTTTTGATGACTAGACTAAATTTCTTTAGTGTTACTGAGACTAGTTTTAACACCTTAGATAATTTTTGTTGCTGTTCCTGAAATGTTTGCAGCTTGTGAGTATCCTTTTTGCAGTTTGACGATGGCAATTAGCACCAAACCAAACACAAATGTAGCTTCATATCCATAGCTAATATTGCCTTGATATTTCCACGCTGATATATTCTAGGAGTGTCTTTAACCTTTTATTCAGTGTCAAAAAGAGAAGTCTCATTTATTTTTGGTTAGATTGAGCAAACTAGGAGCATACAGATCCTCAAAGCTCAGCTGCTGCCTGAGTGATATGCACTCACTTTTTCATAGGGACCCCCAACTCTTTTTCAGGGTAGATGCAAAATTAATCTTAGTCTAAAAGTCATTTTAGTTTTATGACTGTTCAGCAGTTAGGACCTAGCTCACCTCTACACCCTGTAGGAAGGCATAAACTAGCCATATGTTCACTTTTCTTTCCTGCAGAACATATTTGGTAGTCTTGAAGCACAACTGGCTGAACTCAGCCAAATAAAGAGGAACCTTAATTAAGCTATCCTTATACAAACATATAACATTTACGAATACTTAAATTTATTTTTCTACACAAAGACATACCTTACCTACTATGAGAAAGAGCAAGGCTCCTTCCTATTTCCAGACTCTCTGTTCCTGTGGCATTTATTTATTCCACATTGTGGTGGGTTGACCCTGGTTGGATGCCAGGTGCTCACCAAGCCACTCTATCACTCCCCCTCCTCAACTGTACATGGGGAGAAAAATACGACAAAAGGCTCGTGGGTCGAGATAAGGACAAGGGAGATCACTCAGCAATTACCATCACAGGCAAAACAGACTCGACTCGGGGAAATTACTTTAATTTATTGCCAATCAAAAGTCAGAGTAGGGTAATGAGAAATAAAACCAAATCCTAAAACACCTTCCCCCCACCCCTCCCTTCTTCCCAGGCTCAACTTCACTCCTGATTTCTCTGCCTCTTCCCCCCAAGTGGCACAGGGGGATGGGGAATGGGGGTTGCGGTCAATTCTTTACGTGTTGTCTCTGCCGCTCCTTCCTCCTCGCTCTCTTCCCCTGCTCCAGAATGGGGTCCCTCCCATGGGAGACAGTCCTTCATTAACTTCTCCAATATGGGTCCTTCCCATGGGCTGCAGTTTGTCACAAACTGCTCCAGCATGGGTCCCCCACAGGGTCACAAGTCCTGCCAGAAAACCTGCTCCAGCACAGGCTCTCCATGAGGTCACAGCCTCCTTCAGGCGCATCCACCTGCTCCAGCATGGGATCCTCCACGGGCTGCAGAGTGGATATCTGCTCCACCATAGACCTCTATGGGCTGCAGAGGGACAACCTGCTTCACCATGGTCTTCACCATGGGCTGCAGAGGAATCTCTGCTCCAGTGCCTGGAGTATCTCCTCCCCCTCCTTCTTCACTGACCTTGGTGTCAGCAGAGTTGTTTCTCTCACATATTCTCACTCCTCTCTTCTGGCTTCTGTTGCGCAGCAGTTTTTTTCCCCTTCTTAAATATGTTATCACAGAGGCACTACCACCATCGCTGATTGGCTCAGCTTTGGCCAGCAGCGGGTCCGTCTTGGAACCGGCTGGCACTGGCTGTGTCCAACATGGGGGCAGCGTCTGGCATCTTCTCACAGAAGCCACCCCTGTAGCCCCCCTCCCCCCAAACCTTGCCACGCAAATCCAATACACACATAAAATAGAACAGCTTTAACAGACATGTTTGAAACTAAGCAGCTTCTACATTTTGTCTTCCCCCACCACCCTGCCTCCCTTCCCTCCAGTACTGTATAATATTCTGTAGATGGTGGTACTCTTGTAAGACATTCCTTTCAGTGGAGGACAGAACTGAACCTGAGCCTGCCATGTGATACAGTGATTGCTTTAGTAATGGTGCTTCTTTTTCCATTTATATTTCATAGATGAATAAATACGTCTTTAAATTCCAAAAAGAAGATGGGGAACAAGGGCCCAGAGAAGTTGTGGAATTTCCATCCTTGGACAAATTAAAAATTCATCTGGAAAAGGCCCTAAGCAACCTCATCTAATCTCCAAGTTGGATACATCTTCAAAATTGGCCCTGCTTTGAAGAGAAGGGAGAACCAGATGGTCTCCAGAAGTCCATTCCAACCTGAATAATCTTATGGTTCTGCAACTGTCTTCACTTCTACAAAGCATGCCTAAAACTTGGGAAAAGTTTACTTACAATCTAAATGTGTCCTCACAATTTCATATTGGTTAGGGAGCCTATAGTCATACTCAGAATTTAGTGCTAGCATGAAACTCTTCATATACATTGCCCCTAAATGCCCAGGGAATCTAGGAATCTCAATCAGGCCAATAAATAATTCCATTATACTGCTGGGAGCCTAAGAGCTAGGAGCTAAACCACTTTGGACTAACACAGACTTTTCTTGTGGATCTATTTGTTTATTTACTAAAATTGAAAAGGCTTTTCAGCTGTACAGCTTTTGGACTAAGCTCCCATCCCTATAAGTGGAGCTTATGTTTTCATATTCTAAAGCTTTTTGTTTGCTATTGAAATATAGTTTGTTACTCTACTATGGTTGTATTCTCCTTAACTGCTTTTCTTTCTACTTTGTATCCTTTAAAAAAAAAAGTGAAAATAAAAAAAAAATCTTCTTCCCTGGTATGGAGCAAAATTAATATGTGAGTCCTTACCAAAAATTTGAAAAAAATAAAAACACCATCTTTTTTATTCACTATCATGATTGTACAGATTTGGGGTATGTGACTGTTTTGGTTGAAGGAATACAACCACTTTTATCACTTGCCAGTTGAACAATGTCACTAAAATTGGCAAGGATCCCTCAGATGAAACTGTCATTTCACACACTTAAGAGCAACATAATTGTTGCCTAATGTGTGATTCTGCTTCAGTTTACATTACCCTAAAAAAAAGGAAACAAGTGTTAAAGCCTACTATTATTTACTCCGATTTTATTTTTAGTCAGGTCTTTTTGTTTTGGTTTTTTTTTGGTTGTTAAAACTGGATAAATTTCAAAGACTTACTTATGCAGAATTTTAACTGTACCACATTCAGAAGAGTCCCTTCCCACTTCTGTGAAAACTGACACCTTGTTTAAATAAAAGTGAATTTTCATGTGTATTGAAGAGCTGGCAAATCCATACTGTAGCCTTACTGCATACTGCCAAACACCCTAATGTATTAATTTTGTATTTCCTGTTAAATTCTGTATCAAATTGAACACCAGTTTGGAATTCTCCATAATGCCAAATCCCTAGTTTATGTGAACTAGTACTTCAAAACCACCAGACCACACTGGTTTATGCTAGTGGAAGATCTCATACATCAAACAGAGCAAACTGTGGAAAGTCCATTCCAGGAGGACAATGTACCTAAGCATCCTAACTTTTTGCCCCTTTTCATCAAATGCAGTATTTACAGCTATGAAAAATTAGTTTAAAATCCTGCTGCAATAGTTTGCACAGATTACATGTAGTTTCTGGTCCTGAGGTGGGCCCAACAAATGTGGCCATGCATAACATTGGGTGCAGGAATCAGGAAGATTGACTTGCATTTTCTTTATAAACTCTTGGTGAGGCTTGGCATAGTTTGAAGAATAAGCTCCTCCTTGTTTAGACAGAGTTTTCAGGGAACTTTTAGTTTGGACCAAGGCAATGTACAGTCACTTTTCATTGTCAAATCAACTCCACAGAGTTGCTTTACACGATCTCAAATCATACTGTAGCTGTCAATGCTATATATATTCTTAGCACTACATAAAGTCCTTGTATTATTAGATATTATATAAACAATGCTGCTTTACCACCTTTCAGTATTGTTATTTCTAAAAAATCTGCAATCTGGTGCTTTAGATTAATAGACTTCATAGACTTCACATGTACTGAACTTCTTTAATGTGACAAAAGGAGAAAAGAACCTTAGCAAGTAGTCCGAAAGGCTGACTCTCCCAGTGTAACTCGTTAGAGAAAGCAAGGGCTTGTAGTTTTCAGAATCTGTAATAGTACACTGCTTTCTTTTAAAACTATATTTTTAGAGAATATTTGATTTTCCTCTGAGAATAAATGTTTTGGAGTAAAAAATGACTTTTTTTTTTGTTTTGACCATAATATAAAATTTTTCTCATTTTCTTTGTGGTCATGTAGTCCACTGTCAGGATAATTTCTATGGATTCTTTTCATTCATGTAGAGATAACTGGGCAAAATGTAAGAATGTAAAATATAGCATCATTGTGCTGCTAGGTCATTTCATTATTAAACCCAGTATTCAGAGGATTACAATTCAGGTACAAAAAATCACTTCAGGCTGGATCTTGGTATGGATATCGTTTAATTCTAATCATATTCTATATAAATCTTTTAATTTTCCTCCTACCAGACTGATGTATCTTTAGGCTTTCTACAGTAGTGTCAATATTGTATTAGGTTCCCTCAAATATTTCCAGCTTAAATAAAAATTGTACCCCTGCAATCTATCAGATCAATTGTTTATGTTAAAACATTGATAAAATAGCTACACTTATGAGAACAAATCATTTGCAAATTGTTCTCACGTTAGTTTGGACTGAAGAAAAATCCTTTCCCATCTTTCTCACTCTTTTTCTTTCTCCTATGGCTGAGTGGCTTTAGACTCTCTGCTACCAGCCCAGGTTTCTTTAGCATGTACCATCATGCCACATTAGTGTTCAGGTACTGAAATAGTCTTAATATGTTACTTTTACCAGCTCACTGAGGGAACATCAGAAAATTTTTGGACAGTACTGGCCTAGATTCAAACCAGGCTCACAAAGAGATTCACAAATCAGAGTTGGTCCTATGCCACCCTCATTCATGAATCTGTTGCTTTGAAAAATTGCAGTGAAAACCTGAAAAAGAGTCTGAAGAAGAGAAGGCCAAGGAAGGGATCTAGCAGCTACTTTCAGCTACCTAAGACTCTTCTTGGAGATGCACAGTCAAGGACCACAAGCCACAGGCACAAGTTGCAGCAAGAGAAGCTCACTGTTCAGAGAGGCTGCTGAGTCTCCATCCTTGGACATGTTCAAAACACAACTGAGCAAGTTCCTGAGTAACCTAATGCAACTTCAAAGCTGGCCCTGCTTCAGTGAGGAGGCTGGACCAGGCAACATTCACTGCTTGAATGTTAAAGCAATTTCTTATATGTTACCCCAGTAAAATTTCCAAAACAAGACCCTTTCCAAAAGAAGACCCTTTTAGTATTTTACAAGGAAAAATATAACTCAGATATACTGGTAAATTATCTACCAATATTAGATTCCTCTTAATTCTGACATTTAACACAGTAACCTCAATCGAATAGAAAAAATATGTTGCTGTTGTAAAAAAGGTTCAGGTTTTCACAGAAATAATTCCCATAAAGACAAAATCTCAAAACCATAAACCATAACATAACATAAACCATAACGTAAACCATATATCCAGAAATAATCTGATCATTCAAAAAAAAAATTTTTTTTTGCTATCTCACTTTTTCAATATTTCTGTTCTGTAACTAGCAGAAATATCTATAATTCATTATGTAAAAAAGCTTATTATTGGGCTTTGGCTTCATTTTGAAGAAGGCAGCAAGAATATTCTGACATTTTCAAAACATTTCCTAATGTACAAAAAGGCTAACAAGAAATTTATCAGAACTGGTGACTTCCTAGAAAATATTTTTGTTTTGACCAGTCTCTTTTTCTGACGAAAAAAATTTCCAAATTGTGAAATAGTTGCTAACCAGCTCTTCTGAGAACCCTATAAAAACTGAACTGTTACTGCTTAGACAATAAAGACAGATTTATAAAAGCCTGCTGCAGCAGAAATTCCTGTTCGGCCTTTTATATGCATCTGAGAACTATCTAGACTACATGAAAGTTACCTCTCTGTCCCCTTCACTTTCCCTCTCCTTTTTTGTCCTTCATCATGCAGTCACTCACATATTGAATTGTGGAATTAAGATTCTATCCAAATTATTTAAGCTTGGAGAATTGTTTTCACCTCAGTTAAAGCTGCTTGCACAATCTTTTTGTCCTCATTTTGCCTCAGTATTCTGTTTGCAATATGTATGAATGTTTGCAGTGCTATAATTGCCAGCAGCCCTAGGTAGGATCAGCTCTGCCTTGTGCTGTAAAGGCACCACAGGAAAGCATGCCTGCTCATTGAAAACTTCTTCAAAAGGAGCTCATGGAGTCATGGCCTGATTCTTCAAGAACCAGCAACTTTTCTCTATGACAGAGTTATTCACATACATAAATGCTTGCAGAAACCAAGTAGCAACAACAAAGCATAAAGACTGGGCAAAGTGTAGAAGTAGAGATACATCAAAAATACCAGCAGAATGGTTTTGCCAAGCACCTTACAGGCAGATACGTATCCAAACTAGAGCATCTGAGATTTGCAACATAAATAGGAAGACAGGATCTCTCCTAAAAAGTAATACGTTTAGTTTTATACAGGTAAAACAGGTGAGCAGTGCTAGTATGTATGTTGTATGTGTATGTATGTTGCAGTCCTGGCTGGATCAAGAAAAAGCACAGCAACAGAGAGAGAGAAAGGGGGAGGGAGAAAAGTAGATTTGTATATGTCATGGTCTGCATCATTGGCTTGCTGCACTCTCCAATGGTAATAGAGCTGTTCCAGGGCTACTGGAATAGTGGAATCTACTTGGGACCTCTTTATGGTACAGGTTGCTCAAATATTTTATTATAACTGCTGACATCTGTTGCTGATATGCATATAATATGTGAAATGCTTTGGGATAGATAAGGTGAACTGAGCTGTATAAATGAAGTCGTTTCAGATTTTTTTTTCTGCTTCTTTTATTCTAAGCAGATCATATTCCTAACCTATAAACATAAACACAGGAGGGATAAAAAGGTACTTTAAAATGTTAAAGACATTTTCATTTTCTTTTATTATTTAAGCCATTTATTATAAATTCATTACAAGCTTTAAGACTTAGAAGTAATTTATTTAAAGCAGTGTTTAGAAGAAATGGTTACTTGAGTTTGATCTTATCTTACTCTGTCAAGTTATTGGAATTTGTCGCAAGGTGGGCGAAGCAGAAAATACAGTCTATTTCAATGCAATGCAGTTTTCTTTCTCTCCTGTTAAATTGTGAAGATAAATTTAACATGTGCACACAAAAACTGAGAGTTTTTATCTGAATTCCTGCTATTGTGAATTGAAAAGGACCTGTCAGTGGAGTTAATGGAAAAAGTGTTTGGCAGGATAGACTCCAGTCAGTGAAAATGAAGAAATAAGAGAACTACTTTAGTGAACTTCACATGAAATAGTAGAAAAATCATCACCCAAGTATGGAAATCACCACCTCCATACAAGTATTGGGATCCTTTGGATTTCATGTAACTCTGATGAACAAAAAATGTACAGAATATGGTTTTGATTATAGATTAATTTCTGTGTATGTTGATACACATGTTGGGAGGCTGCAAAAAATCAGAGAGCAGAAGCCAACATACAGCTATTAATGTTCTTGTAGCATGATCCTAAGAAAACCAAAGAAAGTGAGACAGAACTTGCTTGACAGGCAGGATTTTAAGGATAAACTGGTATTTAGAGGGAGACCTTGTACAATGCTCAAACAACTCTCTCCTGCTGAGTGAGGTCTACTGTGCTTGGAGAAATCGGAATGTATATATTTCCATTTCATCATTAATCCCTCTTCCTAAAGAAACAACCCAAAAGACTACATTTTAGCTTATTGTTCAGGCTAGTAAAAAAAAAAAAGAAAAAAGAAAAAACAGAAAAGTATCATTGTAACTAAATATTTGAAGGATCCCTTTATATCTCTTAGGATGGAAACACACGCCTTGTACCGAACTGCAGAAGAGAGAAGCTTTATGACAGGATTACACAATTCAAAAGCTGAATCTCACTGTGCAATTCTTATTTACATCCATGCTAGTTTCCGGGAAAAAAATTATTTGTCCTCTTTTCAAACAGCAGAATTTGGTGATAGATATGTGTGAAGATAAAACTGCAGACCTGAGCTATCGCCCAAGAGTTAAACTTAGCTTGAAAACAACTTTCTGCTAGGGTTTTAACATAATTCAGATAAGTTCACATATCATTAAGTACCATTACCTGTCCTCCCACTTCCCAGTATCCCAAGATGGGGAATATGAACAGGGTAATATAAAGCTTTCAACTCAAATATGCCTCCTGAATTTCTCAGATGTTTCAAGATCCATGGAAATATCCAAGAGGCATCAAAATGTACTAACTGCAATAAAACCTTTCAAGCCAGGATACCTGCTTTTTCTGCTATGTCTATCACTACCTCAGTGTGTAACTCCTGATTAGTTACAGGTTTCTGTCAGAAAATCAATCCCAGAAGTATTCACCAGCTGTGTGCCTCACCATTTCATTTTCATGAGAGATGAAGTATCCATTTTGAAGTACCACAGACAAGATATTTTAAAGAGATTTAAGTTTCTAGTTCTTACTAATGTCAATGGGCATGGAGCACCTAAATATCTTTTAAAATCTGACCACTTGTGCTGGCTTTTTTTCCCCTGGCAAATCATCTTCAAGCTTTCTGAAAAAAATAGAATAATTAAAGAAAGTAGAGATTTCTCTTGAAATTTTTTGTTAGCTGAAAACTCATTTTCAATTGCAAAACAGTTTGAAATAATCCTTTGACCGTTCCTCTACACAATAATTTTTCCTAAAAGCCATATCAGATGGGCAGCAGAAAATGATACGTATACTTTCAGGACCAGATTTTTCAGTCTGAAAAATCCTGAATGGAGTACTGCAGTCTTCTTTGACAGGTCATCCACAAAACACACCAGGTCTTTCCAATCTTTCTGCTTTCTCACACAGTTTGTAGCATGATGACAGTGTCTTTCATATTAAGACAGCCCTCATTTTTATATAACTGTCAACAAGTTTGTATATTAGCTGAGACATTTTTGCTGAATTTCAGGGTGACTGCTAAAAATTTTCCTCTTTTTTATTATCCCAAAATAAATCTAAGTCTCAATTTTATTAAGAAAATAACATTATCTTTTTTTTCTTTCTGCTGGTAAAATGACAGCAATATTTGGTTGACAATAGTGCACTGGAACATATTTTATTCGCTGAAGGAAGTAAGAAGCTTAACAAAATTATTTTTTGTTGACAGAAGGAAAATAGACTTCTGAGGAAATGAATTCTGTCATTGGAATAAAGTAGACTTTTAAAAAATTCCTTCTATCTAGCACAAAGCAATTTATCTGCAAAAAGGCATTTTGCCCTCAGAATTCATCTATCCAACTTCCCTACCACTTCATCTGCAGATTTTCTCTGATGGTTTAAGTTTCACCCTATATATCTAAGTCAATAAAAAGATAGACTGTTGTTTACATAAAGGAGTATAGTGAATCGGACTTCCTGGACATATTAAATCTGGCAAGTGAATTTTCTTTGATCATTCATGGGTTTTTTGTGATGATTTCCAACTAATATCGAAGTGAACAAAAAGTGAATTGTCTATTCATGTGTTCCACTAGTCACATATACCACATATGTTATATCAAGGATATTGTTATATGAGATCAAACACTGTTCTATGTCATATAAGGACACAGTTTCTGAGAAATCTCCAAAGCTCTGATATCGAAACATTGTTATCCAGCCATACAGTAATTCACTGCACTGTTTACTTCTCTGTATGCATATGCAATTGCATATGACAAAAGAAAATTAAACATCAGTGTTTTGCAGGTAAATTGCCCTTTTCTTGGAATGATATCTTGGGCAAGATTATAATCTCAGAAAGGAACAAGAATAAATTTCTCTGTATTCCCATCTTCTGTTCTATTAGTTCTCCATAAATTGTTACTGTTTCTCAGGAATGGCAAGCCAAGAAGGATTTTTCAAGCCATCTTCTGTACTATTAATTGCTTATTATTCAGTCTTGAATAAAGATCACTTTCTGTCCTTCATGTGAACACCACCTCTAAAAAAATCAAGCCTTCTGTCTCCAATACTAGACACCTAATGGAACCAATAGGAATTTAGGGCTTTTGAATATTCCCCTAAATTTTTATTCACTGAAAACTCTTGCTCAGTTTTAACTTTTCCAATTATATAATGTTGCACTTCAGCTTCCACTGACATGTGCTTAGTTAACATCAGCAATGTAGAGCTGATGAAAAGTGAAAGGAAGCAACTCTGAAAATTACAGACAGAGTTGATGTTAGCACAACTTGACTAGTCAAGCTGGAAGGCAGAGATGGTTCTGAGGCTGACACTATCTGCAAGCATGCCCCAAGATCTTTCATTTATATGAGAGTACCATTTATGTAAGGGTACAATTTCATTTTACCTATAAAACACCCAAAAATCAAATATCCCTTTACCTGATGCCAGGGTTTTGTCTCAGTTCCCCTCATGCTGTACAGATCACTGAATCACTATGAATTCTGGTTTTTTTTTTTCCTCGTGTTGCCTCTCACCAAGGTTTGTCTTTGAGCTTTAACAGTTCAATGAGTTTCATTCTGAGTCAATCATCTTAAAATCCCTGTGAACACAACTAATTCAAATAAGCTTTCCATTTCAGTTCCATCACAGTTAGAAAAAAAAAAAGGGTCACTGGGTACTCTGCCATTGGTGCCAAAAAAATTTAACTTTATTTCCTTTATTTTAATAGAGCTCCCAACTCTACACTGCATATATGACAGCTAGTAAGAAGGATGCATTATATTGATCTTTATTAGATATGTAATATGAAATTTCCTGGAATATACATGTAGGATAATTTATGAGAAAAACCTAGGCATATTATGGGGGTTTTGTACAGGGAGTACATGTAATCCTAGCCAGTTTCTTGTAAGATTATTTGTTAATCTGATAAAGTCACTTAAGAGCATTAGCAAGTGCCAAAGGTCTGATATAGTAGAGTAAATCAGGTTACACTTCACAAGATCATTAAAACAAAGGCACTACAGTGGGAATCACATCCACAATGTTGAACAGCCAAATACAAATATCGTTCATTATACTATACCAGATGAAAAAAACTCACTATCCTAAAGAAAAAGATACACTCTACAACTCTCTCTCTAATATAACACATACAGTTATTGTATCCAGAGAGTAACTGAGGCAAGGAACCTCTATTCCCAAATGTCCATTGCAAAGCATCATGCAAGGAGTTCAGTAAACACAGAAGTATTTTCAGGACTCATATAACAATGAGTCTATTGCTGTGAGCACAAATATAGCAGTAAAATACTTCTATTACCATCAAATCGATAATGAAAAAGTGGAGTTCCAGATCAATATTTTTTATAACACCGAATTGATTACCATTAAACAGACTTAATCCGTGTCAAGCTTCTTCACACAACTAATCCTCTCTCAAATGAGTAGAACTACTGAAATGAAATACTAATTAAAGCACTGAGATAGGCTTTACAGAGATAATTTCTTTTATGAGTCCTATTCTGGGAGGTTCCACACTTACTAGCCATGGAGAGCTCCCAGCTATCCCTAATGGTGAAAGGTCTAAAAACTCAGACAGGTATTTCCATGGAATTCATCAGTATAGTCTGAGTTTTAGTTTAACAATAGGAATTAGATTATCCAATAAAACAGAACACTGTTGATGCCATCTATAGTAATGACATAAGAACACAAGAACACAAAATTGTTAATAAAAGACATGTACAATAGAAATAATGAAGAACAAAAGGAGTAGGATTCGTCTCACTTGACTCCTACCATCCAGAATCCAAACTAGGTGTTAACAGTTTTGCATATCTACTTAACAAAGGAATGAAGTGCTGCTGAAACTGCTTGTCTCCATTGACTACAAGAGCACCTTAACACTGTGAACTTAGATCAGACACCTGAGTTTTAGCCAAATACAGTCAGGTGAGATGACCTTTATCCTAAGTTTCTAGAGAAAATTCACTGGATGGGTCTCCTGGAGAAACCTAAAATAGACACAAAAGATGGAATTTACATACAGAATTTTTTTAGATGTATTTGAGATAACCTGTTGTTCCTCACTGGAATGAGTGCACCCTCAGGAAATTTGCAAATGATACCAAGCTGAGTGGTGCAGTCGACACGCCAGAGGGATGGGATGTCATTCAGAGGGACCTGGACAAGCTCAAGAAGTGGGCCTGTGTGAACCTCATGAGGTTCAACAAGGCCGAGTGCAGGGTCCTGCACCTGGGTCGGGGCAACCCCCAGTATCAATACAGGCTGGGGGATGAAGGGATGGAGAGCAGCCCTGCCGAGAAGGACTTGGGGGTACTGGTGGATGAAAAGCTGGACATGAGCCAGCAATGTGTACTCGCAGCCCAGAAGGCCAACCGTATCCTGGGCTGCATCAAAAGAAGCGTGGCCAGCAGGTCGAGGGAGGTGATTCTGCCCCTCTGCTCTGCTCTGGTGAGACCCCACCTGGAGTACTGCGTCCAGCTCTGGAGCCCTCAGCATAAGAAAGACATGGACCTGTTGGAGTGGGTCCAGAAGAGGGTCACGAAAATGATCAGGGGGATGGAACACTTCTCCTATGAAGAAAGGCTGAGAGAGTTGGGGTTGTTCAGCCTAGAGAAGAGAAGGCTTTGGGGAGACCTCATTGCAGCCTTTCAATACTTAAAGGGGGCTTATAAGGAAGATGGGGACAGACTTTTTAGTAGGGCCTGTTGCGACAGGACAAGGGGTAATGGTTTTAAACTAAAAGAGGGTAGAGATTTAGACTAGCTATAAGGAAGAAATTTTTTACGCTGAGGGTGGTGAAGCACTGGAACAGGTTGCCCAGAGAGGTGGTGGATGCCCCATCCCTGGAAACATTCCAGGTCAGGTTGGACGGGGCTCTGAGCAACCTGATCTAGTTGAAGATGTCCCTGCTCATTGCAGGGGGGTTGGACTAGATGACCTTTAAAGGTCCCTTCCAACCCAAACCATTCTATGATTCTATATAGAAAACTTCTAGGAAACTCAGAAATTATGTACATAAAAAGTCTTTGCAGAATGGACCATATATTCTGAATTTCTGTTATAAATCTGTATTAAAATCAACACATGGATGCAAATCACAGCTTCAGTATTGATGTCTCTAGGCCAAGGTAGAGTTTTCTCCTGTAACTTTTTTAGTGAAATGAACAATAGAGGCACTCATCAGAACTCAAAAATTCATCTGCTTTGGTTAGATTGTCATTTGGTACTTGACAGCAAAATCATAGAAGCAGGAATGAAATAAATGATCCATGTCTACTTCTGCTCAAATTTTGTCGGTTAAAATCTAATTTTAATCTTATATTTTGAACTGGGCACATCATTGTTATGAAACATTGGTTTCAGGAATCTTGGTGTAATATGGCTAGAGACTTAAAGTTATGTAACAGCAAAATTAAAACTCGAGCTCTTTTCCTTTCAGAGACAGGTCTCAAAATAAAAATTGATTGATATGAAGTCTTGTCAAATGGAAAAAAAAAATTATTTATCACTGCCACCACCGAAAAGCTTGCAAATGAACAATGTACTCAGCATTGCTGTACTTAAGGGATTTGTCTCTCCTTTTTCAGAACTTTGAAAATCGTTAAGAATGACAGGACTCACTTCAGCATCTTCTATTCCCAAAGCTCCATCCACACCCGTCTCCCTCAGGAACATTAGCCAGAGCTATACATCTAGAAGAGAGGCTGGGAAGAGGAGAGAGGTCATATACAAAATTTTTGAAATTCCATTATAATTAAATGAAATAGATCCAACAAATATAATTTTGTAATCCAAAGTGATTTTCATAATTGCAAATAAATAGTTTCTATAAGACCTTCAATATTTTTATTTTTCACTCTGAAGTGGAATGAAGTAAATGTCAGAGTAATACCACATCGATTCTTGATTAACACATTTTAGAAGTGTTTCAAAAATGGGTCTTCCTCCAAAGAATCATAGTAGTAAGCTTAAGCCTCTTGTTGGTTACAGGCAATCATCTTCTGAACATCCTGGACTCTATAAGACATGTTGTCTGTAAGAAAGGTTCTCTATAAAGAATACAAAGCTATTGAAAATTATATCATAAAATGATATCATAAATTATATCATAAATTGATATAATAATATCATAAATTGATATGATAATATATTGTTTTACACCCTGACATCTTTGTCTATGCAGTTGTGACTACATTAAGCATTGCATCAGTTTAGCTAAGCCAAAAAAAAAATCCATATGCAAGTTAGCCTTGATCTAACACTATGAATTAACATTTTGTTTGTCTTTTAATTGATCAATATTTGTAAAAGATAATATGAAAAGTGAAATATGTCTTCAATAAATCTATTTTCACATGGAAAATTAATAGGTAAACCTATGTCTCTAGGAATGCTATCATTGCATTAATGCAATTTATTTGAGTTATATTGCTTTCCAGAACCTCTGATCAAACCAGTAAGTTTATCAGATATGTTTTTTATAAGACTCCTTTAAACATATAGTATGCTACTGATATAATATTAAGCCAAACCAATTTAGTTTTTATCTTTATTCATTTATCTTTTTAGAGAAAAACTGAATAGGACCATAATGACTGAGGGGTGAAAAGGAGTATTAAAAGCACTTTATTTAACTACCTCAGTATTCCTAGCTGCATCTTCTGACTCAGATTTGTGCTGCAGCCTTGCAAAGAAATGCAACTTTTAGTTCTATTAAAAATCGAGTCAGTTTAAGGAAAAATAAAAATTTATATATTTACTGAAAGAACTCACTTCAAACAGTAAATGTAGCTTCAGGCAAAAAAAGTAATAATTAAAAAAAATCCCAAACTCTGTTATCATTTTGAACATGCATCAGAATTATTCCATAACTTAAAGAGCTTTCCAAGTCAAACATTGTCGTGGTTTAACCTCAGTTGGCAACTGAGCACCATGCAGCCGCTCGCTCACTCCCCCCTGCCCCCGGTGGGATGGGGGACAGAATTGGAAGAGCACAAGTGAGAAAAACTCGTGGGTTGAGATAAAAACAGTTTAATAATTGAAATAAAATGATGATAATAATAATATGATAATAATAATAATACACAAAGCAAGTGATGCACAGTACAATTGCTCACCACCCGCCGACCGATGCCCAGCCAGTCCCCGAGCAGCAGCCCCCCCCGGCCAGCTTTCCCCAGTTTATGTACTGAGCATGACGTCACATGGTATGGAATGTCCCTTTGGCCAGTTTGGCTGTGCCCCCCTCCCAGCTTCTTGTGCACCTCCAGCCTTCTCAGTCGGCAGAGCATGGGAAACTAAAAAGTCCTTGGCTGGTGTAAGCATTACCTAGCAACAACTAAAACATCGGTGCCTTATCAACTTTGTTCTCATCCTAAATCCAAAACACAGCACTGTACCATCTACTAGGAAGGAAATTAACTCTATCCCTGCCGAAACCAGGACAAACATCTACTTTGAAGAATTTAAATAGCCTAGAAATTCTCTAGCTTATTGTTACCATTTACATTCCATATCATTGTACACCAGAGCATTATTTGACCCACCCACACAAATACATAAAGACTGATTTAATGAAGTTAGCTGTTCCAGGGCTGGTGTGCCTTCCCAAGCTATTGAGGAGGTATTTCAACTGCATAATTGAATAGATATGATCTCTTCTATGAGTCACAAAACTCATAGCTCACTTCCTGCAAGGGAATTATTCATGTGCGTGTCAGGGCGCATTTGAGCAAAAGCTGCAAAGTCACTGCCCTCATACCAGAAAGAGGACACATCTAAAAAAATTGCCATATTCCTGGGATCTAGAAGTTTTCAAAATTCTCCAGTAGAATAAAATAATGCTGCATATTTTCAATTAACACTAAATAACTAAGTGCAGCTGATTCATCTTCATATATAAATATGTTTAATTGATAACTAGATTATACATTTGCAATGCTTTATTATGATTATTATCCTATTCTTGGAAAATGTTCACTGAAGCAATGTATGCCTTAAAGGCTTGTCTTAGCTTTTGTTCTGAGCTCATAAAAGGGTCACCGATTCTCTTCTCCCATAATTTTCAAGAGCCTAAAATTTACTACCAAGACTATCCTGACTCTTCTCTGTGTTAGTTTAAACTATGATCTTCTCAGCCTTATTTTTCTAGGAAGAATAATTGTCTTACAGGTCATGATGAACATAAATATATTACGCTGGTGGCCAAGTGCCAGGACTGTAAGACATTTAAATTTGATGCACAACAGTTTAGTAATAGTAAAATTATTTTTTAGTAAACTAGTAGATTAAGAGTAAAACAGTTAACGGAGTGAAAGCAAAGAAACAAAAAGGTTAATACAGTTCTCTGTGCCTTTGTATTTACTCTAACTTTAATTATGTTTGTATAATAAAGGAACCATTCTTGAATTATGTGTGAAAGCTAATTTGCTCTCAAGATCCAGCAATGTTAAGCTAGAAGGATCCCTAGAAGATGTCATTTGGTTCATTCATACAGGCAAGGTAAGATCAGCCATACCAATATATCTCCCAACGTTTACTTGTCTACCATAGCTGTGAAGACTTGCACAGATAAAGTCTCATTAATCTCCCCAGAGAATCTACACAGAGGTTGGCCCTCTTTCTAGTTACAAAGTTTTTCCTAACACCTGGTCTGAATCTTCATTGCTGCAACAAAAATCTACTATTTCTCTTACAAAGTTGAGACTCCTTTCACATACAACTCCTCCACCGTTTCTTCTTTAGTCTAAACAATCTTGAATCTTTAAGTCTTTTCTGTAGGAAATATTTTCTGGATGCCTAGGAGTTGTGTCCTACTGAAATGTTTTCAGTTGGTCCAAGTCTCCCTCAGAGTGAGGTAACTGACTCTGGACTAATGCTTTACTCATTTTGCATAGGACAAGGATATATTGCTTATCTCAGATTATTCTTCCTTCTGTTTTCCAGGATGATGTTTGCCTTGTAAGATGTCAGTGCTGCCTCATGTTCAGTTTACGATCCAGAGCCCTCTGAACCCCTCTGAACTACTTCCTACAGCTGCATAGCTGTTTATCCCTGCCAAGGCCAGGACTCAATATTTGTCCATGTCAAATGCTAATTTATCTTTTTCAGACTCTTTCTCCAATTTGTCCACATCATGTAATTTCAAAACCTTTCAGCTAACACACCAGTAGACCCTTCCTGGCTCTTTGTACCCTGTATTAGCATCCGTCCGTTAACAAAAAACACTGAACGGTAGCAAGGTGTCCTGGTTTCGGCAGGGACAGAGTTAATTTCCTTCCTAGTAGCTGGTACAGTGCTGTGTTTTGGATTTAGGATGAGAACAAAGTTGATAATGCACTGATGTTTTAGTTGTTGCTAGGTAATGCTTACACTAGCCAAGGACTTTTTAGTTTCCCATGCTCTGCCGACTGAGAAGGCTGGAGGTGCACAAGAAGCTGGGAGGGGGCACAGCCAAACTGGCCAAAGGGACATTCCATACCATGTGACGTCATGCTCAGTACATAAACTGGGGAAAGCTGGCCGGGGGGGGCTGCTGCTCGGGGACTGGCTGGGCATCGGTCGGCGGGTGGTGAGCAATTGTACTGTGCATCACTTGCTTTGTGTATTATTATTATTATCATATTATTATTATCATCATTTTATTTCAATTATTAAACTGTTTTTATCTCAACCCACGAGTTTTTCTCACTTGTGCTTTTCCAATTCTCTCCCCCATCCCACCGGGTGGGGGGGAGTGAGCGAGCGGCTGTGTGGTGCTCAGTTGCCGGCTGAGGTTAAACCATGACACAGGGTCAGAGCAACCCTTACAGAATCCCATTGGATACACCTTCCATTTTCATAATGGCATAGAGTTATTCAGAATAACTCTCCAAGTAGGTTCCCAACCAGACTGAAAGCCATGATATAGTATTTTCATCTAGACCATGCTGCCTCGTGTGTTAAGGCTACTCTGCATTTTATAGGAATATGTTTATAGAAGCTATGCCGTAAGTCAAATCTATCTTGCTGTATATTTTTGACCACACTGAAGCTCTTGACCCTGCTTAGTGAATAAATAACATGAAAAAATACATTATAGGCAAACAGAAAAGAAGGCAGATGGTATGCTTTATTTTCCCTTGTACGTGTTTACCACCCACCAGGGCAATGCTCTTGGGTCAGAATGGACTGTGACAGACAAAAAAAAAGAGGCCAGATGTTCACTATGAATTGTTGTTGTATTAAGTTAATGCCAGTCTGAAATTTCATCAGCAATAGGATCACTACTGCTGTGACACAAAAAAGAAAAAAAGAGACTGGAACAGATGTTTCTAGTTTTTCAAAAGATTTTTTTTTTTATTTCACACTAATCTAAAGCTTCAATGACATGTTTCTCTTACTGTCCCCAAGACATACAAAGAATGAGCATATACTTCTCATAATTTTGCAGTTCCTGATCTGAACATAGGTCAAAAGTATGACAGAGCTGTACAGTAACTAGCCTAAATCCTCTGAGCCATATTGGTGACTTAGTGGAGCAATCCCGGGGGATAATTTTCCACTCAGAGGAGGCTAAGAGGCTCAGATCATGCATCACAATATGGTCATGCTGCTGTTAGCACCCAAGAAACCTTGCTCACAACTAGGTCAAATATCTGTGCATGGCACTGCATTGCATGGTGTAGAGATACAGAAGAGAAAGAGAGATAAAGTCAAAGAAAAGAAAAGAAAAGAAAAGAAAAGAAAAGAAAAGAAAAGAAAAGAAAAGAAAAGAAAAGAAAAGAAAAGAAAAGAAAAGAAAAGAAAAGAAAAGAAAAGAAAAGAAAAGAAAAGAAAAGAAAAGAAAAGAAAAGAAAATTTCAACTGGAAGCAACCTACAACGATCATCTAGTCCAACTGCCTGACCACTTCAAGGCTGACCAAAAGTTAAAGCACATTATTAACGGCATTGTCCAAATGCCTCTTAAACACTGACAGGCTTGGGGCATTGACCACCTCTCTAGGAAGCCTGTTCCAGTGTTTGACCACCCTCTCGGTAAAGAAATGCTTCCTAATGTCCAATCTAAACCTCCCCTGACGCAGCTTTGAACCATTCCCACGCGTCCTATCACTGGATGCCTGGGAGAAGAGATCAGCACCTCCGTCTCCGCTTCCCCTCCTCAGGAAGCTGTAGAGAGCAATGAGGTCGCCCCTCAGCCTCCTTTTCTCCAAACTAGATAAACCCAAAGTCCTTAGCCGCTCCTCATAGGACATGCCTTCCAGCCCTTTCACCACCTTTGTTGCCCTCCCCTGGACGCATTCAAGTACCTTAACATCCTTCTTAAATTGTGGGGCCCAGAACTGCACACAGTACTCAAGGTGAGGCCGCACTAATGCCAAATACGGCGGGATAATTGCCTCTTTTGACCAGCTGGTTATGCTGTGTTTAAATGCACCCCAGAATACGGTTTGCCCTCTTGGCTGCCAGGGCACACTGCTGACTCATATCGAGCCTACTGTCAACCAGCACCCCCAGATCCCTTTCTGCAGGGCTGCTCTCCAGCCATTCCTCTCCCAATCTATACTTGTGTCTGGCATTACTCTATCCCAGGGGCAGAATCCGGCATTCGTTCTTGTTAAATTTCATGCCATTGATGATTGCCCAATGCTCCAATCTATCTAGATCCCTCTGCAAGGCCTCTCGTCCCTTGAGAGAGTCAACAGCACCTCCCAGTTTAGTATCATCAGCAAACTTGCTAATGGTGCATTCAACTCCTGCATCCAGCTCATTGATAAAAATATTGAACAGAACTGGCCCTAGAATTGAGCCCTGAGGAACACCACCGGTGACCAGTTGCCAGCCAGATGTAGCCCCATTCACTACAACCCTTTGAGCCCTGATGATCAGCCAGGTCTTCACCCAGCACGCTGCGTACCTGCTCATCTCACAGGACAACTTTTCCAGAAGGATGCTGTGAGGGACAGTATCAAAAGCCGTCCTAAAATCCAGAAAAACTACATCCACCGCCTTCCCTTCATCCACTAGGTGGGTGACTTTATCATAGAAGAATATTAAATTAGTTAAACAGGACTTTCCCTTTGTGAACCCGTGTTGACTGTGCCTGATGATTGCACAGGCATTTAAATGCCTTTCAGTAGCACCAGGATGATCTTCTCCATAATTTTTCCAGGTACTGAGGTTAGACTAACAGGTCTGTAGTTTCGTGGGTCTTCCCTCATGCTCTCCTTGTAAATTGGAATAACATTGGCTAGCTTCCAGTCAACAGGGACCTCCCCAGACTCCCAAGACCTTTGGTAGATGATCGAGAGGGATCCTGCTGTCACATCCGCTAGCTCCTTTGGTACTCTGGGATGAAACCCATTGTCCTGGTTTCGGCAGGGATAGAGTTAATTTCCTTCCTAGTAGCTGGTACAGTGCTGTGTTTTGGATTTAGGGTGAGAACAATGTTGATAACACACCGATGTTTTAGTTGTTGCTAGGTAGTGTTTACACTAGTCAAGGACTTTTCAGCTTCCCATGCTCTACTGACTGAGAAGGCTGGAGGTGCACAAGAAGCTGGGAGGGGGCACAGCCAGGACAGCTGACCCAAACTGGCCAAAGGGATATTCCATACCATGTGACGTCATGCTCAGCATATAAAGCTGGGGGAAGAAGAAGGAAGGGGGGAACGTGTGGAGTGATGGCGTTTGTCTTCCCAAGTAACCGTTACGCGTGATGGAGCCCTGCTTTCCTGGGGATGGCTGAACACCTGCCTGCCCATGGGAAGTAGTGAATGAATTCCTTGTTTTGCTTTGCTTGCGTGTGTGGCTTTTGCTTTACCTATTAAACTGCCTTTATCTCAACCCATGAGTTTTCTCACTTTTACCCTTCCAATTCTCTCCCCCATCCCACCGGGGGGGAGTGAGCGAGCGGCTGCGTGGTGCTTAGTTGCCGGCTGAGGTTAAACCACGACAGTCCTTTCTGGCGCCCAACGTGGGGCTCGAAGGGTTCGAGATAATGACAGGTTTGATTGGAATGTGCTAGATCGAATTTATAGCTGTTATTGCTGTTTAGCTATTAATTGGCAGGCTCCTGTGCTTGCCATGGGGCTTGCTTGCCTTACTGTATATTAGAGTCCAATGCTCGTTAGTGGCTGCTTTTTGCTTTCACTGCTTGCTGTACTGCTGTACTGCTTATCATCGTATTCTGCTGTGCCTGGGAACATTTTGATAACGCAATGGCGATGTGCCTGGGCTGGCAGATGGCCAGGGCATCGCTGCTGTTTCTGTGCTGCTGTACTGGACAGGCTGGAACTCCAGTGTGAACTCGAGTCGAAGGGACTGTGACCTGTGGATGAGTCCATGCGGGAGCAGGACACCCCAAAGCGTCTGTGGCCGTGGATAAGCCCATGCCAGAGCAGGTACATCTCGAAGTGTCTGTGGCCGCGGTTATGTTTGTGCTACAGCAGGTTTACTTCTGAAGGGACTGTGGCTGCGAGTAAGGCCACGCTGGAGCAGGTATATCTCTGAAGACATTGTGGCCCATGGAGAAGGCCGTGCTGGAACAGGTGCATCTCAAAGTGACTGTGGATAAGTCTATGCCGCAGCAGGTGTACCCCTGGAGAGACTGTGGCTCATAGATAAGGCTCCACTTGGAGCAGGTACTACCCTAAGGGACTGCAGTCTGTGGATAAGTCCAAGCCAGAGCAGGGGCAAGGGGAGGAGTTCATTGCAATGTTAAACCCTATGGTTTGATCTGAAGGGACCAGGGGTGGAGATTGTAATGGAAACACCTTTAAATTGTTGTAACCCATGATTTGAGTTGCATGTTATAGGAATTACTATAGCAGAAACCCCTTGTTGCTAGCCAGGCTAGGAGCAAGGGGAGGAGTTCATTGCAATGTTAAACCCTATAACCTGGCCCAAAGGGACCAGGGGTGGAGATTGTAATGGAAATACCTTTAAATTGCTGTAACCCATGATTTGAGTTGCGTGTTATAGGAATTACTATAGCAGGAACCACTCGAACCAGTGGAGGACAAGCCTTACAAGAAGCAGTGCTAGTGCAGCAGTGACCTGACCTGAGCTGGCTTTGGTGCCCAGTAACTCCACGCAACACACCACCTCTCCTGGCCTGAGTGACCACCATCACAGATGGAGCCCAAAGTCACGGACTAAATGAACTCAATGGATATTTCATGGACATTTCTGGACATTTTACAGACATTCCACAAGGGTGGTCCATAGACTAAGGGAATGATATCTGTGTGTTATATCAAAGGATGGAAAGCGGGGTGGGTGGTTAATGAGGTTGCACTGGAAAATATGGGACTTGAGCATGACGTAGATGGTATAGAATAAGGGGTGGATACTGTCCTGGTTTCGGCAGGGATAGAGTTAATTTCCTTCCTAGTAGCTGGTACAGTGCTGTGTTTTGGATTTAGGGTGAGAACAATGTTGATAACACACCGATGTTTTAGTTGTTGCTAGGTAGTGTTTACACTAGTCAAGGACTTTTCAGCTTCCCATGCTCTACTGACTGAGAAGGCTGGAGGTGCACAAGAAGCTGGGAGGGGGCACAGCCAGGACAGCTGACCCAAACTGGCCAAAGGGATATTCCATACCATGTGACGTCATGCTCAGCATATAAAGCTGGGGGAAGAAGAAGGAAGGGGGGAACGTGTGGAGTGATGGCGTTTGTCTTCCCAAGTAACCGTTACGCGTGATGGAGCCCTGCTTTCCTGGGGATGGCTGAACACCTGCCTGCCCATGGGAAGTAGTGAATGAATTCCTTGTTTTGCTTTGCTTGCGTGTGTGGCTTTTGCTTTACCTATTAAACTGCCTTTATCTCAACCCATGAGTTTTCTCACTTTTACCCTTCCAATTCTCTCCCCCATCCCACCGGGGGGGAGTGAGCGAGCGGCTGCGTGGTGCTTAGTTGCCGGCTGAGGTTAAACCACGACACCCATCAGGCCCCATAGACTTATGAACATTCAGCTGATACAACTGGTCCCTTAAAATTTCAGTTTCCAGAAATGGGAAGTCACTGTTCCCGCACTTGTGGTCCTCTGACTCAGGGAACTGGGCAGCCCAAGGTCTATCAACATTATTAAAGACTGAGGCAAAAAAAGCATTGAATGCCTCTGCTTTTTCTTCATCCCTATTAGTCAGGTGACCATCTTCAACAAGTATCAGTCCAATGTTTTCTTTAGACGTCCTCTTGCTATTAACATACTTAAAAAAGCCCTTCTTGTTGTCAGATACAACACTGGCCAGTTTCAACTCCAATTGAGCTTTGGCCTTTTGTGTCTTCTCCCTGCATGGATGAACCACAGCTCTGTAATCTTCCTGTGAAGCCTGACCTTTCTTCCAGAGTTTGTACAATTTCTTTTTCCTCTTGAGCTCCACAAGGAGTTCCCTGTTCAGCCAAGCTGGTCTTCTGCCCCGCTTGCTTGACTTTTGACACAATGGGATTGCCTGCTCCTGTTACGTGTCTGTCTGTAAACTAACAAGTCATCTGGGGAAATAAAAAAAACCCCAAATTAAACAGAAAGGTAAATCTCTAAGTATCCTAGTCACTTTATATATATTAATTACCTGGTAGTGAGACAGCTATACATATTATGGATGGATAAATAACCTACAGTAAAGGAAAACCCCAGCCATGGCTCATTCTGAAGCAAATCCATAGCCAGTGTAAAATGACAACTCCCTTACAGCCAAAGATGCTGTGGCTGATTAAAACAGCTTCAGATGTGGCCCACTAAGGCCTCTTCCATATGGCCTGCAGCCATGACCATTTGGTGCATCTTATTTTTGTACATCTGCACTACTTCCCCTGAAGTGACAGGACAGGACCTTGCTTGTTTGATGTGAGGTGAACCATGGCCATTGACAGTAGATGTCCATGAGATGAGAGTAACTTTTAAAATATATATAAGCTTAGAAAATGGAGTGGGATTCACAAAGTGAAGGAAAGGTTTGCAAAAGAAAAAAAGATGTTGCTAAATAAAGCGGTCCTTTTAAAAGGCTGAGCTTGACTATTTTAAAACAAACATTTTAACAGCATGACTGTTGAGATGGTAGCAAGAAACTTTAAGTATCTTATAAGAATTATTTGCAGAAAAAGAGCTGGTTCAAAAGAACAATTGTAGACATAATTCCAGTTGCTTTTATCTATGCTGACATTACAGTATAGGAGAAAGAGAGTCTATAGGCCACTGGTAGACCACAAAATTATTTTTTGTGCAGTGCAATGCTAGTAAAGGTAAGGCTACAAGTATTCATATTTACAAGTGTTCTGAACTGTCACACTTTAACTAGACAGACTAAACTGTCAATTCTTTAACTAGAAAACCATTGCTAGAATCTAGAGTATGGCTGCAAAAACATAAATGCTACAAACACAAATTGTCATAGGTGTATTCACTAGCATCTATTCTACATGTAGCTTTTTCTTAAAATCTTGAAATGTTAAGTTAAGGCTTAGTGCCTTTCTAGCTAGTATTTTAATTTTACAGTACGGCAAAACAAACAAAATGTATTGAAATAAATTCATGTCTTTCTTTTTAAAATTCATACAGGGAGCTATATTTATTTTTATCTTAGAAAAATGTATCTAGAAGATAGATAAAATGTATCTAGAAGATACATTTTTGGTCTTCCTGATTTTGCTGAGAGTCTTGGCCACATCAAAAGTCTTTTGGCCCTACTCACTCAGACAGAAAGAATGAGCTTCAGACCAAGGGATTTCTCTCTGTTAGACAAAAACAAATAAAATCTGTAGTTTGCACTGATTTTAAGTTTTCTTAATAACATTGTCCTCAGATGTGTGCACACATGAGATTTGTGCTGCCCATTCTGATTTGGCAGTGAAGTCCTTCCAGCAATGCAGAATCAGTCTGAGTGTCTGACATTAAGATGTCTAGCACCTTCCATAGACTTCATCAGCATCTATTTGGCACTGGCTGAACTTCATAATGTAATTTCAGGTTCACATCTCATAGTTGGTGACTTCATACAATCCTTTAATTGTTACAAGAAACAGTAAACAAAGGTACAGAGAAGATCCAACAGATGCCAGGCACAGATCTACTAGGTTTACCTGGCTGGTATCATATAAGCTTGAGTTATTCTTTCAATCTTTCCTCTGCATTCATTTCTGAGCAATGTAAGAAAGGTACAAGAGTTGCATAAATAATGTAGAAATGTCAGCCATTTTATGCTCTTACAAGCTGGGAAAGTTCCACTAGGTCCCATCTCTCACTTCCTGCTGGTATTGCCACAACAGGTATCCAAATAGTGATAGCAAGAGGACTGAGAAGCTGGAGAAGGGATTTACTGAGGGGAGAAGGGTCTGAACTTCCTCACTGAGGCAGCAGGAAAATAAGAAGTAATTCCCAACTCAGCTTTTTAGCTGGGGAGGGGTGGAGGTGTCTAGGTGGGGAGTCCAGCTTGCAGCACTGTGTAGACAACCTAGGCAGTTTCACTTTATGGAGCTCAGCTATCACAGTGATGATATCCCAATATATATTTGTACAGATGTTGCTGTATTACTGAACAAAACAGCTGTCTAGAGGCTCATATCCAATTTGTCTAGTCAGTGAAAATGCCACACCTGTGTAAGATGTTTGCAGATGTAGTAACTATGACTTTATAGTGTTCTCTTGTTTAATGAAGATGGAAGCTGCTGGCTAACAGAAGTTGCTGAGCAAGTTTTCAACAGTCTAGACTGAGTTCATTTCAGTGATGATGGAGCCAGACTATTCTCAGTGATGCCCAGCTACAGGACAAATGGCAATGGGCACAAACTGAATTACAGGAAATTCTATTTAAACAGAAACTTTTTTACTGTGAGAGGAGTGAAACATGGGAATGGGTTGCCCAGAGAGGCTGTGAAGTCTCCATCATTGGAGATATTCAAAACCCAACTGGAGGGGCCCCTGAGCAACCTGCTCTAGGTGACCCTGCTTGAGCAGGAGATTGGACGAGATGATCTCTAGAGCTGCCTTCCAGCTTCAGCCATCCTGTGATTCTGTGATGGCCATGATCTATTCTTGTGCTTTTGCAAATCGTATGCACTCTTCATTCTCTGGCAATAACAATTTATACAATGTTGTGGTTTAACCTGGCAGGCAGCTAAACACCACACAGCCGTTTGCTCACTCCCCCGCCCCACAGTGGGATGGGGGAGAGAACTGGAGAGAAGAAAAACCAAAACGCTTACTCCTAATGGCTGAGATACTGGTCTGTACAGGTGGGGAGTAGGACATATCCTCTTCAAGTTGCTGGACCTCCCAGGACAGTTTCTCCACAGCCGAGATGCAGGCCCGTAGGGAAGAAGAGAGACTTTCTTCGTATTGCCAGAGTTGGCCAGCCAATTCATCCACTGTTTGTCCCTCTCCGTCTTTCCAGGTCATTACTGCCAATGAGTTGGCATATGACGATGGTGCGCTCCGTACAAACTTCCGCCACATGGGTCGTGTGCACTTGACTTCATCTGGATCTTTGCATAACTGCTCATTGTTCGGGTCATCATAAATCACCTCCAGCATGTCTAATTCCCTCAGGTACTGGATACCCCTCTCCATGGTGGTCCACTTGCCTGGGTGACATATAACATCTTCCTTGAAGGGATACCTTTCCTTCACCCCTGACAGGAGTTGCCTCCAAAGGCTGAGGACTTGTGCCCCTTTTCCAATTGCTTTGTCAATGCCCCCTTCCCTGGAAAGGGATCCCAGCTGCTTGGCTTCCCTACCCTCTAATTCCAGGCTTCTGGCCCCGTTATCCCAGCATTAGAGCAGCCAGGTGGCAATGTGCTTGCCTGGACGATGGCTGAAATCTTTTTGCATATCTCACAGCTCACTCAGGGATAAGGATTGGGTGGTTACCATCTCATTTATGGGTTCTGCCTCTTCCTCCTCCTGTTCTCGTGATGGCCCTGGTTCATCTTCATCCCTTAGTAAACGAGTTGATTTTCTTGTATATTTCTTCTTGTGTATAGGGGTGACTGATACCGGCACAGGTTGGTTCTCTGGTTCAGACGCAGTGCCTGTTGCCAGGGTTTGAGTAGCCACAGTGCCTGTCACAGGGGTTGGAGTAGCTGCAGTGCCTGTCGCTGGGGGTTTGAGTAGCTGCAGTGCCTTTCAACGGAGTTTGAGTAGCCACAGTGCCTGTCGTGGGGGTGGATCTCTGGATGGTATTCTTAAATAATTGTTTAACGTTAAACAAGACCTGAACCACATTCAGGAGACATAGCAATAGGACCATGCTGGTTTGAACATCCCAAGGATATTCAAAATTCTCAAGAGCTGTTGTAACTAGCCTGAAGGAGAAAGGGAAGGTGAAGGAGCGGGGGAAAGTGTTCCCCCCCCATCTCCCCCATAGATTGATTCCCCGAGGAGAAAAGGTAAAAGGTGTAATTATTAATAGTTTCCAAAAAGTGGCTCCCGAGGTACGGAGATGACGGCAATGCCGAGTACAAATACACAAGTAGAAATACAAAAATTAGTCTCACGACCAATAATTTTATCATATCATAAACCAGTAGTGTTACACAGTGCAGCAAAATGATATCCTTGATCCATCTCCCAGAGGTGATAAACAGCACAACAGGGAACATATACAGCAAGCAAGGTGTTACATAACACAACTTTGAGAGTAAGCACGACAACTTTGAGAGTAAATTAGTCAACATTGTGACCAGCGACTATTAAACCATTATGATGAATGCTTATAATAAATTTGCCTTAACACGCTCTGGTCAGATCTGTTGTTATCTCAACCCTTCATGCCCTACATTGGGCACCAAAAAGGACTGTTGTTGTTTAACCCGGCAGGCAGCTAAACACCACACAGCCATTCACTCACTCCCCCCGCCCCACCCAGTGGGATGGGGGAGAGAATTGGAGAGAAAAAAAAAGTAAAATTTGTGGGTTTAGATAAAGACAGTTTTATAGGACAGAAAAGGAAAGGAAAATAATAATAATAATAATAATGATAAAAGAATATACAAAATAAGTGATGCACAATGCAATTGCTCACCACCCACCAACCAATGCCCAGCCAGTTCCCGAGCACTGGTCCCCACCCCCCGGCTAACTCCCCCCAGTTTATATACTGAGCATGATGTCATATGGTATGGAATACCCCTTTGGCCAGTTTGGGTCAGCTGTCCTGGCTGTGCCCCCTCCCAGCTTCTCGCTGGCAGGACATGGGAAGCTGAAAAGTCCTTGACTAGTGTAAGCACTACTTAGCAACAACTAAAACATCAGCGTGTTATCAACATTATTCTCATCCTAAATCCAAAACACAGCCCTATACCAGCTACTAGGAAGAAAATTAACTCTATCCCAGCTGAAACCAGGACATACAGAAAATGGCTTTAAACAGAATCAGCTTGTCTTTTGAGAGACTATATATTTCAGAAACTAGAATATTATCCAGTGAATCTTCAACAGCCAAAAAGTTCAGCGTGAAGATTATATAAAACATAACTTGTGCTAAGGCACAGACATGTTCATGGTTAAATTAAACTGATATAATAGTAACATTAGTTACTCAGCTAGGACAAGCTCAAATGGTTCCTTTTGGTTTTAATAGGATTTAGGCTAGACACAACAGAGCAAGTCTTTACAAGTAGGTGGCAATTAGCTCTGTTGATACCCATGGAAGTTGGAACTTATGGGAGCTGGTTTTCTCTCATGTTAGGACCCTATTCAAGAGTGTTTTGGTGTTTAAAAGAAAGGTATGCACCATCTTAGCAAAAACAAATATTTTTTTTTCTTCCAGTCACCTGATACTGTCCTATCAGACGTTCCCACCACCATCAGAGTGATAACCATCATATTTCCACTTCATTTAAAGCCCGTTCCAGCTTTTTGTGACTCTGAAATTTCTCTTAAATATAGGACAAAGAGACATCAGAGGTGTAAAACTGATCCAACTGTGAAGCTAGAGATGACAACTATAAACTAGTCATCCAAATTTTATCATAACTGAGATCTTGCATTATACAAATTTTGTAAATTAATAATTAACCTACATATCATGATTCTTAGCTAGTGTCAGAATAATTTCTGTGGAGTGAATGATACTATGATACCATATATCGCTTCTAGTCAAGAAATATAATATACATTTGGCCCCAGATAGTGCTAGACTAAATGTTCATCAGTTAATTTGTAGCTGGCTAGTTTAGCTGTAAAACCAAGTTAAATTTATGCAGTCTCCTAAATATTCCCATGCATGAATATTTTTTAAATTTGCTACAAGGCAGAGTCTTGAATATGTGCAAAAACATATTTCATACTTTATAAAATAACACAATGTGTGTAAATGCTGACACATAAATGAGTGAAGAAGGAAAACACAGTAAGTATATGCTCAGTGGCAATGGGAAGATAAGCAAAGATAAATAATAGGATATGGTGTGCTTCATTCTCACTTGAGGAGTGATAATAACTGAACTAGCTCAGTACTCAGTATATGGTGAATGCTGAGAGGCTCTGAAAATTAGGAGCATAAGTGTAAAAGTATCTCTTGTAAATCAATATTAAAAATGACAGCAAATTGGTAAAATGCATTAATGTGGCAAAGAGACAGCCTGCAGGGCAATTCATGTCATCATTTTCAAATTTTAGCTATTGTTTATGAATGTTCAGTGTCTCCGGATGATCAGAAGTTTTGGACTGTCTATTTGGAACTATTTTAATCTTTGATGAATATTGCAAAATCATGTCTGGCCTCTAGTTTCTTTAAAGACCCACCATTTTCTTCTTTTTCATTACTGTTTTTCCAGCAAAACCTATGTTCAAATGCATATGTCATGAAAAAACAACTCAGCAACAGAAAATGTCAGCAATGTTCAGTACTAGGAAGAAAATTAACTCTATCCCAGCCGAAACCAGGACAGTTGCATCAGCTTTTGATGAGCTCTGTGTGTGCGCGCGTCTACATAAATGTATATACACACATGTATACGCACACACACATTTAGATATGTATGCAGAGACTAACAACCCAGATTTAAATGCAATAGTGGCTTCTGATTCAAATAGACTTTCAAGCTGCTTCCAGTGTTTGTGAAATTAACTACTTAGTATTATTCCCTCTACATTTCATAGAATCATAGAATCATAGAATCATAGAATCATAGAATCATAGAATCTTTAAGGTTGGAAAAGACCTCTAAGATCATCGAGTCCAACCGTCAACCCAACACCACCATGCCCACTAAACCATGTCCCTAAGCGCCTCATCTACACGTCTTTTAAATACCTCCAGGGAAGGGGACTCAACCACTTCCCTGGGCAGCCTGTTCCAATGCTTAACCACTCTTTCAGTAAAGAAATTTTTCCTCACGTCCAATCTAAACCTCCCCTGGCGCAACTTGAGGCCATTTCCTCTCGTCCTATCGCTAGTTACTTGGGAGAAGAGACCGACACCCACCTGGCTACAACCTCCTTTCAGGTAGTTATAGAGCGCGATGAGGTCTCCCCTGAGCCTCCTTTTCTCCAGGCTTTCATCTTCTTTTTAGGATGATTATTATCCCAAATCCAAAGATACACATACCATATACATCATTGCAATATCCAGTTGCCTTCTGATTCTAAGTCCCATATTCTATACTATACTTATGTGCACATTATATTCTATATCATATTCCATCCACAGGGGTTTTTTTGCACACAAAAAGTTGCTGGTTTTACTTTCTTGATTCAAACAATGTTCTGGGACATAATTTTAGCCAGTTTAAATTATACAGTGCTAGCAAATAAGTATGGGGTATTATGTACTAAATTATACTAGAAGTGTACATACTACATATTTTGCTTTAGAATTTTGTTAGTTGTTAATGAAAATTACAAGGAAAATGAAGATAAGTATTAACATGGGCCTGTTGAACAGAACTCGTTGTGTTCCCAGCATTTTGCTCAGGCAACAGGGAATTCTATTTCTGGTTCAACACTAAATAGAGAGTGCAAACAAAGAATATACTCTAGCAAATACAGAGGCAATATCTGCATTCATGACTCTCTTCATGGAAATTAGATGCTTCCTACTTTTGTTGTGTTTAATAGCATTTTGATGCCTCAGGGAAAAAAAAAATCATACCACCCTGTGCATACAAGGGATGAGAACTGAAAATACAGTGATGCATTTAAGAGGAGAAAAATGGAATGTTTTAGCAAAAGACACTGTCTTAACAGGTCTTGAATATCAGTATAATTTTAAAAAATCTAAGGATAATCTTATTTCTAAAATTATTGCTTCTGTACTATTAAAAGAATGTCCTCTTATTCATTTATTTATCTCTAATCTTGGCTTGTTTTCCTAATCAATATGTTTTTTTACTAGAAGATAACGAACTGACATACAGCCTCAGTGTTATTGTAAGATGAATAATAATGTTTTTAATAGTTTCTTCATTCAAAAAAATATATAATATATACTTTAGGGATTAGTTTTTTACTCAAGAGGACGAATTGAGATTTTGCACATTTTCTCTGTTTGAATTGGGGAACACTTAAAATTTCAACAACAGCAACAGAAAACCATGCCTAATGATCGGTTTGGGTTATCACAGGGTTTTGCTCTAATTTTGAACTTTTACATGTTATTTATAGAGTTTATATTATGAAATAACAACATTATTTCAAACTGGTTTTGTCTTCAAAATATTAAAAAAGGAAGCATCACCAATTTTGAAACTTTTCCCCCCAGTACATTTTGGAAAGATGAAACAAACTGAAATCAGTCTTTTCTCACAAGCAGATTAGATTTTGATGAATTTGTACTTTCCAATTACAAAAAAAAGGTGTTAAAATAATCTCAGCCAGTACTTTGATATTCTCTCCCAGTCCACCTCAACCTTAATAACAGCAACCTTTCTTAGCCCAATAGCTCCTTTTACTTATAAAACCAAATAGGAATGTTCTGGAACAGATATTAGCTAGTCTAAAATACAGTTCCAATGACTTCACGCTAAACCAGTTAAATATCTGCCCTTCATACTTTATGACAACAGTCACAATGACTAGTGCTGCAATTAAGTAAGTAAGTTCCTTGCAATACTTTTTATTTGTTTCTCCTTAACAAAGATTGAAGGTATTGTTTGTTATTCTTGGCCTTTAAAGCCTAGGTAAATCCCAGAATTTGTGCTGAATTAAAAACTTTCAGTGTTATTTGGTGTTGTGGTTTAACCTCAGTCAGCAACTAAGCACCACACAGCCGCTCGCTCACTCCCCCACAGTGGGACGGGGAAGAGAATCGGAGGGGTAAAAGTGAGAAAACTCGTGGGTTGAGATAAAGACAGTTTAGTAGGTAAAGCAAAAGCTGCGCACGCAAGCAAAGCAAAACAAGGAATTCCTTCACTACTTCCCATCGGCAGGCAGGTGTTCAGCCATCTCCAGGAAAGCAGGGCTCCATCACGCATAATGGTTACTTGGGAAGACAAACGCCATCACTCCGAACATCCCCCCCACTTCCTTCTTCTTCCCCCAGCTTTATATGCTGAGGATGACGTCACATGGTATGGAATGTCCCTTTGGCCAGTTGAGGTCAGCTGTCCTGGCTGAGCCCCCCTCCCAGCTTCTTGTGCACCTCCAGCCTTCTCAGTCGGTAGAGCATGGGAAACTAAAAAGTCCTTGGCTAGTGTAAGCATTACCTAGCAACAACTAAAACATTGGTGTGTTATCAACTTTGTTCTCACCCTAAATCTAAACCACAGCATTGTACCAGCTACCAGGAAGGAAATTAACTCTATCCCTGCCGAAACCAGGACATTTGGAAATCTCAATGGTTAAATTCTAAATAAAGTAGACAGAAGTCCAAAAATAATCTTTCATTTGCTAGGAAGCTGAGCTGTAAAACTTAACCTCATTGGGTTTTTCTCTCACAGTTTCATTCAAAAATAATAATCTCAGAAGTGAGTGCAGTAGTCAGTAAGGATGTAACAGTACAGATTTCCACATCAAAGTGCCACCAGCTAGGATACTTTATCTAAAGTGCATTTTATAGTGCGAGATATGCAATCTCTTTCAAGTCACATGCTGCTACTCTTGCTAGCTAAAGCCTTATTGCAGAAACAGTCTTTCTGAGATTAATTTAGCAACATAGGTGAGAGTATGTGTGCCATATTTTATAGATGAAGGCTACCATGGACCCTTGGTTCAGTCGAGTTGCTCAAACTAATTGGTTTACAGATACTTGCTTGTAAACTGACTGGAAAAAACAAAGTGGAATAAAATGCAGAGAAAAAAAAAAGCATTTCAGATTAAAAGAGTGACTCAAGAGAGATGGGTTTATACTGTTCATGGGAAAACTGAGAATGAATGTTAGATGCAAATAGGTTCAAAATAAGTGGTAAGTGAAGAAATCCTGTTTTGAAGATAGATTTTTGAATGATAGGACACATTTTTTAAATACAGAGTATGGTAGAGAGGAACTAGATGCAAAGAGGCCATGATGTCCAACCCCATGGTTTCATCAAACTTAAACCCAGCAATGAAGAAAAAATGGCAAAATGTGACATACCTCTGCCTAGTCTACTATAACCTCTGGCCTAACTAAATATACAATTATATGTTCACCACACACCATGTGTCAAGGTACTGTGCTGGAATTGGACTGAATTTGCTTACAGGGAGGGTTTTCTGGTATGGTGTGTTCAGTTATCAGAACATTTCAGGCAATGAGTCACTGGAGCCCTGAGAATCATAGAATCATAGAATCATAGAATCATTAAGGTTGGAAAAGACCTCTAAGATCATCAAGTCCAACCGTCGACCCAACACCACAACCCACTAAACCATGTCCCTAAGTGCCTCATCTACTTGTCTTTTAAATACCTCCAGGGATGGGGACTCAACCACTTCCCTGGGCAGCCTGTTCCAATGCTTAACCACTCTTTCAGTAAAGAAATTTTTCCTCATGTCCAATCTAAACCTCCCCTGGCGCAACTTGAGGCCATTAAAGCAAAATCTTTGACCATGCTGCTGCTGGGAAGGATGCATTAATGACACTGATAATGTTGAGGAACTGACATTGTAAAGATTAGTTTACAGCAAAAATTACTCTGGAGAAAGTAGGTCAGATAGAGGTTGATCATATCCAAGCCATTTAGCCACCCTCATCCTTAATTTTAAACTATGTTGGCTGCCTTTGGGCAGTGGGTAAAAAATACACATTTCAGGGTTTTAGCATTTTTTTTCACTTTGATAACTTATGAGAAATGCTTGATTTTTTTCAATGCAGTAATGAATTCTGCTACAGCAAATATACTGCAGTGATAAAAACAAACCGTTTGGAAAACTGTCAGAAATGCATATACAAAATGACAGCTACCTCCTTTAGTGTTCTTAGAATAAGGGACTTTAAAATTAAAACCTACTATAATTAACTTTTTAAAATGTTGGGATGCAGAGCAGAATCCACAGGCAATCATTCCCAAGATGTTCAAGGCTCAGATTTGATCCTCCATTCTGTCTAATTTGAAGGAAAATCTCTGATGGAAACCTCCTCCTTACCAGTCTGCTGGCAATAATGGGTGGATGACCTTTAACTGGAGATGAGTTGCTACTGTGATTTACCTATCCCATTTACATGGGAATTTAACAGAAGCATAAGAGGAGTAAGTAGTGTGACATGACAACCCCACCCTAAGATGATGCAATTCCCCAAGAGTATGTCAGTGAAAAAGTTGTGTCATTTGGAACCCTTATTCTTTCCTTGCTTCCTTCTTGTTACAAGTGCAGACAAGGAAAAAACAAACAATTAAAGGAAGAGACATTTACTTCATGTGCCCTCATCTCCTGCAGTGATAAGTGAGGGGAGGTCTGGTTCCTACTCTATGAGCGAAGATGAGGGACTAAGGAAAAGGGTGAAACATAACCTTCATGTCGCCGTAGAAAACTCCATGCCATGGCATACAGTATTTAAAAAGATATCCCACTCTGTTTCTCTGAATATCACCCCAAGAATTCTAAAAATTAAACAAAAACTGGTAGATATTTTACAGGTTTTTAGACCCTCTATTATACTCTCTACTTAATTCTAGAGTAGCTTACTGTGAAAGTAGTAGAAGATGAAAGTGGTGGAAAGCTGTAGGAATTCTTCTCCAGTAGCAGAATGGGCTTGAATTCTTAGACATTACCTCAGAAGACTTGTATGCCTTACAAAATCAAGACAAAGCAGCATAGTATCTCCCTCCTATGCAGACACTGGATTCAGGCTCCTCCTTAGTTTCTGTAACACAAAATTACCCAATTCTACTGTTAAAGACTGCTCTTAGGACACTGAGGAAAAATTTGGTTTTGTCCCTTAATACTGCATTTGGGAAAGTAACTCAGCTAAAAGAGCAATTGCATGAAAGGCATTTATCCTAGGTTTTCATGTCTTCTTCTAACCTGCTTTTCTTTGATACAAGTGTAGAGACTTATAAGCCAGAAAATGTTATTCCGTACGCAAATAACCTGACATCATTATACTGACATTATTTCAGATACCACATGGCTCACTGTCACCAAAAGGGGAGAAGTGTTGCTTCCCTCCCATCCCATCACATCCCATCCCTTCCTGTTTGTTCTTCACACTCACTCCTCATCCCCATTCCAGATTATTTCCTCCCTTGAGCCAGCATAGGCACTGACTGAACCCTTCTGCAGGCTGATTCAACTCACCATCTCAGCAGAAGACTACCCTGGGTTTTTTTCTAGATTATTTTTCTGCTATATTTGTGAGGTGGAGCAGCCACAGAGGGGACCAGTGAGCACCACAGCAGTCATGAGTGGCAGGAGCACATGGAAGAGATGGACAGGGAATCCATGTGGAGAAGGAGAGAGACGAGACTAGACTAGACTAGACTAGACTATTTCAATTGGAAGGGACCTACAACGATCATCTAGTCCAACTGCCCGATCACTTCAGGGATGACCAAAACTTAAAGCATGTTGTTAAGGGCATTGTCCAAATGCCTCTTAAACACTGACAGGCATGGGGCATTGTCCACCTCTCTAGGAAGCCTGTTCCAGTGTTTGACCACCCTCTCGGTAAAGAAATGCTTCCTAATGTCCAGTCTAAACCTCCCCTGACGCAGCTTTGAACCATTCCCACGCGTCCTATCACTGGATACCTGGGAGAAGAGATCAGCACCTCCGTCTCCGCTTCCCCTCCTCAGGAAGCTGTAGAGAGCAATGAGGTCGCCCCTCAGCCTCCTTTTCTCCAAACTAGACAAACCCAGAGTCCTTAGCCGCTCCTCGTAGGACATTCCTTCCAGACCTTTCCCCTTGAGACAAGAGGATAAAACCAGCTGCTCGAAGTGACAGTGACCTGTTAGATTGGCTTTCCATATCTTGGCGTGGTAACTTGACTTTGAAATTTGTTTGAAAATCACATGTTGGAAATCACCCTCTACTTCTCTTCTGACTGTCTGGCCTGGTTACCTGTGTTTATCCCTCTCATCCTGGTCCCTTTCCCTGGTCTGCCTGTCCTTTTGTTTCCTTGCCTCTCTCCTTCAGCATCTCAGCTCCCACATTCATTCTTGTTCCCCTTGCCACATCCCTCTTTCATTCTCCACTGATACCACCCACTCTCACCTTCCTCCACCCTGGCATGGGTGCAGCCAATGCAACAGGCAGGTACAGCTCCTCACTCTTGCGCAGGAGCACAGAAAAAGAATCATTCCTCATTCCCCCAAAATTTTGTAAATCTACTTAAAAAAAAAAAAGAAAAAAACCCCAACAATCAGTACCCATTTCTATCTGCTGCATATGAGTAAATACATCCTCTGTAATGTGTAGGTGTCTCAAACTAAACTTCCTTACTGACAAGTTGCATGACATCAGAGATCACAGCTGGATGTTAAATACTAATCATTCAAGTTTCAAACTACTCTGACCTTTCTCTCACTCAGCATTTTAAGATCTGTGTCTCATTTGGTCCAGTTCCTAACAATGTTTTTTTCAGAAGACACTTCAAAAGATTTTGAAAGAATTAAGGCTGCCCCACCAACCAGACATTAATCCAATCAAAGCACAAATCCCCGACATGTCCCACATAGCAGAAAACATTGCTGAGTGCTTATGAGTGTGAAGCAGTCCTTGATGAAACCAACACAGCTCAGCCTTCAGTGCATACCCAGCACAACAGCTGAGGAATTTCAATTGCTGCCCTGCAACCACTCCTCTCAATAGGAAGGTTTTCAGCAACACTGGAGACATAAGGCTCTCCCTTTCCTGCACAGGGGAACAACAAGGCATAGGAACCGGCACTGCTTGAGCTACCCAGCAAAGAAAAACAGCCTGCAGGGAATTATTACACACAGTTTTGCAGATGTAAGGAGTGAAAGACATCTACACCCCATGCCTACATTGTCAGATGCATGGCGACCCTAAGTGGCATGGGAGAATTAGCACAGGGACGGGAGTGAGCGATACAGAGAGGAGAAGCCAGTGACCAAGCTGGGAGTTAATTTGGGGCTCCCCTGTTTCTAGAACAGTTTCCCCAGGCAGCCAAATGCTGCCTTTTTCTGGAGATAGACTGGGATGCTGATCCAGCACACAGATGCTTGAGACCTAAAAATCATATCTAGTCAGATTAGGTATTCCTCCCATTTCCTTGGAAAGGGGAAAAAGCAGCTGGATGTATTATTCAAGTCAGCGTTCCAGCAGTGCAAATAACTAATCAGACTTTCTGTTTTTCACATTTGACAAGCTAGGTTGTGTACAGTATTTCCTACTTTCTGAAGTGTCAGAGGGCCTCAAATTGCATTTTCTGAAACTGGATCATGATTTCTGAAACTTGTAGATAGACTATTGGAGGTTCTGATTAAATATTGATTCTTGCATTCAAAAAATTAGTTGTAAATAGCAAATGCCTGACATAGAACACACAGATCTCCCTATCATAGATACACATATTTTATTTTGCAGCTAGTGTATTTGGCTGTATTAAAACTGTATAAAGAGGGATCAACTCATATGTTATAATTATTGCCCAGAAGTATGTAAATACATTCTGCTAGTTATACAGTAATCATTTGGAGAACAAACTAGTGGATAGTTCAGTGGATTCAGCTATCGTCACAAAAAGAGAGTCAGCTGCAAATGCTGTGCTAGTCAAACATGAATTACTACATAAAAAGAGCAGTTATCTCTGTGAAACCATTCCAGGTACTAAGACGCTGATGGCAGGCTCTGGAAATAACTGCTCCAACAAGAAACAGCTCTGGGAATCTAATTGACTCTTATCCCCAGAAGAAAGCGAATCTTTATTCGGTGTAGAGGGACTTGGCTGAGACCATGAGGAAATAATTTTGGTTGCCTTCCCAATACTTTCTTTATGAAAAATGAGCTTCTAGTATCCAGTAGTTTCATATTATACTACTTGCAGTCAAGACTGACTGTATGGAGACTTACACCTAAAGTAGGATTACATGCTGCTTTACAGAAATACTATACTACGTGTTCTGCCAACTGGTAGCTCTTACTCCACAAGTACAGAATGACTTTCTAGAAACTGAAGTTTAAATTTATTCCTTTATATGCATTTATATGTACATTTATGCACACTTTAAAATAATTTCTTTTAATGTTTTAGTAATGGAGACTACTAACACTCAGTAGAAATAAATCACCAATTTCAGAGATCTGAAGACTGAGTCATACTTAAATGCAGTAAAATGTAAACCAGAGACTATTTCTCTAGCTTAAGTAGTTCTCTTTTATTTATGGCTATCTTCATTTTTGCTAACCTGGATCAATAGGCTATATTTGAAGTGTCCGCTTCCCTCTCACACTGCTAGAACTCTACTCTGAGCCCCTTGGACCAGCACAGTGAGCAGAATTTTTCCTTGCAACTGTGCTTGAAGGGTATTAAACCTTGGCTTATCACAAGCTTCTTTTAAATCATAAAATTTCCTGCTGCCACCATAGGATTCTCTCAGCTCCCAATTACTCAGCTCCCACTTAACAAGTTGTCAAGCATCTACTCAAGCAGTAAAAGACACGTCTCTGTAGAATTGTAAATTATTTATTGTTATCAGGTAGCTGAAAATTAGCCTAACCAATCCTATGAAAAAGAACAATAAGAATTAACTCTTTAATTAGTTGGAGAGGTTGGCAACACTAAATAGAGTTTCAAGTTATTATGAAAACAAAAGTATAACTGAGGAGATGTTATTCCAGATCTTTCTTGCTTCTTTTGAGAAGTCACAAGTATCTGCTCGCTACCTGCCTTCCCCGTCCCTGACTAACTACAATCACTAGCTTTTTGTATCCAGTCTGTTCTGATAGGAAGCGTGATATTTCAGTGTCCTGGTTTCGGCAGGGATAGAGTTAATTTCCTTTCTAGTAGCTGGTACAGTGTTTTGGATTTAGGATGAGAACAAAGTTGATAACACACTGATGTTTTAGTTGTTGCTAGGTAATGCTTACACTAGCCAAGGACTTTTTAGTTTTCCATGCTCTACCGACTGAGAAAGCTGCAGGTGCACAAGAAGCTGGGAGGGGGCACAGCCAAACTGGCCAAAGGGACATTCCATACCATGTGACGTCATGCTCAGTACATAAACTGGGGAAAGCTGGCCGGGGGGGCTGTTGCTCGGGGACTGGCTGGGCATCGGTCGGCAGGTGGTGAGCAATTGTACTGTGCATCACTTGCTTTGTGTATTATTATTATTATCATAATATTATTATTATAATTTTATTTCAATTATTAAACTGTTTTTATCTCAACCCACGAGTTTTTTCTCACTTGTGCTTTTCCAATTCTCTCTCCCATCCCACCGGGTGGAGGGGAGTGAGCGAGTGGCTGCGTGGTGCTTAGTTGCCGACTGAGGTTAAACCATGACATTCAGCTTCTGTGCATTGATACTGTCCTTGAGGACATGGACTCCCCATATGGGGAAGAGATGAGGAAGATGGGCACACAGGCTTCTAGCATGGGAGTACAGAATCACCTCCACATGACTGCAGGCTCTTTCCCTTTGTATGAAAGAAGACGACATGCCATCAAGCCTGCCTTCACAGTGGTCTGCTGACCTTCTTCAGAGACCTTATCCCAGACCTATTAGTGGGATCCAGTGGGTCTCACCTTTTAAGCGGGCATCTGTCATGCCCTATTCACTCCTGCATAACATTTCGGTCTGTTCTTTCAAAAAAAACCATAGACGTCACTCTGGACTTCTAAACAAGTGTGATAGTGTGTACCATTTATATGATGTTCTTTTTAAAGCACAGAAAGGCAATTTCAGTTCCCTCCTCAGCCTAACAAATCCACATCTCCTAAAATGAATCCTTAACTACAGACTTCAAGACTCCTATTTAGTTTGGGCCACTGAACAGCAACAAATGCAACCTTTATGGAGGTAGAGTGAGCACAAAGCAGTACACAAAGTACAAGGGCTCAGACAGCCCAAAAAGTTATGTCCAGTTATTTTAATCCAATGAGTAAAACACATAAACAGTATGGGAGAAAACACTGTTCTCTGATGAATGACTAGTTACTATCCAGGCTTTTTCTCTTCCCTTCCCTTCCCTTCCCTTCCCTTCCCTTCCCTTCCCTTCCCTTCCCTTCCCTTCCCTTCCCTTCCCTTCCCTTCCCTTTGATTTCATCAGACCCATGCTGGCAACAATTCAGGCAAATTTGGCGAATGTTAAAAATCAATTCTGTCTACAAACTTGGCCATTCCATTTTCTGGAGACAGACCAACTCACCTCCCACCTGGTGGTTAGGGCTCATGCCCATGTGTTGTTTAGTTGAGAAATGAGGGATGTAGGGGGAAAGGGCTAGAAGTAGCAGAAGAGGGAGGAACAGTAGTCTCTGCTGACTCTCTTGCTTTAACACTTGGCCCTACTTCAAAGCACTCTTTCATTCCTTGCTTTACATTGCCTTGGCTTCAAAAAAGGAAATGGAGAGTGGTTTCCAATCAGAAAAGCTGACAGCATGGTGGGCAGGGTACTTCTGGACAAAGCCAAAGATGCATCTATGAAGAAATTGAAGAGGCTTCCCGCTTCCTGCTAAAGGAATTGAATAGGGGAGTTCTATAATAGGCAGACTGCAGCACATACCTTCCCCAAAAGAAAAAGACCAGAGTTAAAATTAGTGACAGTCCTGATCCTGCCAATATTTAGTAGTCTTCCTCAAGAATACTCACAGCATCAGGCCTCTTGGGGGAATGCAAGCACAGCTACCTTACGGCACACTGGTCTTTAGTAGAGTTCAGCAGAAAGACAGAAAAGAAAAAAAATGATAGTTAACACACTCAATTCTATTGTAAAAGCCGAGGACAGTCACTATTAGGAATGATTGCATTCTGTAGAGCATATAAAGCTTAATAGTACTTTGGAGTTCATTTAAAGGCCATCGGTGGCTGATCATTTCCCTCCTGAGTTACCAGGCATTCCTCAAAAAGTGGAAAATAGTGATAGTTTATCTAGCCATTATTATAAGTGTTGAACACAACAAAGTTCTTAATTCAGTTACTTCCCTAGTCACTTCCTTCCTTCACATATAAGACACTCAGGTATTTTTAACAAATTGGGAACTTTTTTTTTTTTTTTAAATAAAGCTCACATACACTTTTGTCAAGCTTTCCTAGGCTAGATGTTCAGTTTTATCTTGTTTGGCTTAAAAGAACTCAAGCCCCATTTACAGCCTTCAAGGGCGAAAGTGGATAAAAGTGCCAAATTAATTAACAGTTTTCACCCAGCAGATATTAAGTGTACTGAAGGACACTGGAAATTACGGACTATAACCTCAACTTCTGTAGTTCAGTTTAAAAAAGTTCTGTCAGCTCTTTATTCTGACAAAATTCATCTGTGAAAGACCTAGACTGACAGTAGCAAATAACAATTTAAATGGAACTGTTTGGTACTATTTATAGCTGAATGAACTGTAATGGATCATCATAAAGAAATCCCTAATTGGCTTGCGTTCTGTCTGACAAATGTTCCCACAAGTGTAATCATATTAGAGGTTTTCATTCATTTCAACAGAAAACCATGTTTTATGCTGGAAATGGCATATCTGGCAGTATCATTCTATGATTTTGATAATGCTTTTATTTGAATAAAGATGTCCCATCTCTGTTGTGAATTAGCAATGCCCAGATATGATACATCTAAAGAACCAGCTGAAAATTTATCTGTAGCATTTTAGAAATGTATTTATAAAATTATAAATACATAGAATTATGTAAAACTTTAAAAAGAGAATTCATTTGTTTTCAAAATAATGAGCAACGGCTGAGGAACACTCTTCGTGGAAGGTGCTGGAGTGTGCTGGGAAATGAGAGTCATGGCATCGTTGGTGTGGATCATGAAACACTGAACCAAGGTAAGCAGTTCAGCATTTTGTCATCTCTCTCCAGCACCTTCTGCCACTTTCCATAGATTTCAGATTACCCCACTTAGAATGAAATTGCCTTATAATATTCACTTTTTACTCTGGTTGAAATGTGTGTCTTTAAGCCACCATCCTCCTCCATACCAGTTCTATTGCACATCAATTTAAAACCAGACCTACCATGATTGTCACTGGATTACCTAGCTTTCTTTGGAACAGGGTTTAAGTACATCTCTTGATGGACCTATAGATTTCAGGAGTAGAAATCAATTCCCTCCCCACATCTAATTGCTTGGGTGCCAGAGGGACTGCCAAACTTTCCTAACATAGATGTGCCACGACTATGAATCCTTCCTGAGCTGAGTGGACAAAGCAGGTGCATGAGTATCTCTCACACCTATGGCCTTTTCAAACCCAGAAACAGAAGTTGAGGTTCTCCTCACCCATAATGAAGACCCCTGAACTAGTTCACTTGGCTCTCTTCAGAGCCACTGAAGAGAAATGGGCAATTCTAGGCCATGACTTACCAGGCTATTTTAGATGTCTACTTCCGAATGCGATAACACTCACTCTAACTTTCCCCATGCCTTCACCGTACTGAAGGCCTGGTTTTCTAGGTGTGCTCAAAGAGTGATATGAATACATATATTCATATGCACTCATGTTACAACATAGCTGGACTCAAAAGTAGTGCCCATTTCTCATTCAATACATGTAATAAAGAGAGCGCTTGCCCAGGAAGTGAGAAGCCCTGTTTCTAGATAGGCCTTATTTAAGCTTTCAAGTCCCACATCCTAAAGAAGCATCCATGAGGCTACAGCATGTGTTAAGTAAGTAAATACCCTCTTGTGCCGAATCTTTGTATACCCAAGAAACAAACAATGTCGCTAGCATAAAAGAGCCAAAGAGTATGGCTGGTAGCCAATGGCTGAGGAAATTAAAGCCCCCAATATCTGTGCAATACGCATACGCAGGAGATGATGGATTAGGACCCAGAAAGAAAGAACAGATGATGGGGCCTCAGTGCAGATCCCTACTTTGCAGACTTTCACAATTGGTATACAGGCTTGTATCTGGGGTTTAGAGATTCGAAAGGTAGTTTCAAAAGTATGTAGCTTCTTATTACAAAACTTCAGCACACAGAAGAAGGACATTGTTCCCTATATTTTGCCCTTACTAGAAGAGGAATAAACAGTTTCAAACACTGAAACAGAAGTTACGGGCAAAGTGCTGATTCCACCAGTGCATATAAAGGCATCTCTTTGTGGTTTACCATGTGAAAGGGGCATTAATACAGTTAAACTCTAGATTGTCATTTCCTAATGCATCCAGGTGAATCAGAGGATAAGGAGCAGAATCTATTAGTCCTGTGACAAATATCATGACAAGAGCATGAGGCAAAATACACATGACAAAACTATATTTGCAAAAGATCCATAGCAGGCAAATAAAATAGAACAAAAAAAATGTAGAAAGATCCTCAACTGCTCTGGCATAACCACCTAAATTAGAGGACACAGAGAAGATAACAATACTTATAAACAGTGTTATGAAATACAGTCTTCCATGCATAATTAAAAAGAACTTGATTTCCATAGCAGAAGTAAGAAGCCATCCACCTACAAAGGTGTTTCCATGTTTAATAATAAAACTAAAGCTAATTTTATGGGATTAAATTGGGATTAAGGATCATCTTGTGTAATTCATAATAAAGTTATAGGAAACTATATTCTGTGACCTAGGGAAAGTTCTTAATGTTTTTTGTAGTTTATCCCACCACTAACTACAAGAGCTGATGAAAATCCGCAGCATTACTCTTGAAAAATAAGAGCTTTTATGTGAGATTTTGAAAATCACAATTTTAAATTGACAGTAAACTGAAGGCACCTAACTTTTTATGACCTTTGAAAGGGGGAGCTACTAGCTTATATCCTGAGCAACAAAAGCATCATAAAAATTATTCCAAATTATTTTGCTCTCTAAAAGCCTAGCAAAGATTTAAGAGAAAACCTTCATTTACAGAAACCAAAATGCACAAGTAGCATCTCTGTTAGATATGGTTATGTGTTTTATGTACAGATGGGTAAACTCAGCTACAGAGAAGCTAAGTAACGTGTTTAAAACCACATAGGGATTTACTGGCAGAATTCAGTATGTAATTTCAAAGTGCTATCTCCTAGTGACCTGCTTTGCCCCATATATCATACTTCTTTTATCAGAATCACTCCACTCCAAAATTGTTAATAATGGATTAATCACCAATTTCTGCTGCTAAACTCATAAACAATCAGTCCACAGGGGAAAAAAATGTTGTAATAGGAGATTTTTGAAAGAGCATATCTAAATATACAGCTTCCACAGAAAGGCTGTGGAGCAATAAAAAATAGCTACAAAAGAAAAGAGTTAGGGAACTGATAGAGAGCCCATCCACTTAGAATACACGTGAGGAAGAGATCGCTTGATTACAACACATCCTGGGGCTTCTGAAAGATTACAAGTGAACTTATGTTGACTTCTTCAGAAGTCTTCTGGAAATTCCCTTTGGAAAAAATCTTTAAGCAGTAGCTTTCTTTTCCTTTTGAAGCATAAGTACACATATTCCACATGACACCTGTCTACATTATGAAATAACTAAAGAAACATAGATGTCTATCTTGTCAGAAATACTCTTCCCTAGCATTTCAGCTAGGCTAATGCAATAGTGTAACAGACTGTCTGTATATGTAAGACTCAGGGACATTAAAAAAAATCTTACTTTGAACAACTATTTTTCAATAATTATTATCTGCCTTCTGGGCTCATTTGTGAAGAATGATGATGAACAATTTTTCTGTTTTGTTTTGTTTCAGCAAATACCAAAGATGTACATTTATATTTGATTCCAAGTTTTGAAAGCACTAATGCATTTGTAATGAAAAAAACAGACCAAACACTTCATGTATTTACACATGGAACATCTTGTCTTAGATGGGATTGCACAGGATGTGAATGAGTGGAGAATTTGTTGTATCATGACTTTTCCTAGTCTCAGGAAGAACAGATTTCATTTCTGTGAGCATGTACACTTTTAAATTTAACTTTTCCTCTTCCCTTTTCTTCCCTTCAGCTCCCAACACCATCTGGAGAAAGGAATGGAAGCCCCTGGCAACACCTTACTGAAGACAGAAGGTGACTAGAGGCTATGAAAGATGGGAAAATGCTGCATTAAATTCAAAATGCAATGTCTTCTTATGCAACAGGGAGATCTTTCTCAAGACCCTGCACAAGTAGAATTAACTAAGGAACATCCTTAACATCACCATTTTTCACTCCAAGTGCAAGGCATATTTTTTCTCCTTGTCATTTCTAGCATAAGCACATATAGCATGTATCAGTATCTATGTATGAGTTCTGAAACATAACACTCCACTGCACGCACTTCCCCTGGGGAGAGAGTGAGCGAACAAACACATGCCAGATGGTAGTCGCATTGCTCAGTGCACTACTGGAAGGCACTCTATTGCAGAGACAAACACAACATACAGTAAAAGCAGAAAGTCTCTACAGAACAGCCACTTTTTGGTGCTGTGTGTGTTTACACCACTTAGCACAATGCAGTCCTGGTCCATAACAAGGTCCACAGATGCAATCAAACAAAGGACAGTGACATTTCCTAGATTTTACATGGGTGGATGCAGAGGCTAGAAGGTGGATCAAAAGCAGGGTTATGGTTCAAGTCTATCCTTTAATCTTCTGTACCACCATCACAACATAATGCTAGGAATAAGACCACAAGCATACAAAGAAATATTTTTAACCTTCAAAGAACTTAACAAATATTATCTGGTCGACACTGCCAGCCCTTATTTTATAGAATCATAGAATCATAGAATAGTTTGGGTTGGAAGGGACCTCTAAAGGTCATCTAGTCCAACCCCCCTGCAATAAGCAGGGACATCTTCAACTAGATCAAGTTGCTCAGAGCCCCGTCCAACCTGACCTGGAATGTTTCCAGGGATGGGGCATCCACCACCTCTCTGGGCAACCTGTGCCAGTGTTTCACCACCCTCAGCGTAAAAAATTTCTTCCTTCTATCTAGTCTAAATCTACCCCCCTTTAGTTTAAAGCCATTCCGCTTGTCCTGTCGCGACAGGCCCTGCTAAAAAGTTTGCCGCCATCTTTTTTATAAGCCCCCTTTAAGTATTGAAAGGCTGCAATGAGGTCTCCCCAAAGCCTTCTCTTCTCTAGGCTGAACAACCCCAACTCTCTCAGCCTTTCTTCATAGGAGAGGTGTTCCATCCCCCTGATCATTTTCGTGGCCCTCCTCTGGACCCACTCCAACAGGTCCATGTCTTTCTTATGCTGAGGGCTCCAGAGAAGGACGCAGTACTCCAGGTGGGGTCTCACCAGAGCAGAGTAGAGGGGATTGAATCCTCTTAATTTGGATACAGTTTTCTCAATTCAGTCATAAGTATTTATCATTTCCTTTTATTGTAAGGTAGATTTGGTAGTATGTTTTGATTACCTGATACTTTCCACTGCAGAGGATTCTGCAGGAAGCTTTACTTTGAGAATTGTACTGAAGGCCAATGCTTTTGCCAGCCTTTAAAAATCAGCAGGTAGAAATTGTCAGGTGGCAACTTGTCTTTTAAATTTATTGTCCTGGTTTCGGCAGGGATAGAGTTAATTTCTTTCCTAGTAGCTGGTACAACGCTGTGTTTTGGATTTAGGATGAGAACAAAGTTGATAATGCACTGATGTTTTAGTTGTTGCTAGGTAATGCTTACACTGGCCAAGGACTTTTTAGTTTTCCATGCTCTACCGACTGAGAAGGCTGGAGGTGCACAAGAAGCTGGGAGGGGGCACAGCCAAACTGGCCAAAGGGACATTCCATACCATGTGACGTCATGCGCAGTACATAAACTGGGGAAAGCTGGCCGGGGGGGCCGCTGCTCGCGGACTGGCTGGGCATCGGTCAGCGGGTGGTGAGCAATTGTACTGTGCATCACTTGCTTTGTGTATTATTATTATTATCATATTATTATTATAATTTTATTTCAATTATTAAACTGTTTTTATCTCAACCCATGAGTTTTTCTCACTTCTACTCTTCCAATTCTCTCCCCCATCCCACTGGGGGGGAGGGGAGGAGCGAGCGAGCAGCTGCGTGGTGCTCAGTTGCCGACTGAGGTTAAACCACAACAGTCCTTTTTGGCGCCCAACATGGGGCTCGAAGGGTTTGAGATAATAACAGATTAACCGGAGTGTATTAAGGAACTTATATCTGTTAGTAGTTGTGGGTCACAATGTTGGTTTCTCTGTTCTCGATATTGATTTGTATAATCTGCATCGTGCTCTTTTTCCTGCTGTACATGTTAAAGATTGGTGTTGGTTTTTGCAGTTTGCTGCGGTCTGCAGTGAGTAGTGATGTCTCGCTTGTGAGGTTTGTTTTTAGAACATTGACCTTGACGTTAGCGTGGTATGTACATTTCGCAATGAAGCCGTTACTGTACCACGGAGACCATTTCGTGGAGACAACTAGCAATTACAGTGACTTCTCTGAGAGTTTTTTTACGGAGGAAATACAGAATGGCAGAGTCACTTTCTTCTATGATGTTTCCTCCTTCATTACAGTAACTTTTCAGTATTTTGAACAGCCTTGGGTAGTTAAGATACTTCTATTGGTACTTCCTTGGAATATTGTTTCGGTTTTGTCTAAAGTTGGTAAGCAATTTAAGAATATCATCCAGAGATCTGCCCCAAGGCTGAATAGTTATGAGTGGCAGGGTGTGTGGGATAGGATGGGCAAGTACCTAGGCCAATGGGCACCCCCAGTGTTTTGGAACTTCACCCCTGAGCAAGTGCGGAATCCTGAAAAGTTAGTAGAATATTTGGACAAAGTATGCTGTCACCCTGGCAATTCCAGAGAGGATAGGTCCTACTCCTCACCTGTACGGACCAGTATCTCGGCTATTAGGAGTCAGCATTCTTCTGCTCGAGAGAGAGAATATAAAGGGTACACACCACGGGGCACCCTATGGTTTTACCTGCGTGACCACGGAGAGGACATGAGGAAGTGGGATGGGAAACCTACTGCAGCCCTAGGGGCACGGGTACGTGAATTGCAAGGGAAAACAATCACAGAAAGAGGTTCTTCCAGGAACATTGCTGCTCCAGTTTCCAGCGGGCAGTTCCCCAGAGAGAGTAGAAGGGCTGATCTTACTCCTGATCTTAATGAAGAAACTTCTGACTCGTACGTACAAGAAATGAGAAGCGAGTACTGTCATGAGGATTAGAGGGGCCCTGCCTCCAGCCAGGGGGAGGAAAGGGACAACCGGGTTTACTGGACTGTGTGGATTCGGTGGCCTGGCACATCAGACCCACAGGAGTATAAGGCTCTGGTAGACACCGGTGCACAGTGTACCCTAATGCCATCAAGCTATATAGGGGCAGAACCCATCTGTATTTCTGGGGTGACGGGGGGATCCCAACAGCTAACTGTATTGGAAGCCGAAGTGAGCCTAACCGGGAATGGGTGGCAGAAGCACCCCATTGTGACTGGCCCAGATGCTCCGTGCATCCTTGGCATAGACTACCTCAGGAGAGGGTATTTCAAGGACCCAAAAGGGTACCGGTGGGCTTTTGGTATAGCTGCCTTGGACATGGAGGAAATTAAACAGCTGTCCACCTTGCCTGGTCTCTCGGAGGACCCCTCTGTTGTGGGGTTGCTGAAGGTCGAAGACCAACAGGTGCCAATCGCTACCACCACGGTGCACCAGCAGCAATATCGCACCAACCGAGACTCCTTGATTCCCATTCATGAGCTGATTCGTCGACTGGAGAGCCAAGGAGTGATCAGCAAGACTCGCTCACCCTTTAACAGTCCCATATGGCCAGTGCGGAAGTCTAATGGAGAGTGGAGAGTAACAGTAGACTATCGTGGCCTAAATGAAGTCACGCCACCGCTGAGTGCTGCTGTGCCAGACATGCTAGAACTTCAATACGAATTGGAGTCAAAGGCAGCCAAGTGGTATGCCACAGTTGATATTGCTAATGCGTTTTTCTCAATCCCTTTGGCAGCGGAGTGCAAGGCCACAATTTGCTTTCACTTGGAGGGGCGTCCAGTACACCTGGAACCGACTGCCCCAGGGGTGGAAACACAGCCCCACCATTTGCCATGGACTGATCCAGACTGCACTAGAACAGGGTGCAGCTCCAGAACACCTGCAATACATTGATGACATCATCGTGTGGGGCAGCACAGCAGGAGAAGTTTTTGAGAAAGGGAAGGAAATAGTCCAAATCCTGCTGAAGGCCGGTTTTGCCATAAAACAAAGTAAGGTCAAGGGACCTGCACAGGAGATCCAGTTTTTAGGAATAAAATGGCAAGATGGACGTCGTCAGATCCCAATGGATGTGATCAACAAAATAACAGCCATGTCTCCACCAACTAGCAAAAAGGAAACACAAGCTTTCTTAGGCGTCGTGGGTTTTTGGAGAATGCACATTCCAAATTACAGTCTGATTGTAAACCGTCTCTATCAAGTGACCCGAAAGAAGAACGATTTCAAATGGGGCCCTGAGCAACGACAAGCTTTTGAACAAACAAAACAGGAGATAGTTCATGCAGAAGCCCTTGGGCCAGTCCAGGCAGGGCAAGATGTAAAAAATGTGCTCTACACCGCAGCCGGGGAGAATGGCCCTACCTGGAGCCTCTGGCAGAAAGCACCAGGGGAGACTCGAGGTCGACCCCTAGGGTTTTGGAGTCGGGGATACAGAGGATCCAAGGCCCGCTATACTCCAACTGAAAAAGAGATATTGGCAGCATATGAAGGGGTTCGAGCTGCTTCGGAAGTGATCGGCACTGAAGCACAGCTCCTCCTGGCACCCCGACTGCCGGTGCTGGGCTGGATGTTCAGAGGGAGGGTCCCCTGTACACATCATGCAACTGATGCTACGTGGAGTAAGTGGGTCACACTGATCACACAACGGGCTCGAATAGGAAACCCCAGTCGCCCAGGAATCCTGGAAGTGACCATGGATTGGCCAGAGGGCAAAGATTTTGGAATATCGCCAGAGGAGGAGGTAACGCGTGCTGAAGAGGCCCCAATGTATAAAGAACTGCCAGAAAATGAGAAACAATATGCCCTGATGGGTCCTGTCATCTTGTGGGAAAGCATTGGAGGTGGAAAGCTGCTGTATGGAGTCCTATGCGACAAGTTGTAGAAACGACTGAAGGAGAAGGTGAATCGAGCCAATTTGCAGAAGTAAAGGCCATCCAGCTGCCTTTAGACATTGCTGACCGAGAAAAGTGGCCAGTGCTCTCTCTCTAGACTGACTCATGGATGGTGGCAAATGCCCTGTGGGGGTGGTTGCAGCAATGGAAGCAGAGCAACTGGCAGCGCAGAGGCAAACCCATCTGGGCTGCCACATTGTGGCAAGATATTGCTGCCCGGGTGGAGAACCTGGCTGTAAAAGTCCGTCACGTAGATGCTCACATACCTAAGAGTCGGGCCACTGAAGAACATCAAAACAACCAGCAGGTGGATCAGGCTGCTAAGATTGAAGTGGCTCAGGTGGATCTGGACTGGCAACAGAAGGGTGAATTATTTCTAGCTCGGTGGGCCCATGACACCTCAGGCCACCAAGGAAGAGATGCAACATACAGATGGGCTCGTGATCGAGGGGTGGACTTGACCATGGACACTATTGCGCAGGTTATCCATGAATGCGAAACACGCGCTGCAATCAAGCAAGCCAAGCGGTTAAAGCCTCTCTGGTATGGAGGACGATGGCTGAAATATAAATATGGGGAGGCCTGGCAGATCGATTATATCACACTCCCACAAACCCGCCAAGGCAAGCGCCACGTGCTTACAATGGTGGAGGCAACCACCGGATGGCTGGAAACATATCCCGTGCCCCATGCCACTGCCCGGAACACTATCCTGGGCTTTGAAAAGCAAGTCCTATGGCGACATGGCACCCCAGAAAGAATTGAGTCAGACAATGGGACTCATTTCTGAAACAACCTCATAGACACCTGGGCCAAAGGGCACGGCATTGAGTGGGTGTATCGCATCCCCTATCATGCACCAGCCTCTGGGAAAATCGAACGATACAATGGACTGTTAAAGACTACGCTGAGAGCAATGGGTGGCGGGACGTTCAAACATTGGGATACGTATTTAGCAAAGGCCACCTGGTTAGTCAACACTCGGGGATCTGCCAATCGAGCAGGCCCTGCCCAGTCAGAACTTTTACGTACTGTAGATGGGAATAAAGTTCCTGTAGTGCACATAAAAAATATGCTGGTGAAGACAGTCTGGGTTATTCCTGCCTCGGGCAAAGGCAAACCCATCCGTGGGATTGCTTTTGCTCAAGGACCTGGGTGCACTTGGTGGATAATGCGGAAGGATGGGGAAGTCCGCTGTGTACCTCAAGGGGATTTGATTTTGGGTGAGAATAGCCAATGATCTGAATTATGTGATGTTAAGTACTAATTATAGTTGTAATAGTTATACTAATAATACTAATAATATTATATGCCATGCTAATGATATTACAATAAGAATCACCCAGGTTAATGAAGAATAACTTCAGTGAAACCAAGCAAAGTACAGTGATGATGGTACCAGAACTGACTTCAACATGAAACAATCCAACACCACATACCATCTCCATTTTTCCTGCCCTGGAAGATTATTACAACAGATGGAGCCCAAAGTCATGGACTAAATGAACTCACCGAACGTTTTAGAGGGATGGCCCACAGACTAAGGGAATGATATCCCTTATATGAGACTTGAGCATGACGCAGATGGTATAGAATAAGGGGTGGATATTGTCCTGGTTTCGGCAGGGATAGAGTTAATTTCCTTCCTAGTAGCTGGTACAATGCTGTGTTTTGGATTTAGGATGAGAACAAAGTTGATAACACACTGATGTTTTAGTTGTTGCTAGGTAATGCTTACACTAGCCAAGGACTTTTTAGTTTTCCATGCTCTACCAACTGAGAAGGCTGGAGGTGCACAAGAAGCTGGGAGGGGGCACAGCCAAACTGGCCAAAGGGACATTCCATACCATGTGACGTCATGCTCAGTACATAAACTGGGGAAAGCTGGCCGAGGGGGGCCGCTGCTCGGGGACTGGCTGGGCATCGGTCGGTGGGTGGTGAGCAATTGTACTGTGCATCACTTGCTTTGTGTATTATTATTATATTATTATTATAATTTTATTTCAATTATTAAACTGTTTTTATCTCCACCCATGAGTTTTTCTCACTTGTGCTCTTCCAATTCTGTCCCCCATCCCACTGGGTGGGGTGGGGAGGAGTGAGCGAGCGGCTGTGTGGTGCTTAGTTGCCGACTGAGGTTAAACAACGACATTTATTCTATGCAATTTCACTCAAATTTTGCAGGATGATTTAAGGGGAGGGGGAAACGGTGTTTTCCTTCTGTTGCTTGTGCTTCTTGGAAGATTTTGCCAAGGTAAGCCACTTGAAACAGCCACTCAACATGGCTGAGACTTTGCACTTACAGTAGCTGCAGAAATTGCTGTGGGAGCAGGGAGACCAGAGTAAGTCTGCATGGCTATGAGGTCCATCCTGTAGTTCAAGTGCTAAGTGGGTACGTATTAAGGTTTCAGGAGTCACAGCAAGCTCTAGAGCTACAAGGCAGTTATGCTTAACACTGCTTAACATTAAAATGTGTCATTACCTTTTTTCTTAGAAAACCACACAAATCTGAGCAAATTATGTTAAAATAGTGGCAACCGAAGTTCTTTGTTTCACTGTGCAAGTTGGACTCTGCCTGCTTTTGCACAAGGTCTGAACCAGATGGCCACTGAAGAGTGGTACGTTTGGATGGACACTAGTAAATCTGGCATTTCTTTACTTTTGGGAATCTGATTTTTCTATCTAAATTATAATCTTCTAGTTCTAAGCACATGATTATTATTTGGTGGTTGTGGGCCTTCCTGGCAGCTGATATAAGAAGAGCTTGTCGTTCAGGACTTTATCCACCAACTAATTATAAATACATTAAGCTTACAGTGAGTTGAAAGACAAGAAAACCAACATTGTACCTGTAATTAGAAATTAAGTGTTTTCAATAAAGGAAGCTCAGACTTGGACAGCGCTAACAGGTGGATGAGCTGAACAAGTTTATAAGAGGACAGGCACACTCACAGCTGCTTATCAGGTGTTTTACTGCATCTGTGTATTTTCAGTAAGGGGGCTAAAGTGCTTTCAAGGCTGAAGATCAGAAGTCTATAAGCAATACTTAAGTATTTCCTCCATCTCTGAAATGCACATATAAATTTAGAAGGGAGGGAGAGGAGATTGAATCAAAATCTGCACATTAAAAAGACTGGATTTTTTATTGTTGTTCTAAAACAACAAAATTTAGCAGATGGCCCATACAGCATTGTTGCATTTTTCTGCACAAAATAAGCTCTAGTCCTACTCTCATTTTATCTCTCTTAATATTACTAGCGTAAAATAGGGCACACTCTGAGAAACGCTGAGTTTTTTTCTCATCCTATATGTTCCTCTCATTCATTTTTTGGCATCCAGGCATTTCTGTTTGTCATGCTGTAATGGATTTCTTGCCATCCAAATGGGTTTGTCAGTACTACTGAACACTCAGAAACTTAATATATATATTTAGTAAAAGTCTGTGTGTCACAGTTCAAGTTGAAGAATGAGAGGCTGACCAATAAATGCTGCAGCTGAGGCTGAGATAAATATTCAGTAACAAATTGGATATTTCATATGCAATTTCATGAACTCTACAACAAATAACTATATAACCTATTTTAAGTGTGTCAATTAATTACGTCATTGAAATTAATCAAAATACATTGATATCAGAAATGGAGAAAGATGAAAGTCAGACATGGGAGAAGAAAACAGATTTTTAAAAATTATTTTCTTCTGTTATTCCTTAAGTCTTTTTCAGGTCACTAGAAATCTAACAAGAGTCAAACATTGGCTACAAAAATGAAATGCGTTTTTCATGTCTAGATCTCACAATTATCATGTATCAGTCAAAGCTTGTTAAATCAAGTTTTCTCTTATTTTCCATGGTCTTTCTTCTGCTTTATCATCTGTAACTACAAACAGCATTAAAAACCACATCAGAGTGAAGCTGCTAGCAACAGCTCACTGAAGAATGATTGCAAAACCAACTAACTGAAGTTCCCAAAATGCCCACTCTTCCTTTCCCCGAAATAAAAGGCCCATGAAACTCCTTACACTCTGCATGGTTTATAAAACAACAACAGCAAACCCAATCAGTTTTGTTACAAAGAAGAATATAACTTGATCTGATAGATGGAATTTTTTTTCCAGTACTAGACAAGCTGATGGAACTTGGTAAGGTAACTGGGAGTTCACATTAAAAAAATGCCCTAGAATTTCTTTCTCAGCAATGCAGTTCAATAGAATTTGTATATAGTGAGCTCCATAGTAGTCTGAAGGTGAAAGATGATGACTTATTAGAGGAAATTGTATTCAGAGATTTACTTTCTTCTTTACTGGCATGCCACAGAAAGAGAAGACTATCTGCAGGTTTAGAACCTTTGACAACATGTTGGCTGATTAGCAGTCTATAGGAAAATCAGAGATACAGAATAAAGCTTATTTTTAGAATTCATGGCTAGCAATATATAGAGAGAATGTCTTTGAAATGGCAGTCACTTCCAACACTCACACATTTCAGAGAACTGTTTCTCTACTTATCCACCTATCTGTAACAGTCAACATTAGAATGAGGAAGTATCGTCATAGAATCATAGAATATCTTGAGTTGGAAGGGACCCATAAGGATCATCGAGTCCAACTCCCTGCTCCTCACAGGACTACCTAAAACTAAATCATATGACTAAGAGCGTCGTCCAGACGCTCCTTGAACTCTGACAGGCTTGGTGCCGTGACCATTTCCCTGGGGAGCCTGTTCCAGTGACCGACCACCCTCTCAGTGAAGAACCTTTTCCTAACGTCCAATCTGAACTTCCCCTGACGCAGCTTCATTCCATTTCCTTGTGTCCTATCACTGGTCACCAGAGAGAGGAGATCAGCACCTGCCCCTCTGCTTCCCCCCTTGAGGAAGTTGTAGACTGCGATGAGGTCACCCCTCAGCCTTCTCTTTTCCAAGCTGAACAAATTAGGTGACCTCAGCCGCTCCTCATAAGCCTTGCCCTCACGACCTTTCACCATCTTGGTCGCCCTCCTCTGGACACACTCTAATAGTTTGATGGCCTTCTTATATTGAGGCGCCCAAAACTGCACACAGTACTCGAGGTGGGGCCGCACCAGTGCAGTGCAGAGTGGGACAATCACCTCCCTCAGCTGGCTAGCTTTGCTGTGCTCGATGCACCCCAGGACACGGTCGGCCCTTTTGGCTGCCAGGGCACACTGTTGACTCATATTCAACTTGCCATCAACCCAAACCCCCAGATCTCTTTCCGCGGGGCTGCTCTCCAGCCTCTCGTCCCCCAATTTGTACATAAAACCAGGAATTACCCCATCCCAGGTGGAGAATCCGGCACTTGCTCTTGTTAAATTTCATACGGTTGGTGATTGCCCAGCTCTCTAGTCTATCCAGATCTCTCTGTAAGGCCTCTCTACCCTCGAGGGAGTCCGCAGCTCCTCCTAGTTTAGTATCGTCGGCAAACTTACTTAATGTACATTCGATTCCTGCGTCCAGATAATTTATAAAAACATTAAAGAGAACTGGCCCTAAAATTGAGCCCTGGGGAACCCCACTGGTGACTGGCCGCCAGCCTGATGTAACCCCATTTACTATAACCCTTTGAGCCCGACCCATCAGCCAACTGCTCACCCAATGTATTATGGACTTGTCTAGCTGTATGCTGGACATTTTGTCCACAAGGATACTGTGAGAGACAGTATCAAAAGCTTTGCCAAAATCTAAACCCCCCACATCTACTGGCTTCCCTTGGTCAACTAGATGGGTGACCTTGTCATAAAAGGAAATTAAGTTGGTTAAGCAGGACTTTCCCCTCATGAACCTGTGCTGGCTATGACCAGTGACTGCATTGTCTCTCAAGTGTTTTTCAGTAACTCCCAGAATAACCTTCTCCATAATTTTACCAGGCGCTGAACTGAGACTGACAGGCCTGTAATTGCCAGGGTCTTCCTTCTTACCCTTCTTGAAAATTGGGACAACATTTGCCAGCTTCCAGTCGACTGGGACCTCTCCAGACTCCCAAGACCATTGAAAACTAATGGAGAGAAGTCCCGCGATGACATCAGCCAGCTCTTTCAGTACCCTGGGATGAATCCCATCGGGCCCTTGCCGCAGATGGAGTGAGACTGCACTTCACTCATAAGAGAGAAGGAGCAATACACTTTATTGATAGAAAACAGTGAGTTAACAAAGTTCAATGGTAAATGCGACAGTGATTTAACAAGATTCGATGGCAAGGTGCACTTGATTATTTACTGCATAGAGGACAGGGTCAGACAAAACTGTCAGGGAGACCCTCCCGTTGAGTCGTGAGGTTCAGAAAGGATCCCCTTGCTTTCTAAACTCTTTCTCAGAGAGGAGTCTAGGTGCAGCTGGATCCAATCCTAGTCCCAGACTTGGTCAACGGTTTATGTCTAAAGGATTATATATGCGCAATCAATCCTTTATATCACTTACTTAGCTAAGATTTCAAAGTTGAGCATGCTATTAGTCACTTACCGAGGATCTGTTGCGGCAAGGAATCTCTCAACCTCGAGGAGTAACCTTGAGAGGCGTCCCTACTCAAGGGGAGATCCCGCCATGCAGCCCGCTGCCGTGCAGGAGAGCTCAGCGGGCCCTGGGCTGTCCACTATTTATAGAGTATGATGATTGACTTATAGTCATATTTGCATATCAGCAAGACGTTTGGGTCACTGCTCCAGACAGCGCTTGGCTACTATGTTGCCAACCATCCCCAAAGTCCAGCATAAGCTGGATGCAGCCACAACGACCCCCACTGGTGGTCGTTGCTTACGCAGGGGAGGGGGGGGCGCACCGCCACAGCAGACTTATGTGCATCCAGCTGGAGCAGCAAGTCTTGAACAAGTTCAGAGTCAGCTGGGAGTTTATCATCCCCCCAGTCCCGGTCTTCCAACACAGAGCTTCGGGGGTCCCAGGGCCCATCATTGGTGTTAAAGACAGAGGTGAGGAAGGCATTAAATGTCTCTGCTTTGTCTACATCCCTATTTGTGAGGTGACTGACCTCATCAAGTAATGGACCAATGTTATCTCTGATCCTCCTTTTGCTGTTAACGTATTTAAAAAAGCCCTTTTTGTTGTCCTTCACAGTGCTAGCCAGCTTGAACTCTAATCAGGCTTTGGCTGCACGAATTATTTCCCTACAGTGGCAAACGGCATCTCTGTAGTCCTCCCATTTCGCCTGTCCTTGCTTCCAATGCCCATACACTTTCTTTTTCCGCCTAAGTTCTAGAAGAAGAACCCTGCTCAGCCAAGCCAGCCTTCTGCCCTGCTGGCTTGACTTCCGACACTTTGGAATTGCCTGTCCCTGCCCTCTTAAGAGATGGCTTTTAAAAACTGACCAACATTCATTATGCAAAAACAGACAGTATTTTTCTTCAAATCTGAATAAAATAATCCTTTCAGTTTCATTCTGAAACTTTTGCCTTTTTCTTATAATAAATACAGGTAAATTTCTATGAGTTTTATATGAAAATGAGTATTTGAACAAGAATGTTTTCTGTTGATGTCTTCATTCAACTCTCTTACTTACAATAGCGTGTTTTTAATTAAAAGCTGGAAAAAAATAGCATGCCTGCTTCATATGAAGTCTAAACGAAATTCTGCTCTATAGAAGAAAATCTACTTCCTAGAGATTGGCTTTGCCTTGCTGCCAATATCCAAACAGAAATTCTGGGGCCATGGAGAATTTGAATCAGTTGCTAGCCAGCATTTGTAGGGAATATCTCCATCCTTACAGCATACTGGGTTCTGGCAAGTGCCTGGCACAGGAATTACACTAAGGTATAGAATGAGAGATGCCTCCTGAATACAGGAAATCAGCCATATGCAGCCAGAATCTGGCTGTATACCACCCAGTCTGTCTTGCTAACTATATTATGTTTCCACTGCAAAATGTTCAAGAATCCACCAATGGGAAAGACTGCACACTATGGCTACAGAAGTGTGGGATGTAACTGCCGCATTATCATCCTGCCAGGTTGGGACGTGCACTCACAGGTCCAGAAAAATCAAGCCTGGAAAGGTGCTGAACACTCATCTGGCCTTTTCTATGCCCAAAGGCAGAAATGCCTGTGCAAAAACTTCTCCCTTCACTCGCACACTTTATTACTCCTAGGAGTGGCTGTGTTCAGTACTTTAATATTGGTGCTTCTTCATTGTTGTAGCTTTTTCCTCTATTTGTATCAAAATATATACAGGGAGGATTGTTACATTCCAGAACTAAGACACTTTTGCGGAGCTTTATTACTTTTTAGAAATATTTGATATATCAAGCAATGTAGATGAAAATTGAGGTATCTTCTGATTTAATTAGATTCTCAAAGGGAAGATTATTTCCCTCTCCTTAATTCAGAAATAGTGCTCTTTTATCTTTATGTAAATTAGTTGAGTGCAATTGGTTTGTAGAAAGATTCCTTATGCTGACTATTACATTTTTTTCGTGTTCCATGGAATTATTTACTTCAGTGATGCACACAGAAAAATATAACAATACTTTTTAAAAAGTTGAATAAAAATATGGAAACTATCCTTAATTCTTCTTCATTGTCCTCTTTTTGTGGGGCAGAAAATAAAATACTGTCCTGGTTTTGGCTGGGATAGAGTTAATTTTCTTCCTAGTAGCTGGTATAGTGCTGTGTTTTGGATTTAGGATGAGAATAATGTTGATAACACACTGATGTTTTAGTTGTCGCTAAGTAGTGCTTACACTAGTCAAGGACTTTTCAGCTTCCCGTGTCCTGCCAGCAAGAAGCTGGGAGGGGGCACAGCCAGGACAGCTGGCCCAAACTGGCCAAAGGGGTATTCCATACCATATGACGTCATGCTCAGTATATAAGCTGGGGGGAGTTGGCCGGGGGGGCGGTGACCGCTGCTCGGGAACTGTCTGGGCATCGGTCGGCAGGTAATGAGCAATTGCATTGTGCATCACTTTTTTTGTATATTCTTTTATCATTATTATTATTATTATTACTATTTTCCCTTCCTTTTCTGTCCTATTAAACTGTCTTTATCTCAACCCACGAATTTTACTTTTTTTTGCCGATTCTCTCCCCCATCCCACTGGGGCGGGGGGGAGTGAGCGAATGGCTGTGTGGTATTTAGCTGCCTGACAGGTTAAACCACAGCAAATACATATGAAATTAAATGCAAATGTATCATGCAAATAGTAAACATCATGAAAAAAAATTCTGCAAATTCCCTGAACTATGTTACTCTTATCTAAAGTTTAATTATCTCATTTTTATTACTTTATTACTTCTACTATGGTCTTTCTCCTGTGGCTAATTTAGCCCTGAGAAACTGCATATTTGTGGCATGGGGAAAGGACATCTTGGGGGACTGTGGTTGAATAAAAAAAAACAAAAATAGAGCAGAAAGGAGGAAAGAAGAGAATTCTGCATCCCCATAGGTAAGATGCCACAGATAAGATGGGTGAGAAAATATGTTGATGTCTAAGGTGGTCCTGGTGGTCAGCTGGGGCCTCACAAAAAATAGGTCCTGTTTATTCATTATTAAGTTTTAAACCATGTTTGAGCTTGTGATTTCCTACTTTGGTTGCAATCAATTGCAACCAGTGGAGTACTAGAATATGTACAGTGGTGAATCCTGATCACTCACTCCTGTCCTTCCAGGCCAATTTAGCAATAGGCAGTAAAGCCAGTAGCTCTAATTTATTTGCAATTAAAAAAAAAAAAAGCCCATTACTGGTGAAAACATAGGGAGCTGATTTGATTATTTCTGTGAAATCCTATTATAACTCAAAATGTCTTTTGAAGAATGATTTTGAAATAGAACCTACTTCATAATTGGCATCTTCTGTAGCAAGCTATTACTCTTGCATACTTACACAGCAGTGAGCTTTTAAAGACAAGATCCCTATCTTCAAGACCTGCCTGAGTAAACATGATTCAAAGCTTTAACCAGAATTTAAAAATGCCTATCCTTATGTTCTTAGATGGACAGATCACCCTTTGACTGCTAATGTTTGGGATTAGACAGTCGCTCACCTACTTTTTCATTGATTATAGCAGGTAAATGAAGAAGTTTCTCCCTAGCCTCCAGCCCCTACCCTTTCACCCCCTTACTGATACGTAGCGTATCAGAGACAGAATTGGAGGCATCAGATTGTGCTGATTAATTAATTATCACCCAGAACAAGGTGGGAGAAGGCAAGTTCAACATCTAGTTCAACATTCAACTCTAGCTTCATAGCTGAAGCTCCTCATATCACAGTCTGAAAGTACCCAAGGGAAAAATCCAGGCACTATCAATGTGTATGGCAAAATTTCATTAACTGAGAGGTCAATACTTTACCCACAAACAAGGTAAAGAAACTAAAAGCAATGTTTCTCTTGATGCCCCAAAAAAGAATTTGCTGTCTGTGAAGAATTTTGCAGCAGTTTGAAGAGCCTTCACTACAATTAAATTTTATCCAAATTTCCGAAGTGCATCAGTCTGAACATAGCTCAGGTTCACTGGCGTATTTAAACAGAAAATTCTAAGCAAACTCTATGTCTTTTAGGTATCATTTCTAAGGCCTCCTGTTCTTCCAAAAGAACAGTTGTATTAGTTCAAACCATAGGTATCCTTAGGCCAGTAACCAATTTCCAGTTATTCTCTAATCACCTTCTCCTGGACGCTTATGAGTCTATAGACCTCTATTTTTCACCATTCCAAAAATGTCCTTGTCTGCTTGCCACATATGTGCGCCACTCCATAACTTGTTCATCCTTATTGCTCCTCTCTAAATCTTTTCCCATTCTACCACATCTTTCTGAGTTGGCAAGATCAGAATTGCACAGTGTTCAAAATTCAGACATACCATGGATTTATACACGTAAAATTATATTTTCTGGTTTATGTTCTGTTCTATTCCTTCTCATTTCTAACATATTTTGGGAGTGCAGGAGAGTTAAAGTCTTATTGGGTAATGAGTTCATGCTCCTACAGAACTCCTGTAATCCCAAAATAGTATTCCTGAATATTAATATTCACTTAGTTCCTGTCATTTTTAATGTAAAATTATGTTTTCCTTAAATGCATTACTTTATCTACACAGAATTTCAACTGCCACTTTATCATTCAGTCATTCCAAAATGAGAACTTAGTTATTGACTGTAAAAGAAATAACAAGCAAAACAGTTCCGCTAAAAATATTAAGTTTACTCACGTAGTGAATCAGAAGTTTAAAGGTTCTGCATAGGAAATGGTGTAATCATTTGTGCCCCCGGGAACATTTCAACATTTGTATGAAATGTAATTTGTCATAATCCAGATAAACAGAAAAATATGCTACACTGGCATGCTGTAGGATATATGCTTAGAGAAGAATTGCTCTGCTCCCTGTTCTTGCACGTGATAAAAATAACATTCATAAACAGATCAGGTTCCATCTCAAAGTAGCTGCCTTTTTCTTCTTTGAGGTCTTATCTAGGAAAAATGCATACAAAATGGGCTACAAGTGAGATGATAACACGCACACAAAAAAAAAACCAAATAGAAAAATTCAGCCACAGGGCCAGGAAGAATGTGTCAGCTGTGAATAGTTCAATTTTGACAGGCTTCAGTGAGGATGGCTTTGCACAGCACCTGTAAGCAATTAAGGAAGCCTCTGCCATGCCAAGTGGAGCTTCAGACGACACCAAGTTGGGCGGGAGTGTTGATCTGCTCGAGGGTAGGAAGGCTCTGCAGAGGGACCTGGACAGGCTGGATCAATGGGCCGAGGCCAACTGTATGAGGTTCAACAAGGCCAAGTGCCGGGTCCTGCACTTCGGCCACAACAACCCCATGCAGCGCTATAGGCTTGGGGAAGAGTGGCTGGAAAGCTGCCTGGCGGAAAAGGACCTGGGGGTGCTGGTCGACAGCCGGCTGAACATGAGCCAGCAGTGTGCCCAGGCGGCCAAGAAGGCCAATGGCATCCTGGCCTGTATCAGAAACAGTGTGGCCAGCAGGAGTAGGGAAGTGATCGTGCCCCTGCACTCGGCACTGGTGAGGCCGCACCTCGAATACTGTGTTCAGTTTTGGGCCCCTCGCTACAAGAAGGACGTTGAGGTGCTGGAGCGTGTCCAGAGAAGGGCAACGAGGCTGGTGAGGGGTCTGGAGAACAAGTCTTATGAGGAGCGGCTGAGGGAACTGGGGTTGTTTAGCCTGGAGAAAAGGAGGCTGAGGGGAGACCTCATCGCTCTCTACAACTACCTGAAAGGAGGTTGTAGCCAGGTGGGTGTCGGTCTCTTCTCCCAAGTAACTAGCGATAGGACGAGAGGAAATGGCCTCAAGTTGCGCCAGGGGAGGTTTAGATTGGACATGAGGAAAAATTTCTTTACTGAAAGAGTGGTTAAGCGTTGGAACAGGCTGCCCAGGGAAGTGGTTGAGTCCCCATCCCTGGAGGTATTTAAAAGACGAGTAGGTGAGGCACTTAGGGTTTAGTGGGCATGGTGGTGTTGGGTCGACGGTTGGACTCGATGATCTTAGAGGTCTTTTCCAACCTTAATGATTCTATGATTCACACTCCAGTAGTAGCCAGAGTGAACCCTGGAGAATGTCATGTGCCATTTTGCAATGACAACCAGGTTGACGTTTCTGAATAATCTCAGTGATCCATCTTCTGGGAAACATACTGAAAAAACACGATCTGTGACAGCATGCTTAGAAATGGAGGGAGGTCTCACACAGAAAAGAATACCACTTAGATCAAGGGAGAAAGTTCTTGTGCTGCTTCCAGGACACCTTAATTGAGTGTTTACTTAAAAATAACCTTCAGGTCTAAATTATTAGGACAAACAATCTGACTAAACAAGGAATAAATAGGTACTTTCATGTCTTATAATACATATTTGCACATATACAAAGAAGAGTGAGAAAATTCTGTTCTGCGCACGTGTGTTAAAAACCATTGACCACTACCACTACTGGCTGCAGACCCTGCAAACTCAGCCTCAGTTACATCTAAGAAAACCAATAGCTTGCTATAGCCAAAATGCATTAGCAACAAATAACTACATAAAATTTACATTTTCATGATCTTCATGTGAATCAGAAGCATATACTAAATATTAATATAAATATTGTGAATGTAAATAATGTAAACACCAAGTGCAGCAGATATGCAAGGAACAGCAATTTGCTTACTGACTACAGTAAAATATCCATCTTGTTTAATATTGCTATTAGGCTTGTAAATCACCCTCAGCTCTGCAGCTTTGCAGAACATCATTTCAACATTGTTGAACTTGCTGATCTCTAATGATGCAGAAGTCTGAATAGTGAGAATGCACAATTGTCATTTTTGTAGATAATCATCAAAAAATGCCTTATCAGAAACTGCCATCAGGACAGTTGCTGATATACTGACACCTACAGCAAAGAGTAGATAGCATTAGTTCAAGATGAGAAGGTGTGAAGTCAAAAGAAATACCCAGATGAAATGTCCTATGGCAGAAGTAACACTTAGGAGTATTAACTTTCTAACTGGGACATAACTAACTGCAAAGCCAGTGAAAAGGCATTCATTTATTGTAGAGATTATTCTTAAAGGTCCATATGAGTTTGGTTCATACCATTTCTAGACTGTAACTTTTTTTCCTTTTATTAAGAGAGAGAAGTGTTAATAGTTTGGCTAATGAAGGAAAACAATATAGCTGTATAAGTGTATCACATCATATTCTCTAAATGGTCCTATCAAAGGTTTACATGTATTTGTTTGACACAGTAACTTCATAAAAATTCACCTGGATAATAGCTCTAAAATTTACTAGTCCCTGCCCCAATCAGAGACAGCCTCAACCGAGCTTCTCATGTACCCTGAGCAGAACAAATTAGGCTACTGTTACAGCAAAGGGGAAATAAATTTAAGAATTGAGAAATGTCTTTTCTTTAGTCTTTAGATCAAGGATCTTGGAGACAAGCTCAATGCAACCCATGACAGGTTCTCTTCATTGCAAAACCAGAACCCGAAGCTGCACCCCAGAGCACCCAGGCAGAGCAGAGTGGGTGTGGCTTGCCTGCATGCCGGCCTGAGTTCATGTCCATGAAACAGACTATGTTTTTCAGTTTGCTGTGCAGAGTGGGTGGAGTAAATCCAACATATCCCTGACTTGTTTGATTCATTTTATGCATGCTGTAAAGTCAATCTGTGCATGTTCAATAATCTAATACACAGTAAGTCCAATGCTGTGTTCAGTACTTCCATATTACGGTTAAGCATGCTGTAGGTGAAGTTCTGTTGGATACCATGGCAATGCATACCCAAACACCTATCGTAAGGTAGGTTCAAAGAGAGCCAAATTTTTAAAATAACATGATTTACTAGGTACCTAGGGAAATTCTTGTAATTTTTCTTCTGGTAAAAACAAGAGAGGATACAATTACTTTTAAAAAGTCTCACTCTGTACTTTAAATTTGTATATGAATTATTGAGCCAGTTTTTACGAGCACCATGGAAAATGCAAAACAAGACCATAGGTACAGCAAAAGAAGTTTTCAGGAGGCCTCAGGAAATCATAAAAAAGCAAAAAGAAATTAAGAAAACATATTTTAAAGGGCTGACAGTTGGGTTTATAGCTGCCATAAAATGGCTTTCCTTTTTAGCCTGGGGTAGATTACAAGAAGCATGAAGTCACCAACTACGTGATCAAGTGAAGACACTCAAACTGTGGAGTACAAACCATGATTTCTTTTCATATTCAAGTTTTCACCAATCATTTGAATTTTGGTTTTGGATTTCTATATAGATATTGCTAATGCAGACAGAGCTCCTTTTCCTCAGAGGATGCAAATTCAAATACTTCCTTTGGATGTAATAGAAGACTACTGTTTTACGCCAGCTGATGCTCTGGCCTGACATTCAGAGCAGACACAAGTACATACATCAAGGCAACTAATTAAATCAAATGCACCCATATGAAATTTACAGCCTCCTACATAATTGAGTCTAACAAAAATGTGCAGCCTACAAGGAAATTTTAAGTTGAAGAATGATATGCTGTTTAATGTTTTTTTGTGAAGTAGTTACTCAGATGATTTTAAAATTGTAAGATAGTCTTAAAAAAAACCCAAAAATTGGACTAGAGGATGAGAAGACCTAGATTATGTCAGTACATTTGCATTCTCAATGGCTTTCATTGGCATGCAGAGTATAATGCAATATTTATCTAGCATACTGTGGTGGGTTGACCTTGGCTGGATGCCAGGTGCCCACCAAGCCGCTCTATCACTCCTCCTCAACTGGACAGGGGGAGAAAATATGATGAAAGGCTCATGGGTCGAGATAAGGACAGGGAGATCACTTGGCAATTACCATCACAGGCAAAACAGACTCGACTCGGGGAAATTACTTTAATTTATTACCAATCAAAATCAGAGTAGGGTAATGAGAAATAAAAACAAATCTTAAAACACCTTCCCCCCACCCCTTCCTTCTTCCTGGGCTCAACTTCACTCCCAATTTCTCTACCTCCTCCCCCTGAGCAGCACAGGGGGAAGGGGAATGGGGATTGTGGTGACTTCATAACACTTTGTCTCTGCCGCTCCTTCCTCCTCACACTCTCCCCCTGCTCCAGCGTGGGGTCCCACCCACAGGAGACAGTCCTTCATTAACTTCTCCAATGTGGGTCCTTCCCACGGGCTGCAGTTCTTCACAAACTGCTCCAGCATGGGTCCTTTCCACGGGGTGCAGTCCTTCAGGAACAGACTGCTCCAGCGTGCGGGGCTGCAGTTCCTGCCAGAAAACCTGCTCCAGCACAGGCTCTCCATGAGGTCACAACTTCCTTCAGGGCACATCCACCTACTCTGGCATGGGGTCCTCCACAGGCTGCAGAGTGGATATCTGCTCCACCACAGAACTCCATGGGCTGCAGGGGGACAACCTGCTTCACCATGGTCTTCACCACAGTCTGCAGGGGAATCTCTGCTCTGGCACCTGGAGTACCTCCTCCCCCTCCTTCTTCACTGACCTTGGTGTCGGCAGAGTTGTTTCTCTCACATATTCTCACTCCTCTCTTCTGGCTTCTGTTGCGTAGCAGTTTTTTCCCCTTCTTAAATATGTTATCACAAATGCACTACCACTGTCGCTGATTGGCTCAGCTTTGGCCAGCGGCGGGTCCATCTTGGAACCGGCTGGCACTGGCTGTGTCCAACATGGGGGCAGCATCTGGCATCTTCTCACAGAAGCCACCCCTGTAGCCTCCCCCCCCCACTAAAACCTTGCCATGTAAACCAAATACATTCCACCCCTCCATGAATCACATATTTAAGACTTATCATTAAAATACACATTCATCACACAATTTATAATCTTCACAAACTGCACTTACATCAACGAAAAGAATTCCCTGCACCAAAATCAAAATAATATCATCACAACACCAACAAAGGTGGGCAATTTACACACACTCCACCCCTCATTCCTTCACCACAATTACAACAGAAATTCCCCACAGTTATTCCGCTCTCTGCTCTCTAGCATTGTTCAGTCCATGTTTTGCTCATTACCTCTCCAATTACTATCCTTATCTTGAATTCCTCATGCCCCACATTAGGTGCCACAAAGGACTGTAGTGGGTTGATCTTGGCTGGCCGCCAGGTGCCCACCAAGCTGCTCTATCACTCCCCCCTCCTCAGCTAGACAGGGAGGAGAAAATAAGATTAAAAACTCATGGGTCAAGATAAAGGCAGTTTAATAAAGAAAAGCAAAGGTCGTGCGGAAGCAAAGAAAAACAAAACAAAAATTATTCTCTACTTCCCATCAGCAGGCAATGTCCAGCCACTTCCTGGGAAGTAGGGCATCAATACATGGAGCGGTTGTTTCAGAAGACAGATGCCTTAATAGTGAATCCCCCCCCCTTAGCTTTTATTGCTGAGCACAACGTCATATGGTATGGAATACCTCTTTGGTCAGTCTGGGTCAGCTGTTCTGGCTATGTCCCCTACCAACCTCTTGCCCACCCCCAGCCTACTGGACTTTGGGAGTAGGGAGGGGGAGTTAGAGAGACAACCTTGATGCTGTGGGAGCACTGCTCAGCAGTAGCCAAAACAGTGGTGTGTTATCAACACCTTTCTAGCTACCAATACAAAGCACAGCACTATGAGGGCTGCTATGGGGAACGTTAACTCCATCCCAGCCAGACCCAATACACATACAGATTGGCATTGCTTTATTTTTGAAAAACTGATCTTTTAGGGTTTTGTTTTGCAACAGAAAGTTGTTCACTGGAGTAAAGTGCCAGAAATTTGATAACAAATGGCATGAGCACAGTTCACAGAATATTTGTAAAGTTTTTCTCTGTTTGATAACATAAGCCGGAAGTGAGGAGGTAGAACATTTTGTTCTATGATTCATAAAGCATGTCTGCACTGCAGATGATTGAAAAGTGAAAACTAGAATCTGCATGGATCTCCAGCTATCCCACTTCTGATAGCAAGACTAGTGCATTTGGGACTAGCTCAGCTGTCTCCATACTGCACAGCATTGTGCACTGAGGACATACCAGACAGTCATATCAATTAGCTACCTAAAACATGTATAATATCACCTTTTTCACTCATGGCAAAGACTGCTGCTTCTCAATTATTGTGGTTCAGAATAGGTTAGTTCCCAGTGTTGAAAAGCACCCCGTGCAAAATGGTTCTTTGAGTAAATGGTTGCATGTCTTATTTGCTGTTTGGGTTGTTACTTGTGAAAAGTTTGCCATTATTATTTTCCATATTTCAGTAGATAATTTTGTCTTTTTTTATTCAGTTTTGCAATTTTTGATCAGCCTTATACAAACAACTGCTTCAGAATGTCCTTGAAAGAAATGTTCTCTCCACTAGATCTGAAACAAATCTGTCCCTGATAAGCAAGTGGAAGGAAGAAAAAAAAAAAGATTTTAGGACAAGTAATGAATAGTGTTAAATGTAATGGAGGCTGTAAGCTGAATTATAGCACTGAGTCATTTTTCAGTATTGTGGCCAAGGTTGCTTTATCGGTCTGTTCCTTTTCTACCACTAAGCAGACTCCAGCTGGGACTTTTCAAAGCCATCTAAATTTGGATGTGTACTTTTAATTTCAAATAAACTGGATGCCCAAATCACTTAGACATCTTTGAAAACTACAGCCTGACTAAGCTGACATCTTTTCTTGAGGACAGCATGAATTGGCTTTATCTGAGAAGGAGAAGCTCAGAAAGGTTTTGTGAATAGTTAAGGTATAAACAAGTACTCCATCTCCAGGAGCAGCTGGTGCATAGGAGGGAAGCATAGGCTTAACCTTTCCCCACCCACCTCCAGCAGGACCACACATTTTCACGAGAGGAGTCTCCATTCACCCTCAGAGGAAGGCAAGCTGATTATTGGCAAAGCTGAGCCGGGAATCACATCCACATACAACTCCATTACAGAGGGTAATATTTATAGTGAATCTGTGATCCAGGTCCAAGCACATAGAGTCAGCTTAGGTAATACAGAATGTACAACCTCCCTTTGACGTTCAGTCCAGTTTTAGTTTCCTGTCCCCTGCTTTTTCCCCCACAAATGATACAAATGAGGATTTTTTTTTCCCCTAACCACTTCATTTCACTGATACCGTATGCTGTGCAACCCCACAAATACCCGTAACACCACAACTAAGGAAAAGGCAAACGGGGGGGAAAAGAAGTGGGATGGAAAAGAGGGAAAGGACTTGGGCAAATATAAGAGCATCCTCAAAGCCAGCTTCATCACTGAAGCCAGAGAAGTATTGTGAAATGACAGTACAGTTACAAAAGGCATGCAGTAGCCACCGGTCCTCAACTGCATAATGAAAGAGCAGATGGCTGAGAGACCTCAGCAAACAGTGCCCAGCCACAGAGGGGATGTGGGGAGAGAAGGGAAGGGAGATGCCCCTAATGTAAGTGCTAATTCTCATTGTCCCCTGCATAGGTATGGGCAGTCACCTTACCATTAATTTTCAAGGAACTGTTAACACCTAATTAAAAATTCTTTCCAGATCTTATTTGCTTATTTTTAATTAGACATTTAAAAACTTGTAGTGTGGCAAAATAAATAAATGAATAAATAAATAGACACCAGAACTGAGAACTAAATGTTACTTCATAGAATCATAGAATCATAGAATCACTGAGGTTGGAAAAGACCTCTAAGATCATCGAGTCCAACCGTCGACCCAACACCACCACCCACTAAACCATGTCCCTAAGTGCCTCATCTACTTGTCTTTTAAATACCTCCAGGGATGGGGACTCAACCACTTCCCTGGGCAGCCTGTTCCAGTGCTTGACAACCCTTTTGGTGAAGAAATTTTTCCTCACGTCCAATCTAAACCTCCCCTGGCGCAACTTGAGGCCATTTCCTCTCATCCTATCGCTACTTGAAGATGGAAAGAGAGAGGAGGAGGAATACACAATGATAGGGAAAAGCAAGAATGCAGAGCAAAATAACTGCGTAGCAGGACACATGACAGAGAGGACCCTCAGAGCTCCTGTGCACCGAGCGATGCACAAGGCTGTGCTGCCAGGCTGACAGAGGACTGCTGCTGGGGAGCAGCAGGGTCTGTGCCAAGTGTCAGGCTAGGTTAGGGTTTTAACCCCACATACTACCACAGTAATGACATACAATGTGAACATAGCCATAAGTTGTACCTCTGTTTAAAGAGCTCCTCAAGAACAAATTGATTGAGCTTACATATAAAATCTCTAACTCAAAACCTACCTGAACAGGATGATGAAATCAGCACTTTCATTTATGAAAATATTCTGCTTTCCACCTGCCTTGCCTATTACCCCCTTTTTCTTTCACTTCCTTATTTGCGTTCATTGCCTTTTTCACTTTCATTTTCACAAAATGAACAGAAGAGGGTCACCGTATTTCTGTTGAAGATGCGTGCTCGTGAAGACGCATGCAAGCCGGATAAGTTAGCCTCACTACAGTGTAGTACAGTTCATCTGACCATGTCAAGCTGTCATTGGTCTGGAATTTCCAATCAAAGATATTGGATAAATAATAAAAAGCCTGTCTAGGTTAAATATCCAAAAGAGGACACTTCCTAGCAAGCCTACATGTATGATTACTTTACTTCAGGACAAATTTTTTACTCAGAAAATTGAATAGAGCTATAGAGCTGTTCAAACCTCAGAATTTCTATTTCAGAGACAATGACACATTTTTGAGACTGTTTTCATCTAAACCTGTCTGGAATAAAAGTTATTCCACAAAGTTTGAGAAAAACTATTTCTTTACCAAAATCAAAACATTATGTTTTTATTCCGGCCTCTTTAATATTACTCCATATAATAGGAAAAGGGGCAAAAAATGAAAAAAAAAAAGAAAAGAAAAAAAAATGAGTTCATTTTCTAAATGCAAGATTAAAAATTTCCAGAGAAATCAAATATACCAGTCTGATTTTTTCTAAATGAAACAGACCCATTTTTGCATCTCATGACTTTAGACATCTACTAGATCAACATCTACAGCTGAACTGCTCACCCACAGCTCCTTTTATAGTCAGTACATACACAGGAACTTTTAGGTCATGATTTATCTAATTTAGTCATCTCCTTCAGGATGAGATGAACTGTACCCTGCATGTACTTACTTCTCCCTAATAACTTTAATGGGAGTTTAGGATTATTAGCTCTGCTGCAGACATCTCCATACAGCAAGATGAATATCCACACAGTAGGCAGAGCCACCGAACCATGCTTCAGAATCATCCAGTTGTTAGAAACAAAGTGAGCTTCACCTAGGCTGTAAGGAGTCAGCAAGTTGCAGTGGATTTTGACCCACTCACTGTCTGACTTTAGACAAATTGTTTCCATGTTGGGTGTCCTGTAATACTTTATCTTTTATCTGGCACTCTCTTTCTTAATACTCAGGGGAGGAATAAGCATGTACCTGGTTATCATGAAAACATTTACCTGGTTACCATGAACCTTCTCTGAAAAAATGGGAATTAGTTTACCACTGTGGTCTTCTGCATACATCCTTCAATGTTTTGTTCAATAGTTTTGTTCAATTTATGAATAAAAGAAGATGGGGCCTTTTGTCTCTACTCCTAACAATTAATCCTGCGAACTCAAGCTGGAATCTGAAAGTCAAGCTGGGCTTTGCCCTTGTTGAGCATTCTGGGTCTATACGAGATAATCTGCCACCCAAATAGTCCTTGAGGACAGTAGTACAGCTCCCATGTCTGTCTTGTGGTGGAACTGACCTCAATAAAGAATTCTGCTGACGGCACACAGGAGGAACAGAGGCCACAGCTTTTTCCTACAGCTGTGTCGGTTCAACAAAGTTAAGAGAATTGAACAGGAATGAGAACACTACGTGAAGTAGTTGCTGAAGAGATATCTGGCTGAACAAAGAAAGTGCCGTGGCTGCAAAATCATTTCTCCCAGTAGGACTGAATTCATTCTTCCAGTACCTTCATCTCCTTGTCCTTTAAAAAGAGATAGTGAACCTTCCTCCAAAAGTGCTGGAAGATTTAAAAAGAAGTTTGGAAAATGTTTTGATAGTATAACATGACACAGTATCTGCATTCTTGAGATGCACATAGATTATTTCTAGCTGCAGAAATCTTGCAGCCTCTGGGCAGAGACAACATGTTAGTGTTGCAGGCAGGGAGGAAGGCACTGCTTTATGCCATGGAGAGTTGTCATGTTGCTCTGTGAGCAGTGGACACTGCCAGGTTTTTGCTTTAAGGGATCTAGTGCAGACCGGGACGGCGAGCAGGATGAACCCCCCATAATCCAAGAGGAAGCAGTCAATGACCTGCTACGCCACCTGGATGCTCACAAGTCTATGGGGCCGGATGGGATCCACCCGAGGGTGCTGAGGGAGCTGGCGGAGGAGCTCGCCAAGCCACTCTCCATCATTTATCAGCAGTCCTGGTTAACGGGGGAGGTCCCGGGCGACTGGAGGCTTGCCAATGTGACGCCCATCTACAAGAAGGGCCGGAAGGAGGATCCGGGGAACTACAGGCCTGTCAGCCTGACCTCGGTGCCGGGGAAGATTATGGAGCGGTTCATCTTGAGGGCGCTCACAAGGCATGAGCGGGACAACCAGGGGATCAGGCCCAGCCAGCACGGGTTCATGAGAGGCAGGTCCTGCTTGACCAACCTGATTTCCTTCTATGACCAGGTGACCCGTCTAGTGGACGAGGGAAAGGCTGTGGATGTGGTCTACCTGGACTTCAGCAAGGCCTTTGACACTGTCTCCCACAGCATTCTCCTAGAGAAGCTGGCGGCTCACGGCTTAGACAGGTGGACTCTGCGCTGGGTCAAAAACTGGCTGGGCGGCCGGGCCCAGAGAGTGGTGGTAAATGGAGTTAAATCCAGTTGGCGGCCGGTCACGAGCGGTGTTCCCCAGGGCTCAGTTTTGGGGCCGGTCTTGTTCAATATCTTTGTCAATGATCTGGATGAGGGGATCGAGCGCACCCTCAGTAAGTTTGCAGACGACACCAAGTTGGGCGGGAGTGTTGATCTGCTTGAGGGTAGGAAGGCTCTGCAGAGGGACCTGGACAGGCTGGATCGATGGGCCGAGGCCAACTGTATGAGATTCAACAAGGCCAAGTGCCAGGTCCTGCACTTCGGCCACAACAACCCCATGCAGCACTACAGGCTTGGGGAAGAGTGGCTGGAAAGCTGCCTGGCGGAAAAGGACCTGGGGGTGCTGGTCGACAGCCGACTGAACATGAGCCGGCAGTGTGCCCAGGCGGCCAAGAAGGCCAATGGCATCCTGGCCTGTATCAGAAACAGTGTGGCCAGCAGGAGTAGGGAAGTGATCGTGCCCCTGTACTCGGCACTGGTGAGGCCGCACCTCGAATACTGTGTTCAGTTTTGGACCCCTCACTACAAGAAGGACGTTGAGGTGCTGGAGCGTGTCCAGAGAAGGGCAACGAGGCTGGTGAAGGGTCTGGAGAACAAGTCTTATGAGGAGCGGCTGAGGGAACTGGGGTTGTTTAGCCTGGAGAAAAGGAGGCTGAGGGGAGACCTCATCGCTCTCTACAACTACCTGAAAGGAGGTTGTAGCGAGGTGGGTGTCGGTCTCTTCTCCCAAGTAACTAGCGATAGGACAAGAGGAAATGGCCTCAAGTTGTGCCAGGGGAGGTTTAGATTGGACGTGAGGAAAAATTTCTTCACCAAAAGGGTTGTCAAGCACTGGAACAGGCTGCCCAGGGAAGTGGTTGAGTCCCCATCCCTGGAAGTATTTAAAAGACGAGTAGATGCGGCACTTAGGGACATGGTTTAGTGGGTGGTGGTGTTGGGTCGACGGTTGGACTCAATGATCTTAGAGGTCTTTTCCAACCTCAGTGATTCTATGATTCTATGATTCTATGACCTGGATGATCTGGATATACACCTCCATAGTCATTTGTGTGAGCATCCATACTGTTTCTTTAAAGTTCTTTAAACTATAAAAACAACCCCTGTGTAACATTGACCTAAATGCATTTGTACTGCAGCAGTGTAGGTGAGCTGACTCTTCATAGTGCTGTAAGCTGCCTTTTGTATTAGGAAGGCAGAGTCCCAAAGTGCAGATGTCTGCCACAGCAGGTAGAACTGGGAGCAATGACACTTAAAATCTGCAATTTTATAGTGCCCAAGGGAACTGGCAGGCAATATTCACCCCAAACCTACAGGCAGGTTTTCAATAACCTCTCTCTCTTCTTTCTCAACCTTCTATGAATCATACTAGGCATACACAGATTTTGCCTTTACCCTCTAATGTTTTAATCTATTCTTAGAGTTTCCTTCATATGCTGTTGGATATTTTGCCATATCCTTTACAATTCCGTAATCAACTTTCCTAGGAATTTGTATTGTCCTTCTTTCATGGCACACAGCAATGACACCCTTTCCTCTCCATTAAGCCAGGCTGTTCAAGGTCCTGTCCAAAGCACATCAGGGGTTCTGTGTCATGTTGGAGCACAACAAGAGAACAAAGATTTTAGAAATAGTTATATACAATTGTATACAATACATTCTACACTCAGAGAACTGAGAACTAACAGAAGTTTAGGTATTATATTAACTATAATGGGATTATTTTTTTTTATCCCACTGGTAAGTAATACTTTGAATTAGGAAAGCCTTGTGTTTAGAGTATTCTAATAATCTCCTGTTTCAGTGATTTAATTTTGTCAGTGTTTATACACAGTCTGACACTTTAAAAGAAATTATGATATACATGCTTTAAGTCACGTTCTCTGTGCAAGCCTATAATCTAGCACATATTTTTCATCTAGTAATTTCAAGAAGCCCAAGTGTACCAATGGAAAAGATGTATGTGCTAGAGACTGTATTTTGAAATTGAACAGAGAAGTGAAAAAAGGTCATTTAAAATGTTATTATTTTTCAGTACCAGCGCTGAAATCACAACTGTGGTTAGTGTGGTTAGAGACATATATTGAATTATAGCACTGAAGTCCTACTTGTCCAGCAGAAAACATCTTTTTGATGGGAAGTCAATGTTACTTAGTGAATTCATTTTGAAGAGAAGAAAATACTCCAAAAAAATGAAAGAACCCAAAGACTCAGGAATATATGAAAGTGCTTTCTTTTAACAAATCAGGACCTGTTTCACAGGAAAATGTTAGCAACACTCATATGACAAGGACAGAATTTCAACAAGTCACAGCAGCATGAAGCCAATTGGAAATGTAAAGGCAAAAATTCTTCTAACATTATTGAGACATGAATGAGGTTGGAGAATAGAAAGGAGCATCCATTTTGTGCATGTCATATATTTGCATGTAAGAGGAAGATTATGACTTTGCTCATGATTCTGATTTCACATACGTCGTGGTTTAACCCCAGCCGGCAACTAAGCACCACACAGCTGCTTGCTCACTCCCCCCCCGGTGGGATGGGGGAGAGAATCAGAAGAGTAAAAGTCAGAAAACATGTGGGTTGAGATAAAGACAGTTTAATAATTGGCAGGCAGGTGTTCAGACATCGCCAGGAAAGCAGGGCTCCATCACGTGTGATGGTGACTTGGGAAGACAAACGCCATCACTCCGAACGTCCCTCCCTTCCTTCTTCTCCCCCTAGCTTTATATGCTGAGCATGACGTCATATGGTATGGAATATCCCTTTGGTCAGTTGGGGTCAGCTGTCCTGGCTGTGTCCCCTCCCAACTTCTTGTGCCCCCCCAGCCTATTCACTGGTGGGGTGGTGTGAGGAGCAGAAAAGGCCTTGACTCTGTGTAAGCACTGCTCAGCAATAATGAAAACATCCCTGTATTATCAACACTGTTTTCAGCACAAAACCAAATCATAGCCCCATACTAGCTACTGTGAAGAAAATTAACTCTATCCCAGCCAAAACCAGCTCAACAGATCAGTGAAGCACTACAAGTCAGCACTCCAAAAGAGTAGGAAAGATCTTGTTAGCAAACATTGTATGTTTAATTTGTGCATGTGACTTTTTCATATATACAGTAGCCTATAGGTATCGGTAGATAGATGGCATTTGTCCTCACTGACATCTCAATGCCATTTAAAGATCATACCAACATCCATTTAAACTATGTAATAAACTGATAAGAGATGTATTTACCCATCAGCCAGCATCACTAAATCAACAGTAGAGCCTTTACTGAAAGACAAACTAAAAACAATCTGATAGCTTTTGTAGATCAATTATGAAGATAATTGATTTTTTAAATTATTATATCTTATTAAAAAAAGGGGGAAGAGAATGGAGCTTTCCTCCTTCCAGTCTCAGATATTTCAACACAGGTAAGAGCTGGATAAATTAAGTAAGTAAAACTACAGAGAGATCACTTTTTTTTTTTTTTTTTTACGAAGGCCCTAACAAACATCCAGTTCCCTCATACAAGATTCTCCTGGAGAGTTTGCAAACTATATGACAGAAAAAGGGAGAGAAGAAAATGTTAATGATCACTGCAGGACATATGGGATTGTGTCTCTTGAGCCCTGTGTCTTATCAGCTATGCCACTGGGCCTCTTGCTGACCAATAGCAGCATTATTTAACCAAATAACATGGGCATGCAGAAAAGGGGAAATATCATAGATGTTTTCAGGAAGAAAAAAAACAATCTTGCTGTACTGTCGGGGATGGAGGGGAACTAATCTTTGCAGACCAATTCCTTTTCCTTTCTGTCAAAGACATTTGCTCTTTCAGCACTGGAATAAGCACTCTTGTTTGCTGTCAGCATTCAGGCTTGCTGCTTCTGGTGCCATCAGGGGCTCCCTAAGGACATTCCTCTTTGGTTGCAGGCCTCCAACCTGTCCCCGCTCTTTCTCCTGACTGGTGCCTGCAGTCCACTACGATCCACCTGAGCAAGACTGACTTAACTCAGTGCCTGCAATCAGACTGTCTCCTGAGACTAAGGACAGCCTGAATCAAAACCAGCCAGCTTTGATAAAGTACCATTTTCAGAACAAAAGCATCACAGGGAAAACTGCTCAGAAAATAATCACTAGCTCTTCCCAGGCTGTCACCCAAATTCTGCAAGGAGACTCTAAGGCTAAAGTATCTCAGACCATCTTTGCAGTCTCTCTGTTTTGGTCAGTCCCGTTTCACTTCTGAAATGAGTGAGCAACTCCTCTTCTTCAGCTAGGGTTGTCTGATCTGACTGAAGGGCACCAAAAGGAAGAAAAACAGTAAGATCAGACAATGCCTCCCTTCCCTGTGGGAGTGCAACTTAAGACGAGTGACCTGCCTTGCTTCAGCACCAGGGATTTGCATTAAATTGCTACCTTGTGACATGAGCTCCTGCAGGAAGCATCCCTGGTCTGAACCACTTAGATATACATAACATTTGTAATACCAACACAATAGTCTTTGAATATTCCACGTGGCCTTAGTGTCTGCCACTGTCACTATGAAAGTTTCATTCAAAAAATTGTTCTCAATAGATGAGAAGCCTGTCTCTAGTCTTTGCTTAGAAACTGACAGAGAGATTATAGGACCAAGCTGTTCTTCTAACCGAGGCTGCAGCTTTAAGGAGCTCCTCGGTGGCAGATGGTAGAACCATCACACGCGCTACATCCCCAATCTGATCTGAAATTTAAATAATCTGAATCATTAAAGGATAAGGCATATGCACTTATACAACGTAAAAACCCTCCCAGAACAATCTAAATCAACAAGTGCAATTTCAATGCTTAGAGTTAGTTTGTGACAGGTCGTTAAAGAATATCAGCTTTGGCAGAGGGTAGAATTTCTCGGATAATAACGACAGCAATAGGGGGTTGTCACAAGTGCAAACAATCTCTGCTAAAGCATTGAAACTCTATAGCTGCAGCCAGAAATCATGTCCCCTAAATGATATAAGAAGGATCCAAAAGATTGGTATTTTCAAAAACTGCAGGAGTACGTACCTGCAATTTCTTGTTCTTGTCTGCTACATTCAGATAACATAGTATCCATACATTGCAACAGCTGAATCTGATAACTGCCATTCAAAATCTTTCTAGTATTCTAGTGCCACACCAACACACTGTTTAATTTGCACTTCTCTTTCCTCCTCTTCCCCTCCTACACAGCATTAGTAAATTATTTTAATTTAATAAGGCCTCAAGAGTGTTGTTATTTACATACACTTTATACTGTACCATGGGAGTCAGTAGCATTTGCAATAGATTGCATTTGGATAACTGACAAAATTTAGACATTAAGACACACAGTTCGAGTCAATGTGCAATAATTTAATGTCAAACGCTAACTGTGTTAACGGTGAAGAACAGTAATTTCAGTGCAGGGGAATCATCACACAGTAACTTGAGCTTCAGATGTTGATTTTATTTTGCTTTGTAAAAGTGCAGCAACTTCTTTGTGGTGAAACTGGCCTGGCCGGTGCTATTCTCTGCAAGGGAAGTGACCATACAAAGAGGAAGGGACAGAGTCTTATTGCATTGCAGAAATGTCCAATGCAGGGAGTTAGGCAGCCAAGCAAAACTACACCAGGTTCAAGTGGAGGTGGCCAGGTCCTTTATAAGGCCAAGAACGTGGAGAGGTGAAAGGAGAAGGAAAGCAGTCCCATGCTCTTGTCATATTACTGTGATAAATGTATCTGAAGCACACCTAACAATCAGGGCAGAAACATTTTCTCAAAACTGCTTAATAAAATTCTGAGTACATTAAAATAATAAGCAACAATCAGTATTTAAAAAAAAAATTCATCCTTCTCAACAGAAAAGGAGTTATTAGATATATCAACAACAGAGAAAGAAAAAGGTGGGGATTTTTCAGTTGTTTACATTTTTTTAATTTTAAATCAGCTACTTGATGGATTGTGATGCTCTTCCACGGATATTGTACCTGATTTTTCTACAGCTGCCTCTAAGTGATGTTTCCGCCTACACTAAGCTCCCTGTTGTTTTTTTTTCTTCCTTTTTAATTATTAACAACTCTGATTCAAGAGCCTAATCCAACTGAGTGTTTAGTTCTTTACCACTTTTAGTCTGAGGCACTGTGTGTCATGTTATTACAGCACCAGAGGAAAGTGGCTATTACAGAAAAGTCATTTATGTTGTAGGATGACAGTTAGAGAAAGGAACAAAGGAGGAAAGACTTTGGAAAATATACTAAAAGTTCAGTGCAAATGCATAGGGAATAAGGGGAATAGCTGCATATCAGCACTGAAGCTCTTAAAATAATGATCATTTCAATTTTGTCTGGATTCTGAATCAGCTGAAAGATAATCACACATCACTGCTGATAGAAAAAAGAATTAGATTGGAAAAATCTATGGGAAAAAAAAATTACTTAGCATTTACAATTGTTGATATGGAGCAGTATTAGACAACATGCAACACAGCAGCCATGTAATGCAACAACTCTTAGTGGGAGAGGAGGCAGGACAGGCTCGCAGGCCCTGGCATGCTTTAGCAGACTGTGAGGATGCATTTCACACCAGAGGTCTGCTGGGACCCCTGAAGAAGCAACTTGCAAACACAGTAGAAAAGTTTCATCCTGCTTACATAATAAAATCTTTTTTTCCATTTAAAAAAGAAGAAAGCTCAAGCCCAAGGTATACTTTTATGTAAGTTACTGAATTTAGCTCCACTTCTATTTACTTCTGGCGAGCTCACTTTAGGAGGTCACTGGAAGCTGTGTGGAGTCCAGATGACAAAACTCTTTTCTAATCCTGCCCTGAATTAGCAGCCAGGAAAAGCAAGTTAGGGGACTGGTATTTGTGACAGATGGTGGAGAGATAAAGTCACAAGCTGCAGGTGCCAGGTGAGCCAGGTAAGTCTTGGGTCCCCTAAGCAGCCAGCCAGCCGAGCCAGCTCCTCCTGCACTTATACACACGGACTGGAGGAGAAATCACAGTGTGCCAGAGAAGTCTGTCAGTGAATGAGCCTGTACCTCACAACTGTATCAAGCAAGATGAGACTGTTGGTAAATTAAATTGTAAGCATCCCCTGGATATAAGTGCAAGTGGTGAGCACTTAATCCTGAAACAGGAAAAAAAGGAGCGTATCTTTATTCCTGAATGCTCTTCCTATTTTGGAAAATACTAGATATTACTATTCTTTCACTATTACACAGCATCTCTAGTAATCGCAAGCACAAATAATGTATTTTAATTGTTCTTCCAAAATGCGTGTGTCCTTTTGGGGTTTGTTGATAGTTTTTGTTGGTTTTAGTGTAAGTCAGCTATAGTAAGGCCTCTCAGCACCTAGCTTTCAGCCTGCTGTGTTTATATGCATGTGAGGGAAAAAAAAAAAAGAGTTCCCAACTTAAAAGGCCTTTAAAGTAATGCATGGCAAACATATGGCTATTTTGCATCCAGACACACCTGTTTTTCTTCTTCCAAGTGTTTAATCAGATTTATCCTGCTAAGCTTCTAAATGGAGGGGGGGAAGAATTAGCATATACTTATGCTCTTATGGCCTTCTATGATGGGGTTACAGCATTGGTGGATAAGGGAAGAGTGACTGACGTCATCTACCTGGACTTGTGCAAAGCATTCGATACTGTCCTGCACAACATCCTTGTCTCTAAATTAGAGAGACATGGATTTGACGGGTGGATCACTCGGTGGATAAGGAATTGGCTGGATGGTCGCACTCAAAGAGTTGTGGTCAACGGCTCGATGTCCAAGTGGGGACCAGTGACAAGTGGCGTTCCTCAGGGGTTGGTATTGGGACCGGTACTGTTTAACATCTTTGTCGGCAACATGGACAGTGGGATTGAATGCACCCTCAGCAAGTTTGCAGATGACACCAAGTTGAGTGGTGTGGTTGTTACTCCAGAGAGAAGGGACGCCATCCAGAGGGACCTTGACAGGCTAGAGAGGTGGGCCTGTGTGAACCTCATGAAGTTCAACAGGGCCAAGTGCAAGGTCCTGCACCTGGGTTGGGGCAATCCCAAACATGGATACAGGCTGGGGGATGAGTGGATTGAGAGCAGCCCTGCCGAGAAGGACTTGGGGGTACTGGTGGATGAAAAGCTGGACATGAGCCAGCAATGTGCGCTCGCAGCCCAGAAGGCCAACCGTATCCTGGGCTGCATCAAAAGAAGCGTGGCCAGCAGGTCGAGGGAGGTGATTCTGCCCCTCTGCTCTGCTCTGGTGAGACCCCACCTGGAGTACTGCATCCAGCTCTGGAGTCCTCAGTAGAGGAAAGACATGGACCTGTTGGAGCGGGTCCAGAGGAGGGTCACGAAAATGACCAGAGGGATGGAACACCTCTCCTATGAAGAAAGGCTGAGAGAGTTGGGGTTGTTCAGCCTAGAGAAGAGAAGGCTCCAGGGAGATCTTATAGCAGCCTTCCAGTACCTGAAGAGGGCCTACAAGAAAGCTGGAGAGGGACATTTTACAAGGGCATGTAGTGACAGGACAAGGGGGAATGGCTTTAAACTGAAAGAGGGTAGATTTAGACTAGATATAAGGAAGAAATTTTTTATGATGAGGGTGGTGAGGCACTGGAACAGGTTGCCCAGAGAAGTTGTGGATGCCCCCTCCCTGGAAGTGTTCAAGGCCAGGTTGGATGGGGCTTTGAGCAACCTGATCTAGTGGAAGGTATCCCTGCCCATGGCAGGGGGGTTGGAACTAGATGATCTTTAAGGTCCCTTCCAACCCAAACCATTCTATGATTCTATTCTATATGTTTTTGTAATTCCCCTTCCCTTTTTAGCATCTGTATTCCAGAACTGGCAGAAATCTCATTTTACATAAAATGATTGGTACCCTTGCTCTGAGTGTTAGAAGTCTATTTTTTATGGCAGTATATATAAATAAGACCATGACAGCAATGGTTTTTTACCTTTATTAATAGTCTACATAAAAGAAAAGAAAGGAGAAATCTTTTAAAACTTCTTTCCAGAAAAATGTTGAATACTGTTGACTATCATCAATATGAAATTCTTTCTCTCTTTCACACAGTTTATGCCAGGAGGAAGAACTGTCACCAAGAGTAATTTAATGAATCTTTATGATTTCCAGAAGTCCTGACTTTGTCAAAGAAAAATCTGTTTATACTTCTGAATCACAGATAATAAGGGGAGGAAAGGAAGATGTGCTGGAAATCCAGCTGTTGCTGTTCAAAGTCTTGGGTTTTAAAGTGGACAGATGCATTTAGTATCTTGAATACTATAAAGTGGCATATAGATGCAACTATGTGCAAATACAAAGACTGATAAAAGGGTGGTTTCTTTGGATTTCTTTCAGGTGAGGAGGTGGTGTTTTGTTTTCCAAAGTATTTTCTGCTGGCTGAGACCAGGCCATGTTTCTTCATGCAGGTTAAACTATTTGAAAATGCAAGATAGCACAAGCAATGGACACTGCCTCCAGCCGAAAGGCAAAATGTAAGACAGCTCATTTGCTTTAAATGAATCTGTGCCAAATAAATTTGATGGAAATAACTTCAGTTATTCTCAATCATGCAGATCCAGACTAACTCCTCAACAGAGAAGCAGACGTACTACTTTTCTGGAACTAAAATACAATGAAACTTTAAGTATGCTTTATTATTTTATATATGAATTATATGTTTGAATGCTGTTATGTGAGCATGCTACTGAATCCAAAGCCATTTAACTCACTTAGTCTCCCTCTAGACAGACATTAAACAGTGGAAGCAGAACACGGACAGATAAGAGAAAAAAAAACCCTAAAACCTATGAACAACAAAACCCTCCTATTAATTTCTCCATTCTCACACAGGCCTTCAGAAACCAAGATTATCACTAGGTTATTGAAGTGCAACTACTGGAATGATAGCAAGAAACCAGAAGCAACCCTTATGCTCTGAAGGGATATTAGAGGATGAATAGGAATCACTGGACAAAAGTGTAGACTCCATGTCTTAACCTTGTTTGATGTTTACATTCAGTAACAGGACTGTTCAGGTTGAATCTACATATATTCTGTATCCATGCTGAAATAGGTACTGGCTGGCATCAAGAACATGGTGGACTTGCACTCATTAGGTTGATAATGGATTAGAGCATTAATACTCACCAAATAAAATTGTAGGAAAAGTCAGCTTTTTGTAGGAAACTTTCTTAAACTTAAATGGGAATGATAGCAATCTTTTGACCAATTTTATTCACTGTTACTGCAGTCCGGCAAACTCCAGAAAGTGTCTACCAGGACATGTAGGGGACTGCAAGAGCTAGCAGTGGAAGAGCAGGAAGTTTCAATGGTAAAATACAGACCTAGATCCCCACCCTTCCAAGTTATGCAGTGTTTGAAGTTTGAACAGTTTCACCCATCTTATATATATAGGAGCCAACAACACTGTAAGGGTGTTTGACTGAAAGGACTTCTGGTTCGCTTAGTTCCCTCTTCTGTTTTCAGGCAACTATATAACATTTTTCCATTCACAAAGAGTTCAAGTTCAGTCTTTCAATCCACTGGAAGACATTCCAGACCTTAGCAATTATAAATCTTTGAATTTCCAAGTTTATTCATGACCAATTAATGTCTATTTGTCGTTTCAGCATTTTCTTTCAAATTCCATTCCCTTCCCATTATTTACCCTCCTGCTAAGTTTGCTGGTAACAGTCCTAGCCTCTTTCAGTTTGCTTCTTCATTTGGCTAAGTGAAGATAAGCTCTTCCTCCTCCTAATTGTCCTGGCAGCTCTTCTCTGCACATATAGCATTTTGAATTCATCTTCCTTATACCTTGGTGATCAGAACTGCGTGTTGGATCATATGTGATATTTCACCAGTGCCTTGTAGAAAGAAACACAGAAATATCTTCTGATCTCTCCTGGAAACCTCTTGGCTGATTTTTTTTTTCCTGGAATCACAGGTGTCTTCTACATATCTATATTATCCTGATGACCATAATAGGATCAATACTAACCTTGATGTTCCTTCCTCTACCATTTTCAACCCGTGATCATCACTCTTAACAGCAAAAGTTTTGATTAGCACTTAAATGCACAATATCTCTTACTTTCTTTTCAAGAGCACATGCTATTCAAATCCTTCCATTAACTGACAATGCCTGCCAACAATGTATCATCTGCAAATTTTAGTAGCATATGCCAACTTGTACAACAATGAAGACACTAAATTCAGTCAATCCTGGAACAAATCATTGAGGAACTTTAGCATTCCCCTTTTGTCCTAGCAAAATGGTCCTTCTTTTGTTGCAACCTAATGTTATCACTTTACCTACTTAGTCTGCTTGTACTAATCATCATTTCCTACAGCTGAATTAATTTTTTAGATTCAAAATTTTTAATCTCGATTTACAAAGTCTGAGAGTATTGTGGTCTATATGTCAAAAGAATAATTGAATAAACTTCAAATTCCAGAGTCATAAGATCCTCATTATTTCATTTTTTAACAATTCCACTGGATTTTTTGTCTTTAATAATACAAAAATATTTTTCAAAGCCAAGCATTTTCTTAAGATTTTGCCAAACTGTCAGACTTCTAGTGTTCAAAGGCTTTGTTCTGTATAGCTGTCATAGATGCAAAGTTCAACAATATTTGAAAACATAGGACTTTGAGATGATGGAGTATTTTTTGGAAGTTGCCAAACAGTTGCCAACAAGCTTTAGAGACAGTAAAGCAAAAACCATTAAAATGATTATCAGATAACAATACTGTCAATATATTATGAATGCAGAGATTTGACAATAGCTTACTTCAGCCATGTAACACTTGTTAACATAGATATATTGATAAAAATCAAGTAATTTTTGACATACAAAGAACTAATGACATGATGTACAAATGTCACCAGTTGAGTGCAAATGATAGCTAGTATTTTTATGACACCCTATCCATGAAGATCAGAAAAATGTGTATGTCTGCTGGATCTGCTGATGTTTTGTGACCCGAGAATCACTAATTAGATTTTCTTTAAAACAATATTCCCTTCTATTTCCATGATTTAAAAGAACAGTTAATTTACTTCAAGAAAAATTCCCTCTTCTCCTGCAGCTGTAGTTCTACCTAACAAATAAATTTTATAGAAGCAACATCCCCTTTGAAAAGTAAATTCTACTAACCTGCCAGTCACCAACGACTATGCCTGTCTTTTAAGTTAAATATAGGTTTAGTGTTTACACAATGCAGTATATCTAAAGGCATCTCTCAAAATAAATGGAACTACATATTTTTCCTTAAACACTGATAGCTACCTGTGCAAGGTACTTCCAATACTGTTCCTTTGCTGAAGATCATAGAATCATAGAAGAGTTTGGGTTGAAAGGGTTGTCGTGGTTTAATCTCAGTCAGCAACTAAGCACCACGCAGCCGCTCGCTCACTCCCCTCCACCCGGTGGGATGGGGGAGAGAATCGGAAGAGCACAAGTGAGAAAAACTCGTGGGTTGAGATAAAAACAGTTTAATAATTGAAATAAAATTATAATAATAATAATATGATAATAATAATAATAATACACAAAGCAAGTGATGCACAGTACAACTGCTCACCACCCACCGACCGATGCCCAGCCAGTCCCCGAGCAGCGGCCCCCCTGGCCAGCTTTCCCCAGTTTATGTACTGCGCATGACGTCACATGGTATGGAATGTCCCTTTGGCCAGTTTGGCTGTGCCCCCTCCCAGCTTCTTGTGCACCTCCAGCCTTCTCAGTCAGTAGAGCATGGAAAACTAAAAAGTCCTTGGCTAGTGTAAGCATTACCTAGCAACAACTAAAACATCAGTGCATTATCAACTTCGTTCTCATCCTAAATCCAAAACGCAGCATTGTACCAGCTACTAGGAAGGAAATTAACTCTATCCCTGCCGAAACCAGGACAATATCCACCCCTTATTCTATACCATCTGCGTCATGCTCAAGTCTCACATTTTCCAGTACATTTTCATTCATCACCCCCCCCTTTCTTTTTTTTAATATATATATATACACACACACACAGATATCATTCCCTTAGTCTATGGGCCATCCCTCTAAAACGTTCGGTGAGTTCATTTAGTCCATGACTTTGGGCTCCATCTGTCATAATAATCTTTCAGGGCAGGAAAAATGGAGATGGTATGTGGTGTTGGATTGTTTCATGTTGAAGTCAGTTCTGGTACCATCATCACTGTGCTTTGCTTGGTTTCACTGAAGTTATTCTTCATTAGTCTGGGTGATTCTTATTGTAATAACATTAGTATGGCATAAAATATTATTAGTATGATTAGTATATCTGTGTATTATTAGTATAACTATTATAACTATAATTAGTACTTAACATCACATAATTCAGATCATTGGCTATTCTCACCCAAAATCAAATCCCCTTGAGGTACACAGCGGACTTCCCCATCCTTCCGCATCACCCACCAAGTGCACCCAGGTCCTTGAGCAAAAGCAATCCCACGGATGGGTTTACCTTTGCCTGAGGCAGGAATAACCCAGACTGTCTTCCCCAGCATATTTTTTATGTGCACTACAGGAACTTTATTCCCATCTACAGTACGTAAAAGTTCTGACTGGGCAGGGCCTGCTCGATTGGCAGATCCCCGAGTGTTGACTAACCAGGTGGCCTTTGCTAAGTGTGTGTCCCAATGTTTGAACGTCCCGCCACCCATTGCTCTCAGTGGAGTCTTTAACAGTCCATTGTATCGTTCGATTTTCCCAGAGGCTGGTGCATGACAGGGGATGCGATACACCCACTCAATGCCGTGCCCTTTGGCCCAGGTGTCTATGAGGTTGTTTCGGAAATGAGTCCCATTGTCTGACTCAATTCTTTCTGGGGTGCCATGTCGCCATAGGACTTGCTTTTCAAGGCCCAGGATAGTGTTCCGGGCAGTGGCATGGGGCACGGGATATGTTTCCAGCCATCCGGTGGTTGCCTCCACCATTGTAAGCACGTGGCGCTTGCCTTGGCGGGTTTGTGGGAGTGTGATATAATCGATCTGCCAGGCCTCCCCATATTTATATTTCAGCCATCGTCCTCCATACCAAAAAAGGCTTTAACCGCTTGGCTTGCTTGATTGCAGCGCATGTTTCGCATTCATGGATAACCTGGGCTATAGTGTCCATGGTCAAGTCCACCCCTCGATCACGAGCCCATCTGTATGTTGCATCTCTTCCTTGGTGACCTGAGGTGTCATGGGCCCACCGAGCTAGAAATAATTCACCCTTCTGTTGCCAGTCCAGATCCACCTGAGCCACTTCAATCTTAGCAGCCTGATCCACCTGCTGGTCGTTTTGATGTTCTTCAGTGGCCTGACTCTTGGGTAAGTGAGCATCTACGTGACGGACTTTTACAACCAGGTTCTCCACCCGGGCAGCAATATCTTGCCACAATGCGGCAGCCCAGATGGGTTGGCCTCTGCGCTGCCAGTTGCTCTGCTTCCATTGCTGCAACCACCCCCACAGGGCATTTGCCACCATCCATGAGTCAGTCTAGAGAGAGAGCACTGGCCACTTTTCTCGGTCAGCAATGTCTAAAGCCAGCTGGATGGCCTTTACTTCTGCAAATTGGCTCGATTCACCTTCTCCTTCAGCAGTTTCTACAACTTGTCGCATAGGACTCCATACAGCAGCTTTCCACCTCCGATGCTTTCCCACAAGATGACAGGACCCATCAGTAACCAGGGCATATTGCTTGTCATTTTCTGGTAGTTCATTATACAGTGGGGCCTCCTCAGCACGTGTTACCTCCTCCTCTGGCGATATTCCAAAATCTTTGCCCTCTGGCCAATCCATGATCACTTCCAGGATTCCTGGACGACTAGTGTTTCCTATTCGAGCCCGTTGTGTGATCAGTGTGACCCACTTACTCCACGTAGCATCAGTTGCATGATGTGTACAGGGGACCCTCCCTCTGAATATCCAGCCCAGCACCGGCAGTCGGGGTGCCAGGAGGAGCTGTGCTTCAGTGCCGATCACTTCCGAAACAGCTTGAACCCCTTCATATGCTGCTAATATCTCTTTTTCAGTTGGAGTATAGCGGGCCTCGGATCCT